>NW_026991710.1:18400000-19114054 GCF_029215605.1 Mirounga angustirostris
TTGGAGGAGTCATGAAGTACAGGGGCTCTGGTATTGGACTTGGTGGGTTTGAATCCTGGCACTACCACTTAGGAGTATGATTTGGGGCAGTTTATTCAGGGTACAAATGAAGAAAATATTATCCACTCTCTTAAGAGATGTGGGGAATAAAGGAGATAATTCCTGTGACATGCTTGAAAAATGCATGACCCATAAGTTAGATCAGTAGATATTAGTTGCTAGCATTATGGTCTGTCTGGCTTTCCCGGCTTTTGTTATCCAGCTGAGTCTTATCTCTCTTAGGAGAAATTCATGATATACTTGGTACTTGCAAAGCAAATACATATGCATACGTGTAAATCCTATCTGACCAATAGATAGATGTATGGATCTAAAAATGGGTTGTAGGGGCACCTGGGTGGCTCAGTCCGTTAAGCATCTGCCTTCAGCTCGGGTCATGATCTAAGGGTGCTGGGATCGAGCCCTGCATTGGGCTCCCTGTGTGGAGTCTGCTTGTTCCTCTCCCTCTGCCCCTCCCCCTACTTGTGCTCTCTCTCTCTCAAATAAAAAAATCTTAAAAAAATAAAAATAAATAAAAATGGGTTGTAGACAGTGGTGATATATAAATCCTGATTTTGCATAAACCAAAAAATTCTCAAAAATATATAGAGAGATAAAAATAAGAAACATTTGAGCAAACAGCAGCAATGTTTTATTAGAATGTAATCCCTGTGAAAGCAGGGTCATGTTCTCTAGCACTAAGAATGGTGCTTGGCACAGAGTAGGCATTTCATAAGTTCTGATGGAATGGATGAATATAATTATCACTAAGAAATGCCAGAAATCCTGCCTATGTTAATTTCAGTCTCACAATACTGTAAGACTTGTCCCTGTATTTCTTAACCACTGAATTTGGATGCAAGTTTTTAAAATCTGACTATAAACAATAAAAGCTTAATTTTAACACCTAATGTAATCAGGAGTCCAAGTGTCACTGGTTATAGTTTAGATGCTGGTTGTTCAGGACCAAGATATCTGCAATTCTGTCTGCTTTTCCTTGTGGCTCTAAGGTGGTTGCTGCAGCTCCAGCCATCACATCCTTGTTATAAATGGGAAAAGAAAAAGAATAAGAACAGTTTTCCTGCCTAGAGCAGTTCCATTTAAAGAGATTTCCTTGAGAATCTTGTGTTTAAAGACTTCTGTTTACATCCCATTGACCACCACTATTTGTGAGCCAATGGTGTAGGCAGCTCCTTCTTTCTCTTTTTCTTTCCCTCTTCTGTTGCCACTTCCTCTTCTTTGTCCTTCTTTACTCTCTCATCCTCTTCCTCCTCCACCTTCTTACCTGGTCACTTTGTTGTTCCCAACAAAAGCATGTTTCTGTTGTTAAGGAGGAAGGTGAGACCAGTTATAGGGTACGTACTAGCAATCTCTGTCATGGTCCCCATTTTATGGATGTAGGAAACTGAAGCTCAGCTCTGCAGAGCTCCTTATTTTTTGGCTTTTGAGGATTTTGTTTATCACATTGCACACTGACCTCAATGGAGGATCTTTAGGACAAAAACCCTATTTGTAGTAATTCTCTGAGTAGTCAATAGCTTATAGAAGCTGTAGATTGTGCAAGCAGTTTTATGTTCCTCTTCACTTCGACTCAGAGCTAAGAAGCTCCAGGGAGTGTAGAAGTCTGTCTGACAACCACTGGGGAATATTCTACTCTAGCTTCATTTTTCTTTTTCAAAATTTCCTTGCTATACTACATTCATTTCTTTAAAGCACCTGAAACTATTTTGAGGGCAAAAAAAGGGTGTAAATGAGCAACAGAACATATATTCACAAATTTCACCAACTCTATAAATGCATAAAATGGATGCTTTGGAGTCTATGTAATTAACTTATATTATGGACAGTTAGGGATGAGTCAGATGTCCACCCCATCTTCCTGACTCCAAAATCTATCCCTTCTCTTGCAGGAATTCTCAACCCTGGGTAAACATTGGGATCTGCCAGTTTTAAAAAACCTCAATGCTCAGGTCATGCACTAGAGAAATTATAAATAGAATCTCTGGAGGTTGAACCAATAGTATTTTTAAATCTCTCCCAGATGATTATAATGCACATCTAGGGTTGAGGACCACTACTCTTCAACTTCTCTTAAGAAAAATAAATGAAGTTTAGAGTTCTCTAAAAAGAGGACTTTCTTAAAATTATTTTAACTTATCCCAGTGGTTTTCTCAACTGCTTCGTTTTCTCCTAGTGGGACCACCAGTATATACAATAGATGGAAGCAGAACTTCCTTCATTGAAGATGGTACCTGGTGGTGGTGATGGTGGTCTGGCTCTCCTTCTTTATCGCCTCTCAGCCCACCTCATCTCTTGTGGATGGACACTGTGGACACCCACAAGACAATGGCTGACTCACTTCAATACATCCCGATGGAGTACATTTTTTTTAACCGTTCAACAATCTGACCATCAAGGTAACATGCAGGACTGGGAAAAGTCTCATTCCTGGAGGCGATTGTGGTTTTGTCTCTTCCTATGTAGATTATATTCAATTTCCATCTCTTTATCTGTGGTTGTTCAGAGGATAAGTTGCTGCAAAGAGCTTTAGGTCAATCATAGAAACATACAGATATTGTGAAGGTTATGCTTTTTATCAGCTCACATGGCTTCGTGTGTGTGTGTGTGTGTGTGTGTGTGTGTGTCTTTATCCCCATACCTTCAGGGGTATAGCTAATCAGAGTGCTCAAACTCAAATGCCTACAGAGGACAGGCAGAAAGCTGAGCCACTATGTTTAGGTGGATTCTGTGGAGAATTGGAGTATATATATCCTTCCTAAAGACATTTGTATTAAAAAAATTTCTGGGGGCGCCTGGGTGGCTCAGTCATTAAGCGTCTGCCTTCAGCTCGGGTCGTGATCCCAGGGTCGAGGGATTGAGCCCCGCATCGGGGTCCCTGCTCCGCGGGAAGCCTGCTTCTCCCTCTCCCACTCCCCCTGCTTGTGATCCCTCTCACTGTGTCTCTCTCTGTCAAATAAATAAACAAAATATTAAAAAAAAAAAATTTCTGAACTCAGTGTTGGCCGGTGAACAGATCGTACATACACACATATTTTCTGGGCATAAGGAATTTTATTGAGGTGCCTGGTGAGGTGGAATTTATTTTATTTTACCTAACTATATTTTAGCTATAGAGGCTATGAGTCACTTTGTTAGGTGAACCCAGCTAGTGAGTTTAGAGCATCATTGTGTTACAAAGAAACAACAGGCCCAAAATGGAGTCACTTTTGCTAAGCCCCAGTAAGACTTAATACCTAACCTAATTGCAGTTTTAGCCTCTCCCAGGGGTGGAATTTTAAACCAATCAGTCTGGAATTTCGTGGTCAGCACTAATGAGGTAATCTGCCTGACAAGACCCCCTGCCTTCTCCTAAGGGAAGATAACCTTGCCTGAAATAATATACTCTCTTAACTTCTTTGTCATGCCCTCCATCTCTCTCTAAAAACCTTCCATGTTGTACAACTCTTTGGAGCTCTTCTATTTGCTAGGTGGTGTGCTGCCTGATTCATGAATCCTTGAACAAATCCAATTAGATCTTTAAATTTACGGAGAAAATAAAAAAAACTCAGTTGAGTTTTGCTAACAATTGTATTTTCAGGGCAGAGTTACTCAGTTTTGCAATTTTAAGATGAATGTGGATGCATTTAGTATAGGACCAAACATTCTCAGCCCTGACTGAAGTTGCCCCTCCTAAGCCACTCAGAATGCAGAGTTGATTACACAAGAGTAGGGGCAAGCAAATTTGCACAGGGACCAAGGGATCTAGAAAAACAGGATACAGCTCAAATCTCTTTGATGGATTGAGATGGTTCCAAGTAACTGGTGGGAAAGAATTCCCAGGTCCCCAGAGGGATCATGTTTTCCAAAAGAGAAGAGGACGGATGAGTGACAGAGACCATCTGACAGCTAGGTGTTGCACCGCATGATTTGACTTAAATCCCTACTATTGGAGCTTGGAGTTCAGTAGTACAGAGGAAGGGATGAGGTTAGAGCAGATGGTGTGATGGTGTGGTGAGTTTAGCAGGACAGTTGAAACAAATACTCAAATAACTACAACTCAAGGCAGAATGAACATTGCCACAGAGTCACATACATACCCTGCCATGGATAATCAGTGGAAGAGGAGAGCCCACGTGGTTAGGCACAGATTCCCAGCATTTGAAATAGCCTATAATTTTTTTCATAATGTACCAAGCTGGCAGGGAGGGGTGTGGAGTTAAGGAGGTAAGAAGAGGTGTGGAATAGTCCTGGTAGACAGTGCAGAGGGGAGTCAGCAAGGAGTGACTGTCTGAGGGGTAGATAGATAATACCACATGTTTTCTCTCCTGAGTTTAGAGCCAGTGAAGAAGTAGAAGCTTTGTGACTGATTAAGCTGATTGGGAAAGGAAACTTGGGCTCAAGTGCAGCTTGGAACTCAGTTGAGTTCCATAGGACTTGCTTTTACTGAATTAAACATAGCCACCAAGTTGAAGGCAAAGGCAGGAGCTTCAGTCCTGCTGTGTCTTACAGAGTAGCAGATGTACATCTTAAAGAGAGGCCAGCATTTTTACTCTAATTGAAGATTTCTCATGGAATTACATGGACAGAAAGGGATTCTCTTCCAAACCTTTTCCAAACTTCTCACCCCAAAACAAAGGAGCAATTAGATCTTTATCACTTAACTGTGCTCAAAGAACTCAAAGGATCTTCTGTTGCTCTCTCCCTCTCATTTTTACTAAAGTAGACCTTTCCCATTTATCTGTGGGCCATCATGGCATCTTCTGAAATCTCCAGTTTCTACAATGACAATATTTGAAGCAGTGACTTGTTTTCTCCTGAATTCCATGTCTGTTGGTGTTTCCAAGCACTTAGTAGCACAAAGCAAGTTATCGCCTTGTTCTTCTCACACTAAAGTTTTATTTCTCACTGGAGGATCATTTTCCACAAAGAAACAGGTTTTATCACTCACTGGAGTAAGTGTGTACACAAGATGGGTGGAGAACAACAAAGCCATGTGCTGATGTTAACGCTGGGCAGTTAGCTACACTCTCACACCAAATCAACAATGGAGCTGGGCAATCCAAATTTGTAGAAGCGTCTTGAGCTCATTCCTGGATATGCAAAGCTTCAGTTAAATCTATGAGTTCTTGAGGCTCAATACCATAACACTCATCTCCATGAATTGTAAGTGAGTGTTCACGTCTCTCTCCTCAACTGTACCCCTAGTCCATGTCTTCAAAGAAATTAATTCCCAAATACTATGGCCTATAATATGCACACAGTAAATATTTTTCAAATGACTGAATGGTCATTTATCAAGCTGCATGGCATTCATCTTGAGCGTGTCACATGTGACAATTCTTGGACGAGGTCATTTAAAGAAATGCCCATGTGACAGAGCAACATCCTAAGTCTAATCAAGTGTGTATTTATTGTCTCTACGGTGTGTGGAGTAAGTACATAGGAGCTCATGGACAGTGACAGTCCTATCATCTGTGTTTTCAAGTATAAATGAAGTTTGCCACGTTGTACTTACTGTCTGTCAACATGACAGGGCTACTAAATTCCTACAGTGGTTTTATCATGCAGCAGCTCTAAACCCCTGAAGAGTCCTGTGTGCTATTATTTTATAGAGAATTAGGAAGTGTTGTGATAGAAAAAAAAGAAAACATACTTCATTGTTTTCCTCGTCAGCGTCTTGGGCTAACTAAATAATGTCCTATTGGGATCTCAACGGAATGTTCACAGTTCCCTGGGCAGGTCTGACTAGAATTGGGTTCTATGGTCTGGGTCAGTGGAAGATTGTCTCATTGAGTATTGGAGGATGCCAGACCATGAGTTAGGAAAATAAGGGTCTGCATTAGTTTTCTAGGGCTGCTGTAACTGGGTGACTTAAATCAATAGGAATGTATTCTCTTATCATTCTGGAGGTCAGAAGTCTAAAATCTAGGTGTTGGCAGGTGTATTTTCTTCTGGTAGCACTGAGAGAGAATCTGTTCTGTGCCTCTCTCCTAGCTTCTGGTGGTTGCTGGCAATCTTGGTATTGCTTGGCTTGTAGACACATCACTTCAATCTTTGCCTCCATCATCATGTGGAGCTCTCCCTGAGTGTCTGTGTCCAAATTCCTCTCTTCTTAAAAGGATACCAGTCATGAGATTAGGGTCCACCCAAATCCAGTATGACCTCATCTTTACTTGATTACATCTGCAAAAACCCTATTTCCCAAAATGGTCACATTTTGAGGTTCTAGGTGAAAACAAATATTTGGAGTACACTATTCAGCCCAGTACAGGGCCCAAGAAGCTAGAAGAGAATTACATCAAGACAATGGGGTCCAGGGCCAGGGTTCTGGGCCTGTGATAAAGAACTAGGAAGTCCAAGCCAAGCAGAAGAGAGTAAACACAAGCATCTCCATAGGAAGGGGAGGGAAGGGGTTGGGCAGAGATCCTATGATTATCTTGAACAGAAGCTGTTCTTTCCTGTTAGCTTTGGTGAATCTACGAGGCCCCCTACATCTTTCATGATGTCCCTGGACTGTGTTGCTTTGACACAGATGTACAATTAAACATATTTTTATTTCCCAGAAAAATTCACAGACATAAAATTATGAGCAGTCAATGTAAACTTTACTGATGATTTCATAGAGGAAGACTTTACACTTTGCACCCTACAGCAAACAATTTAAAATTCACAGCACACATTTTTTTCCCTCCTCAAACGTTGTTACTGACAGTTGATCTCTCTTGCCTTCTCCTCTCATTCTAGAGTCTATCTGTAATTCCTCTCCGTGTTATAAATTGTTATTCATAACAACTGAGTTCTCCCTCTGGCTCCTACTCTAAATGCACACACTTATTCATCCAAATACTCTCCAGAACAAAAACTCTGCTATTATCATTACCTTACCTTTTCAGAAGGCAATCAGGGTTAGCGAAGCAAATACTGGTTTTTCATCATGCCCCTAAACTAGATGGTAAGCTACTTTGATGGCAAGAGCAGTTATTTTCATCTTCATGTCCTCTATAGCACCTCCCACATATTAGGTACTTAATAAAGGCCGGCTAATCATGATACTGTTGATGTGTACGTCTATATTTTTGTCTTTCTATTAAAGGTTTGGAGTGCTGGATAGGCACCACCTTAGCTGTCTTTTTGAAATGCCAGATTTCTAAAGAAGTTGTTAAGAAGCAGAGAACTAATTTTTAAAAAGTCACTTATTTCCCCTCATAAGCAAATTTCTAAATATGTTTGCATTTATTCTAAGAAGGAGTCATTCCATCCAAAAATATTTATTGAATGACAACTTTGTGAACATTAGGAGATTCAAAGAAGTCTGAGATATAACTTCTTTCTTGCACAGGCTTACATTCTAATTGAGATTATTTGTGTGCATGTGGGAGGAATATAAATCCTTGTGGTTTGCAGTGAATAGACATAGCATTCAAATTCTCTACCATTAAGTAGTTACTTGACTTTGAACACATTTTAATATGTCTGAGACTCAATTTCTACATCTATAAAATGGGGACAATAGTAGTACACAGTAGGATTATTGGAAGATAAAATAAGATAATGCTTCTCATGTGCCAACACAGTACGTACTCAGTGGATGCTATTATGATGATTGCTATTTGATATTAATTATGACGACAGTAAGTGCTCCAGGATTTCCGGAGAGAGGTCTTTTTTATCAGGAAGGACCAGGAAAGGCTGCAGAGAAGGTGGAGTTTTAGAGGTGGTCTTGTTAAGAATTTCCAAAGGCTAAATCAAGATATTCTTGAAGGGATCATGGGATTAGCACAAAGGAGCAGAGAAGGCTTGAGGTTTGGCTCAGGCCAAACTGTGGGAAGAAGAGAAGATTGGAGGAAAAGCCAACATTCTGAAATGATGACAGTAAAGTTCTGTGGTCCTATGGTTGCATCTCGTTTCATGCTCCCATCCTCAGGGTGGACTACAGTCATTAGTTATCTACTTTACATTCTGTAGGTGTCATCACCTGGTAGATATAAGCTGGTAGGAAGCATGAAGCTCAAAACTACTTGAACTCGTCCAATTATATAGTCCTGGAGCTTGATGGGTTTTCTGTGAGTTGTTGCAAGCACACATTTGACTCCCTTCTAAAAGTTCAGATTAAAAGGAAGCAAACTTCCAAAATTAGAATCGTAATTAAAATTTGACTTTGATCAGTAGCTGCTGAGAGGGTCATTAAGAGCCACGAATGTGCTGACACAGGAGGTTGTTGGGCGGATGAGGTGAGGAGGGAAGCGGGGAGATTGGAAACAAATAAAAAATTGTTAAGAAGCATTATCGAATTGCAAATATCAATTATTATGGGTCTATGGATGAGCGGTTATTATATTAAAAACATTCTTGGCAGGCAGCCCGTATGGGCGTAGATAGCTGTGACTCCATCAGAGCTTGGCTTTAATTTGATTTTTGCAAACATGTTTTTGGTTTCTTTTCTTTTGATTGGTTTCGGAGAACGTGGGACAACAGCTGGGTAGAAACTGCATCTAAACCTCCATAAACCTTGTTGAAAGCTGATTTTTGCCTCCTGCAAAGTTGGGAGCATGTTGTCTTAGAAGGAGATGAGTGAAGGAGAGAGGAGGGGAAATTGGTGAAGATGGAAGGGTTCTCTTGCTCAGTGCAAGAGATACAAGGCTGCTTCTCCAGAACCAAGGAGCCATGATCAAGGAGGGACAGATGAAGGAGCTCAGGGCTTGCCTTTGTTTCCTTGATAAAGAGTAATGACTCACTGGCGTGAACGATGAGGGTCAATGTGGCAAAACAATGCACGAAAGATAGTGGCTTTAGTTCTCCGTGAGCCAGCTGTGTGTTGTGGCTGCCAAAAAGATGAATATGATCATAGTCTGCAATTATAGAGGATAGAAGAAAGTGAGTATTCCCCTTTCTATGCACACCTGGGGTGACACATTCACTTTTTTTTTTTTAAAGATTTTATTTATTTATTTATTTATTAGAGAGCGAGCGAGAGAGAAACAGCATGAGAGAGGAGAGGGTCAGAGGGAGAAGCAGGCTCCCTGCTGAGCCGGGAGCCCGATGTGGGACTCGATCCCAGGACCCTGGGATCATGACCTGAGCCGAAGGCAGTCGCTTAACCAACTGAGCCACCCAGGCGCCCAGACACATTCACTTTTAAATGTGTGGCATGCCCTCTTGTCTACCTGGTATATTCCCATTCATCTTTACAAAGCCAGCTCAAGGTCACTTCTTCTATGACACCTTTCTCCACTCCAGGCTCACCAGGCAGATTTAATCACGGCCATGTTGTGCCAGTTCAATTGTGCTGTTGCATTCATCACTTTTTGTTGCCATATTGCTTATGTGTTCATCTGCCCTGAAGGGCAGGGTCCATGTCCAATTCAATTTTGTAACCACAGAGCCTGGCACTTAGTAGGTACTCAGTACATACTTATGGAATTGAGTAGAACAGACCAGCTGGAGCATGTTTAGAGAAGATCAAGTAGAAGGGTTGAAAGGACTTGAAATCATGTTGAAATCCATCTGGAATCAGGACATGCTACAGTGAGCAAGTTGACTAGTAGTGGGCTTCTTTTTTTTTTTTTTTTTAAGAATTTATTTATTTATTTGACAGAGAGAGACACAGCCCGAGAGGGAACACAAGCAGGCGGAGTGGGAGAGGGAGAAGCAGGCTTCCCGCGGAGCAAGGAGCCCGATGTGGGACTCGATCCCAGGACCCCGGGATCATGACCTGAGCCGAAGGCAGACGCTTAACGACTGAGCCACCCAGGCGCCCTAGTTGTGCGCTTCTTCCCAGTGGCAAGGGGAGGTGCTCATCCCCTCAGATGATGTACCACAGAAAGGGTCTGTGGATTGACTGGAAAGAGAGACTCCAAGGCAAGCCAGAAGCAACTCTCTACCTTGTCTCAAAGGTAAGAAAGAGAGGGGCACCTGGATGGTGCAGTCGGTTAAGTGTCCGACTCTTAGTTTCAGCTCAGGTTGTGATCTCAGGATGGTGAGACTGAGCCCTTCATCGGGCTCTGCACTCAGCTAAGAGTCTGCTTAAGTTTCTCTTTCCTTCTCCCTCTGCCCCTCCCCCCCACTTTCTAAAATAAAGAAATCTTTAAAAAAAAGTAAGAAAGAGAGAGTTATATGTAACAGGAGAAAATCATTATAACATGCAAAGAAAGGAGTTATGAGTTTTCTTCCTACTTCCCAGTTATATGGCAACATAGGTCCATATATTTTCAAAGAAATTCAGGTAGCCAAACATGGAATATATGCCAGAAATGGAAACACATTCTGTAGGTCTTAGAAACTAATGCCAGTAACTGAGGCCCCGAGGATGATGAGAGCCAGAAACACCACGTTGTATACACTAGAAGTCAAAGTGTAAGCCAGATCAAAGGGACTTGAGATACCTCAGTTGCCAAGAGTGACAGAAAGGATGTGCAGAAGAGTGACATTCAGTGGCACAGGAAATCCCAGCTTCTACTCACTACATGTCAACTTCCTGATTATTGTATACATAGTTTTATAGTTCTTACTGCACAACCCTAACAAACTGTTAGAAAAATGCTGGAATAGAATTGGCCAAGCGTTTATTGTCCCATATTTCAGATATTTTTCAGTAATCCTTGACAGTGGTGGAAGAAAAGGAGAATGAGGGAGGACAAAGAAATGTATGACACATAGCAGAAGTGGAGGAAAAGTGAACTGGTCTCTTAAAAGGTCACATAAAGAAAGAAAGAATGATTGAAGAGGAGCATTCTAAGTAGTTACAGATACAAAGGACTATAATACTGAAGAGGAATTATTCCTGTCTCTATTTCTCCCAGATGGATAAATACAAGGCCAGTGGGGTATCAGATAAAAGTTTTTTATTGCAATTAATATAAATTGGCTCTGCCTAGTTCTAGGCAAAAATCGAATTTATGAGAAAGTGTTGGATGCTCACCGATCTGAAATTAAAGTTGAAGAATCTGATCTTTCAGAAAACCAGGATCTTCAAGGTACTGCCATTAGGATAAATTGGTTCCAACCACTTTTCTCTCATATCCTCTTTCACTCAGAATTTAAATCCTTGGGTGATGGATCTGGACTGTCATAGTTCAGGTCACATGAGCACTCCTTGGCTAACCGAGAAGGGGACATCTCAACTGATGGTCCTATTAAGACAGCATTAAATGGGGAAGAAAAATTCCCCAAAGGAAAACCAAGTGTCTTCTTCAGAAGATGGAATGCAAGATGGAGAGCTAAAGCATTAGTTGTCTACTGCAAACACATAGACTCTTCCAGAAATTCCCTTTGACTCCTGGCACTCAGATGGCAATTGAGTGACTATTTGTCAAGCACATTGTAGGAAAGATTCAATAATTGAGTAAATAATTGGACTACATAACCTCCTTTCTAACCCTGAAATTTTATGTCTCTGTGATTTTGGAAAAAGAATCAAATCACAAGATTCTCTTTAGGAGGAATAATGAAACCTTCTTTATTATTCCTATTCACAAATTCATTTGCAAATATCCAGGATCAACCTGTACATACACAAACAAAAATACATCGATACGCAACCCACAGTGCAAACAGCTTGTAATTAAAGAACCAGACTAATGCAGCATTTTCCCACTTACAACTCTTCCCCACTGCTAGCATTCTTTAAGCCTTCTGTTATCAGGCAATTTAGTTATACACAATAAATACATACACATGTGTGAGGAGATTTAAATATATTTTTCTAAATGTAAATTAAGGATCTTTATACAATTGCTCTGGGTTTTGAGCCTGGTTTATGTTGGCTAAAAGTTGTAGCTGAAAATAATTCTCCAGATAAGGTCATTTCTTCTCATTTGAGAAGTACTGGAAAGGCTATAATAGGATTCTTTCACATTTTGAGATATTTGGGTTCTGTTACCTGACAGATATTAATGATGGTTTCTATTCTGATTATATTATGGGATCACAGAATTCTAAAGGCAGAGGGCATGTTGAGATGTCCTCCTCTATATGTCCCTGGGACACCAGGAAAATTACTTTAGATGGAATGGAGAGACACATAACATTTGGAGGCTTGGGCTCTACTCAGAGAAAGGCAGAGAGCATAATATGATCTTAAAAGGTTTTTGTGCCATTTCTAAATGTAAGGAGCAGTCTTAGATATGTAGCCAAGGTCTCTGATATTAGACCTTCATGGGCCATTTCCTGATCCAGGTCTTGAAGTGGTTCCCATTTTAACTGCGATATTTACCTGAAGAATATTTCAAACTACCCTTTGTAACAGCAATTTACTAAGGCAATGATTCTCAATGGTGAGGAAGGAGAGCCCTTGGAGACATCCAGGTGTTGGGAGTACAGAGGAGAGTGTTATATATGATCTTGATATGACTCCCTCATTGCACCTTATCACTTCCAACTTGAAAGGAAGTGGTGTAGGGGGCAAATGCTAGATGTTTGAAATTAAGACAGTATCTGAAACCTGCAGAGGATGCTGACCCTGAGTGTCTAATTGGCTTAACATTGGGAAGTAAAAATGGAATAAGACATCTTCATATTACTTTACAAGTCTTCAAAGAGTTGAGAGAAACAAATGAGCTAATCTTTATGATGTACATAGCACAATGACCAGAACAGAGTAGGTATGCAATAAATGATTTCATTCCTTTATCCCCATCATCACACCGGTTTCTTCAGATACCTCTGAGTGCATCTCATTTGACAAATGCAATTTACTCACATTTAAATTTGTGCCTCACTGTGATAACCAGATATTTAAGTTAAAGCTTGATCTTTATTGCTAAGAAATTATACATCTAGTCTATGCATCCTTGGGTAGGGGAAGACAAACATTTTTTTCTTCTTTTCCCATCATAGGTTCATTGGCTGGCGCCCTGTAAATTAGACTGACAAAAGACAGATTAACAACAGAAAAACAAAAGTTTATGAACATATGTGTCTCAGGTACACACGGGAGAACTCCATAATAAGTAATTCAAGGGGGGTGGTTAGAACTTGAGCTTAGGTGGCATCTTAATAAAGCATAATAACTTTGTAGAGAAGTGACAAGACAAAGAGAAAGGACTTTGAGCTTGTGGGGGGGGGGGACATTGTGGGAAGGTAACTATATGGGCAACTGCTGACAGGTAGGGGCAAGTTTTCACAAGGTTTGTTATAGAGATTCCTTTGGTGCAGTCTCTGAGCTGACAAGTCTCAAGTTGTCTCCAGTGATTAACTTCTGTCCTTCCTGGTAGAGAGGGGAAATGGGCACCTTTACAAGTTATATCCTGCTTTTCAGCAAGTAGAGGGAGGGCAGAAACTTTTTCTTCTATCTGCTTCTTCTCACTTGCCTTCAGCTCAGAATAATACTTAAGCCAAAGTGCCATAGTTTGGAATGGCATGATCTGCTATTTTGCTTTCATAGAGTTTCGCTGGTTCAGTTTTAGGGAGAGTTGAAGTCTTCCTCTTTGTAGCCATTATGACTTCTAATAGCCAGATGGCACTTGAGGGAACTGTCTTTTTCTAAACGGGAAATGTTTTCCTACTGTGCAGTGTAAGTTTAGGAATCTCAAAGGCAGTCAGAGACTCCACGTGATTATAGGTTAGGTTTGCTGACCAAATAGATCTTTATTTGGGAGGAGTGTTGATTAAGGCATTTGGGGCAGCATCTAACACAAACATTCCAGAGAGCATGTCAAAGAGAGCTGGGAGTAGAAAATAGTCCCCTGAAGTCTGGAAATCAACCTCATCCAAATAAACAGCACCTAAGAGGGAGCGATGGTTCAGACTTGGGGCCCACGTGTAATGGATGGCTAATCATCTGTGACTGACTTTTTTTTTTCTCCCTCCAGTTCATGGCTGTGAGACAATAGCTGGATTTAGACAGCATTTCCTTGCCCCTCTATCACCCGGGCACACATGAATGATGATATTCAAAGCCTATGGCCCTGGCATGATTATTAGAACTTCTCAATGTGCTAACTGTAGCTTCACCCCCCCCCAAAAAAAAGCATATCTATGTGCAAATGGATATGCAAAAACCATTTTCCTTGGGGCAGGGTTCCTCAAAGAGTGGTTTTAGGTAGTTCATAGATAGGAATCAAGTAACATTGACGCACATAGTCACTTAATCCTATTTAAATTCTCTTTCAATTCTTCAGATTACATCAAGGGAGAAGACTCAATTTGTTACCAGTGTTTCTTTAAACATCTCAGCTCTTACTATCTCCCTTTTGAACAGAGCAAAGACCAGCTCTGACTCAGAGTTCTCAGCTAGCAATAGTATATAGCTAACATGTAACAACATTGTCTGGGAATTGTATTTATTTTTAAGTTTATTTTCTATTTTGGCAAGTGATATTGGGTTTTCATTTATAGTCGTGAGAAAGTTTCTTTCATAAATAAATTTATCTAAGTAAAAAATGAGTCCCTTTAAAGGAGGAGCCCTGGGTGGCTTAGTCATTAAGTGTCTGCCTTCGGCTCAGGTCATGATCCCAGGTCCTGGGATCCAGCCCCGCATCAGGCTCTCTGCTAAGCAGGAAGCCTGCTTCTCCCTCTCCCACTCCCCCTGCTTGTGTTCCCTCTCTCGCTGTGTCTCTCTCTGTCAAATAAATAAATAAAATCTTTAAAAAAAAAAGGAGTCCATTTAAAGGAAAAGATGTTAAGTAGATAACAGTAATGTCCCATAATAAATAATAGTACAGATATGCTACCATAATAATACGGTTAGAGAGAAAATTCTGATAGTATTTCTTGAACGATCAAAGTTTAGGAAACGCTGCTATCGGAATAATCTTGAATTGGCCCTAATTTTTCAAAAATGAATTGTTTTCAACTTTTAATACTTTGGTGATTATTAGTAACAAATTATGATATATTTTATAAATATTTAAGATGTTCTAGTGTATTATTCTACTTCTCGTTTAGAACTGCTGGCCTATGTGAACTCATTACACAGAAAACACATAGACTTGGACTATTTCTATTTTAATCTTTTGGAACACTTTTCACATTTGTGGTTTGTGTTTGCACTCTTTTTTAAAGACAGTAGCAGCAAATGGCTCTAGAAGGCTCTTTCGATGCAATGCTTTCTTTCTCTCTTGCACTGTAACTGAGTTGTATCTAGATATGTGGATGACCAGTTAGATACATTTTTTCGCATGGCAAAGTTCTTGCCCTTGGAATGTGAGTATGCTTCCTCCCTGTTCTCCATCTGCTTCCTGATGGCTGGAAATGGATTATGATAGAAACCCAACTTTAGTCATGGCTAGTGTGTCTCAGGAAATGTGGAACAGAAAGATGATAGAAGCCTGGGTGTTTGAATGACCAAGTAGAGCAGAGCAGCTCACCTTCCTCAATTGCCCACATTGGATCTGTTATGTGACAGAGATTTAAAGTCCTTTTCACTTTAAGCTTCCATTATGCTTCAAGCTCCCAGTTACAGTGTCTTAGCTTTTACTCTAATGTAGTACCCCTCCATCACCCTGAACCACTCTCGATTGTTATTAGATATAATTAGTCGTCATAATGAGAAAAGGTGGGAAAGAACACATGTCACCTTGTGCCTTTGTGAATAAATTACATTTGACTCTTTTGTTGCCTTCATCCTGGTAAGACTCACAATGAGTCTGGGAGAAGACCATCGGGAAGCGAGTATTTAAACACATGTAATCATAAACTAATAAATACCAAATCTGTTGTTTTACTTCTTGGATAAATCAGAGATGGACTCTGGGCAGATTAAGGGGAACCAAGGATTAGGAGGATTTAAGAAAGCTCATATAACCATGGGAAAACATGAAAGACCCAGGTGTCCTAAATCAGATGGACTAGAGCCTTCACATAGGGTGGGGGCTTGGCTAGGTTTGGAGAGCAACAACCTTCAAGGACTTTTTCCAAGCATTGGAGAAAGCATTTGTTCTTTATTTGTGCCCTGTTCAAGATTCTGATTCTTGGGAGAGAGAATCTATTTGATCAGTCCTAGTTCTTATGGATACTCCCCTAGACAAGGGTGGGACACCTTCATTGTCAGGCCTGGCATGCAATGGAAGATGGGTTGCTCTTCAGAGGGAATTTGAAATTCTTTTCCTCTGCACTTACTAGTGCACTGGAACCAGCTTGCATTGGCTCATGATAGCTGATGGTGTGTGACTCTTTCCAACTCCATGTTAAGTGACATCTCCCTTGGGGGCTTATTGAAAGCAGCCATGCTGGGAGTATTCACACCATGAAGTGGGCAATTGATACAAATCAGGCCCTTTTCTTCAGAGAACTAGTTGTTAAACATTTACTACCATATCACTGGCTATACTCCTTTTCCTCTTTCCACCTGGTATTTTCTTACCCTTATTAAATAGGCTGGCCTTGCATCAGACTCAAGAGAGATGGAGGTTTTCCACCGACTTGGGAAAAATGTGATAAAATAAAATTTTTATTTTATAAAAATGCCTCCAAATCAACATAATGCATTATTTCATCTGAACATTAATTTCATCCATGTAAAACATGGGTCTAATTAAAATGAGGTTCATGGGGTGCTGTTTTTGCTTGTACAACTCTGACAAAAGCATTTTGTTTTGGTGTGGGAACAAAAACAGCCCTGCTTTAGGATCTGTCTAGTTCTCGTCATATATTCTTTGATCCTTTTATATGTAGAAGGATAGCCTTACACGTGTCTAGAACCCAATAGCCAAACATAAATGAGTGAATAACAAAATCACAAGCATTTGAGGGAAAATATGGTATATTATACTTCTCTTGTGTTCTTTCAGAGAGTTCAGTACAGCACTAAGAATACGATTTAATAAATACATACTTGGTTTTTAACTTGAATTAGAGAATATTTCTCAGGTAGTTTAATAAACTGGCTAAATGAAATAGTTGGCTATTGCATTAGCTGATTTTAATTTCGATACTACAATGATCAGAAATTTTTTGTTCCTTTTTTGGGGACATAATATTGATTTATTTTACTCAGAGTAGGAAGTTTTTATTGAGCAACTGTAAGATGTCTGGCTTTTCTTTTTTTTTTTTTTTTAAAGATTTTTTATTTATTTATTTGACAGAGAGAGACACAGCGAGAGAGGGAACACAAGCAGGGGGAGTGGGAGAGGGAGAAGCAGGCCTCCTGCGGAGCAGGGAGCCCGATGCGGGGCTCGATCCCAGGACCCTGTGATCATGACCTGAGCCGAAGGCAGACGCTTAACGACTGAGCCACCCAGGCGCCCCTGGCTTTTCAATTTTACTCTATCAAGGGTAGAGTACATAAAGAATATATTCCTAAACAAAAACTTGAGGCTATAGTAATTTTTTGTGAGTGTTTAATTTGGATTTCCAATTCCTGAACAGTTAGATTTTTTTTTTTTATCCCTCAAATAGAAGAAAGTAGTCAACTTGTGTCATTCGGAACAATTGTTTCCGTGTAACTATTTGAATATTGAGGAGACACATATATGTTACTTACAATGTGCTAAATACTGCTCTAAACAGTTTACAAATATTAACTCAATTAGCTCTAATACCCTGATTTATAGCTATGAAAACCAAGGTGCACAGAAGGTTAAGTAATTGATGTAAGATGACATAGGAGTAATGGGAGATCCAGATTTAAATCGAGGTGGTCTAGCTCCAGACTCTAAGCTCTTGACTTCACATTGTTCTGCCTCCCTAAGATGATGCTAGGATCTATAACTTTAAGGAAGGAGCTGAGGAGAAGGAGGTGAAGTAGTGAGTCTTGATCATATGGGAACTCAACTGAGTTTGAAGAATGGTCAGAGACATCTTCAAATTACATGCATATGAATGTTTAAAGCAGAATTATTCATGTTCATCCTCAATTAGAAAAATAGACCAATGTCCACCAACAGTAAAATAGATCTCTCAATCTCTCTCCCTAGCTCACTCATTGGTGTGCACATTGGAGTATTATATAGCAATGAAAATGAACAGACAACTGTTACCCATAACCAAGTAGGAAAATATCCCAAACATAATATTGAGCAATAAATGGAGATAGAAATAGTTACATGCTGTTCTATTCCGTTTATATAAAGATAAAAATTTTTATATAAATGGCAAAACTAATCCGTGGAGTTAGAAATCAGAGATATAGTTACCTTTAAGAAATAATTGGGAAGAGGTATGAGGGCTTCTGATTTGTTAGAAATCTATTTCTTGACCTGGATGGTAGTCACCTGGGTGTGCTCACTTAGTGATAATTCATTGATCTCTGCAGTTATGGCTTTTGCCTCTTTTGTATGTGTGTTGTAGTGTTGTAGTTTAATAGTAAGTTAAGAAATATTAAATAGAGGAATAATAAGAAAAAAACATGGTATAATTGAGGCCAGAAGCAAGGTTAGGCTGAGAAAGAAGAGTTGAGAGTTGAGAAGAAAAGAGTTGAGAAGAAAAATTATTTATATATACTATATTTATGAAATCAATTGATCAATCTTTTCCAAAATTTATTTTATTTTTTGTTTGATGTACTTTTATTCATTTATTTTTTTCATCATGGTAAGTGTACTCTTTAATCTGCATCCCCTATTTCCCTCATTCCCCCAACCCACCTCCCCTCTGGTAACTATCAGTTTGTTCTCTATAGTTAAGAGTCTGTTTCTTGTTTGTTTTTTTTTTTTTTTTCTCTCTCTATCTCTCAATCTTTTTTTTCCTCTGCTCATTTATTTTGTTTCTTAAATTTGCACAAATGAGTGTGATCATATGGTGTCTTTCTCTGACTGACTTATTTCACTTAGCATTATTCTCTCTAGCTCCCTCTATGTTGTTGCAAATGGCAAGATTTCATTCTTTTTTATGGCTGAATGATATTTCATATATATACTACTTCTTTATCCATTCATCTACCTATGGACACTTGGGCCTCTTTCATAGTTTGGCTATTGTAAATAATGGTACAATAAACATTGGGGTGCATGTATCCCTTTGAATTACTGTTTTTGTGTTTTTGGGTAAATACCTACTAGTTCAGTTCTTGGATCATAGGGTAATTCCATTTTTAATTTTTTGAGGACCTCCATACTGTTTTCCACAGTGGCTGCATCAATTTGCATTCCCACCAACAGTGCAAGGGGGTTCTTTTTTCTCCACATTCTTGCCAACACCTGTTTCTTATGTTTTGATTTTACCATTTTGACAGGTGTGAGAAGGTATCTCATTGTAGTTTTGATTTGCATTTCCCTATTGATGAGTGATGTTGAGCATCTTTTCGTGTCTCTGTTGGTCATTTGGATGTCTTCTTTGGAGAAATGTCTGTTCATATTTTCTGCCCATTTTTAAATTGGATTATTTGTTTTTTGGGTATTGAATTGTATCAGTTCTTTATATATTTTGTATACTAACCCTTTATCAGGTATGTCATTTGCAAATATCTTCTCCTATTCAGTAGGTTGTCTTTTAGTTTTTTTTTCCAAAGATTATATTTATTTATTTGAGAGTGAGAGCATATGCTTGCATGTATGAGTGGGGGAGGGGCAGAAGGAGAGGAAGAAGCAGACTCCCCACTGAGCAGGGAGCCAGACCAGGAGCTCTATCCCAGAACCCTGGGATCATGACCTGAGCCAAAGGCAGAAGCTTAACCAATTGAGCCACCCATGGGTCCCGGTTATCTTTTAGCTTTATTGATTGTTTCCTTTGCTGTGCAGAAACTTTTTATTGTGATGTAGTCCCAATAGCTTATTTTTTGCTTTTATTTCCCTTGCCTCAGGAGACCCATTTAGAAATATGTTGCTATAGCTGATGTCAGAGAGATTACTGCCTGGGCTCTCTTCAGGGTTTTTTTATGGTTTCAGGTCTCACATTTAGGTCTTTAATCCATTTTAATGTTATTTTTGTGTATGGGGAAAGAAAGTGGTCCAGTTTCATTCTTTTGCATTGTGGCTGTCCAGTTTTCCCAACACCATTTGTTGAAGAGACTGTCTTTTCCCCACTGTGTATTCATTTCTCCTTTGTAGAAGATTAATTAACCACATAATTGTGGGTTTATTTCTGTGTTTTCCATTCTAATCCTTTGATCCATATATCTGTTTTTATGCCAGTACCTTACTGTTTTAATTACTACCACTTTGTAATATAACTTGAAATCTGGGATTGTGATACCTCTAGTTTTGTTTTTCTTTTTCACAATTGCTGTGGCTATTCAAAGTCTTTTGTGGTTCCATACAAATTTTAGGATTGTTTGTTCTATCTAGTTTTGTGGAAAATGCTGTTGGTAGTTTGATAGGGATGGCATTAACTCTATAGATTGGTAGTATAGACATTTTAACAATATTTGTTCTTTCAACCCATGAGCATGGAATGTCTTTCCACATCTTTGCACCATCTTGAATTTCTTTCATCAGTGTTTTATATCAATTGATTAATGAATCTTGATTGTTTGATTTAGCAATTGAGGGTTGGCAAACTTTTCTGCAAAGGGCTAGATGTCATTATTTTAGGCTTTGTGGGCCACATAAAATGTCTTTCATATATTCTCTCTCTTTCTCTTTTTTTTTCCTTTAGCCACTCTTTAAAAATGTAAAAACCATTCTTAGCTTATTGGCTATACAAAACAGGCCACTTGGAGTGATTATGATATGTCAATGTGGATTCATCAGTTGTAACAACTGTATCACTCTGGTTGCTAATGGGGGAGACCATGCATGGGTGGGGCCAGGAATATATAGGCAGTCTCTTTATCTTTCCCTCAATTTTGCTGTGAACCTAAAACTGCTCTAAAAAAATAGTCTTAATTGAAAAAAAAAGAGTCTTGATTGAGGAAAGAAAACAAACAAAAAAAAAAAAAGAAAGAAAGAAAGAAAGAAAGAAAGAAAGAAAGAAAGAAAGAAAGAAAGAAAGAAAAGAAAAAGACCACAGGCCAGATTTGATCCTGGGGCCATAGTTTGTTAACCCCCTTAGCTAGCTCATGGTAAGTCTAAAATGATTACAATGCAATTTTTGCCCTCCACAACTTCATGCATTTATTCATTTAACACATCTTTACTGAATATCTCCCTTGTGCTTTAAGTGGGTGAGACAGCTATATAAACCTGTAAATTATAGCACAATGTGATGAGTACCCTACCTGAGGTACAGTCTAAGTGCTTGAGAAAAAAGAACATGTGACTTTCATTGAAGTTAAATTCTAATTGCTCTGGAAGTGGGAGGGATGAACCAGCTAGAGAAAAGGGACAAGGCATTCTGTGGAGGGGATGCATCATGACTAAATCCACACAGGCATAATATACACATGTATGTATGTGTTAAGCTTTTTGTATTATACAACAGTGTGACTGGAACATCACAATGAATAGCATGGCAGAACACAAGAATAGAGTGTTTCCCAAACTTTTTCACATCTACCGTATTTGTTTGGAGCATTGGGTTAAACAGATGAAGTCACTTGTGACTGGAAGCAATGGGCCCAGGGACTCATGCTTCCCCAGCCCCCACAAGGTTGCCCTGAGAGACGTGAGTGCAGCACCCTGCTGATTTATGTCCCTTGGCACTCCAGTTGAGAAGGTCTGCAGCAACAAGGGAAGAGCTGAGTGAGCAGGTGGGAGTTGGGTCAGGGGGAGTTTTGGTGGCTTTGCATTGCCCAAGGCTGAGGCTCAACTTCTGCTTCTGTCATTTACTTATTGGAGGACTTAGACAAGTTGTTTTGAAATCCCTTTTCTTCCAGTTCCTCCTCTTTGTAAAAGGCTGATCATACCTGGAAGGGATCTTGTGAAGCTTAACATTAAAGAGATACTGTACATACAGCTTTTGCTGCAGAGTCAACACTCAACAGATTATTTATTTCTTCCCTACATCCTTCCAGCCTCCCTATATCCTCAATAAAAATGTCGCTTGACAAGAAAACCCATACACGTTCCAGTCTCTATATCCACTGCCTGGGGATAGTGGAAGGGCTTTTCTGACAAAGAGAGAAGGATGATAAGTGAAGAGAAACCGTAAAATAATGAGTAAATCTATTTCTCTGGCCCTCTTACTTCAAATGAAGACTTTTCTTTAGGAAGAGAGAGGTCACCAACTCTTGGTACCCTTAGGTGAGAGTTGTAATATCTGTGTTAGGAGAGATTATTCTGTCTTTCCTTTCGTCTCTCTTTTTTTCTTTTCTTTTCTATTTTCTGTTTCATAAGCCAAGGGTGCAGGGGCTGAGTGGTCTGTGCCCTGGAGGTGAACTGAGGACTGTGGTTAAACATGGCTTGGAGGAAACTCATCAGCTGACTTCAATAGAAACATCTGTGAGTTCATATTGGCCAAGTCCCTAGAGATTTTTTCACTGCTGAACATGCTACTTCCCAACTGTTCAAGATAGTGGATCAGAGCTGTGTACGTATTTTGAGATGCATTCTGCTGATTGGATTATTTTTAAAGGCTGTTTCTTATCTGAAGTATTTCCTTTAATTGCTTCTTTTTGGCCTGATGCTAGGTCTTGGTGAGGTTATTCCAAGTCTAGAATCACAAAATAATACTCTCCAAAATTGAAAGTAGCCACCCCCTCACTTTCCAGATGAGGAAATTGACACCACTTGGATGAAAATTTGCTCAAGTCACACAAATATCTCATTTTACCTCCTTTTCCTTCTTCCTCCCTCTCTCCTTCCCTTCCTCTCTTCCTTATTTGCTGAATAACTCCCAGATGCCCTGCACTGTTTTCAGTGCTAATGATACAAAAAGGCATACAGCCTAGCTCCTTGTCTAGAGCAGCGGCAATGATGTAAGCCAATTATTACTGTAGGCATGATAAATGATTGCATAAAGGGGCACAAAAGATTCGAAGAGAACCCACAAGTGGGTCAACTACATTAGACTTGGAGGGTCAGGGGAATTGACTTGAGTGGAGTCTCAAAAGGATGTGTGGGATATAAGTAGGCTGTGAAGGCAGTGAGGTATGAGAACAGAGATGAGAAATAATCTTCCAGACAGAATGGAGAGTATGGGTAATAGCATCAGAGGCACATTTTATTTTCCTGAATTTATTTATTTGTGAAGAGAGGGAGGGAAGGAGAGAGACTTGGAGAGAAAAAAATATAAAATTCAACCTGAACAGTTGCTGCTTCTGCTCTTTCAGTCTATGCCTTCATGCTGCCCAAGGGTGTCATAATTGAGTCTTACACACATGGAGTAAGAGGACCAATTGCACAGTCATCACAAGCATGTGGGAGCATCTCACCAAACCAGTGAGAGCAAGAGCTGTTTTGACTATACATGATTTTACATGCTGAGTGTAGAACTGAAACCCTGTAAGATGCTCTTCCACTTATCAAGGCATTCCTACCACATACTTATCCATAGGGGGTTTTGTTAAGGAGAACTAGTTGCCTGGATTGGCTTTAGGAAATGCAATCCTTTCTGTTGATTCAACAAAGATAAATTTTATGGCTGCCGTGCACCATCTTCTCTGATCTCTTTTAATGGAGGTGGTGTTGTTAAAAGAGCTGTGAAGTCAATAAACAAAGTTAGCTAAGTGTACAACTTCTACCTTCCTGGCTCTGTCTAGGAACCCAGAGCCATATGATCCTGAGATACGGCCTCCCGATAGGTCATGCCCAGGGGCTCCTACTATCTCTAAGCAGCACACACTCCAGAGCATTTTATTAATGATAATTAATTACATTGAAATTAATGATGTTTTTCATCTGATCCTGGGCTCATTTTACAGCTCAGAGATAAGCTCAGGCGACTTTGGCTTTTCTGTCTTTCCATCTCAGCAGTCAAGTGCCCTCTTTTATCTTTGTTGACTCTCTGCTTCTTCCAGGTGCCCATGTTCTCCAACTGTACTTCCTACTCTATCAGCTCTCCCCTTTGCAGGAATAATGAGCTACCCCAAGCCACAGAAATGATCTGTTTCCACATGAGGGCTTCTGATGATATGGACAGTACAGTTTTTCTCAACAGAGTTTCATTTGCATATATCCTGGCCATTAGGTCTTAAAACATCTTCATTAGGTCTTAAAACAGAGACTGTCAAATGAGCACTATCTGATAGCTCAAACAATACAATAGTTTTAGAAGACTCTAATCTCATCATTGTCCACTCTAGTGCTTTGGGTTTTGCTGAGGAAAATCTTTCACAGAGGCGGCATGAAGCATTGGGTTTTCAGGTTCAGAAATTCTTTACTATTTTCCAATGAAAATAATGGGGATTGTAGATGGGATTTACCAAATTTGAACTGCATTGATGGTTTTTGCTTTGTTTGAGCAAAAACAGGTGTTTGGGGAATTAAACATTCCTGTTGCGAACTGTAATATAGTAACATTGAGAATGAAATGTTTAAAAACTGAGTATAGGGCATGATGATGAAAGGGGATTGGATTGTGAAAATTCTTTCAGAGTTCAAAGTTTTATACTATTTCAAGGATTCAAAGAGTAAATTGGAAATATACTCCATTTGGATTTTTTGTTCTTGGGAGAGGATAAGAAATACAGTCCTCGAAGAATGTTTCATTTTATTGACCACCCAACTATTGATTTATTAGGGCAGAAAACCAGAAGCATTACATCAAATAATTTCCCAATTTATTTCTTTCTCTACTTATCTTAAGCTCTTCCTTAACCTCCTCTCTGCACCACCCCCAAACAAGCCCAAACATGTACCAAAACAATAACAACAACAATTAAAATATCTCATTGCATTCATTCAGGTAAGTTTCAACATATTGAGTAATTGAAAATTTTCCAGTTGTCTCTGCATCTGATCATAGTCTTTTCTTCCATAGTCTTTTGGCTCCAGAGTCATTGATTTGTTCATTTGTTGAACATACTTTATAGACATCTGCTAGACAACAGATATTATCATAGGCACTGGAAAAACAATGGTGGGCCAAACATAGTCTCTATCCTTATGGAAATTAAGATCCAGGAGAGGAGGCTGACATTCATCTATAAGTCATACCAATAGAAATGTAAAATTATAATCAAGTGCTAAGAAGGTGTATGGTGCCAGGAGAGCTTATAGAAGTGAAGTCTAACCCAACTTGGAAGACCAGGAAAGCCTTTTTCCGTGGAAGCCGCTATGGAGCTGAGATCTGAAGGAACAAGAAGGTATTCATTGGCCAAGAGAAGGTGGTAAGGTGAGTGTTCCCCAAACGGTAGATGCTACTAGTTCACTGACCCCACAGTGAGAGGGGAAATGGTGAGATAGCGCTACTCAACCTCATTCTCTTCAGATACGAATTGGGTGTCTTTGGCTATTTCTCCTTTCCTTTATGGGTGATGACACCTTTTGTACTTCAGATTCCTAGAGCTGACATTTTTCTTCCTGGGAGCTTGGTCCCGGAAGGAGAAGAGGAAAAGTCTAAGGCATCTTTCCTGATGTCAGCCCTTTCTTTCTCCTTTATTAGCCTTGTCAGTATTGATGAAGGAGTATTAGTCTAAAAAGATCCTGTCTGCATGTGAGCAATGAGAAGGTGTGTGAGGGGTGTAGGCATCCAGGTACGATTTTCTAGTTGGCAGCAAGCTCAATGGGAAGAGTCCTAGGGTTAGGCTCAAAAGACTGGGCTTTGCAAGGTGAAGCATTTAACTCCTCTGAGGCTTAATTTTCCTCATCTAAAAGGTGGTTGTAAGGTCCACATGAGATAGCAATGCCAGAGAACATAATACATTTATTTAAATATGTAAGAAACCATTTTTTTTTTTTGCTATTACTTACTTAGTTTCAAATAGAATCTTTTCAAATAGAATCTCAGAAAGAAAATTTTATCAGTGACCGGAATATATATTTTTTTAATGTATGTTTTCAAATTGTATAATGATATATTGTGTCCTCAAAATAAGAATTGGACCAAAGGATGACTAGAGTGTGTTGTGTTTACCAGTGAAATGGATCTTTGGGGCAGTTCTCACCAACTTGACTCTGTGGAAATTCTTAGTTCAATTCAGCCAGCACATGTGGACATAGGAGGTGTAGGCCAAAACAGATTTGGATCACTGAAGTGATTCAGATTCAAAATACTTCAACTGAAATATCAGGTAAATGATGCAAAGGGTCATTTGTGCTTTACACAAAGAATTGATCAGGATGTGTTTCCTCTAGATCTGACACAAACAGGGTTTAAGGTCTTCTGGGCCTCACTGTTCCTATCACTAAGGGGACAGAAAAAGAGAGGACATCTAAAATTCATTCTGGCTCTAACATTCCATGCTAAAAATGCCTTTAATCACTATCAAGAGGCATTAGAGTCCAACGGACCTGAATTCTCTCTCTCTCTTTTTTTTTTTTTTTTTTTTTAGGAGATAAACTACTTTAGTGTGCATATTCTCTACAGAATGAAGAACAAATTTATAAGCACCTGCTGGAAATTTCAGGGGAGGGAGATCCTGAAAATTTTCCATTGAGCAAGGAAGGATGAATAGAAATTACTTCGACAGTACCCATTATTACTAATTTGAGACTTATGCAGGTCGTTGATAATAAATTTGTCTGCATAATGTACCTTTGTACCCTTCCACTAATGCCTCTCCCGTACCCCCCACCCCCTTGCCTTTGGCAAGCACCATTCCACTCTCCCTTTCTATGATCAACAGACCTGACTTTCTAAACTGGCTCTGTTACTCATTGTGTGACCTTGGGCAAGCAACCTAACCTCTCTATGCCTAGTCCCTCTTTCGTAAAACAAAAAATATAAATACTTAATTCACAGGGTTTCCATGAAGATAAATTGGCATAAAAATTAGATACATTTATGAGACTCTCAAGCATAGTAAATGCTAAATGTTTATGCCCTTCTCTTTTCTTTTCCACTTAAGTTTATATAAGTATTTGGCCTTAAGAACTTTTGTACTTTAACTGGCCTCATCTGAAAACTTCTTGGGTGGAATGAAGAGTCATGGAATTCTGCACTATTCAAAGCCAGTAACTATTCATGACATATAAAATGCTTGAATTTCCTCAGTAGTCTGAGAGTGAAATAAATTTCCATGCCCCACAATTATTTCATTTGTAATAATTAGGGATCAGTCTTATGACTCATGATATTGCTCTATATTGAAGTACAAGGAAGGAGAATGCTTAAGAAGGTAAGGGGAAAATGGGGGGGGCGTCTGGGTGGCTCAGTCAGTTAAGTGACTGACTCTTTTTTTTTTAAGATTTTATTTATTTGCGAGAGAGAGAGAATGAGAGACAGAGAGCACGAGAGGGAGGAGGGTCAGAGGGAGAAGCAGACTCCCCGCTGAGCAGGGAGCCCGATGTGGGACTCGATCCCGGGACTCCAGGATCATGACCTGAGCTGAAGGCAGCCGCTCAACCAACTGATCCACCCAGGCGCCCAAGTGACTAACTCTTGATTTCAGCTCATGTCATGATCTCAGGGTCATAGGATCAAGCCCCACCTTGGGCTCCATGCTCAGTGGGGAGTCTACTTGGGATTCTCTCTTTCCCTCTTCCTCTGTCCCTTGCCCTGTTCACATGGGCTCTCTCTCTCTAAAATAAATAAATAAATCTTAAAAAAAAAGTAAGGGGAAAATGAGTCTGAGACATTAAGTTTCCTATTCATTTTGCAAATAAACTTAGTGTGCTTGTTCTTAAAAGAATTGCTTCTTCAGGAGAGAAGGAAAAAATCTATTAAAGGGAAAAAAGTTTCTAAAGAAGTTGAGCAGTTCTTTTTATTTTCTTAAACAAATTCTTACTGCCAAGTATTGGCTCTTGGAAAACACAGTTAGCCAGCTATAAAGTTGTAATAGGAAATAGTAAAAGCAATGAAATGTACAATTAAGGATCACACACCCCAGATATCTTCTAGTTCATTAGTCATCCTCCTATCTCGTCAAAGGAGGTTTCGCAATCCCTGCTCTTTACTCCTTGGCTCAACTACAGTGGAACGGATGATAAGCTTCACTCTTTTTTATGGGGTTTCCTTGGACAAAGCAATGATGTCTTAAAGATGAAGTTTAATGCTCCCTCAGGAAATGCTGTCCATTTTAGACTTTTTTTCTGCTTGGTAGCATTCTCTTTTTCTCAGTGAACGTAAGCTCGATCAATAGTCATAGAGATTTTACCGGATTCACCAGTAGAGGGAGTTCAAACCAAGGTGTGGAAAATTGGGGGGAAGGTTGTTCTAGAATTTTTGAGGGTGCTCTATATCATGGACTGAATTCAGGGAACTGAGGAAAGCAGTAACCAAATATAGATGGATGGATTCATCGATTCTTTCAATGAACACTGAGCTAACATAAATGCTGTACATGCAAAAAAGAATAAGAAGCTGTTCTCCCCTCCAAGAGTTTATAGCGTAGTGGAAAGAGGCCTATGTAAAAACAAAACAAAATAAAAATCTGCTATAATGCTCTGTTCTTGGTATAATTATAGGATGTGAACAAGATGTGGGAACTGCTAATCAATCCAGATTGGTGGTGGAGTGTGGGAGTAAGGTCAGGTGTTGGATGTGCTAGAGTGATGTGAAATCACCCTTCTCTCTGCAAGATTCTGGTGAGCCAGAAAGGTGGGTCCATGGATTCCATAAGCTTGGGAATAAGGTATTTAGCAAAGGTCCCAGAGACCTCAGGGGCTTCTAACTTTTTCCGCTACCAAATGACTCTGTGACCTTAACCACTCACTTAATTATTTAGAACTTTCATTTATTCAGCTATAAATGAAGTGGGATTTGTGGTTAAGTACTTCTGTTTTTAAAAGATTTACTTACTTGAGAGAGAGAGTGAGCAAAAGAGAGGGGCAAAAGGAGAGAGAGTCTTTTAAGCAGACTCCACGCTGAGCAGGAACCTGATGCAGGGCTTGATCTCAAGACCCTGGTATCAGGACCTGAGCCGAAACCAAGAGTAAGTTGCTTAACCACCCAGGGGCCCCAGTGGTTAAGTACTTTAACTTCCCTTCTGTGGGAAGCCTAGAGCATGGCAATAAGAGATGGGGATAGAGGACATGGGACTGTTTTAACTTACCTGGGGGCATTCACCTCCTTGCCTTTTGGTTTCCTCTGCACATCATTGTCTGGCATTGTGGTACTCTCAAACCAAAATCTCCTCAAATTGTTCTCCTTGATGGCTTGAGTTGTTAACATTGTTCTTCTTAATAGACCACTCAAAACCAATATTCCCAGTATTATCAGATTCATTTTGGTTTAAAGGACCTCCCTTTGTGTTTCACAGGCACCTACACTTACCTCCAGTATAAGAAATATAACTGTGTATTGTAATGGGTTCGTTGTCCTGCCAACTTTTTGAAGAGAGGAGGAAGTCTTAGTAATGTATCTATCCCCAGCACTTAGCACAGAGTTAGGAATGTAGTAAATGCTTAATGAAGGTTTTCTGGTTGAACGCATGAATGAATGAATCAATGAGTGAATGAATTCACATTTTGCTGAAAGTCTGATGGTTATACACAGTCTCCAGTTTCACCCAGGTTATAATAATATTGAGCACACAGTTAAGCTGTAGGCATAGCTGTAATCTTTACTTCAACCATAAATAGCCTTCATTTTGTAGAATTTTGTGGAAAAGTTTAGTCTCATAAAGATCTTCTCCTGAGATTGATTTGTCCCTTAAATCTGTATCAAAATGCCACAAATGAAATTCAGCAGAAAATGCAGTAAAATTATGCAGTGTGGGTAAGGAGAAAGTATTAGAGCAAGTCTTTCAGGATGGCTAAGAAATGTGAAGTTTACTGACCTTCCTTGTAAGACTGGATGAATTGACTCTCAGGTGGAGAGGTAGATCTTACCTCTTTTAGTAGGATCCTTTCTCCTTGCCTGGTTTGAATGTTTTACCCTGCCTTTTCTCCACTTCTAATCCTTTCCAACTTCCACCATATTCTAAGACTTGGGGCAAATAGTCATTGACTTGTAGTAACATTTACTCGGTTGTGTTTACACACATAACTTTAACATTAGCGATGATAATAAATGATATATTTGAGTGCTAGCCTAAGTGCTTTCACTGAAGTTATCACATGGAAGTTCTATATTCTTGTAAAGAAAACAGTATTGTCCCTCTTTTTTAAAGATTAGAAAGTTAGAAGGTAAAAAACTTGCTCGAGATTTTGCAGTTGGTGTAAATGGTCAGTACAAAGAAACATGATTTAGTTGCCTGCATTTTTGGCTTATGAAAATTCTGTGAGGTGCTATGATAAATCTCCAGATATTAGGTTTTCCCACAGGAAATTAGAGATTGAAGGAATTTTGGAATTTATGTATTCAGAGAATTTTTACTGACCACCTACTGTGTGCTAGCTTTTTGAGCTTGGGGCACAAGAAAACAAAATCATTGCTTATTATATAAATTATATGATTAATGAAAAATGTGGACAAAAATCCATGTTCTCATGGAACTCTTATTCCCATTATTATCTCAATTTACAATTCAGGTGGAAGCAAATTCTCCCAAATTATGTGGATAATTGCCTCTACTCCATTTCACTGCTCCTCTGTACTTGACCAGTCTTAAATACCCATTGGGACTTCATATAAACATTCCTTTGAAAAATAATTAAATTTGGAGAATGGAAGATAAAGCAAAATATTTTAAATTATTTTTTCAGTCCCTGTTCTGTTTCTCAGTGGACTATATTGAAGTAATAAAATTTCTACTTTGGTAAAATGGTAATGAGCCTTTATGCCCCAATATTATATGAGAATTAGGGGACTGTTGACAATAATTATGCCCCAAAAGTTTGTGAATGATTTAACGAACCGAAGATTTGCTTCATTAGCTCACCCACATTCAACAGGTGTGAACAATATCCTCAAAGACCATCAGTGTGCATGAGCTGAGCCCCTGTGGACATGGTAGATCAGTAACTCACCAAGATATGCCATGATCTTCATTTGGGAAACAGTTTTTTTCAAAGGGAAAATTGGCCTCCTATACATCCTGCATTCATCAGCTAATTGTTTCTTTTCCTTTCCATGCCTTTAGGTGCCAGTAGGTGAGTTAGTCCAAGGAGAGTGCAACTTTTTATCTAAGAATGGTGCCCCCGCCGCCCCTGCCGCCCCTGCCGCCCCTGCTGTCCCCCCCCCCCCAAATAAAGCAACATCAGTTGGTGGAGAGGATACTTGCATAGCTCCAGTTATTGGTAATGACAGCATATTTTAGGTATGTAGCCCATTACCTGCAACCTTTGGGGTTCCTGGGATTTAAAATCTGTGACTTTGACCTGTTGGGGGTGTGATCTTGGATATCCCTGGAATGTGGTATTAGTTTATTTTGTTAAAATGTGAATTCAAATTAGCTGTCACTGAGACAAATGTGTAGGGTAATTGAAGCACTTATGGCAGGTGATTTACAGTTTCTGTGAACACGTATCACCAGAGGATCTTACAAAAACTCATATCCTGACTCCCCAGGTCCAGGGAGGGGCATGAAATTGTGCATTTTATTTTGGGGGTGCTGATGAAACTTACCTTCACACTTTTAAGTGGTGAGGTTGGCAAGTGAATCTGATGAACAATCCATGAATCACAGCTCAAGGCAGCTTATTGTTTTCCCTTTATTATTGCACGCCCAGTAATTTTAACTAAGGCTTTAAAGAGGCAACTTACAAATTTATAGTTGTAATTGAATGCATTTTAGGAAGAAAATATATGCTACAGTGATGTTCACAATTTGGGATTAAGAAGCTATCACTTGAGATATAATCCTCATTGATGTCAGCAGTTCGTTGTGTACATGTAGGGAACAGCTTTACCTACATTATCTTATTTGGGTCTTGTCACCTCTCTGAGGCCACTAGCCCAATATTTTGCTAACACACTTTCATAGATAATTCAAGTGAGAAACATAGCAGCGAGTGACAACCCCAAGATGACACAGAGCATTGTGACAAAGCAGGGGTCTCAGCCCAAGGATCCCCATTCTTAGTCTGGTGGGATGCATCTAACAAAATAGTTTCCATTTTATCCTTCTAAAATCTAGAGATTCACTGACTTTCTTCACATAATGTATGTTCAAACTAAAGTTATCACATATGCTTATAATATACTTATCTATGATCAATGTCATCACCATTATCACACACAACAAGCAATAGGAGTGCTTCTGATAAGCACTTACTATGTTTAAGGAATATTTTGTGTGTACAAACTAGGCATACAAAGGAATATGGGAAACAAAGCCATACAAATGATTTAAATAACAACATTACAGAGGAGATGTGAAATATCAAATTACAAAAATTAAATGAATTAATGCCGTTTTGTTAGATGCTTAGTACCTAATGAACACTTAATAATGTTACTATCAAACAAGCGTCTTAATAATAAATGTGATAGAATATTGAAGTTTTTAATGGTTAAGGAAAGCTCAGTATAAGAGGCAAGATTTTTAGTGGCTCTTGGAAAGGAGTAAATTCACAACGGTCGTAAGCCAGGGTCTGGAGTCTGGCTGCTTGGATTTGAATTACGGCCCAACCCCTCCCATGCTGTGTGAATTTGGTTAAATAACTTGGGTCAGTTACCCTGAGAAGTAACTCTGAGCTTAGTTTCCTCTTCAGTAAACTGTCAAGAAAATAATAGGTCCTACCTCAAAGGACATGGAGAGAATTAAGTAAGACATGCAAAATGCTGAGTATCCTTTCTGGTATGGGGTAAATGCTCTGTAGTCAGAGCTGATTTTATTCAGCATTTCCTTTTAAAGATAAGGCTACCAAGGTCCAGAGAGATTAAGTGATTTCCTTATTTTAGGAAATGTGAAAAGTTTGATTAAAACTCAGACATCTAACCCAGACCTGTGTTCTTTACTAAACTATGTCAACTGTACAAATACCAGTTCTGCTACTACTATGAGTATGTACCACTACTACTACAACCATGACTACGACATCTATGATTACTATGACAACCACTATTACTACAACTATGACTGCCACTGTGACAACTAATACTACCATGACAACAACTACTGCTACCACAGCTATGAATGTGGTGGCTGCTGTGACTGCTACTACCACTATGACGACTACTCTGCCATGAGTACTATTACTACTACAATTATGACTGCTGCTATTGCTACTATGACTACGGTGATGGCAACTGCTTGTACTACAACCATGAGTATGACTGTGCTATGACTACTACTCCGACTGCTCTACTATGAGCACTACTACTACAACTATGACTCTGACAGCTGCTATGACTGCTACTACATGATGACTACTCTACTATGAGTACTACTACTACAGCTGTGACTGTTGCTATTACTAGTATGACAGCAGTGATGGCAACTACTGCTACTACAACTATGACTATAGTGGCTGTTATGACTACTACTACAACTACTATGACCAGTCTACTATACCACTACTACAACTATGACTGCTGCTAAGACAACTACTACTACTACGACTACTCTACAATGAGTGCTACTAGTAAAACTATGACTATTACTGCTTCTATGACTACTCTACTATGAGTACTACTACTACTACGACTGCTGCTAGTACTACTGTGATGAGAGAGATGGCAACTACTGATACTACCACTATGATGGCTGCTGTGACTGCTACTACTACTATGACGACTACTCTGCCATGAGTACTACTACTACTACAATTATGACTGCTGCTATTGCTACTATGACTACGGTGATGGCAACTGCTTATACTACAACCATGAGTATGACTGTGCTATGACTACTACTCCGACTGCTCTACTATGAGCACTACTACTACAACTATGACTCTGACGGCTGCTATGACTGCTACTACTACTACCACAACTACTACTCTTTTTGTTGTTGTTGTTGTTGTTATTCCTACTATATGCCATTAGGACTTTAGGAAGGCTGACAAAGGTAAGATGGAGAGGGGTGATCCTAGTGTCAATACAGACAGAAAGGTAGAGATCCATCTGGCCTGAGAGAGAGCCCTGACTGAGGTGGAGGGCTGTGGGGAGAGGAAGTAGGAAGCCAGGCTGGCGAGAGGGGTTGACATCAGGCCACAGAAGATCTCTAGCATCACACTAGTAAGACACAGATTTATTCTGAAGAAAATGGGGTGAGAATTTGAATCTTTTGGGTAAGAAAAAAACTAACTTGCATCACTGTTTCAAATAAATTAAAGTGGATGGGTAGGGGAAGGAAACAAGGAAGCCAGTTAGACATTTTTGAGGATGATGGTGCATTCATCCATTTGTTCATTCATTCACAAATTATTACCCATGTGCTTTGCCCACTCTATGGCACATTAGGTGTACAACTAAAATGGCCTGCTCTGTGTGGACAACAGATACAACCACAGACCCACAAACACATACCCTATACACTAAGAGAGGTACACATAAAATGTGGCTATATAGTAATGAGGCTAATTGCACAAAGCTATCATGGAATCTATCTCATTACTTGATAGCCTTGGCTCATATAAGAAATATATCATAGGGCGCCTGGGTGGCTCAGTCGTTAAGCGTCTGCCTTCGGCTCAGGTCATGATCCCAGGGTCCTGGGATTGAGTCCCACATCGAGTTCCCTCCTCGGCGGGAAGCCTGCTCTCCCTCTCCCACTCCTGCTGCTTGTGTTCCTGCTCTCGCTATCTCTGTCTCTGTCAAATAAATAAATAAAATCTTTAAAAAAAAAAAAGAAATATATCAAACTAAAACCCAAGGAATCAATCACACTCTTTAGAAGTTCTTCTACGTGACTCACTTAGTGGGTATGTGATGGAAGGAACTATTATGGTAGGGAAATTCCTATCAGTCACAGCTTTTATAACTGCCCATTGATGACATACACAGCTCCATAATGGCAGTGCTAAAATTGGCTTTTACTTGCTTAAACCATCATTGTATTGAACCATGTAACCAGCAAATCACAATGTGGTGATCTTTCTCTACACTAATCCTTCCATGAGCACTTAATGACTTGTCTGTTCATCTTGGAGATAATAAACCTTGCATTGAAGCAATAGCTGTCTTGGTGACTTTGCATAAATCATTATTTGTAAAAGTGAAGGAAAACCTATAGATAGGAGCCAAGGACCGGGATGGCTCAACTTTCAAGAATTAGCTCTGATAATTGCTGTGACTGCAATTAGGAATGCACTGAACAAGTAGATGCAGACCAAAAAGTAAATATTATCTCTCAAAGTGATCAGTATAATAACTTTTGGCATAGGAAGGACAATTATTAAATACTCTAGCAAAGTTTTTCTGAGCAAAACAACATTGTAATGAAGGCTGATAGGGTAGAAAATGGGAATCAGGCAAAGAACCATGGGAACATGGAGAGACTACTAATCCACAGTAAAAATCGAGGTGACATATAAGAAAGCATAGGTGGGAAATAGAAATGTTATTAATACAGAACAACGTACAATTTTAAGGCTATTATTTCCAATAATTTGAAAAAAATAATATCAATTAAGATAGTTTTATCAAGGCAGGAGACCCATTGGTTTCTCAAATGAGATTTGTACTCTGTTGTTTTTCCAGATCTTCCTTCACACCTTGAGTCCCTGCTGAATCACTCCATTTCTCAGCATCCTACAAGCTAAGAGAACTCAAATATTTTTTTGAAGCAAATATAGATAGATTTTTTTCCCCAAACACAGATTCACAAGAGAACAAGGCAAAGAGAAAAAGAAGAGAGAAGTAGAACATAGCACTATATTGAGGCCAGTTGCCTGATTTCCATTACACTTAACATAAGTTCTTTTAGGCTCTTGTTTCAAGGGCTGATATTGTTCAAAAAGCAGACATGCTGATAGGCAGGTAGCTTAGCCAGCAGAAAATACCCTGAGATTGATCAAAAGGAAGCAAGAAACAGAAGAGTAACCCCAGAAACAGAAGAACAAACAATACACTGCAGAGTTTGAAGCTGATAGAATACCATACTGATGGGTTAGCAAATGGTTCAGAGTCTGCACAGGGAGACCACCTCCCCACCCATCACCCCCGCATTTCAGCATTTCATTGTTTCTCCTATTTACACTCTTTTCTGCTTTCTTCTTCATGCCTACCCACCCCATATTCTTTCATTCTTCCTTCCTCCCTTCCTCCCTTCCTCCCTTTCTTCCTTCCTCCTTCCCTTCCTTCCTTTCTTCCTAACTTCCTTCATCTTTCTTTTCACTCCTCCTGCTTGGATTGTTGCAATGGTCTTCTAATTGGTTTCCCTGATTCTACCTTTATCCCTACAGTTTGTTCCCAATACCATAGCCAGAGAGATCTTTTTAGGACATAGGTCAGCTTACACATCCTGCCGCCCCCGTAAAGCATCCTGCCTTGGCTTCTCCTTTCTTTCAAGTCAAACTAAAGTTCATAGAGAGGCTATAAGGTCCTCCATGATGCAGCCCTCCATTCAGTTGCTGAGTTTGCCTCTTCCTTCTCTCTTTCTCACAAGTCAGGCCAATTCCCAACTTAGTGGTTTTGATTGGCTTCCTCCCCAATATCTGAATGATTGACTCTCTGCTTAAACCTCACCTTCTCAATTACCACTGATCACCCTGTTTAAACTGGAATCAACCTTCCTTCCCTCCCATAACCCTGGCATTGTTGATTTCCTTTACCCCATTCTTTCTAACATTTTATACAACTTACTTATTTATCATGTTTATTGTTTATTGTTTTTCATCTTTCACTGGAATATAAACTCCATTATAAAGGTATCTTTGCCTGTTCGGTGATTTATTTCCCTAGCCTAGAAAAGTGCCTAAGAAAAGTAGGCTCAACAAATAAACATATTTGTTAAATAAATGGAAGTAACCTATCTTCAAGGAGGGAGACAGACAATGTAATGAAACACAATACAGATGATACAGTGTACTGCTGGAGGTCTGTAGTTATTTTAAAAGCAGGAATAGAAGTTTCCCTTCTCTGTTAGAATGGGGGTGGAGACAAACTTGAGGGAATGCTCAGAAAAATGGTAGGATTTGGAAGCATGATTAGAAGTTCACCAGGCAGGGGTTCACCACGGTGGCTCAGTTGGTTAAGCATCAGACTCTTTTGATTTCAGCTCAGGTCATGAGTTCATGCCCTATGTTGGACTCCACACTGGGCATGGAGCCTACTTAAAACAATAAAAAGAAAAAAAAAAAAAGTTCACCAGGCAGGATATCAAGAGGAAATATCAAAGGTGAGGGAGGGCATTCCAGATAGAAAGAACAACATGTGTCAAGGTACAGATGTGTGAGAGAACAAGCCAATTTGTGTACATACTGAGAAGGAGGGTACAAACAGTTTGCCTCAGCATATTACTGGGAACCTATAGGGGAGAGGTTTAAAATGAGGTTGTATAGGTGGAGGATAGAGAGCGGCCAGGTAATGATGGATCTTATTTGCAAAGCAAAAGAGGTCAGATTTATTCTGAAGACAATAGGAATATTGAAGGACTTTAAGCAAAGAAGAAATGATCAGATTTGAATTTTTAAATATAATGATAGAACAGGATGGATGAGAGAAGGGTGACTCTAGAGGCTAAGAAGCCATTTGCAAAATACTGGCTTTATTTAAGGCAATGGAATCAGAGAGCTGAGAAGCCATGTCTATGAAAGATTTAAAAGGAGGACCTTGAGTGATTCAGTGAGTGACAGCATATGAGGTAAAAAGAACAAGGATGAGTCTAAGATAATTCTGACATGTTTATTCTGAGTGACCAGCTGGATTGTGATGCTATTAGCTGTAAATGGAAAATTAAGAGATGAGCAGGCTTGGGGAATTAATGTTTTCTAAAGAAATGTTGAGTTTGTGGTGCTAGAGAACTCCCAAGAGGAGTTATGTGGTAATTAAAAATAAGTAAACTAAGTGGGTGGAACTTTTTTTTTTAAAAGATTTTATTTATTTATTTGACAGAGAGATAGACAGAAGAGCACAAGCAGAGGGAGTGGCAGAGGGAGAGGGAGAAGCAGGCTCTGCACTGAGCAGGGAACCCGATGAAGGACTCGATCCCAGGACCCTGAGATCATGACCTGAGCCGAAGGCAGACGCTTAACCATCTGAGTCACCCAGGCGCCCTAAGTGGGTGGAACTTAAGATGGAAGTCTAGGAGGATAGTGATAGAGATTTGGGCAGTGATAGTTAATGACAGTTAAATCATGATAATTAGTGTCATGGTCCTGCCAGAATCTGCAGAGTGATAAGAGAGCCAAGGTTCATGCTCTGGGGAAAGTTACTATTTAATTGTCAGACAGAGAAAATGCTACACTACCCTGTGAATGGGATATTGCACAAATGGTCAAAGATTCAAGAAGATAAAGAGGGGGTAGTGGTGCCATGGAAGCCAAGAAAGGAAGGAATGGCCATCATGATTAGGCACTGTAGAGAGGCCATGGAAGATAAGGAATGGAGAGTTCAGGGATTTGCCCAAATTACTAAGAAAGTTTTTCAGAGGAGCTTTGGGAATGGAAACTAAACTACAGGGTACTGAGAAGTCTAAGGGATTCGATGGGTAGATTATAATTACAGATGAGTCTTCAAGAAACAAGCTATGAAAGGAAGCATAGGAATAAGGCAGGGATTAAATTTGGCCAAAAGGTGAAGAGAAGGTAATTTCTCATACAAAAGTTAACTTGATGGGCAGATAGATTTAGTGTTGAGGGAGAGTTTGAAAATAAAGGAGAGAGAGAACAGGCTGTTCTTGCTGTAAGGGGCCCATTCTGCATGGGAAATGATAAGAGTTGGGATGGAGATCATTGGTAGAGGCTTTAGCCCCAAAGTGGAAAAGGACTACTTGTTCTTTGGAGTTGAGAGGAGAAGAAGGTGATGTTTACAAATAGATATGTAGGAAACATTGAGGTTTAGGGAATCAATATATAACTCCCTCCCTTCTTGTTCCCTGAATTTGGAACCAAATGGAATAACACAGTGAAGCAGAGAGATGAAAATCAACATGTGGGCTTTATAAAGATAGGTTGACTAGAGACTGTAACAATGAGATATAGGCACATAGACTTGCAAATACTCTAGTCCTGAATTAAACAGACATATAGACTGGACAGCTGGACATCTCCAAGCTTCTCCACACAGAATGACCCCTTACTGCAGAACCAAGAACGGCAGAGTAGATGCCAGTGTGCACTTTCTGAAGACAATCAGGAGAGAAAGGGGTTTAAGTGAGCATGTCCAGTCCATTCTCTCATACTAGTAATCAGTTAATTCTGGAAACCTGAATCCAGTGATACAGGATGTCCCCTTTCCAACAGGAACATTGGTGAGATTGAGGGAATTCCCATTTCTCTTTATTATTTGAAGTGGAAAATGAAGTCTTCCTAGGTTTGAGGGATGTGGAAAAAGGAACAGGAGGGCTGGGGAAGCATAACAAATATCATAATGCCCACTGTGAGAAATGGAAAGTGATCCAGGAACAAATGGAAGAGTTGTTGTGGGAAATTGCCATCTAGCTGAGGACAGAGAACATATATTTGCAGTGGCCCTTCTCCAGAAGGAGAAAATAAATCTTTTAATCTCTTTTCCATTGAGGCCTTTCATGGGAGTTGAAGTGGTAGCAAATATTGAAATATTTGTCATGAAATAATATGCCATGAGGTCTAGACTTGTGTTTCATTCCTCTCCTGCTGCATAACAAAAAAGCCCTAAACTTAATGGCTTAAAATAATAACAATTTATTGTTTTTCATGGCTAAGAAATCAGGCAAGGCTCAGCTGGCTAGTTCTTCTGCTCAAATGGCATCACTCAGGTCACCCATTTGGCTGCATGCAGCTGGGTCTCAATGGGGCTGGAAGGTCTGAGATTAATTCATGCACATGTCTGACACCTCCATGTGGTCTTTCTCTGTCCCCCCACCTCACCTTTTTTCCTTTCCTCCTCTCTCTCTCTCCACATTGCATATCATCATTTAATAGTCTAGCTAGCTTCTTTCTAGCATGAAGGCTGGCTTCCCTAGAGAGCACAGAAGTGGAAGCTGCCAGGGCTCTTCAAAGTAAGACCTGAAACTGGCACAGTGTCACCTCTGCACAAGGCCAGCCCAGATTCAAAGAGAATGATTGGACTAGATTCCCCCTCTTATGAGAGGATCAGCTGCATATACAGGGAGGAAGTTAATTGATGACGGCTTTGGGAACTATCCACTGCAAAAGGGTAAGGGGAAGAAAAGAAATGTATTCAGTTTCCAGATATGCAAAAAGGAAACCCAGGATTTCACTTGCCCATAGAAGAGGCTAACGGCTCGAGTTTATTTTATAGGTGAAGTTCTATTACCCATAGAGGGAACTATAGTATTTCTGCTAGAAAACAGAATATACTTCATAGTGCCATGGCATTTCTAGCAAAAGTTTAAGGGCTTAGGGGGAAAAAAATGTAGTTGAAATTTCGTTTTGATGTTCAGACTCAGCTTACTCTGAGGAGTAAAAATAGTTTGGACATGAAAGTGTCACACTAAATTAGGCTCTACTTGGACTTTTGGGAGATGGTAAAATTAGGATTGCCATGAAAACACATAAGAATTTGAATCTATAGGTTAGGCTGTTGTTCAGGAAATATGTGAGGTTGGTATAATAGATGTAGGATACCCTCTTCCTTTGAGGGCTTTATCCCCTTCACAGCAGCACTTAGCTTCCTTTTGAAGCCAGGGTATTCATTATCTAGGGCTTGTCACCCATGGTTTTATATCCTTTCAGGAATTCCTGGCTCCTGTTGGATTTTCTTGCCAGAGTTTGCCCTTTCTTCCATTTTGACTCTCCCTGAAGTTTCTCTGTCTGTCCCTTATGGCTTTAGATTTTGGAGTGGATGTGAATCTCCATTTCCATCTTCATTCTTATTCAGAAGAACAATTTTTTTTTTTTCATATCTTTTGACTTAAGAACAACTAAATTTCCAACTTTGAGTTCTCACCTTTTTGGCTTATGGAAAATTGAACTGCATATTTTGGGGCTTCCCTTCACTGCTTCCCTGAGGTTGTGCTAAGGTCCTGGGGTCATTATAAAGTACCAATGCCCTGGTTCTGTGAAGAAGTGTATGGGCTTAGCCTCTGTAGTCCACAGTGAATTGAAGAAATGTTTGGCAAGGTTGTAAGCCCTGGGTCCTAGCATCTAGCCTCCCTGGGACACTATGTGTCCATGGAATTTTTGCTCCCTCATCTGGTGTTTCAAGGAAGTAGCGTGCAGGTATCCTCAGCATGCAGAACTATGTGACTTTTTTTTTCTCTACCAACTATCTCTCAGCCAGGGAAATCTCTTTTAGTTGTTGGGTATCCCTCTTACTTCAAGCCCTACTATTAATGAGCTTAGGTTTTTGACTATAAAAGCCAGAAAGTCTTGTCATAAATCTTTCTTGGTCTGAGCCTATTGCCTGCTTGAATGGGGCAAAGGACATGGGAAAGACAGAGAGAAAACATAAATTAATAATACAAGAGTCTTCCTGCCACATTTTCCCATCACTCCCAATCAAAGATGATTTGTCCATGTGTCTCTACCTCCCAAAGGAACTACTAGCTAGTCAGTTAAACAGTTCTATCTAAGTGACTATGATCATTCAAAAGAGTGAGAGAGGCCCTTTGAACTCCTCCAATCCTCATCCCTAGGCATATGTGTCTATTTCAATAGTGGCCTTCTGGAGGAAATGCCTAATTTTGTTAGTCATTCAAAGAAATGACTTCAATGACATGCATTTCAATCTAGGTGGAATCAGAGAGAAAGGATGAGGCACATAAGGGTGGCAGGGCAGTGTAGGCTTGTCTAATTATAATACTTAAGTATCATATTATTCAGCCCATTGTAGAATAGGGGTTGTTGATGTGCCCATATTGGCACAAATAACAAAAATGCTGACTTTTGCATATCACTTTACAGTATCTGAAGCACTATTCTATCCACAATTTCCTTTGAACCTTGATTTCTAAAATCATAGAATGTTCCTATCAAAAGGAATTTAGTTACCTTCTCTTCCATCCAGGGTGGCAATCCCATTTTAAAGCAATGGACATGTGCAATTACTTGTTCTGGAACCATTCAGGTGACAGGGAGCTCACTACTTCATAATGCCAAGAATTTAAAATGTACAGCTATCATTGTTCAGAAGAGTTTTTGTTTTCAGCAGAGCTGATAGCTATTTCATCCTTAAATTCCGTTCATTGGCCTAAGTGTGGAGCTTAAAGGAAAAGAGAACTAGTTTTTGTGGCTAGGCACACATTCCTCAAAATCACAACTTAGGGACGAGTGACATGAGCTCTCCAAGTATCCCTTGGCTCATCTGTAAAATGCTGATAATCTACTGACCACAGAGGATTGCATGGATTGTTAAAAGAAATAATGAATCATGAGCCTTATAGGTAGATGGTAGCTCCCTTAATCCTCATCCAGTCCAGGGGACTTTCTTAGGAACACTACCTATTGCTTCATGTTGTAATACATCAGTTTTCTATTCAGGCTCTAAGCCACTGCTTTTTGCTGTGTGTCTGCATCATGAAGACTTCTTTCCTGTACTGTTGCCAACCTGCCAAAACCATGGCACCAGGTAATCTCATGGTCTACAACCAAGGTCCAATTAAGAGTCAGTATGCTCTGAGGGAGAACTTGACCAAAGTCGGTGTGTAGCTCCTGTCTTGAGTTTTGTAGTCAATACTTTCCTGGCTCTGGGGTCTTTGTCCTTTATTTCTAAGTTCTATTAAGTTTTAGGTTGTTGATCTTATTAAATGCTGGATATTTTCCTCTACAACTTGTTCTTCCTTCCATGCATGACATCACCATGTATAGCCCCCGCCATCTTCCCAGTTAATTGTGCCAGAACAGGAAATCATATCTGTCTTCATCCTTGGCCTACCTGCCGCATTCAATCAGTCACCAAGTTCTGTCAATTCTACCTCCAAAATATATCTCAAACCCGTCCCCTCTTCTCCATTGCTTCTGCCACCCTGGTCTAGACTTTTACCATCCTTCCCTGTAACTATTGCAAGACCTTCCCAAATCAATGACTTCAAGTCAACTAAAGAACTTAGAAAATTGAATTATCACCCAACCTCTATTTAAGGAAACTGAGGTCTATGTAATATATTTAGAAATGTCTCTATCCCACTGTCTCCTTTTTAAAATTATTATGATGATGTAGTAAGTTTCAAGTTCCCTGGAAAATCCAGTTATTTCTTAACTGTACTGAGCCACAATGAGAACTAATGTAGTGTATTTGTTCAAGACTGATTTTTGCAAAAGATTGTTCCCATATGTAGATTATGCTTGTGACTCATGGAGTCTCTCTTTTTGTTCTGTCTGCTTTGAAAAGCCAAGCAAAAGTTCCTTCAAGCCCAGCAGTTAATTGTCACAGTGATGCCTGTTTGATGACTCCATATTTATTTTAAGACGAACTGCATCCCGTTGGGCCTGCCAGGATGAGTTCGCTGCAAAACGCATTCCTAAATAGCTAAATGATTCAGCGCAGGATCCCCTATATGAAATAGACTTTGTAATGTGGCTGCATGTTTGTCTGTTGGAAAGTCTATCTATTTCAGTTCTGTGCTTTATTTTATAATTCAATATTGCATATGAATAGGTAATGGAGGGATGCTTTCCTGCCTCACAAAACCCATGTTACAACCGATATGTCGTTAAAACTTCGCCCAGGTACTTGGAAGCTTCCTCTGACGAGAACTCTGTTATATGGGGCCAATGTATCTGAAAACATTCAGAATTGCACACTGCAGTTTGCAAATAACAACTAGGATGCTCTTGAACTGAGAAACCCCCAAGAGGGTACTTACCTCCTTTGCATCAATAAAGTACAACAGCTTCTTATCAGAGGCTGACTTTTGCTTACAGCTAGAAATCTGGCTAAACCCAGTTTCTAACCACTTAGAGACTTCAAATAATTCCCAAAGTATACCTTCCTTCAAAGGGAATATGCTTTAAATCAAGTGTTTAATGTTAGAAAAATAATAATTCACACACTTGCACACCTTAGCAGCCTGTTTTAATTTAGAGACAAAGAGAACAGAGTGCAGCACAGATTGTGCCTTGGCCCCCGGCCTCCCCACTTCCCCCAGAAGTGCTCAGGAAATGTGCTTCTTTTTAAAGAATAAGGACTTAATCAGCACTGAATGCCATAGTGGCTCAACTGGGCATTTTGCTCAGCAAACAGTATATTGAGGATAGAAATGGTGTTTTTCAGAGATAGCGTGAGGCCTGGTGATGTAAGGTTGTTTGCTCACTGGCTAACTTAATTTACAGCAAATTCTCAAGGCATGCTTCATTCAGTTTCTACCAAAGAACCCAAAGGCTACAGATGGACTGTGTATCCTAGCTGTTGCTCACTGTATTGTGGACCACCTGATAATTCGGAGGGGAAAGCAATCCTTTATATTGACAAAATGTGTGATTTGGGTAGGAGGAGAGATGCAGCATGCTGCCCAGGACAGCCATCTCAGCTAGAGCTCCAGCAGAGAAAAACATCCAGCACTCTAGGTATCCAAGTATGTATGAACCTGCCTTCTCTCCTACGCATCTAAAATGTGCCATGCACCATCTTTGGGAAAACCTAGGAAACAGTCATTCAAATGATGTTTTTGAATTCTGTGGTTTAGATAAGGACCCCCAAAGGAAAAAGGCTGGTGGAGAGTCATGATGCTCAGTTCCTAATTTTATTATGTCACAAATTTGTGAAATTTTGAGAAAGCCATTTATGTCTACCGAGTATCATTTTATTTACCTGTAAAATCCATAAGAGGGGCTGGTGATTTCTGAGATGCCTTATTACTCCAAGAATCTGAGGTGAATGAGCAGGGTGGTATCATTCAGAGAGGTTATTTACACTGATGACACACTCAGGAGTTTTGAATCTTTATAGTCTAAGATTTTTGTGTGCATTTCTGTGCTGGGGTATTTTTCCCCCCATAGAGAAAAAAGAGAGAAAAGAAGTATCATATAATCTAGTCCAGTCTTGCAGCCAACATTTGAATTTCTTCTAAAATACTTTTACTAAATAACCATGTATTCCACACTTGAATGCCTCTAGTTACAGAATACTCACAATCAGCATATTTAGTCCTCCCATCTTGGAAGTACTCTAACTGTTCCGCCTTACATAATGTGTTATTTCCCTAGTCCTCCAATATGACTGCAGAATGAGGTTTCATTCTTTTTACACAAAAGTAATCTATCCCAAAATGGTCTAGTTACGGGAAACTAGCTCCCCTTCAGTGCTTGCACCCCTTTTGCCCACACTGCCTCGTATGTACCCACAGTAACTCCCCTGCAATCTTCCATACCTGCAGATTCAACTTGCCGTGGTGCAAGTTACCATGTTTTGGGGAGGGAGGCAAGTTGATGCTTAGTTTCCATTCAAGAAGTACAGTACTGGGAACATCCATGGTACCCTCCCAACAATGTTGTTTACAATTATACCCTTCCACCACCAAGGGTGACCTGTATCAGCTGGGGGACTTAGGTTGACAGTGCCTCCACCATGGCCTCCTGAATGACTAATAGGCCATAGGGTTCCCAGTTAAGATTGAATAATTGAGTCTAGTTGTTTTTTATGAAGGGACTGCCTGAGAACAGTTGATCGATTTGTCCTGTTTATCTTGACCATGAGCTGTGTCAGGGCTGTGGCAGTGGAGGCGAAGAACACATCTGGAGATGCCGACAGGTGTTTTGAGTGAAAGGCACAGAGACAGGGGAATCCCTTGCTGTTTCTGATAGATTTCTCAGGAAGGTTAAGGTGATTGCTAATCAAATTGTGTTCAGAGCTGTCTTACAGAGGGTGGCATCTTGCAATACTTTAGGAGAGCTGTGCCAGGGTGTTTTCCTTAATGAAAGAAGTTCTAGAGGTGGCGCTCCCTCTTATGTACCTCACAGGGCCTAAGTTACCAGGTGCTGGAGCTGTTGCCACAAAATCAGCATGCCCTATTCCAGTAGCTGCAACCTCGCCTTTTCCCCCAATCAGCTCCTACTCACACCCAGACCTCTTGTTTGGAACAACCTGTTGCAAAAGGCCTAAGGACATTTTAATAAAATGTACAGACATCTATTATGTACTCCAGTATTTTGACTTGGTTGGGCTACTGTAGAGGGATGCAGTGAGCAGTGTACTCATTATTCTTACGATCTGGTGCCATGTCAGTCCAACAGGAGAATCCAGATGGCTGAACCAGAATTTACCCTGAATCCCTTAGACCTCTTTTTGGTCTGGCACCTTGAAGGGGTACCAACTAGGTCACTCTGGAGTTTCAAATTCAGGGGAAGAAAGAAGCATTATGTGTAGACATAGTCAGGATGGAATCCTGAATTTTCAAGGTAGGTCTATATGATGTCTACCACCTTCTTCCTGACAATTACTCATGGAACAGATAAGAGAAGATAAGCCTTTTCATGGAAAGCTATGTTTAGTGACAAAACTGACTAAGGCATATGGGCCAAAAGGAGTTGAGAGAGGTAGAGACAGAAAGGTTTTTGAGTAAATTTTTGAGGAAGTTGTTGCAACCATCAACCATACCAGATGCCTGTGGGTGATAGAAGCATGAAAGGTCCATTGGATATCTTGACTATCAGCCCATGGTTGAGTGGCTTTTGTAGTAACAGGTGCACAATGAGTTTTACAGGTCACAATAGTATGGCCAGAGTTGGCTGATTGTACTGATACAGTGTTTCATAACCTGTAAAAGTGGTGAAGCATCACTGATAGTCCTGAGAGAAGTCAAAGGTCTGACATACCTCATATGGTCTCCCTCACTGCAAGACAAATTGGCCAACCAGATTCACAAATCTGGTGTGCAGTTGTAGCCTCGGCCTCAGATATAAGGACTTCTTTGCACTGTTCCCGGTCTATGATGGTGAATACATTGCCGTGCCTCATACTCTGATGGAATCCAGGCAGCACTAGTAATCTGGGAAGCACAGGATGCATCACCGGGTTGATTCCACTTGGTCTTCAGAGAACTGACCCTTATCATGGGCATCCACATGATTGACTCAGAAGCTTGATCATTACCTATGATGTGTCCCCACCATTTGTGGCTCTAAAGAGGGGCATCCCTCATCTTCCAGTCTATAGTTTTCCAAGTGGCACACCAAATAGCTAGGCTATTGGCAATAAGAGGCCCAAGTTCAAGAGTTAGTAAGAGCTGAGAATGACCTTGAGTTTTGCCCGAGCCAAGCAACCATGTCTACTTTCTGTTCTGTCTAGCTAGTGCTGAGGGTAAACAACTGCAGTAGCCAGTGGACACCATTTGGTTTCAGTTTAGTTGACCCAGCAGTGAACAAAGCCCAGGAATTTAGAGGAATTTTGGCATATCAAGGGCTCACTGGCTCAGCAGCTTTGTGAGGTATAATGTTTCCCCCATAAGGAATAACTGCCACTTTTTCCATATAAAGTTGAGATGCTGCTGGGGCCAGATTGGCTGCATTCTTCAGTATATCGTTTCAACATGACAGGCAAGTCTTGTTGGACCTCTTCTACCTCATTAGCCATTTAATCTGAGTTGACCCACTCTAGAATAGGAACATCAGCTTGGAGAGTCACAAGGATTTCATGGGTCAGGAGTTTGTTTATGTCAAGAGTCTAGTAACAAGCTAAAATTTGCTCTTCAAAAGGAGTGTACTTGGGAGCCTTCAAGACAATGAACCCAAACGCCAAAGGGCTCCTCTAGGTTGAGGCTACCACTTTTTGCCTGGGACTCCAGTTGGCAAAATCTCCAGTCACAGTGACTATTAGTTTAAATGGACCTTTGGGATTATTAGCACTTCCCTACACATGGTTCTTCTCAGTCAAGAGACTCTCCTCTGGTACTCATGGGATTGGGGAAATACAAGCATGTAATATACCACTTTCATACATTTAGATGCAGAAGCAACAGCAATAGTATACGTTAAGTTGGCCCAAAGCCTCCATCTATAATGTCATGTTCACTTTTTTTCCCCATTCTTAACCCAACCCAAATTCCATCAGTTGAATCCAGGTGTGTCCTCCCCCAGGGTCAGATAGCAAATTGGGCACCTTTATCCAAAAAAGCCATAAAAGGTTGTGTCCCTCCCTCCCCAAAGTTGTGTGTATGATACGAGTGGGAATATCCTTCAGTCTTCTTTGGGAACAGCAAGATATTTGACCTACACTTTATCATCTTTATCCTTACAGCAGTAAAGATCCTTAAAGCAGTAGATGAGGATGGAAGAGTAAGGGGCCATGGAAAGGGAATGACACCAACGAACAAGCCTTTGCACTTCTTTTGGTTTTTAGTGGTATAGCAACAGCTCATGGTTCTGCCAGACAAATGTCCAGTGTTTTCAGCCCACACAGTGCTTTATCTCAGGTGGGACGTCATCATTACTGATATCATCTACTTCAGCTTTAAAGACCCCTTGACTCAGCATCCACAGTGCTTTCTGATTGGGCCCACAGGGATCGCACCTTGGAGCCAATGTGGGCCTGACTTGCACGGTGTCAATGTTTTTAAGGAGTTCACCTTAATCTGGGGCATTTGCTGCACCATTATCAAGATAACATCTCTTAAATTCTTGCCCATTTTCAACATAAGGCCTAAGGGAATTTTCTGGGGCAGGGTGGCTGAATGCAAGAATTTATCTAGGTTTCTTTGGGTGAAGACCACTAGGTTCCCTTCATCAACACTATAAACCCAATCTGGCCAATAAAAGCCTGAAGATTTAGTTAATGTTTCACTTTTGGTTTCTCACAGGACTGTCTATCTCCTGGGAATCTCCCTGGCAGGGCTAAAGTTTTCTTAGAGCAGCCAGGACCCACTGCAAAATGCTCTAAGATCTTTATTATCATCTTAAATGGATCTTAGAGGGCATAGCAAACTCCATCAGGTAATGAACTGTAGTACTGCTCATCTGTTACCATCCTTTTTTTTTTTTTTTAAAGATTTTATTTATTTATTCATGAGAGACAGAGAGAGAGAGAGAGAGAGAGAGAGAGAAGCAGGCTCCCAAGGAGCAGGGAGCCCGATGCGGGACTCGATCGCAGGACCCTGGGATCATGACCTGAGCCGAAGGCAGATGCTTAACCATCTGAGCCACCCAGGGGCCCATCTGTTACCATCCTTTATCAAGTGTCACACACCAGCTCCCTCATTTCCTAAGCCACCAGCCAAAGTTTTAATGATTTGCCTCTTTTCTGCCCATCATGATTAACAATGTCCTCTGTCTGTTGTCTAAAAGGGGGCAGAGTCTTCTCCCTAACTAGGGAAAATCTTACACTGGTTGTTGCAATGTTGTTACAACTGGGCCAACCTGACACTGACCACCAGATTGGCCAGGAACCCACACAAGTCCCAGAGTAGAGTTGGCAACAACCAAGGCATTTTTCAGGCAATGCCAGGATTTTTTTTATCATTCATTCACAAATACTTACTGTGTGTCTACTATTGCTTGGCCCTGTTCTATGAGCTGGGGATTTAACAGTAAACAAAATAGACAAAAATCTATTTGGAGGATCTAAGTTCCAAGTAAGAGAATTACAACATGTATTAGAAGGTAGCAAATGCTGTAAACAAAATAAAATAAAAAGAAGAAAAGAAAACAGGATAGTAGGTTTCCAGTGTGAGAATTTAATGTGATGGAAGCAGGATGTAGTGTTCTGTTGTGAGGTCCGAGTAGGCTTTATTGAGAAGGTGAGAACTGAGTCAAGACTTGAAGAAAGTTTGATAGTATTTTGGGTTCCTGGACCCAATTCCAATGTGTGTGTGTGTGTGTGTGTGTTTGGGGGCTGTCTCAGAATTCAACTCAATTCTGACACTATTTTCCTGGGGAGAGCATTAAATTCCATAGGTTAAGGGCTCAGTCCCAGAAGACCAGCCTCCGCTCCAGACACCAGTAGCAAGTCCAGGTTGTTACCCATATTTCTGACTGACTGGCTATTAAATCAGAGGTTTCCATGACCCCCATCTTGGGTTTGATTAATTTGCTAGAGTGGCTCACAGAATTCAGGAAACCCTTTATTCACTAGATTACTGGCTTATTACAAAAGGATATTAAAACACATGAATCAACAGCCAGATGAAGAGCTACATAGGGCACGGTACGGACAAAAGGCAGGAAGCTTCCATGCTCTCTCTGAAAGCGTTACTCTCCCCAAACTGGAAATTCTCCGAAACCCCTCCGTTAGGGTTTTTATGGAGGCTTCATTACATAGTCATGATTGTTTAAATCATTGACCTTTGGTGATTTCACTTTCAGGCTCTTTCCCCTACCTGGAAGTCAGGGGTAGGACTGAAAGTTTCAGCCCTCTAATTTTGCACTGGATTCGCCTGGAAACCAACCCCATCCTTAGGGGCAGTCCCAAAGTCACTCCATTAACATAACCAAAAAACTCCTTGGTAGCGCTCCTTCCTTAGGAAATTCCAAGGGTTTTAGGACCTCTTGGCCGGAATGGGTTGAAGACCAAATGTATGGTTCTTGTTATGAATCACAATATCATAGATAGTTAGGCAAACTGACTTCTGCGGGAAGAACATGCGTTCCCTATTGTAAGCCCACTATTTAGAATGATGCCCGATACACAGAAGTTCAATAAAAATTTGCTGAATGGATGGAGATGCAGGCAGCATGTGATGAGTCCATTTCCTTGTTCACAGATTGATGTGAAGATTCTAGATTTGATCTTTGCTCCATCTCCAACCCTCCTGTAGCAAATTGATGAACAAGAACCCATAAACCCAATGATCAAATAATTTTTAGTTGAAAGAGGAGCATTTAGTGGCTCAACCTGGGATGTTTCAACCTATTAGGCTTCCCTTAGGAACAATCAGCAGATTCTCGTCACCTGCATGACCAAAGAAGCTTGTCAGAGGGATCGCTCCCTGAACAAAAGTGGATCTGTTCCAAAGACAAATTCCATTCTCTAACTTAGAATGCAGAAATTTCTGGGAAACTCCCAAGTTGCAGTTGTCTGATTTCAGAAATGTTGTGATGGAGATTCCATTTCATACCCTATCACATCAAGCCAACATGTCTTCCTATATTTTACCCATTGTCCCTAATTCTTGGGGACATAGTGAGTAGAATTCCTCTTTTATGTATTGATACTCAAATATTTGAGGCTGACTCATCTTCCCTGAATTTTCTCTTCTGTTGGATAAATAACTTCCTCTTGTAAGAAATGATTTTACATAGGACATTGGATTTTCTTCACCATCTTATACACAAGGTGTGTTATGAGGAGCACAGAGAAAAGAATACTGCAGTCTCATTTGTCCAAGATATATATTTATTAATGCAGCTTCAGATCACGTTAGTTCTTTGGGGGCAGTTCTGGGTCATTATAGGTACTCATTGAGCCTATTGCCAGCTAAAACAATTATTTTCATCTGAGCTCTGCTAAGACAAATGGTCCCTGTGTTTTACTTGTATAGTTGTTTATGGGGGGGGGGGGTAACCACAAAATAACTAAATAATTTCTTCCTGTTGAATTTTAACATACTAGATTTCATATAATGCTTCAGTCTGTCAAAATATTTTCCAGTGCATTTGCTATTTTCCCCTAGTTTCGTGTCACTCTCATATTTGATGAGTCTGTCTTTCTAATTATTATCTAAGGTAGTGGATTTAAAATTTACATAAACAGAAAGCTTTTTGAAGTCAAGTGTGACAGAATCCTAAAATATAAAAAAGCCATTTGTCAGTATAATTTTATTTTACAAGTTAAATTATTAATATTTATTCATTATGAAGACCTTCATAGTAGCTAAATGAGGTGCTTATTGTTGAACACAAAATTTCAAATCAGTGTTTATGGATGACAGCCGAAATTGGATCAATGTCATCATCTTACTTGAATATTTTGTTTTCATTGCACAGTATTGAGAATATTGTGATTGAAACAGAAGTAGTTGCAATTGTTTTGTTCGTTGGTTGACTGGTTCATTTTTAACTCCATTGGCCTTATAATCTCAAGATACCTTTAGTGCGAAATGAATCAGATGTTTGAGAGAAGCATAATGGAAAATTTTTGTTTTAAAACCAAAGCATTGGTAATAGTTAACTGTCCTCGTTCATTTATTCAACAAGTATTTCTTGAGACTCTACTATATGACCAGCAGTGTTTTAGATGCTGGGGGTACAGAGATATATAAGATAAAAAAAAAAAAAGTAATGGCTCCTGGGTTCTACCTTCTAATAAGATGAGACAAAAAATAAACACATATGTATACATCTGCATATAAATATTTCTGTGTGTATGTGTGTGTGCGTGTATTAAAATAAAAATCTGCACCCAAGTAGCTGAATGGGGCTAGAGGAAAACACTAGGTGTGCTGACTTTTCTTACTCTATATTCATTTCCCCTAACTTGAAGAGGACTCATTGCTATCTGGTGTTAATACTATACTTCCTTAGCCCATTTGTTCTTCCACCTTTCTAGAAGATTATTTTACACCTCTTCTCTCTTCTCAATTCCTAACACAGTTTCCTATCCTCACGTTCAGCCAATGACTGTGTTTCCTATTTCACTGAGAAAGTAAGAGCTATCAGAAGAGAATATTTGTCAGGTACCACCAACACATAGACTCACCTGTCAACCTCTGTTATCAGTACAATTTGCCTATTTCCAAAGCCAAAGTAGCCATGCTCCTATCTAATGCCAACCCTTCTACTTGTGCCCTGAATTCCATTCCTTCTTGCTTATTCTAAGACCTCGCTTCAGCAATTCTCCTTTATTTCTCCTACATTTTCTTTCTACTGGGTCAAATTCCTGCCATCAGTCTTCCTCGTGCAATCACTTCCCCCACTAGCTACTGCCTCATTTTTTTTACTCTCCTCTGAAATAAAATTCCCTAAACGTATCATCTGTAGTGATAATTTCTAATTCTTCCCCTTCAAAATTTTTTTATTCTTACCTGATTATTTTTTTAATTAAGGTTTTGCCTTTGTTTTTAGAGCAGTTTTAGGTTTATAATAAAATTGAGAGGAAGTGACAGAGATTTCCTATATAACCCCTGCTGTCCAAATTTTTTAAATTGCTTAAAATTTAATATCTTTCTAAAGACTTTAGAATTTTTTTATTGTGAAATATAACACATGCAAAAAATTACCTGAAATGTGAACTGATAGCTTAATAAATTATTATAAAGAAACTCTCACGAAAACCACCAAGATTAAGAAAGTGGAAACTGGCAGGATCTCAAAAGCCTTTCATGTGCTTCTTTCCCATTACTACCCTGTCTCTTCTAATAGGTAATCACTTTCCCAATTTTTTATATCAATCTCTTTGTTATATATATCCCACACCAGGTATGCATCTCTAAACCGTTGAGTTTCATTTTGTCTGTTTCTGAACTTTGTATAAGTGGAATTATGCCATCTTTGTGCTTATTGTATTCTTTGTGCCTGGCTTTTTTCATTCCACATTATGTTTGTGAGAAGTTATCTATATGTTGTGTGTAATGGTAGTTTGTTCATGTTCACTGCTGTACATTACATGAAGGTACTGTAGTTTATTTTTCCATTCCATCATTGATGGGCATCGGGTTTGCTTTTAGATTTGAGTTACTTTGAATAATACTGTCCTGAACATTCTTGCATATGTCTCTTGATTTTTTTTTTAAAGATTTTATTTATTTATTTGAAAGAGAGAGAATGAGAGAGAGCACATGAGAGGGGGGAGGGTCAGAGGGAGAAGCAGACTCCCTGCCGAGCAGGGAGCCCGACGCGGGACTCGATCCCGGGACTCCAGGATCATGACCTGAGCCGAAGGCAGTCGCTTAACCAACTGAGCCACCCAGGCGCCCTGTCTCTTGATTTTTGTGTGTGCACAGTTCAGAGGGCTATATAACTGGAACTGGCATTGTTGAGTCATACAGACACATATTTTCAACTTTAATAAATAATGTCACACTACTTTCCAAGAGGTGTCAATTTACATTCTCACCATCTGTACATGACAGTTCCAATTGCTCCACATCCTTGAAAACACTTGGTATTTTAGCCTTTTAAATTTTTGTCATTCTAGTGGGCCTGTGGCTATAATCCATGTGTTTTTAATTTACATTTCTATTATGATGAGTAAGGATGAACACCTTTTCATTTGGCTACTGGCTACTTGGATACCCTCTTCTGTGAAGTACCTGTTCAAGCCTCCTGTCCATTTTTTTTTCTCTTTTGTTGCTGTTATTTCTTATTTGACTTATGGAAGTCCTTTATGTAGTGTGGATATTAGTTTTATGTCTGTTATATATGATGAAAATATACTTTCCCAGTCCAGCCTTGTCTTTCTATTTTCTTAATGGTGACCTTGATGAACAAAATATAAGTTAGATTTATTAATATTTCCTTTATAATTAGAGCTCTGATGTCCTATTAAAATTTTCCAACCCAATGTTATGAAGTTATTATCCTACATTATTTTTTTAAGTATTATTTACTTTGAATTTTATACTTAGATCTCATTCCAACCAAAAAATTATTTTTGTTTATGGTATGAGGCATGAATTAATTTTTATTTTTTTCCTATATGAGCATTCGATTACCATTCCACCTGGATAGCCACCTGGCTAACTCCCTTACCTTCAAGTCTCTGCTCTCATGTGAGCTCCTCAATGAGGCCTTCCCTAACCACCCTAATTAAAATTATAACCTCCATTCACCCCCACAAGCACAACTCCAGTCCAGAGCACTTTATTCCCTTATGATAAAATATACAATTTACTGTTTGTTGTCTGTACCTCCATTAAATGTAAGCTCCGTAAAGACAGAAATTTTTGTCTTTTTTTTTTTTTTAACCAATATATCTCACGTACCTAGATGGTACCTAGCACAGAGGAGGTGCTTAATCAATATTTGTAAAATAAAATAAAGTAAAATAAAATAAAATAAATTATGGCAGGAAATACTTTATTCAACTCAGCACCTGCACTGGTTCATCTGATTATATGATTCATTATATTGGTGGTATCTAATATGTGAAATTTTAAAATACAATGCATTTGAGTACTTGTGTAATTTTTATTACAGATTCTGATATAATTCAAGTATTTTAAGTAAATGGTTAAACTCATACTTTAATAAAACATTTTTGAAGTCCTGAAGTTGCTAGGTTTGTACGGAGTGTCCATTCATTCAACAAACACTTATAGTGTACTCGCTAGGTGCCAAGTACTATGTTAAGCTCTGGAGAACAAGATCGAAGTAGCTGTTCCTTCAAAGAACTTGCAGTTTACTAGGAACACAGTTTAAAACCATAAAACTAAGGCATTTAAATTTAACTCCATCCTTTGGGTTTCAAGTTAGATGGCTCTAAAAATATAAGGTTAGTTCCAGAGAAGCCTTGAAGGAACCATCAATAAAAACTACTTTGAGTTGTGGGATCCAAGTTCTTGACCACATCAGGTCAGGATCTATCCAGGACTTGGTCTAGTGTCTGAGTCAGCCATTAGCTACATGGTTTGTAATCTATGTGCCCTGAGGGTGGATCTCAGAGGACTTGAAGATGTCTTGGGTGGTAGGGTCATAGAAGGAACCTGAACTTAGAATGAGAGACTTGTTCTGAGTCTTGGTTCACTTAATTGTTGCATTATTCATTCATTCACCAAGCATATATTGAGCAGCTACTATGCGTCCAGCTCTATTCTGTGTACTTTGCATGTGTTAGCTCATTGCATCTGCATCTTTTCTTGATGAGGTAGGTACTGTTATCCCCATGTTTATATGAAGAAACTGACACTCAGAGATGTTAAAAAACTTGCCTGAAGTTACAAAATGTTTAAGTGACAGAGAAATGTTTAAGTGGGCTTCATACCCTAGCAGTCTAGCCAGGGATCAAAACTTTGACCTCTTATCCATGCATTACCTCATTAACTGAATGATTCATTTATTTATTTATTTAGTAGCTGCTTATTAAGTGCCAGCTAAGTTGCAGGTATTATGTTAAAAGCTGGGATACAGGAATGAACAGGGATCAGGCTATTCCTATCTTTCAAGCACTGAGAGCTAAGCAGTTATTCATATGCAATGTGGTTTTAATTATACTTGGGCTCTCTTCATCACAGGATCATTTTAAGCATCAAATAGCAAATGGATTTGAAAGCATTTTTATAAGCCACAAAGTTCTCTACAAGTAGGAATTTATTGTAATTATTATTATTTATTCAAGAATCAAATGATTAAATAATACATTTAATAATATTTCCTTCTTACAATTTGGCATTTCTTCTATCATTCTTTGTTCTCTTTCTCTTTTATCCAAGAAGGGTAAAAAAATCATTTACAAGGTGACATGCTGTAACCAAGCCCAAGTTGTGGGAATTTGAGTTTCTAAAATCTACTTCAAAAAGTAATTTAAACAGTAGCTCTCTTAGTTTATTTAAAATACCCTTTAATGTACCAAAGTATTAGATTTGCACATTTCCAAGAATGTATATATTTGCTTTAACCAGTGACTTGCGTACATTGAGGCCATTTTTAAAAGATGAAACAACAGACAAAAAACCGCTTTGTCTAATCTGAAAGTCAGGCAGTTATATCCAGAGTTTTGATTCGTTGATTGCTACCACATTAAAAATGAAAAAAAAGGGGGTATGCCTTTTGGTAAATTCTACAATAAGGTCATGAATTCTGGAGACACATGGAAAGACTATATGACCTTTGGTGAATTGTTCAGCTTCGTGAGGGTTTAGTTTCCTTATCTGTAAGATGGGGATAATCAAAGTAAACTACTTCTTGGGGAAGCTCAAGTAAGTCAATGGAAGTAACCTGCTTATAGCCGCGTTTGGTGCCTAGCAAGCAGTTAGTTCATTTCTGCTAAAAAAGAAATCTTCAATCTTAGAAAAAAAAAATCATTATTAGAGTTAAAAAACCTGGCTGTAGTAAATTCTTTTCTGAGTTTGATTGTGAAATGTCATTTCTGTTGTTGGGGAAAAAAGAGGAGAGAGAGAGAAAGAATAGCTACATATGATTATCTGAAGCTGAAAAGTTAAATAGCAGCCATGAATGCAATGCCCAGTTTTGAAGAGAAGCTTAAAACGTGAGTCAGTGTTTGGACACATTTGTTCAATTGTCCTCAGCATTTCCATGTAGATCCTATTATTTCTGCATATTCCTTCATAATATTGCACTTTTTGTCATGATGAACACAACCTCTCTTATCTCAGAAGTGGGGTTTTCCAGCTGTTGGACTGAGGAAGCTCTATTCTTCTGAGTTTCATATGGAAGCCGTGATAAGAGAGACAACACTGCTGTAGTTTAACTAGCTGCTCTGATGAAAACCTTCTATTATCAGGTGGTGTAACACCGATTGTTAGTTTTAATCAAAGAGAATCTAATAGCTTAATGAAATCATTGGCATTAGATGTTCCTGGTCCTTTAGCAAATTGCTGACCATATTATAGAAATTTATTTTTCACATTTTAGAGTAATTACCCTGTAGAACCCAGCAAACATATTTTATCAATTTTTTTGTTTTGTTTTGTATTGAAGAAATTCTCAGCTCCTGTTTCATATGCTGTAAATAGCCGCTTGTAGGTGAGGGAAATACCGTGTTTTAAGCTCTCCATTGATGTAAGTCTTCAGCAAAATGGTCATACTGTTCCTTCCATTCCTCTCTCTTGAGGACACAATATTTTTTGTTTCCTGATATTTAGCTAATCCTGAGAATTCTTGAACCTTCCATTTCAAGTGTTAATTATATAAAATGATTGATTATTGATTGATCCCTCTATCAGCTCTCTTGCTTTTTGGCATCTACAAACCGTTCTTAGGATGGTTTTTATAACCCTAAAATGTAAATTGTTTATTAATAAGCCAGAAACCATCTAATAGTCATACTATAGGAGATTTTCAAATTCTAATGTAGGAATCGAAGACCTTAATTTGTAAACTCAATTTAAACTAATATTTATGTTTATCTGCTCCTATAAACATTATACAAACCTTTTGGTTATAGCAAATGGTGGGCAGCTAGCTATTTCTTGTACTACACAATTTAGCCTTTGTTAAAAGACTATCATGTGTTGGTCTCTAAGTTAATTAGTGATACATTTTTGTGTGTCACCTATATGGAAGGGAATGTGTTTTTCTTCATATGTGTTATCATTATCTTTCCAATAAGATTGTACATTCTTTGTAACCAGGAAGATGTCATTTATTATTTTTATTGCCTTCCTTCTAAAAACTACATACTTATTAAATACATGATGATTGTTTTATTTATTGCCATGTAACAACTTACCTCAAAATTTGGTAAATTAAAAGAGCTATAATTTTGTACTGTGTCTGTAGGTCAGGAGTTCAGGAATGGCTTGGCTGGTGGTCCAGGCTCAGCTTTCTCACAAGGTTGCAGTCAAAAGTATGCTGGGTTCCAGTGATCTGAATGCTTGACTGGGACTTAATAATCTGCTTCCAAGGTGGCTCGCTCACATGACTGGCAAGTTGGTATTGGCTCAGTTCCTCTCCATGTGAGGCACTCACAGGTTGTTTAAATATCTTCATGGCATGATGGCTATCTCCCCCCAGAGGGGGAGATCTAAGAGACTGAGTTGGAAACTTTAATGTCTTTTATGACCTGGTTTTGGAAAGTACACACTGTCATTTCTGTGATTGGCCATAGCCAGTCCTGATTCAATGTTGTAGAAGACTACATAAACGTGTAAGTACCAAGAAGTAAAGATCGTTAGGGGCCCCTTTGAGGGCTAGCTACCACACTGATAGACTGAGTTGTCTCAAAGATTCACATGTCAGAAGCCAACATTTTTACTTAACCCTCACTGAACATCCATTACCACAAAACATCAATTCAGAGGAAGATGTCAGAAAAAAACTATTATTTTTTATTGAGGTATAATTGACATATAGCATTGTGTAAATTTAAGGTGTATAGAGTGTTGATTTGATACATTTACATATTGCACTATATTTACCACCACAGTGTTAGCTAACACCTCTATCATGTTACCTATCATTCCTTTTGTAGTAAGAACAATTTTAAGGTATCGCGACACTCAGCCATTCATTTTATTATCTGTAAGAGAAAATTCAACCTATATTGACTTAACAAAGGGTTTACATAAAAGGAAAGAGTAGGAATATGGTGGACTTAATCTAGGTACTTAATAGTGTTATGGAGGACCTATTATTTTCAGTCTTATTGTAGTGTTTTCATCCTAAACTGGACTTCTTTCATGGTGGCAGGATGGCTACCAAATGCTCCTAGAAATTTCATTTGTATCCATGTCCATTAGTACAGTAGTATTCCGATTGGACGGTCACTGTGCCAAAAAGAAAGGGATTATTCTGATTGCATAGGTTATTTAAGACCCACCCAAAGAGCAAGGCTGTTATATGGTGAGGAAAAGATGGAAAAAATGTAGAGAACCACAATATCTGCCACATAGACAAATATTTATGTTTATTATAATTAGCAGCTCTGAATTGATTTAAACAAATACACATATTCTCCCCAAATGGGAACAATTTATACTGTTCTTCTCTCCTTACTAAAAATCCCAAACAAGCCTCTACCACATAGGAGTGTTAAAAAGTTAATGAGATAATGCACGTCAATGCCTGAGAATGGATCCTCATACATGGTAAGCTAAACTGGTGTCAGCTATTTGCATTTGGAGATTTTGCCACCATTTCACATGAAAGACAAACAGATTTCAAGCCAAGGTTCAAAGTTTTTGAAACTCTGGGTTGCACTGGGAAGCTTCTTGGTATTATCAAGTTTTCACTGGTGGGGATTGGGTTGCTGTAGAGCAGAGGGGTGGGATTTAATATAGAATATTGGCAGAGTAAGCACTTTGAATTCAGATGGGTTTGGTTTGGTTATTATTGTTACCCCTTCCTAGCTATGTGACCTCAAGCAACTTAACTTACCTCTTGTGTCAGTTATCTCTTGCTGCATAACAAATTACCCCAAGCTTAATGACTTAAAACAACATGCATTTATTATTTCGCAGTTTCTGTGGATCAAGAGTTTGGGCATGTTTTACCTGGGTTGTCTGCTTAGTGCTTCACAAGGCTGCAACAAAGGTTTAAGTTGGGATTGGTTTCTCAAGAGATGCTCAACTGGGAAAGGATCTAATTCTAACTTCATTCAGATTGTTTGCAGTATTTCCTGCAAGTGTAGGAGTCATGGCAACTTGCTTCTTCAAAGTCACAAATAAAGTGAGTGTGTTAGCAAGATGGAGTCTTATATAATGTATTGTAATCATGGGAGTGATTCATCACCTTTGACATGTTTTGCTGGTTAAAAGCAAGTCACAGATCTTGCTCATACTGAAGAGGAGAGAATTTTACAGGGTATATACGACATGGACACCAGGAAGCAGGAAACATGAGTCCACCTTAAAGTCTGTCCACTACAGTCTCTAAGCTTTCATTTCTTCTTCTGTGTAATGGGTATAAATAGTGCCAACCATATTCAATAATCATTATAAAGCACCTGATGGTAGCTTATATATTTGTACCATCTACTAGTTGCTTATTTGGTGAAGGTAAAAATGACTAATTAGCCAGATTGAGCTACTGAAAATCAGGGCTACTTGAATATAATTTATCTACATTGTCCCTACTGCAAGGTCCTTAAGTTTATTATATTTCTCCTTCCATTCTGTGACACTTTCCAACACTGTTGTTATTTCTGATGCCATAAATCCATTTCTCATGGCATTCTCATTTCAATGGGATGTGCTTGAAATTTATTTCCTCAGAATTAGATTTTCTGTGCTAATAAATATTCTGATAAATTAATTTGTGATAACAGGTAAAAGCCAGAGAAAATTCTTCCCCTGCACTTTTTCCCTTTCTCCACCTCTTCCCACCAAATAGGAAGCATATTTTAATCAGTGCCTCATAATGAAATAAACATTTTTTCAGACAGAATTTAACAATTCACAAAGAGCTCTGACACACTTTACAGATTAGGAAACTGAGCCTTTGAGAGGCTGAGTAATCCTCTTAACCCCGAATCCCTGAGTTATGCAGCTATACTTCTCAAACACTCAATTTGGACACTCTCAAAAATATGTCCCAAACTGAATTTTAATTGGTGCCTATTGCAGTTATGTCTCTATATTTATTGTAACATTGAAAAAAATTAGTCTAATAGGCATTTTGGACCATGGAAAAAAATATCAGGAGGATTCCTGGTAGGTGGGTAACAGACTTAGAGACAAGCTTTCGTGGCAAATCTAAATCATACTTACTAGGCAGAATCATCACATTGACTCCCAATCCCAGACCAGTTTGGGTTATAAGAGAAGCTAATTGGTTTTGTTCATAAGCATAAATAATCTGCATTGAAATTTCTTTACTTAAAAACTATGAAAAGTATAATGGAGTATTAGACTAGACCATTACATCATAATTAACCACAAACAACCATAAAACCATAGACAAAACATATGAATCACTGGGTTCGAAGCTTTAGACAACAGAGAGTACAAAACAATGATCCCCCTAAAAAGGGAAATTTGTGAGGGGAGCCCCATGATTTCCCTGATTCTCTGCCTGGGACAAATCCCCAACTGTGGTACAAGGAGCTAGACTCCAAGAAAAGAATAATGGTTTCTACTGAGCTGAAGAAGCTAAAGTTTAAGTATGGAGCTCCCAGAGAAGCTGGAATCTGCAAGACAGCACACAGTAGAGAAAGAATCTCTTTGTGATAGGCGAATCCAGAATTCTGTGGGACAGGATTTCCCTCACACAAAATAAGATGACACAGACTTACAGAGAGCAGCTGCTTTGATGGACTTGATATGGATTAGATAGCAGAACAGAGAACAAGAGTTTGAATAATGCTGAGAGAAATTGGCCCAACTAGCCCAACTAGAAAAGAAAAATTTAGAGGTAGAGTCTACAATATCAGAGAGGCTGAAGAAATGTTTGGCTTTCTGAAGTTCCATCTAACAACACACAAAATCAAGTCTGTATAATTTAAAGATGACCAACCCATAATTGAAATGTGTATTAGAACAAAAACAAACACATTAAAGGGAAAATGGGAGAATCTAGAATCTACATCATTCATAATGGCCAGTATATAATAAAAAATAACTAGACATGCAAAGAAACAGGAAAATGCAACCCAGATTGCAAAGAAAAACACAAACTAATATTAGAAACCAAATCCAAGGGGCACCTGGGTGGCTCAGTTGTTAAGCGTCTGCCTTCGGCTCAGGTCATGATCCCAGAGTCCTGGGATTGAGCCCCGCATCGGGCTCCCTGCTCCACGGGAAGCCTGCTTCTCCCTTTCCCACTCCCCCTGCTTGTGTTTCCTCTCTCGCTGTGTCTCTCTCTGTCAAATAAATAAATAAAAATATTAAAAAAAAAAAGAAACCAAATCCAAGTTGCTCTGATATATGAGAGTTAGCCAGAAATTGCTAACAATAATGTGTTCAAAGAATATAAAGAATATATTTTATATGGGCGCCTGGTGGCTCAGTTGGTTAAGCAACTGCCTTCGGCTCAGGTCATGATCCTGGAGTCCCGGGATTGAGTCCCACATCAGGCTCCCTGCTCGGCAGGGAGTCTGCTTCTCCCTCTGACCCTCCCGACCTCCCCCCTCTCATGTGCTCTCTCTCTCAGTCTCTCTCTCTCAAATAAATAAATAAAAATCTTAAAAAAAAAGAATATATTTTATAAGAATATACAATATATTAATGTACATTAAGTATAAATGTGTTCAAAGAATTAAAATATGTTCACATAACTAATAGAAAATATGGTCTACATGCATGAATAGATAGGAAATCTCAGCAGAAAATGAAACTATAGAAAAAAATCAAATTCCAGAAAGGAAGAATATAGTAACTGAAGTGAAAAATTAACTGATGGTCTTAATAGCAAATTGGATATGGCAGAATGCAGAGTCAATAAACTTTAAGACAAATAAATAGAATTGTACAATTTGGAAAAGAAGGGGAAGAAAGTGAATAAAATTAAAAGTACAGGGACCTAATGGACAATATTAATTGGTATAATTTACATATAATTGGATTCCCAAAAGAAGACAGTGATGGTGGTCTGAAAAAAAGATTTAAATAAATAATGCCTTAAAGTGTCCTAAATATGATGAAAACCCCAGCTTATAGACCAAAGAGGTTTAGAACCCCATGGTGAATATACAAAGAAAGTGACATTGAGGCACATCAGATATGCTAAAATCCAAAGGCAAAGAAAAAAATATTAAAACCAGCTAGGAGCTAAGACACATGATATATAGGGGAACAATGATACAAATAATTGCTACCATCTCATAAAAACAATAGAGTCAAAGAGACCTGAGTGATACATTTTAAAAAGTTAAAAACAAACAGGAGAAAAACTCTCTCAATTCAGAATTGAATTAGCAAAAATAAACTTCAAAAATGAAGATGAAATAAAGACATTTTTGGATAAATGTAAGCTGAGATTATGTGTTACCAGCAGACTGGCACTACAATAAATACAAAGGATGTGCTTCGAAATAAAGGAAAATGATACCAGATGGAAAGGATCTGCAAGTAGGAAGGAAAGAACCAAAACTGAAAAAAAAATTTTTAAGTCTTGTTTTCTTTTGAATTAGTTCCTTCAAAATTAATGGCTATTTAATGTAAAAATAATATGGAAGTCAGGGTTAAATTATATGTAGAATTAAAGAAATAACAACAGTGGTACAAGGAAAGGAAAAAGACTATTCCATTTGTGAAGTGGGAACTATGATATATAAAATAAGTTTGTCAGTAGTGATGTGAAAAATGATAAGTGTGAATTATTAGGTATGAAGTGTGAGGTGGTAATATATTGACTCTGAATAGACTTTGATAAGTTACAGATGGGTATTATAAATGCTAGAGCACTAATTACAAATAAAAGAAGCATAGCTAATAAGTCAATAGAGGGCATAAAATAGAATAACAATGTATACCAAATTAATCTGAAAGAAGGCACACAAGAGGAAAGCAAAGAACAGGTGAGGCAAATAGAAAAGTAATTGCAAGAATATAAACTTAAACCTGATCATATCTATGACTACATTAAATACAAGTTGTTTAAATGTTGTTTTTAAAAGTGAAGGTTGTCAGAAAGGTTGAAAAATAATATAGCTATATTCTATCTATAAGATATGCACTTTAAATATAAAGATATTAATAGGTTAAAAGTGACAAGAAAGAAAAAGATACACTATGGAAATACTAGTCAAAAGAAAGCTATGGTGGGTGTACATAGACTTAAGGACAAGAAATATTATAGATAAAGAGGGACATTTTATAATGATTAAAGGGGCAATGAATCAAGAAGACATAACAATCCTAAAGATGTATGCATCTAATAATAGAACTTTAAAATTCATGAGGCAAAAATTGGCAGAGGCAAAGGGAGAAATAAACAAATCCATAATAATAGTTGGAAATTTTAACAACCTTCTCTCATTAAGATGAAACAAGTAGGAAAAATATCAGTAAGGCTATAGAGGTTCTGACCAACACTATCAACCAAATTAATTGACATTTATAGAGCACTATATTTAACAACGACAGAATAAACATTCATTTCAAATTAACATAGAATGTTCATCAAAATATAACACGTATTGGGCCACAAATGAAGTCAATAAATTTCAAAAGATTGAAATCTTTTGGCACTTGATGTTAGACCACAACAGAATTAAATTCAAAACTAATAAAAATAAGATATCAAAAACTCCAAATATTTGGAAATTAAATGACATATTTCAAAATATTCCACAAATGACAGAAGAAATGGGAAGGAAAATCAGAAAATATTTTAAAATGAATGCTATTGAAAACACATCAAAATTTGTGGGAAGAATCTAAGCAGTGCTTAAGAAGAAAATTTGAAGTATTAAATATCTATATTTGAAGTGAAGAAATTTATAAATCAATGATCTTATTTTATACCTTGAGAAGTTAGGAAAAAAATAAATCAACCCATAATAAATAGATGAAAAAATAACAGAAATCAATAAATTAGAATAGGCAAATAATAGAGGAGATGAACAAAGTCAAGAGTTTGTTCTTTGAAAAGATTACTAAAATTATGAAACACCTGATTAGAATGATCAAGCCAAGAAGGAATAAAATGCAAATTAGCAAAACCATAAATTAAAAAGGGAAATCACTACAAATTCTATAGACATTAAAAGGAATTTAAGGAATAGTATGAACACCTTTATGCCATTATTGGCAATAACTTCAAAGAAATGGTCACATGCCTTGAAAAATACTTTTTATGTAAAATGACACAGGATGAAGTAGAAAAGTCTGAATAGCCCTTGAACTACTTAAATTTTTGAAGACATAATAAGAAATATAACCCTAAGGAAGATTTCAGGTGATTTCACTGGTATATGCTATGAAACACTTCTTGTATAAATAGTAACAATTTTACAAAAAAGTCTTTCATAAAATACAGGTGGGTAGAATGCTTTCCAACAAATTCTGTGAGGCAAGCATAACCCTAATACCCAAACCTGACAAATACATTATTAAAAAGAAAAGTGCATGCCAATATCATTCATGGACATAGACACAAACATTCTCAATAAAATATTATCAAATTGAAAATAGAAATGTATTAAAAAAAAAGATAATACATTATGACCAAGTGGTATTCATCCCAGGAATGCAAGGTTCGTTTAAACATTAAAAAGAAAATCAATCAATAATCATTCTCTATATTAACAGAAAAAAGGAGAAAAATCATATACTCATATCTACAGATGCAGAAATAACAATTGATAAAATTCAACTCCTATTCATATTAAAAAACCTCAGCCAATTAAGAATAGAAGAAAATTTCCTGGATTTGATAATGAGTACTTATGAAATCCTAAACTGACATTATGTTTAATGGTACAGAGTAATTTCCTCTTTAAGAATGAAAACAAGGCCAATATATCTGCTCTACCCTATTCTATTCAATATAGTACTTGAGATCCTTGCCAACATAACAAGAAAAAGAAGAGAGCAGGCATGTAACAGATTGGTAAGGAAGATGTAAACTTGTTTTTATTTACAGACTACATGAAGAAAAAGAAAATAACGAGAAATCTTAGGTAAAAAATCTTATGAAATTTATAAGTGAATTTAGTGAAGTTTAGGATGTAAGATTTATAACATCAATCACATGTCTATTATTTTTTTAAAATAAAATAACAATAAAACAATAATAACAGTAACATCACAATACCTAGAAATGAATATAACAAGACACACAAGAGTAATACATTGAGATTGACAATGAATTACATTATCATTATTTATTACAGAATTATTCTCCATTACAGAATGGAGAGGGTTACCATATTCATGGATTGGAAGACTGTATTTTACAGATGTCAGTTCTTCCTAAATTAAACTCTAAATATAATGCAATACCCATCAAAGTCCCATGAGCTTTAAAATTTTTTTGACAGATATTATTAGGCTGGTTCTATAATTTTTATCAAGAAGCTAAACTATAATACTTCTAGGAGAAAATACAGAAGAGAATCCTCACAATACTGGAGTAGGCAAGGATATCTTGGATGGTTACGTAAAAAGCACTAACCATAAAACATGGTAAATAAAGCTTAATCTATAGTAAAACCTGTTCTTTGAAAAACAGTTTTAAGATAAAAATTAAGGGGCACCTGGGTGGCTCAGTTGGTTAAGCAACCAACTCTTAATTTCAGCTCAGGTCATGATCTTGGGTCATGAGATCAAGCCCCGCATTGGGCTCCGTGCTCAGTGCATTCTGCTTGAGACTCTCTCTCTCCCTCTCCATCTGTTCCTCCCCCTGCTCATGCGCTGTCTCTCTTTCTCCCTCTAAAGTAAGTAAATAAATCTTAAAAAAAATAAAATAAAAATTAAGCTGTCAATTGGGAGAAAATAATCACTATGTATAATTCTGAAAAAGGAATTTTAACACGAATATATAAAAAACAACTTTGATAACTCAAGAATAAGAGGCTAACAAATCAATTAAAAATGGGTAAAAAGTCTTGAATGAACACGTCACAAAAGAAGGTATACAAATAGCCAATGAACTCATGAAAAGTTGCTGAACATTATTGGGCATCAGAAAATGCAAATTGGTTTAGCATTATGAGATAGTATTTCACATCCATTAGAATGGCTAAAATTTTCAAAAGACAAGGATATCAAGTGTTGACAAGGATGTAAAGCAAATGGAATTCTCATACTTTGTTGATGAGATGGTAAAACTACTGGAAAACGGGAGAACAGTTTTTCAATTTTTATAAAACAAACCATAAAGTTACCCTGTGACCAATTCCACTCATAGATATTTATTTAGGAGAATTGAAAGCATATGCCCACAAAAAGAATTATACACACACGTTCACAGTAGTTTTATTCACGGTTGTCAAAACTGGAAACAACTCTAATATTCATCAACAGGTAAATGCATAAACAAATTGTAGTATAACAATACAATGAAATACTTCCCAGAAGTATACAGGAATAAATTACAGATAAAACTACTAACTTCAGAAGGGACATACCACCACTTCTGTCTTATTCTATTGGCCACAAAGGCTGACCTCGTCACATGTGAGGGAGCGACACACAGCAGTGTGCAGAGTGTGAATACCAGAAGGTCAGGATCATTTTGGATATTGGCCGCCACAAGTATTTTCACAAAGTGGTTAGTTATCTGGTGGATATCTGGTGGTGAATTGGAGTATAGGGTATTTGAAGTGGGATGGACAAGGGAGGCTGGGAAGAAAAGTTGTGGTCAGATTATGATAGGAAATTTGACTTGTATGTTGCAGAAATAAAACTGGCATCATCCAAAATAAATTGTAAAAGAAATTCATCTGCAGCAATGAGACTGTAAATAATGTTGGATAAAACTCTTTCAAAAGGACTTAGTTTTGGAAGCAAGGTTAGGAAACACACGGTCCTCTTGTGTCCAAAGGTATCCAATTGGCTTGGCTCATTGCTGTATGTCTGTTGATGTTGATAGATAATTTGCAAATTGTGTTGTCAACACAACATTTAATCTGCTCTGAGCAGCTCATAAACAACACTTTGATTAATTCTTTCAGTCCGTGTCTTCTGGACAAGATTTACAGAGCTCTGCTTATTTGGATGAAAAATAGAGAGAGACAAGCTGTCAGTATAAGGGGAAGGGTGACGGGATGGTTTCCTTCTCTCTTTTTTGGTGGCATTTAAGAAGTGTTTTTGAGTTGGGATTTTAAATGTTTGGTTCCACAAGGGAAGGATTTCTCAGTAGAACTCGGCAACTGGCAAAAAGCAAGGCTCCGTGTCAAAGTGGAGTAAGTCAGGATGGACAAAGGCAGCTTGGCGGTGGAATACTGGAGAGAGGGAAGAGTCAGTCAAGCCTAAGGCAGGAGATGACTTTCTGAATTAGCCAATTAGTTCTAGAAACCTGTTGGACAATTACAACTCAGAGAGCATGCCATCCACGCTCTCTGTGGAATACAGAAATATTGTATTGAATAGAATTCTGTTCCACAAGCACATTTAAAAAAATGATTAGAACTTAAAAAGAAAGGCTTTCGGTAACATGAAATATAAAGGTAAATATGCATTATTATTGAGCAATTCTGTGTGTGTGTGTGTGTGTGTAAGGGTGGGGGAGAGGAAGATGGTGAGAGATTGATTTTATTGTTGTCCTTTTCATGTATTACTACATGCCAGTCCCACCCCCACCCCCACGCCAGGCCCCCAAATCTGTTTGGTTGAGCAGTTCCTATTAATTTTGGCTTTGACATAATTTTCCATTGAAGCATGCCTTTTAATCAGCATCTCTCTACCTTTGTTGATTATCCCAGGCAAGATAAGTGAATAGAGTTCTAAAACACTGTTTATGGAATACTCTTATATCACTGTGAAACATGGTGATCATCCAGCAACTTAGGCATAGAGACCTGGAAATGAATATCATTTGGAATAAGGTCCTTTCACAGCAATTATGACACAAGATGTACAGACAGTTTCCAGCTGATAGGGAGAAAAGATCCAAGAAAATAGCTCTCTAATAATTTCAGGACTATTAGAAATGTAAATAACCCAACACCACAATTCCTCCTTGAATTTGTCCCCTTTTATGCCCGTCTCCTTTCAAAGGGATAAATATGATTTTTATGAGCTGCGTTTTGGAATGCACACATTTCTAGCGATCATGCCGAGTGTTTCTTTTGTTGTTCACATCTGCATCTTTCGATATGATGAAGAGTCAACAAGAAAGTAGATTTGGTTTTGTTCCTTTGACAAATAAAGTTCACTTTGGGACACAATTGGAAAAAGACAAACATTACATCCATACCAGAAAACCAAAGCTGAATTTTCCATTCATGGCAGTTATACGTTGTAACTTATATGCAAGGCCCTTGGAAATATTAACCCAGATTCAGAAATTAGTAATTATATTGACCTTGACATCTGTCCTCATTACCTTGTTCCCAGCTCACACAATTAGTTTAGCTGAGAATGTCATCAAAACCCTGTGTTTTAGATCTATTTCTAGTAAGGACCTCCTTCAAATCATTGCCCCATGAAAATTACAATATTAAGGACACAAAGGTGTACGTGTATGTAATTGCAGTAATTGTGTCGAGAAAGAATTCCCGTAAATCTCCTTTAGGGGCTTCGTTCTGTTTGATGGCCTTCGTGTATTCCCTTAAAACCGAAATGATTTCAAAGCATTGTTCTACAAAAGATGATCAGAAAGTATTGTATATGAAAAGAGAAAGGGTGAAAGAGAACAATTGGAGAGGTTCACATTGTGAAATAAACTTCAGGCTCTTAACTTGAGGACGGCAGAGGCTAACTAAAGCCCTGTGATTCTGGAACTCTCTGTGTCCTCTGCTCGCTCCCTCTGCAACTTCTTGGACCACAATTTGTTGGAAGCGTTATTGTTGTATAAGTAGTATGCTGACAGAGTCTAAATGTAACACTACCCTCCTGAAAAATGAGGGAATCATGTACTCATACAAAGAGGAAAATACCTAGTGATTTTCATTTTCTGAAAAGAGCAATAGTCTATTGGGTTTATTTCATGATTATAAAAGCCTAATAATCTATGATAGCTGAAAGCAAATGTGATTTATTAAGGTCTCTCACAGACAGAAGATAAACCGATAATGTGCAGACAAAATTTTTTTTTTTTTAAAGGAGTGTTGCTAAAAAGAAAAGAGTCAACAGCATGCTTACTTGGTAGCTCCAGAAAGTGATGATTTGAGGCTGTGAAATATCAGAGTTGATGAATGGTAGAAGCAAAATTATAACTGTTGTTCTATGGTGAGATAAACTTTCACCTCCGTGAAGAAAATATAGATTACTGAAACTGATTGCAAGCAATCAGTGCTGTATATTCTTCTTTCCTAACTGAGCAATGTTTGAATTTGTGCCTTTCAGACAAATGCATTAATAACATTTAGCCACTAGGTATTTGTGGAGGAAATTGGAAATTGTTTTTAATTTGTTGGTTTGGTGAAGCGATAATATATTGAGCCATAAGGGAGGGGGTAAAAAAAAAAAAAGAAGCTATTGGTATATGATTTCTATTTGCATATGTAAATATATTAATACACGCAGAGCCATGTTGTTCTTATAAACTCTCCCACACAAAAAGAAGGGTTAATAGACAGGGAGATTGAAAAACCTGCATGACCACGTTGTGAAATATGGATTTAACACATAACTCATTGGAGGTCCCAATGAGTTATGGGCCTCATTTGATGCATATTACAGACATTTTTTCCATATTCCTTTTCAACAAGGCATATGGTTTAAATTAGTTTCATATTGGGTTTTCTGAGATCTTTCATGGACTGTTTTCTGCAACAAACTGTAATACTCTTGCTCTTTTAATTTTATACTACGATGCTATTAAGTGCAGTTCTTTAATTACCATGTGAGGCAATGCCTCAGGCAGATATTCTGTAAGAGCCACAGTGGAGTATGAGTTTGAATCAAGAATTCCTATTCAGTTGATGAACTTAAAGAAGCTGCAAATTCCTTCTGGATGAAGGCCAATGGGTAACAGTCAGTGTTAGCACCGGGTGGGGGCGGGGAGCAGTTTGGGAGGAAAACATTCAGACGCACCTTCAGTTGAGTCAGGAAAGGAGACTCTTTGATAGGTAACAACATCCTGAAGGGTTAAGAATATTAAAGGACCCCATTTCCCATAACTTAGCTCATAAATCATATTTTCAGGTACTTTACATGATTTATGAGAGGCTGGCTGTCTGCATGATCAGTAAGTGGCATTAAAATGGCAATTGGTACTTCCAAAACAGAGCCTTATGATAAGAATCCAAATCTCAGAGAAGGCAAATCTCAGCACAGAAGTCAGCTGAAAGCTGGGGTGGGAAACGACGATCTACAGTTCATGCTCTGTCTCTAAAATTCAAGACATAAAATCAAAATATTAAGTGGGAAAAACACCACACTGGAATAATATCAGTTGGGTTTTTGTTTTTTTTCTCACCACTGCAAACTTGATTAAGTCATTTATTTTCTGTGGGCCTCAATTGCTTAGTAATATAAAGGATTCAGGGCCTTTCTATCCCTACATATGTATTTTGCTTTGCATGTGTATAAATTATATATTCCCATTATGTGTATATATTTATATATTATTTATCTATCTGTTCAGATTATTTATCTTTGTATGTATAGTAGTATACATTATGTGATATGTATGTGTATGATGTGTACATATGTATGTGTATATGCATGCACACATATCTCAAATATATCTATATACATATATCTCAAATATATCTATATTCATGCACATGTATGAATTTTCTATGTGTATGTGTGTATATAGATATGGTGTTTCCTTAAAAATGTGAAAGAAGGGCCACCTGTGTGGCTCAGTTAAGCATCAGACTCTTGGTTTCAGCTCAGCTTGTGATCTCAGGGTCCTGGGATCAAGCCCCACATTGGGCTCTGCGCTCAGTAGGGAGTCTGCTTGAGATTCTCTCTGCCCCGCCCCCCACTCGTACTCTCTTACTCTCTCTCTCTAAAATAAATAAATAAAATCATAAAAAAAGTGAAAAGAGCTGAAGCAAATATATACATCTTTGTGTATGCATACATATGTAAGATATATATATACGTATGTGTACATATGGATGTATGAAATAATGTACATGTTAAGAGAACTGGTCACTTACAGAGCACCAGCAACTTATGGGTCTTGTTACCTAATATGGCCTATTATTCTGAATTTCATAAACACTGACTCCTAGAAATGTTAAATTTATGAATGGTCTTGTAAAGTATAATCCAACATTCTATTCAATGTTATAGTTGTGTAAAGGTACTATGTTTTTCTTTAGAAATAAAAATTTATAGGAAATTGCTACTTGACCTTTATCATGGGTAAATGGAAGATCAAAAAAGTTTATAAAGTGCGTCCTGTTACTTTGTGTTAGTGAAAATAAATTCCATTTCAAGAGTAAATTAAAATTCATAGTTCTGTTATTAGACCTTTATTCTAATGCAACTCATCCAAATTTGGATTTTATAGTGGAGGACTGTTAAGTACTTTGAAGCCTCCTTAATAGGAGCAAATTCAGTATAGACTGATCTCTTTGCAAAAGGCCCTGTAACCAATTAGATTATCTCAAAGTTGTGTTTTCCTGAACACACCAGACATGAGTCAGACCCATGGTGTCACAGATTAGGTGAGAAATAGAACATTTATGAGCTCAGAATTATTTGACACATTGGGTCACCCTTGAATTATGAAACCTAAACTTTTTATTTTTAACAGAAATTTAGATACAGGTTTACACTAATAAACTGTCTCTTGTCCTTATGTGTCAAGAAAGCTGCTGACCTCTGGTGCCTGTGCTCATTAGCTATAGCCATTACCCCTGCCTCAAGCTCTTAATCAGCTACCTTAGATCAGTATTCCTTCAGATTTGGTCATTTGGGCTTGAATCAGTCAGTTCATGCTGCTATAACAACACCACCATAGACTGGGTGGCTTAGACAACAGAAATTGTGTTTCCACAATTCTGGAGGCTGAGATGTCCAAGATCAATCAATCAATTCGGTTCCTGGTTTGTGGAGGGATATCTCCTTGCTGTATCCTCCCATGGTGGAGAGAGAGAGGGGAAACAAGTTCTCCCACATCTCTTCTTGGAAGGGCACTAATACCATTCATGCCCCCTCATAACCTAATTACCTCCCAAAGGCCCAATTTCCAAGCACCAGTGCATTGGGGATTAGGGTTTTAGCATATGCATTTGGGGGGAGAACATAAATGTTCTCTCCATAGCAGGTTGCTGGCCCCTTCCTCTGGGGACACCAACTCTAGTACTTCAGTTAGGCTCCCTCACTGGGCAGTGCATTTGAGAGCCAAATGTGAGCTTCCTACATGAAACCAGGAGCTATTAAATAAAAAATATATAATTGTTTTCATAAGTGGAGTACTATTTTTGGAGTTAGTAAGTAGAATTTATTGAATTCATTTAATGAAAGTTTTTACACAGTGCCTACCATATTAAAGCAACCAGAATAAGAGATATAATAAATCAGAGGCTGACAGAATACATACAAAAAAGAGATGAGTTACAAATCCCTCAGGTTTTTCAGGCCCTTAGTATTTTCCAAAGTCTAGTTCATCAATGGGCTGGATCTTTGTGTGTGCATGTGTGTGTGCATGTGTGTGTGTGTGTATGTGTAAAGTCTGGAAATAAAACTCCAAATAGTCAATGTTCATTTGAGTTGCAGAAGGATGAGAGAGGAAGGAAGCATAAAGCACTACATTTGTTTTTAATCAATATACTTTTATATTGTTGGATTTTAAAAATAAGAATATATTTGCACATTGCAAATGACCTATCAGATAAAGGGCTAGTATCCAAAATCTATAAAGAACTTATCAAACTCAACACCCAAAGAACAAATAATCCAATCAAGAAATGGGCAGAAGACATGAACAGACATTTCTGCAAAGAAGATATCGAAATGGCCAACAGACACATGAAAAAGTGCTCAACATTGCTTGGCATCAGGGAAATCCAAATCAAACCCTCAATGAGATACCACCTCACACCAGTCAGAATGGCTAAAATTAATAAGTCAGGAAATGACAGATGTTGGTGAGGATGCAGAGAAAGGAGAACCCTCCTACACTGTTGGTGGGAATGCAAGCTGGTGCAGCCACTCTGGAAAACAGCATGGAGGTTCCTCAAAAAGTTGAAAATAGAGCTACCCTACAACCTAGCAATTGCACTACTGGGTATTTACCCCAAAGATACAAATGTGGTGATCTTAAGGGGCACATGCACCCCAATGTTTATAACAGCAATGTCCACAACAGCCAAACTATGGAAAGAGCCTAGATGTCCATCAACAGATGAATGGATAAAGAAGATGTGATTATATATATATATATATACACACAATGGAATATTATGCAGCTATCAAAAAATGAAATCTGCCATTTGCAACGATGTGGATTGAGCTATAGGGTATTATGCTAAGCAAAATAAATCAATCAGAGAAAGACAAGTATCATATGATCTCACTGATATGAGGAACTGAGAAACAAGACAGAGGATCATAGGGGAAGGGAGGGAAAAATGAAACAAGATGAAACCAGAAAGGGAGACAAACCATAAGAAACTCTTAATCTCAGGAAACAAACTGAGGGTTGCTGGAGTGGAGGGGGGTGGGAGGCATGGGGTGGCTGGGTGATGGACATTGGGGAGGGTAGGTACTATGGTGAATGCTGTGAATTGTGTAAGACTGATGAATCACAGACCTGTACCCCTGAAACAAATAATACGTTATATGTTAATAAAAAAATATTTAAAAAAAGACTATATTTGCACATTGCATGTTAAATTTAACAACATATATTGAGACTATAGTGATATTTCATTGAAGAATTTTGATTAAGTGATCTGGGCAGAAAGTCTTATGCTAATTTTTTAATTCTTTATGCTTATTAATTTTTTAAATTTATTTATTTTAGAGAGAGAGAGAGCATGCAGTGGGGAGGGGCAGAGGGAGAGGGAGAGAGAGTCCCAAGCAGACTCCCCGCTGAGCACAGAGCCCATCCCAGGGCTCAATCTCAGGACCCTGAGATCATGACCTGAGCGAAAACCAATAGTAAGATGCTTAACTGACTGTGCCAGCCAGGCGTCCAATGCTTATTAATTTGTATTTAAATAGCAGTGTTCTTTATGAGCCCTGTGTTTAAACAGTTGTAATTTGGGGGATAAATTAAAAATGTATCAATGTATGTAATTGAATGTTCATAACAGTCAGAATTATCCTGGCTATCAGGGTTTAGCTTAGTGTTGTTTTTGAGACATAATGTATTCATCTGATTTCCACTCAAGTCCTGTTTGCTCACAGGGAGCACACAAAGAAGTTCTCTGAATCTTTAGCTTTTATAACAAGATGGGATACGATTTATGTTTGTGTGTGTGTGTTTTAATTTTAAAAAAGAGAAACTGGTATAAATAACATTTGTAGTAAGTGCTTTAGTGCCCTACCTGTATCCTCCTGGCCCTTTTGCATTGGTTACGGTTCTCCAGAGAATCAGTATATATATATATATATATATATATATATATATATATATATATATATATATAATATAATAATATAATATAATATATATTCAGGATATATCTATATATATCTATGTATCTATAGTTCTAGATCTAGCTATGAGAGAGACAGAGGTTGATTGATTTGAAGGACTTGGCTCATGGAGTTGTGAGGCTGACATCTGAAATCCATAGGGCAGGCTGGCAGTCTGGAAACTCAGGTAGGATTTGACACTTCAGTCTTGAGGCAAAATTTCTTCTTGGAAAGCTTCAGTTTTGGCTCTTTCGGCCTTCAACTGGTTGGATGAGACCCAACCCCATTTTCGAGAGTAATCTCTTTTATCTAAAGTCAACTGATTATAGACATCAACCACATTGACAAATTACCTTCATAGCAACCCCTAGATTAGTGTTTGGTGAAATAAATGGATCTTCTAACCTAGCAAAATTGACACCTAAGACTCACCTAAGACTCAATGTCCAACTGTAAACGTGTGCAAGTCTCTTCTAAGTGTTTCTTATGACCTATAACCTGCACTGTCTGTGCATGTGGTTAGAGTTTTGGAGAATCAACACTCCCTCCGAGAAAACCCTCTCATTCTATGGCTGATGGGAGTTGATGTATAAGTTAATTTCTCCACAGGGGATACATTCCAAGACCCCCAGTAGATGCCTGAAACTGTGGATGGTACCAAACCTTATATATACTATATGTATTTTTTTATACATCCATACATTTTTTTATACATCCATACCTATGACAAAGTTTAATTTATAACCTCTCAAATAAATGGCCTCCACTTCAATCTCAGCAATGTCTGTTTCTGGAAGAAACAAAACTAACACAGCGTGATCATTTTAATTGGTGAGAATATTCTGGAATAATTTCTTGAAAACTAGGGTGGGGGAATTTGCTATCTAGAAAACACAGATGGTTCTCTTTTTTTGTTGCTTTTGTTACCAGTAAAAAAAACTCTTTTTCATGTAAAAATTTTTTCAGTATCTTCAAAGGAGTAGCTATATATTTTGTATTTACTGAGTAAGAAAATACCAATTCACATCTAGCTTTGAGAATACATTGTAATAAGTTGGTTTCTTTTCTTTTCTGTCTTTTCTTTTTTCTCTTCTTTTCTCTTCTCTTCTCTTCTCTTCTCTTCTCTTCTCTTCTCTTCTCTTCTCTTCTCTTCTCCTCTCCTCTCCTCTCCTCTTCTTCTCTCCTCTCCTCTCCTTTTCTCTTTTCTTTTTCTTTCTAAAAATGTTGAGGCTTCATTAGGTTACCCATATTATTTTGTTCATTACTGTATTTCCAGAGGCTAGAACAGGGACTGGCACATAATAAGCATTCGAAAAATATTTCTGAATGGATGAACTATGTAGATGCCCAAGAGTTTTCCTTTGTTTTTGGTTTAGCTCCAGTGATTTGTAAATATAGTTGCACAGGAATATCTGAGAAATATTTTAAAAATAAAAATCCTGGGTACCATCCCTAAAGATAGTAAATCAGACAGTGTAGGGTAGGTAGGGTGTAAGAATCTAGCTATACACACAACTAGTGTGTGTATGTGTGTGTGTGTATAATAGATTTTACAATTTTTAACAATTTTTAGCATTTCAAATATACAAATATGTCTGTATAACAGCTTCTTAAAAGTGAATTGCTTATCAAAAGGGAATGCTATTTATACGTTTGCAAAATAAGATATTGTCAAATTTCCCTCCCCAAATTCCATACATCTGAGTATTGAGAATGTTTGTTTTCAACACTCTTAACCAACATTGGATATTAACAATTTTTTTAACCAGTTGATGGATAAAATATATATATTTTTATTGTTCTATTTTTTCTAGTTCTTTTAGGGTTCACCAATTTTGTTTTTTGATCATGTATATTTCCTAGTTTATGAATTTTTTATTCAAATGCTTTGCTCATTTTTTAATTGAGTTATTTGGCTTTATTTTAAAGGCTTACCCTATTTTATTAATGTAAGTCCTTTGTTACATATGTTGCTAATATTTTTTTGTGTATGTTTTAATTTGACTCTTATGACCATCTTCAATCACACAAAAATTTTAATGAATTAAAATTTACCTCTTTTTCTTCCCTTTCTGATATGTGATTTTGCATCTTAAAACTTTTCTATCCCAAGGTCATAAGCATAATATTTCTCTTTTATTTTTGCCTAATTCCTTTCCCTAAAAAATTTTTTAGATTTTTATTCCTTATAGTATTTATTTATTTATTTATTTTTTAAACTTTTTTTTAAAAGATTTTATTTATTTATTTGACGGAGAGAGAGAAGATAGCGAGAGCAGGAACACAAGCAGGGGGAGTGGGAGAGGGAGAAGCAGGCTTCCCGCTGAGCAAGGAGCCTGATGCGGGGCTGGATCCCAGGACCTTGGGATCCTGACCTGAGCCAAAGGCCGCCGCTTAACCAACTGAGCCACCCAGGTGCCTCTATAGTATTCATTTTTATAAGTAAGATATAGTTTATTTATTTTGGAATTGGCTAGTTAATTACTTCAACATTCTAAACTGTTTATACTGTGCCTGCTAGATTTGAAATATATAAATTTTAACACATAGCACATTCAGATATGTACATGGGTCTGTTTCCACATGACCTATCATTTTTCCTTGATCTATTCCTCTGTTCTCACACCAATATCATACTGTCCTAATTCCTGTAGTTGTTATCTGGTAAAACAAGACCTCATCATTAGTCTGCCTTTTAATTTTTTTCTAGCACCTCTTTCATATTTTCTCTTCTAGAAATAGTTAGAATCACCTTATCAAGTTCTATGAAAAAATTTTGTTGGTATTTTGATAGGTATTTATCTGAAATTCTGGTTTAATATAGGGGGAAGTTGACATCTTTACAATATTATGTCTTCCCTTCCAGGAACATGGCATACCTTTGCATTTATTCAGATGTTCTTTTATAGCGTAACTGATACTTGAAGATATAGTGACAATTTAATCCAATTTGGCTTTTGATTTATTGGAATAAACAGTGTTTACGTCCTCAGCCTGCTATTTGAAGACTGCTGGCAAAAAACAACTTGGAACATTTATATCCCGTCATGTGGAAAGAAAGCATAAACAAATTTAAAAAAAATAAACCAGTTGTTTCTTTAAAATGCAGTTTTCAAGGACTTCAAACTATAAGTCACCAAAAGTTTTTTCATCCTATGTTTTGATGGTATGAGGCATAGTTAAATTTTAATCCACATTTTAATACCCATTAGTTCTCCGAACAGAAAACAATATGTATAATTTTTGAATTTATTTGTAATATGTATAATTTTTGAATTTGTTGACAATTCATGCTTTTTATTACATAATTAATTTAAAGTAAATGAAACAGTATGCATCACTTGTTAAATGGGAAAAAGTAAGAATTTGTCTTTATGTAGTATAAATATTATCAAAGATTATATTAGCATCTTTATAATATGGTATTTAATAATATATGAATCCGAAGCCACTTTTAATCTAAATCATTTTTCACACCCACAGAAAATGATAATAGGATTCAAAAAAATGAGAGGAGGCTCAGGAGGTAATAATGTGGTTGCAATCGGTAGTTTGAAAGACAAGCAAGACTGGGATGTGCTTCCTGTCTCCTACTTTGAAGTTTAGTGCCCGGTGCCCTTTGTTTGTGCTCCTGCCTCTCTTTTGCTTTTCATTCAAGGTCTCCACCCATGACCCTACTGCTAAGAAACTGGAGAATGGGCTGGAAAGAAATGGAAGAACGTGGCAATCATATACATGCTTTTCATTGAGTGAAGATTGCTATTTTTCTTTCAGAGTTTAAAGCTATCACACTAAACAGAACAATAACTCAGGCTACTTTGCATTCTGTCTAGTGACTTAATTTGAGTGACAGTATTAATATTTTATCAGGAAATCAGCATTTTCTTTTAAATATGTACTTTTAAAGCTTTACTGTACCCGAACATGAGATTTATGGTATCTTGAGGCTCTGATATTTTCTGTTGGAGCAGTGTTCCCTCCTGTTCTTTCACAAAGTCAGGTGGTCAATAGAATTCAAAATATAGAATTTTCCTTTAGAGACACCTAGTGTCCCTGTTGCTCTTTGGAGAGTTCAAAAACTGAATCTCAGATGCATCTGCCTGAAAATGCAACTGCCATCATGAAACCTTCCCCATTATTTGCATTAGGTCACAAAGAAGTCTTGCCCTGAGCTCTTTCAAAAATTTAAGAACAGAACTTTAAACCATTTATTTTATATCCTACAAGAATTTGAGTTCATTTTCAAAGAAACATCAGAGAAAGCCTACAGGATGGTGGGCTGAAAATAATTTGATTCATTAACTATTTTCTCCCATATTTTCCTTCTTTTTCTTGCCCCACAGATCTGTGCTTTAAAGCCCAAGAAGAAGAAGGTGGCAAATCAGAAAAAAGTAGAAGTCTGCAAGACTTCTTGGCTTTTGCTTCTAAAAGACTAAGTGCATTAAAAAATAAACAAACAAAACCCTCCAAAACAGGGATGGGCTGAAGTGGAAGAAGATGGAGGACTTCCCAAGAATCAAGAGAGAGCGGGGGAGTGCTGGCCTCGTTCTAGGAAATAACTTGCTGAGGCTGTGGGGAAAGGAGAGGCATGTGGGTCCCAGAGCCGTACCTTGGCACTTCCCTGAGAATGTGGCATAAAGGTGGAGGTACTCAGTTGATATCTTAGGCCTAAGGCTCCTAGTCATTCCAGTGCTTGAGCATCAAAAGTGGCAGGGGAGCATCTTAGTGTCAGATCTGGACAGACCACATGACCAGAGTCAATACGAATTTCATTCATGACTGCAATGGGCCAGGGGCTGAAGATTGCGATGACCTACTGGTCCCTGCAGCGGATCCTCAGATCTCAGCATACCCTGGGCAAAGCCCTAAGAACAACTAAGATCATTTCTGCTAGAATAGAGAGAGAATTAGAAGAAATCAGTTGGTATTTTTCAACACATATACCTCTGCAATGTGCTATGGAAATTGATCCAGTAGATTCTTCCTAACCTACGTTACTGTACTTGTCCTCACGCAAGCCTACAATTTTGAGTCTTTCCCCCCAAAAGCCTATGTCTCTTCCCAATTGTTACAATATTGTGTATGTGTTTGTATCAGAGAGAGTTAAAGATGACCCTTACTCCCAGACATTATGTATTGTGTTAACAGGGCTATTAAAATCTGTCTCTTGGGCTGCCTGTAATGGAAATCAACTTGAACTACCTTATGCAATAAGAGGACATGCATTATAAAGCTAAAGTGGTGTTTGGGGGGATTTGAAGGCATGGATGTGGCTGGAACTTGGGATAGGGCCAGAAACAAGAAATGGGAGGGCATTAGAAATTGTCGCTGCTTCCTTCGCCTGTTTACCCTCCTCTCCTCTCTTCTCTTCTCTCCCTGCTCCTCATTGGCTCTTTCTGCTTTTCTGTCTCCTTCTCAGAATCTTGCATTACACTTCCTTATTGGGTATGGTGCATCTGACTAAAGGAATCTCAGCTCCAAATTTTTAAGAGATAAAATTTGAAGGGATAGGAGGCCTTTTTCAGTGTCTAGCACTTATGAGTGCTCATGTTCTCTTCTCATTACCGTCCTGAGCAAACAGACCACTTACCATCCAGCTTTTCATCCTTCTTGACATGGTCAAAATTGCCTGATTTGGCTGCATGTATTTACCTAAAGCTTTCATGTAAGGCTTCTTATTTGTTATTGAGTATCACATATAAGCAAACATGCATCATGAGAAACATGTAAATGTTCCTATGAAAGAAACACTATCAAGCAATCAAATTGATAGATTATGCCCACAGAACACAATCTCTTTTATTTCCCTTCCTTTTCCAAATTTCCTTCTAGGTAGTACTTAATGGCATGCTTTAACTTTTTTCTTCAAAAATAACTGCTAAATATGTTTCCTCCGCTTCCTTCCTTAAAAACAATGCTTTTGTCCTTGCAATTTCACTTTGCAAAATCCCTGCAATGTATTATTCCAACATGGCGATGTAATGATGTTTGACATGAATTCCTGTCCACCTTGCACCTCTGCCTCCCCGGCAGTCTTCACAATGCACAGGAGACTAACAGAACCTTATTTGCTAAATAATGGCTTTGTTAATCTCATTCTTTTACCCCAAATTTCATCCCCTTAACAATTTAAAATGGATCTTGAGTTTTCCACTTCCGACTGATTTGCATTTTTCTTGGTTGTGTGCTGTTGAACAGCTGCTGTTTTCTCCCCAGAAGGGGGCGGGGGATGGTTTCCATGGAGATGGTGATGACTCTGCTCAGATGTGGACATCTCCAATATTCCCACTGCATTTGTAATTTCTAGCATCCCGTCCATGTGGAGCTCCTAAGTAGTTTCATTTCTTTTTGACAATAAGCTCCTTGGAATTCTGACTCCAGAATTTTTAATTAGCCCTGGTTTGTGGCCACCAATGTATTTAATTGACATCAAGATATATTTATTTGTCATTGAGTCCTTACATGGTAATGTGCTACAGAAAGCAATTAAAACAGGTACAATGCCTGTTATAAATAGAACACCTTGCCATAGTGCTTAAGCCATAGTGGGAATAAAAGAAATGCTTATTGATTGATTCGTGGCAATATAAAGGAAACTTTTAATTCCATTATGTTGCTGCAGGAAAAAAAACGAGATACTAAATTAGAATCAGTTTGGGAACACAGCAAATTTGTTACTCACATTCTGTTTTAGTCATAGTGTAGATCTTACAAAATCTTAACTTTCGAGATTATCGTGTTGAACCCTATCATGAAAAATAGTTCAGTAATTTAGGCAAGACAGTTGGTATTATAGGAAAAGGTTGAATATTAGAGGCCAGACTTATTGAAACCTTGGTTGTTTAGTCAAAAAATACAGAAGTAAAAATTAAAGAAAATTAAGACCTATCTTATAATCATTCATTTATTTATTCCTTTACTCATTCAACAAATGTTTATTGAGGACCTACTGTGTATCAGACTATGAATAAAACTGTGACCAAAATATAGGCTCTTCTTTATGGATCTTAGAATCTAATGGAAAATACAGATACTAAACTAATAAAAAATCCATGAATGTATAATAACAAGCAGTAATAATATTCCTGAAAAAAGTATAGGGTGACATGAAGGCATTTAATAGGAAGGCAGAATCTAGACTGAAGTGTGTATGGCCAAAAGAAATCTGAAAGCTGGGCAGGAGCTAACTGAACAGGGGTCAGAGTGGTGTTTTAAGCAGAGTTAGCATTGCAAACAGTGCTCAACAATTGCTAATGCTTGGTGCTCCTCTAGGATAGTGAAGCACACATCCAAGTACTTCACCATGAGTCGGGCTCTCTTATTACCTCCACATATGAAGAAATGGAATGCAAAGAAGTTAAGCACCAGGTAAGACAGAGGTGGAGCCAAGATTTGAGTCTAAGCAGTCTGAAACCAAAGCACACATACCAGATAACTACTCTATATTCTCCCATGTGGTGAGCAAAGACAATAATAGAATTTTTTTTTTTAAAGATTTTATTTATTTGACAGTGAGAGAGGGAACACAAGCAGGGGGAGTGGGAGAGGGAGAAGCAGGCTTCCCGCGGAGCAGGGAGCCCGATGCGGGGCTCGATCCCAGGACCCTGTGACCACGACCTGAGCCAAAGGCAGACGCTTAACGACTGAGCCACCCAGGCGCCCCAATTATAGAAATTTTTGTTCTCGAGCAACCTATTGATTTTATATGACTAGAGATATGAGGTCTGGGCCCAACTAAAAGATCTTAGAATATTTGTTATTTGCTATTTTATAGACATAAAGCAGGCTGAATCTATTTATGCCGGTGGACAGTGTCCATATTAAGATTTTATTTATTTATTTGAGAGAGAGAATGAGATAGAGAGAGAGCATGAGAGAGGGGAGGGTCAGAGAGAGAAGCAGACTCCCTGCTGAGCAGGGAGCCCGACGTGGGACTCGATCCCGGGACTCCAGGATCATGACCTGAGCCGAAGGCAGTCGCTTAACCAACTGAGCCACCCAGGCGCCCCGACAGTGTCCATATTAAAGGTACCATGGAACTATAGAAGGATGTGAAGGGCTGTCACCATCAGTCTGCAGGAAGTGTTGATCTCGCATCATTATTTCCAGGTTTCTTAAGTCTTATTCTTCTTCCACCCTTCCTTAATGGTTGATACAGGTAGAACAAAATAGTTTGGCTGTGCGGGGTCCTGTATATGTATAATATGCAATCAGAAACACATGCCAATTTTATTTTTTATCACTAGGAAAGATTTTTTAAGTCACCGAAAGCCAGAAAACACTAATAATTATTTTGTGTACCCTACAAGCCAGGATGGTGGAATGGGATGTTGCCGTTTAAATTTGGGCTCACCTATATTCAGGACAAATATGTGATCCAGGTCAAGTGGAGGAGAACCCCAATTTGATGATTTTGTTTATACAATTATAGTGAATGAGGTTGCAAGAAAGAAATACATTTAGGTTATAAGTAAATCAAGACACCAATAATTAGTTTTAAAAAATCAATACGAATAAGATATCTATAGGCGATACCTTGAGTATAATGTGGTTATTAACTATGATGTTTCAACTGAGCTTTTGACATCCAAAAAAACTGCACAGAAACAAAAACAGAATTTGGGTTTATCTAGGCATGTGGAGGTAAAATAATATGTACATGGATTTCATTAGAAAGAGTCAGTTTGGAAAACTCAAGTCCTCCCATCCTTTTTCTGTTCCCATAGTTGATGTGTTAGGCCATTATGTCCTAAGTGTCTGGATGTTTGCCTGTACTCCCCACTCATCTGGCCCGAGAATAGACATAGCCTAATGTTGCTATTGGTCTCTTTTGGATATGCTAATAGTTTAATTGTATTTTAAATTGATTTTTAATGCCCAGAGTTTCCCTAAGTGAATTTTTTAAATCTAGAAAATAAATACAAGTCTACATTATAGTAGTGAAGGGTTCCCTTTACCACTGCTCTGTCAGAGGGCTGTTAAAAAGTCTAATCATTTAATGTTTATAAAGTGCTTTAAGAATATTAATTACAGGGTTTGGACTGAAAGAAACAAATAGTGACTCCTATTTTTAAATACTTTATCTCCTTTTGAATATACTGTGCCAAATATATAATGTGATACACCTTTATATGTAAAAATGTTTTAAAAATAATTACAATTGACATTTGGTAAACTGCTGACAGCTTGTGTTATATTTTGTACCATATAGAAATTTTCTACATTATAAAAAATTTTTAACCCAATTGAGGCTTCACAATAACCCTATGAAAAAGGCAAGATTGGTAATAATTAATTTACCAGTAAGGAATTAAAGTTCAGAATAGGAGAATGAATTTTGCAAAGGATGGCAGCTACAATGTTGGGGGTCTTAGTGCTCTTTCTCTACACAAAACAAAAAGTAACATAAATTTTGGAAAATTTTGTACTGAATCAATTCTTTACAAGGATCAGTTGACTACCATTAGGAATAATCTAGAAATAAACCATTGAATCTTCAGCTAATGCCCCAACTCAGGGAGAACCATGCCTTTTGGATAATAAATAAGTCAATACCAAACTACCTACCTAAATAACTGTGGTGGAGTTGTTTTATTCGTTGTAAGTGACAGAAATCCAACTCAAGCTAACTTAAGCAGAAAGAGAATTGATTGACTCCCATACCTGAGAATTACAAAGGATGGGATTGTATTTGGTCGTAGTTGTATCCAAGGACTCAAAGGTTGCTCTCAGGACTCTTTGGTCCCCAGACTTCCTCTATATTTGGCTTTATTCTCAAGATGGTTTTCTCTGTATGGCTGCCAAGGTAAGTCAACTACTGGCAGAGCTAAGGCTTTCCTTATCTATTCAGCTTGATATCCCAGAAGAGAGCAGGACTTTTCTGGAGGACTTTGGATCATGTGCTTATCAGTGAACCAATCACTGTGGTCAGGGAGATAGAGTGCTCTAAATGGGCAGGCTTTGGACATGTGCAGGATGTTGGGAAGTCACACCCACACAATTGGGATGGGATGGCGAAAGATGGCCTCAACCAAAGCTGCTCTATTTTCATCTCTTTTAGTTATTGAAACTCTAGACTTTGTTTGAAGAGAGGGCTCTATGGCTTCTAAAGCTTGTAAACTATTTTTTTTTTTAGCAGAGTGTTGATTAAAACCAAATAGGATTTAATCCTTCTAAGTATTTCATATAATTGAAGATATTTGGAAAATGGAGTTGGAAGACCTGGGCTTGATTTTTGGCTTCTCCATTTATAACCATGTGCCTTTGTTCAGACAACCTGAGTCTCAGTTTTTTTCGCCTGTCACGTAGCCTAAAAATAAAACTAGTTAGAATGCAATGAAACAATGCATGTGGAATAGTTTGTAAAGGTTCACTGGTGCTGTTTTAGTTGTTCTTTATTTTATTTAAGTTGTATATCATTCCAAGTCCTGAAATAGATGGAAATTGATGGGACAGTCAAAAGGAGTAACTGAAGACAATTTTATTAATAGAGTATTTACAAACGTATGAGCAGGGCTAGGGGAACCAGCAAGGGAGAAATACCCTGAGACCAGCGAGCATGAGAAACCATTACCTCCCCCATATCTGGAAGGACGAAGAAAAGGAAGAGTTGCCAGAATACAATGAGAACTAGAGTTATAGGAAGGGTGCCAGATAGAATCTGTGGCATTATGTAAAAAATCCTAACCACTGGCAAACCCAGCTCAGCAAGAAGAGATGGAAAGATAAAGACCCTGACCTCTCTCTACTCTTCTGCACCGGTCTCCAGATGGTGTTTCCCATTGGCCAAACCCAACTGGAATCTGGAGGGCAAGGGATGCTGGTGATGCAATCATTAGGGGTCATCCTCTTGAGTCATAGAGCTGGGTAGGGGAGGGTAGAGAGAGGGTCTGTAGGGAGAAATGAAAAATATCTGGTATAGCTCCCTTTTCTCCTTACTTGATTTATTTGAAGAACATCCAGTGCTTTTGTATTTCATTTAGTTTGGTTTCTAGTTCATTAGAATTTAGTGACTGCTAAAAACAACAACAACAACAACAAAAACATTTAAATATGGGCTCAATAAGAACTATTGCTTACTTTAAAACTTGTCTTAATCTGTGGTCAGTGTATGTGAACTTAAAGCATATCCTAAACATCCTTCAATGTCCTGTGAAATTCCATCTTAGGTAGTTAAGAGCATCTCCCACTTTGCTTCTGAAAGCAATGCAGGGTAAGCTGTGTAATTTTCCATAGTGATATTTTCAGTTGCACTTTAAATTGAGTATTTCAAATAAGGGTTTAATTTAGGTTTAATGAGGGAGTTATTATATGTTAATTAAATATCAACTGATTATTATGAATATCTATTGGGGCATAACAACTTTTTTTATTAAGATTAATATCTCTTAAACAATCAAGGCTTAGTAAATACACTACTAATAATCAGTTTTAAAGTAACATTCAATAGAAAAAATACATCTAAAGGCACTACCTTGAGTATAATATGGTTATTACCTATTAAATATCAATGGATTATTGAGAATATGGTTATTGAGTTTTGACTCATAGATCTTAATAAACTGCTAGTTGCACCTAAATAAACCTCCATAAGTCAGCTAGTATTTAATTAGCAGAAGTATTTATAGCCTAGCATTTACATTAGCATATTTATAATCAAATAAATAATATAATAACTCTTTTATTAAATCTAAATTAAATCCTTGCCAGAGGCATTTAAAGAGCAGTGAAACTACATTGGCTGTGTGGTCTTTAATACTTAATTCATTACATCATTTTTAAACTTTAGTAATATGTTAAGCAATTCATTAATATACTATTTGTATTCTAGGGATGTTATGAAATTGCACATAATCTATTTAGGATTAAAAATATTTAGGTTAGATTGGACAAAATTCTCTAAGCCTTTCATTTTGGTCCATTATAACTAGGCAAAAATATGAGTAAAATATGTCATTTTTACTGGCTATAGTTATTGTTGCTAAAGAGATTTAACCACCACACATATTTGGCAAGGTTGTTATCATGGCATGTGAGGTGTCCACATGAGCTTCTGTAAACAGGAGTTTGGATGTCAAGTTGCCCACAAGAAAAGAGGCCCCGAGGAGGCCCTGTATACAGTTAGTTTTATGTTCATAAAAATAACACTCCACAGATGAATTGGCACTTGTCTTGCACAGTTAAAAATGGAGCATAATTTCCTCTCAAGAGTGAGGAATAAAATCCAAACTAATTTTATTTCAATATTGAAATATCATAATTAAGTTTCCTTTTCACGCAAAGCAGATGAGGATGCAAAGAGAGTATTTGAGTCAGGCTCATCTCTTCTGAGGGGTCTAGTTAGCTCTTCCTCATCCTTGCTCCAGGTGGAGGGCTTTTCAGGAAAACTGTAAATTTCATTTTCCCCTGGAAAAAAAATCTTTGATTCTGCAGACATTTATTTCAATGGCAACACTAGGGAATGATTCTGTGAGGATGCTAGCAATGTGACATTGATTTGTGGATTTGTGTTTATACTGGCCAAAGAAATCAAGGAAAGTCTACTAAGGGTCCAATGTGTGAATGAAGAATTCCATATTTTGGTGCTGCTGAAACTCCCAAAGGTCCATGTTCCTTGTCCTTCGGTTGTTGTGAAACAAAGGAGACCTGGATGCTGGTGGTGATGGTGAAGAAGAAGAGGAAGAAAAAGAAGAAGAAGGAGGAGAAGGAGAAGAAAAAGAAGAGGAAGAGGTCACAGTGGTTTACATGTATGGGGTTACATGACTTTATGTCTGCTAGATCATGTTTTAATTGTCTTTATGTGGATTATCTTACTTAATAATTGGGTTTCCTTTATAGAATATTAAGATATCGCTTCCTTTCTCTCAGAATGCCTTCCTCCATGATCAATGGCCATTCAGGTGATCCTTTGCAAATCACCATGCTTTTCCCAATTTGTGTCCAAGTCATTTTACAAGGGCAAGGTTCATGGGGAGGCAGAAGGATGAATTAGGAAAAGCCTTGGTCTAGAAATCTCCTGTCTTGATTCCTACTCTCACCTCTGCAGTTAACCAGCTATATAACTCACCAGATTCTTCATATACAAAATAAAGGGGTTTAGATCTCAGGATCTCAAAATCTATTCTAGTGTGGGGCTTTCATCCTTATAATGTTAGGGGTTCAGCTGGGTCAGCACTTATTGCTAGAATTTGGAATATAAAATACCTTTAGAAACATTAGTTCAACAATGTATTGTTATTGGTCTGATGGAAGTTGGTTATATATAGTCTTATTTTTCTGTAACATTAAAACTTATCCTTTCTACATGTCCTGAACAGAGAAGTAAAGATGATGATTATTGAATCTGTACAATGACTGTCTCAGAGGGGTTTAATTGCTTTCCATTCCATGGATACCGAAGGAAAGCTATTAGAATAATGAAGGCTCAGCATTTTGAAGGAGGCTAGTAAGTAGCAATCATGCTATTCTACTTTTATATATCGTATTTCTAAGATCTATTGATAGACTTTTTCAAAATTTAGCTCCTTCAGAAGTAGAGATTTTGATTCTGTGGTCCAGCATTACAGATAAGTTTTTCACTTAACTTTGTCCCTGCTAATGATTTGCTGAAACAGGGTTCTTTAAGAATGTAGGTGACCAAGGGTGCTTTCCTAGGTAGTTACACCACTTGGATCAGGATTTCCAGTGTTAGGATTGGCTTCTCTATGTAGAAGGGGCAAGATAGCTAAGTGAATAGAAAACCTTGAGATCCTCATACCCAAAAACTGGAAGTTTCCATTCCAGACTTCATAACAAGGGGGATTGAAGAGGAAAGAGACAGCTAAAATGGGTCTTATTGGGAAACAAAGAAAGCAGGCTGCAATTGAAGTTTCTACCTCAAAATCTGGCTTTTGCATTTTTATTTCTTTCCATATCCCTATTAAATAACTTCTCCAAGGGACTCTTTCAGTATCACTGTGCTTTCAGTTATGGTTTCATGTAATGGTCACAAATAACACTATTAGTGTAGATACCTCATTCAGAAGTCAGATTAGGGATCTACACATACATTAATTACACTAGTATTTCTCTTCAGCTACTTCTTTTTCTGGTACTCATTAGAAGTTGTTCTTCAAAATTACAAATCATGGATGGGTTGATTTTGCCATTTATATCCCACTTTATAGCATGTTGCTTTCTCTAAGTTTAAGATGAGCTTTGCTTTTCCCTGAACAAAGAAATCCAGTCTATAATGTAATTTTAAAACATATATGCTAATATAAGGTTTCTGTAGCTACCATTTCAGTTAAGCGTCTAAAATTAACCTACCGTTAAAAAAAAAATTTGCTCGGCTTGAGTCTGTTTGTAACTATCATTGTTTAAATGTACATGCAGGTTTTGCAGATGTCATTCTGCAGTGTGGGCATTTGTTTTTGTAGTTTGCACGGAATCTGCTGGAATCCTCTTGGAAGTAGAACATAAAAATAGGTGTAAAAACCACTCTGTCATATATAACTCCCAAAGAAAGTAAGACATTGCATTTTCCTAGAGGTAGTCAACAACTGCATACTCATTTCCATTGTAAAACTCTGCTTGATCTCAACAAGTCATATTGCCTATATCTCAAATATGTGATATTAAATGACTTGATCAAACAGCTTGTCTAGCAAAATGCAGATAAACCTCTCTCTAAGTGGTGAAGATGAACTTACTTTGAAAATACATTTAGAAATCAACTCACAAGATCAAGGTTATTCCAACGTAGCTGGAGTACAGGAAACAGATAAAGAGACCTGAAGAAGGAAGACAAGAAAGTTCTTGGAGTGATTGAGAAGAAAATTAAAATGCCCAAAGTAAAGTACAATCTTGTGTTACATGACTTTGCCTTTGTTACAAAGGTCTTTTCTTAAAACTATTGCATCCAGATTTCCTTATTTTTCCTAACATGCTATTTCTAGGATATGTGTTTTTTTGTGTGTGTTTTTTTCTTTTCTTCTTTTACCCATACCTTTTGTATTTCTCCAGAGGCTATCAATTATTCTACCCTTCCCCGTCTTTTCTGGAGTGAGAACACGTTTTGATTAACCTCTCTTAACTCATTCAGATCTTGTCTCTTCTGTTTGTCTTACCGTGATTTAATTCTTCTTGCCTACGTCCACTTGGATTATGGATACTTTCTTCCATTTACTATGAGCCAGCTCTCACATTCTACATCTATGAATCATTCACATGCAAGGTTGAGAAGAGATTTATAAGATCTTAATGCAATAATTCAAAAGGTGTATTGCTATCAGATATCTGATTTTCAAGCAAATAACAAACAAGTTCACCTCATTATAAAATAAAACAAGATAAATGTAGCTTTAATCTTGACTTTAAACCCCTTATTTTGTTGTCACCTTCACAATTATTTTAAGGTTAGTTCAGTGGTCATTGGGGTTTAGGGAGGGCATTTGGGTGTCCTATATTTACATCAATATTTGAATTTAGTTATAGAATTTTCCAAATGTATAGGATTTGTTTATTCTACAAAGATAAATGGGGTCAGCTTTAGTCTCAAATCTGAATCATGTAATTCCTTCCTAATACATTTCAGCAGAATACAAACAGTTCAATATCTCTCATATAGGCTACATTCCTGCAGATGGTCATGTATGTGTTCTTCATTTTCTCCATATCCATCTCCAGACTTAGCTTAAATTACCATCACTTGAACTATGGTTACATTTTTTCCCCACTCATTTATTGTCTGACCCAGTAATTCAAACACTAACTTTGAGGTCACCGGTTTTTGTTTTCCACTGTATCTCCAGTGCTATGATAGGCACAACATAAATTGAATGAATTAAAAAAATTGTTAGATTTTCCTTTTTAAAAACTCATTGAGGGACGCCTGGGTGGCTCAGTCAGTTAAGCATCTGCCTTCAGCTCAGGTCATGACCCTGGAATCCTGGGATCAAGTCCATATCTGGCTTCTTGCTCCGTGGGGAGTCTGTCTCCCTCTGCCTGCCGCCCCCCCTGCTTGTGCGCTCTCTCTCTGACAAATACTTAAAAAAAAAAAAAAGCTCATTAAAAAGATTATATACAGTCTCTCAAATTTTACCCTCTACCACTTCAGACTTCTAAACTCTATCATTCTGGTTTTTTTCTAGATTTTCACTTCCTTAAATGCTGAAGCTGTATCTTACATCTTGATGAACATCTTTGCTTTTTTTTTTTTCCCTTCTGCAACACTCTCCTTCATCCTCTTTCCATTTTGTTTGTCAACTCTTACCTATCCTTCAGGTTTTAATTTAGAGCTAATTTTCCTCATGCCACTACTATGGGAGACATTCCTTAAATGTTTACCCACTGGAATCCCATTCTTCTCTGTTGTTATATTTGGTATATTATTCTCTTGTACTTCAGTGTGTATTTCTGGGACAGAGACCATATCTTATCCTCTAGTATATTCCCAGGCCCTAGGAGAGGCTTGGTAAATATCTCTGAAAGGCTGAGTAAATGTTCTCCAATTCACCGCATGCCATCCATCATGTTGGCCCAGTGTATTGAGCCAAGTTTTTGCCTTAATTCTTGTTTCTAGATTTGGGGTTGTACTATTTTGTATTTACTAGTCTTCCTTATGGGGACAAAAGCTTTATTTCACACCCAGCAGAGTGATGGGGCTTCTGTTCCCTGAGGGTACATCTTTAGGATAAGGAAAATATATACCCGCTTGACCTCTGTGCTCAATCCACTTACTCAGAAATCCCCATGGCTAACTCATTTTGGAATTGTGCCCGCGGCTAACATGACTCTTGTTCTTCCAAAACAGATCTTACGGCTGTAACTCAACCATGGTGGTATCTGCTCAAGTCCCAGGTAACCATACACAGAGCAGAAAGGAATCTTTATCAGAGAACTCATTAGTTTTCCAACACGGCTATGCATTTGAATCAACTGGGAAGGCTGAAAATGTACACAAATTCTGGTTCTACCGCAGACCTAATGAATTAGAATTTTTCAAGGGTAAGGCTCAGGAACTTAGTTTTAAAAATGTCCCCTAGTGATTTTCATATACAACCATGTTTGGAAATCACTGATTTTTATTTTTATTTTCTACCTGAAGGACCACTACTCTGAATTCTGAACGAGAAAAATACAATTACATTTCCCCATTATTTAAGGGAAAAAATTAAAAGACGGACCAATTTTTCTTGAGAAAGAGAGATAAAAAGTATTTATGATGTAAAAATCAATCAAGGTGTACTAGGAAATGAACCAAAACTCAAAACTCAGTAAAGGGACAAGGATATGCTCCATTTTTCCTAAAGATAAAAAAGTTTCCAGTGGCTTCTCTGTTTTACCTCATTTGTTCATTCATTTACTAACAATTAATTATAATAGTGCCTACTACTGACCAGGCACTATTCTAGGTGTTAATAACATGGGAATGAGCAAAAATTGACATAGTTCCTGCTCTTACAGAGCTTAATTTTTAGTGGAGGCAAAGGAGCAATAAATAAACACGTTAAGTGATGAATTTATCTTGATATATTAAGTTCTATGAAGAAGAATAAAGTAATGTGAAGGGACAGAGTGATAATGCTGTTTTATTTGGGTGATCAGAAGGGAAGCCTTCTCTTGGAAGTGACATTTGAGCAGAGGGACCGGAGTGAGGTGAGAAAGATGTGTAAGAGATAGCTGAGAAGAGTAATCTCAGAGAAATTGAGGCAGCAATATGCTTGGTACTTTCATGGAAAAGCAACATTAGGTAAGTCATTTATCCTTCTGAGCATCAGTGTTTCCATTGGTTAAATGAGAATGGTAATTTTGCTTTGCCAATCTTTAAGAGGAATGCTGTGTGTATTAAATTAAGCAGTGTACATAAAACTGCTTTGTCAAATCAAAAGCACCATACAAAGGGAATCTATCAAGTATTAATAGTCTGATGTTGATCAATGTTGCCTTCACCCAGAATAAGAAGCACAATTTTAGATATCCTAGAGCTGGAAGGAACCTCAGGAAATCTTACTTTCTCTAAGCTTTAAAGTTAGAGTGATATTATTAACCCATTTTTTCAGGTTCACACAATTTCATTCAAAAAAGATTAAGTGACTCACCCAAGGTGATAATGCTAGTTAGACTAGAAGAGAGCTGATAACTCTGTTTTCTATTTTCTAAGGCAATGCTCTTTCTACTAGATCTTTTTTTTGGAAATAATTTTATTTAGTCATGTTGACTCTGTAGGTACTTTCTAATGTGTTTAAACATCAAATTCTGGTGAAGAAAATGCAGTCCAGTCTTTCCACAGGCACTGTCCAGATTGAGAAGGGGGGGACAGGAGCATTCTGGTATCACTGTTAAGGTCATAAATATCTCCCTTGCTGAATTAGCACTGGGACTGCAATCCTTGACTCCAGAAAATGGCTTCTGCAGCCGGGCCTTCCATCACTGTGAAGTGATATATATCATCATCCGATATGGATTGGCCAACATAAAAAAGCTCTATGTGCACAAATTTTGAGACATTTTACTGAGAAATGGAGCTTGAGAAATTGCCCAATGTCATCCTTCCTCTGGCCCCTCCCCAAGGAATGGATATACATGACTTAGTCTGAGAAAATCATGGTTTAGGAAAATTCCATCAGCCTGGAACTAGGAGAGCTGACTGCGTGATTTCAGGGGGATTGAAATTGGCATTGAAATCCCCACAGGGAAAGGTCCTAGAGGGCAGACATATACATTGGTTTATCCTGCAGAGCTTCGTTGAACAAATCACATAGAAAGGGTAGCATAATAATGCAATCTCTTTGTGCAAGAACTGGTCAATTTGGAAAGCTGTCTTAACTCATGCTGGCCACTTTGGGACCTTTGAGTAAATTATTACCTCACTGGGAGAAGCTGGCTCATTAGGCTGCCACATATACAGCAAGGATAGCTTTATATTTCCATTCCCAGGAATGTTTGATAGATATTAATGGACTCTATTATAAACTGGATGCAGGAAGGATGTCTATTAGAAAGACAGTCCTCTGTTTTATTTCTACTTGCTGTGCTTGCAATTCCTCAACTGTGCAGGAAGAACAAATATATTCACTGAATGCCTACTATGTGCTGGCCACTTTGCATAGAGTTTTCTCACTGAATTCGACTAATAATCCCTCTTTTATAAATTAGGGCTTTGGGGCTTTGTATTAGTCAGAGTTATCCAGAGAAACAGAACCACTAGAATGTATATATAATATATACATAGGGAAATCTGTACATATACAATATATATAGATTTATTATAGGGAATGGGCTTACCCAGTTATAGAGGCTGACCAGTCCCAAGGTCTGATATTGGCAAACTGGAGACCAAGAGAACAGATGGTGTAGTTCCAGTCTGAGTCTGAAGATCTGAGAACTAGGAGAGCAGATGGTGTAAGTTCTAGTCTGCAGGCCACCAGGCTTGAGACCCAAGAAGAGCCAATGTTTCAGTCAGAGCCCAAAGGCCAGAAAAGACCAGTGTCCCAGCTTGGCAGTCAGATAGGAAGAGTTCCTTCTTACACACACTTTTTCTATTCAGGTCTTTAATTGTTTAGATGGGTCCTACCCACGTTGGGGTGGGGGTGGGGTAGGGAATCTCTTTTGCTCAGTCTACCCATTCAAATGTTAATCTCATCCAAAACACTGTCACAGACACACCCAAAATAATGTTTGACCAAATGTCTGGGCCCTCTGTGGCTCATTCAAGTTGACACATAAAATTAATCATCACAGGCTCAGGGGGAAGGAAATTTGCTAAAAGACACATAGAGGTGAATAAACATATTTCTGTGTCTCAAAGCCTGAATCTTTCTTGCACCTCATTGCCCTTACCACTTCCTAAGTTGTCCCTCCGTGTGGAACAATATGTATTTTAATAATGTGATTTTTTTTTTCTAAAGACTTCAAGGGTTACTGTGCAACTTTATTTCTTACTATTCTCTAATGTTCAAATTCCAAGTCATTTAAACTCATGTCATTGTCAGTTACATATTTATGATCAATTGTATATACATGACTATGACTCATACCACTTTAACATGCTAAACAATCTCTACCCTGCTTTTGGATCTGTCATCCTTCACTCATCACCTAAACTTTTTTAAAGCACCTACCAAATGTTGGAAACTGTGGCAAATACTGATAACATAGAGGTAATAATAATAATCATAATAGTTAATATTTATTGGACATTACTGTGTGCTAGATATGTTCTAAATATTTATGTGTATTAATTCATATTGGCCCTTCCAGATCTATCATTCTGCTCTCTGTCCCTGGAGAATGACCTGCATAGACTACATCATCAAGGTTGCCCTCTGACTTCTGGCTGTATAGGATTGTCAGGGAGACCTGGCAGAAAGTAGAAGGAGAGAAGCGTGTGAGATCTGAGTGTTAATTTTCTGGCTCTGTCAAAGGGCACTGGTCTTCACAAGAAGGCAGACTTTGCATAATTCTCCTTTTGAGTTCCAATAAAAACTCCCCTCTCCCATCTCTTAGGCCTATGCGTGATAAGAACTCAGCAGCTAAGACTTTCAAGTTGTTTGTGGTTCCTCCATATCCATATCTTTGATGACAGCCCCTTTGTAAGTAAATTCTCCTTGAATTTCCCTGGGGTGAGTGGGTCATCATTTCTTTTGTAGTCCTGGCTGATACATCATGGAGTCCTCAAATCAACCCTATCAAGAATATACCATTATTGCCCCATTTTAAAAATTAGGAAAGCTGACGGGCTTCAGCAGTTTGCTGGAGATCACACATCTTGCAAATAGAGTAGCCAGGATTAGAAGACTGGAAGTTCAGCTTTTAAGATCATGTTCTTAACTACCACACTATTATACCTTAATGAATAATCCTTGTTCTGAATGAATACGCTACCTACAACAACCTAGATAAAGTCTCCTTTTCCTCTGAAACCTTGCCATTTTATTTGGCCACTATTGTTTTATGATCCCTAACTCTCAAATTTATTGAGAATCATTCTTAAATCTTATGCAAATATACTTGTTCTACAGTCACAGAAAGACCATATTTGTTGTGGTGGGGGTAGAGACTGCTGATTTCCTTTTTCACTCCTGAGCAATTAGCTCAGCCCTGGGAACGTGGTACATTCTTACTAAATATTTGCTGATTGATTCAGAGGTTTACTTACACCCTATTAATAACACAACAAGGAATATTTTCTTGAACATATCATAATATGGAAAGAAGTAGACTGATAAAGAGCCTAGAGGCTATTCCAACTATTCTTTTCCAGCTATGTGACTTTGGAGGAGGATCATAACTTTTTTGTGCCTATTTCCATGAAAGCAACTACCATGTTGTATTCCCTGCATCTAGTGTGGACCTTGGCATCAATTAGACACTTGAAAAATAAGGGTTAAATGGATGAATAAATGTATGTTTTAAAAATAAACTTTACTCTTTAGAAGACTTTTAGATTTACAGAAAAATTGCAAAGATAGCATAGTTGCATACTCCATACACCCAGTGTCCCCTATTATTAACATCTTTCATTAACATAGTACACTTGTTACAATTAATAATTTATTATTAATGATTAATAATTCATTATGATTATGAACTAACATCTATACTTTATTAAAATTTCCTTAGTTTTTACTTAATGTCTTTTTTTGTGTGTGTGTCTATCAGGATACCACATTACATTTAGCTGTCATGACTCAGACTTTTTTTGTTCTTGAAGACCTTGATTGTTTTGAGTAGTACTAGTCAGGTGTTTTGTAGAATGTTGCTCCCTTGGGATTTGTCTGATGTTTTTCTCATGATTATACTGGAGCTGTGGGTATTTTCATTACATTGCATCAAGGCTACATACTATCAACATGACTTATCACTGTTGTTATTGACCTTGATCACTGTTGCTGAGGTAATGTTTGTCAGGTTTCTTCACTGTAAATTTTCTTCCTTTCCATACTGTTGAAGAAAGTCATTATGCTCAACCCATACCTAACGAATAGGAAGTTATACTCTACCATCCTGAGACAAAGTATCTACATAAATTATTTGGATTTCTTCTGCATTATTTGTCTCTTCTTCCCCATTAATTCAATCATTTATTTTTGATCAGCATAGACTCCTGGATATTTATCTTATACTTTGGGCTGTCATCTAATACTACTATATTTTTTTGCTCCTATTGTTCCAGCTTTGACCATGGAAACTCCTTTGATTGGCTCTTATGTTCTCTTTGACATATACCCATCATTGTGATTTGATTTTTCCCCACCAGAATTTCCATGCTTTCTGGCATTTTACAGTGTTCCAAGCTCATCTTGTATATTTCCTCTTTCAGTCTTAAAATCAACTATTTCTCCAAGGATCCCCGTTCCCTTTATTGGTGATGGTATTAGAAACCAAGAATCGAGCACATGATATACTCAGTGAGAGTAAGGAATGGAGGAAAGGAATAGGAAATGTTCCCAAACAAAAGCCCATGCCACTAAAAAAAACCCAAAATGATCTGTGGTGCCTCGAAGGGACTGTCCACTGTATGACATGGAGAAGGTGTTTATACTTTCACAACTTTCTTCTAATCTTTCTGTTCAAAGAGAAAACTTCAGTTTGATCCCGGTAATCTCAGACTTAGGACTTTACTTTTCTAATAAAGTGAGTAGACTTCAGACACTGAACCTCAGGCAAGCAAAAACATCTAACTGGAATCTATCAATATTATTTTGTCTTGCTTGTGTTCATTTATATTATCATCTTTAATTTATGGAAAATTCAACTAGTAGCTATTTCTAATAGCAGTATATACTTTTCTCTTAAAATATACTAAGTGAAAAATATAAATAAATTTACAGGGCAAAAAAAAGCATGTCAGTGGTTGGTATAATATGGAGAAAGTGGTGAGTAAATGGTTGAGTTTGGAAAAAATTGGAAGGAATTATCTTGAAAATCTCTTGCAGCTCTAGAATTTGATATTCTATGTCAGCCAATATCTATTATCTCACCCCCATAGCTGTGTGCAATACTTGGGAACAGGAATATTTTGCATCTGAATCCCAGAAGGAAAAAGAGGACATTGTTGAGAACACTGAAATGCATACAGTCATTTTCTTGCAGCTGTTCTTAGCCCTAGATTTATCAGCTCTAACAACCAGGCATTGGCAGAGGGTCAGGTGAGAAATGCTGGGTAGTGCCTCAAGGGACTGAGGCATTGAGATCAGAGAACTACAAACCAAGGGGAAAGTTGATTCTAATAGCATCAATGGATATCCTCAAAATGTTCATGAAAAATGAAAATATAAAGCAAATAATTGTGACCAGCATATTGTCTAATTAAGATGAATGGGACATGCTTCTTATGCATTTTTAATCTGTTAAATAAACAGCAAATTAATAAGGCTTAATTATATCACCACATACTTAAAGTGACTTTCTAAGATAAAGTTTATTTTGATTTAACATATGCTTTTTTTGTGTGTTTTTGTAGCACTTTTACAAGCCTCATACACAAATAACATCTTGAAATAAATCTCTTGGATGTGATTACCATCTTGATCAAAATTTCTTCCTTTTAATTTCTTGGACAATTCAGGACTGATAAAGTAATTTCCTACTTTTAAGATAAATGTCCTTTCAGTACTTGTGCTTGAGCATTGCAGAAATGACCTTCTCATCTTTGATTAGGTTATTTCATGCTTCTATTCATTCATTCCCATTCCACATTTAGGTGGGCAGCACATCCTGTTGACAAGCTATGTCAGAAATAGCTCCTCAATCTGCCTCCTACCCTTTACGTCTATGGAGGTTGGCTACAGATTCTTTGACCCTTTACCCCTCAGGAAATAGGGTTAATTTCCTCTCTTTGTGTCTGGGCTGGTTTGTAACTCTCTTGACCAAAGGAGTGTAATGGACACATGACCTTCAGAAAGCCAGCAGACTTTTCCTTAGTCTCTTGGAGCCCTGAGACATCAATGAGACTACTCACTCTGCTGGAGAAGCCACGTGGAGAAGTTCTGAGGTTCCAGAGAGAGGGAGAGCCTAACCTCATAGCCAGTCCTGGCTATGTGATTCTTGGCAAGTGAATAAGCCACTTACATATTCAAAATTAGCCCTGTCAGACTACCTGAGAATCATGAGCATAATAAATGATTGTTGCTATTTGAAGCTACTATTTTGAGGGATGTGTTATACAGTAGAGAACTAGGGTGATAGAGTACTGTTTTTTCAAATGTTGCTTGTTCCCCCACAACCCGTCCCCAAGAATCATAGCTCCCCACCCAATTACAGTTAGGTTTTGCAAACTGATTTGTGATACTCCTCACTTTGGGGGGATTATAATTCCTCATGTCACCAACATCAGACTTGGCCATGTGATTTGTTTTGGTCAGTAAAATATGAGCAGAAATGATAGGTCACTATGGATAGAAGTTTTAAGAGACATCATGGGGTTCCATCCTCCCCCTTTCACCTCTATCAAGAGAATAGGAATGTCGCAAATGAGGGATCTTCATTTGGCCTGGCTGCCAGAATGAGAAGGACATGGAACAGAGGTGCAGCTGACCCACAACCAACATGTGATATGGGTGGGAAATATCCCCTTGTTGGAAGTCACTGAGATTTTTAGGGTTCTAGATGGAGCCACTAGAGTAATCATCCTGAAACGTAGGCACTATGATGTCACTCACCTACTTAAAAGACACCATGGGCCATGTGGTCTTTCACAATTTTGTTTCATCTTACCTCTTCAGTCTTGTCATGCTCATACCCCACAGTTCAGCAGGGCTTGCCTTGATTTTTCACCTTTGGATGTGTAGGTCATTCTGTTTGGCATATATTTTCCCATTGTTCTACCTGGAAGATCCCCTTTAAGTCGAATTTACTTTGTGAAGACTTTCCTGTTTTTCCTGGACATTAGCTCCTCCCATTTGAGTGTGTCCATAATGATAAAGGTGATAATGATGATGATAATGATGATGATAGTGAAGAAGCTGGTGATAATACAACTCTATGTACCAGGAATTGTTTTTAGTATTTTACAATTTTCAATTCATTTAATCCTTGCTATAACCCCAGGAAGAAATCCTAGCATTTCCATTTTATTAGTGGGGAAACTGAGGCAAACTGACTTTACACGAATCACTCAAGATCACACACCTATTAAATGCACTAGCCAGAATTTGAACCCTGGACAGTCTAGCTCCTGGATCAGTGCTCTCTATTGCCACGATGCACTGCAAATTTCCACGATAGCATTTATATGTTATATATCTATTATCTATATTTATACTAGAGTTATCTGTTTTCATGGTTTTTTGAGGTGGATTGTGAGTTTCTGCAGGCCAAGGACCATGGTAGTCATTTTTATACCTTTGCATGTAACACAAAGTCAGGCACACAGAAATTCAATAAATAATTTTCAATAGCTAAAGCAGGGTTTGAATTTAGTTCCTAGAACTTTGAGTCCAATTTTTTTCCTCCCTCACATTAGTCACCTTCATTTTATGCTGCTTTTCATCTTACTATTATAAATGAATTCTGGAAATGCATCTGTTCTATTAGTTGAAATAGTAGCTAAGACATTTATTGAAGAAGACTACTAATTCATTTCAATTATTTCCTTTAATGTTACAATAATTATGATTCAAAAAGGAATGCTAATTTTATGAGAACTTGTTGTGCATGTTAAGATAGAGTCTAACCTCATAGCATCTCTTCAAGGTCTTACAATTCTTTTCTGGATTGCTCCCCACTTCTCTGTTCCGACTTGTTATAAATCACCTGTGACCTTTTGGTTCAGTTATAAATTATATTCGTTATAAAGCTCTTCTTTTTACTGACAATTCTTTTTTTTTTTTTTTTTTACTTACAGGTTGTTGATCCTTTTTCTTTATGATTAAATTTCTCTGAAAATACAAACTCTTCTGATATCAATCCTGTTCTTCCTCCCCCTCCTCCTCCTCATTATCCAGATATCAGCTGGGATTGGCCCCTTGCCCTTAATATCAAGAAAAGTTAGATTCCGACCATGATCCAAAGAAAATTTAATACCTATCCTACAGTTTTGATGCTCTAAGGATTTTCATATTCTACTACAACGGTTCTGAGATTCTACTTTTACCAAATTATTTCAGTTTAGAGAATATCTCATTTCCGGATTTTACTATCCATCAACTGTAATGCATGGACTCAGAAACAGAACTCAGTCATTTTCTATAATTTCTACCATAAAAAACTACTTGCACCAGGATTTTTTGTATGAAGCAGGCTTTCTAGCATATAGGTGTGTGGGATTTACTCAAGTCAAAGTGAGAAGTATAAGTCCATCTGACACTTCTGATGTCCATCATGCTGTTTGGCCATCCTTGTTTTTCTATCTTTTCCCTCCTCTATTTCACTGGCTTCCAATAAAACATTTTGGTTCAATCTGGTCTAGCTACCTCTTTTGTTACCTTGGTTCCTCTGAACATATGCCTCACCTTCTTCCTACAAGCAACCTCTCAAGGTAATTTCTCTAAACAGAGATAGCTTTGTTTCAACCCTTTGTGCTGACTATTAAGATATTTTGCTTTGCTTTTCTACAATAATTTTTTTCCCTTATTAGCCCTGTGAGATAGGGATGGTAAGCCCAGATATCTTACACATGTTAATAACAGATTACACATGTGCCCTCATGTTTAAAATACGAAGTTTGTATTAGATAAGGCTTAAAGTCCACCCCACATAGTTATATGTGAACAAGTCTTAAAGTTGAACGAGAATTCAGAGATCATCTACTTTTAAGAAGATAAGTTATCATGATCTCTACTTTACAGATAAGATGCCTGATGCCCAGAGAGTTTTAGTGGTTTGCTGAATGTGAGAATAAATGGTGAACTGTGGCCATAGAACTCACTGTCTTCTACTTCTTGGGCAGTACTCTTCCTTATTTCTCCAGCAAATGTCTCAGTTCAGTGAAAGTCTGGGTAAAGTGTGGGATGAGACAGTAGGGAGCAGCTGAGCATGCATGTGGTGCCTAGATGAAGGTCACTGGGGGAAAGGATTCATTGGAGAATGTTTAGAAATGATTCCAAGGAAGTCAATTTTTCATTTAAATATAGATGTCGCATAGGAGAGGAAGTGTCTATGAGGATGAGGATTTGTAGAGATGCATTATTAATGTCTTTATTCAACTTTCTGCTTCTTTTACTTTATCGCCAGCATCTTTGGGTGGTTAAAGTTACAACAGAAAGAAAGGATGTTATGCTGTCCTATTAAGATATCAGCTCTTATAAAGACAGGCAGCTACATGTTTCACCAAGAGGTACAATCATCTCCATCAACATATATTTATACGATGATGATTTTTTTTTTATTTCTGCAAAGGGCTAGGTCAACAAGTTTAGTTTATCAAAGGGAATTCCATTTCCTCATTGACTTTAAACAATGAAGCCCTTGAAACATTCAGTCAATACACGTCTCAGGAAAGAACAAAGGAAGCATATGAAAGGAGGATTAGTAAATTACCTGCCTTCAAAATTCAAATAAAACTGCACAAAAGCAGTTCTCTATATTTGCTGGTAATTCAACAAAGAAAGCCAAATGAAGCCCATAGATCCAGGGTATATAGAAGTGTTCAGCAAGCTGAAGGTTGCACGAAATGGATGTTCAAATAAGGATCATTTTAATGAATACAATTACAAGATGGATAATATACAAAATGAATAATTTAAAAAATATGGTGGTTAATGTATGATCTATGCATAATTACAATAACACACAATTTGGGATTAGAGAAGTAACTGAACTGAAATTGTTGGTTGGCGTGAACTGAAGGAAAAAAACACAAAATTTATTGAACACCTGTTATGTTATAAATGTCCTCAGATAATGTTATTTTTTTAACATAGCCAACCAGAGAACACTGTAGATAAGGGTATTATGACTCAGTGGCTAATTAGTGGACCTTATGCACTGTTCACATTCTTCTTCTCCGTATTTCATTTTTCACTTTGTTGGTACAGGGTTTAAAAATGGGAAAACCTAAAGATGAAAAGAAAGGACGGGAGCGGGGACAGAAAGGAGAAGAGAACCAATTATCTCCTTTTTCTCTTTTCTTGCCCCTCTAGAGTGATGGAGACTGCCAGAACAATGATCTTCAGGGGATGCAACTTAAGCCAATTTAAGTAAAACAAAAATAAATATCTGATGCACAGAGGCAAACATCAGTTTATAAGATAAACATCTTTATAAGAATTGTGCTAGTTTCTGTTGAGGTAAGGGATTCTTAAGAAAAAGACTCAAAAAGTTTGTGAGGAGGGTTTGAAAATAGATTTGAAGGATGAATTTTATCTTGGCATGGAAACTGAATAATGGGTAACCATGACCAGTTGACCTTTCTCTGGCTCAGCCACTATATTTTTTAAAAGGCAATAATAAAATCTTTCTTTACCACCTCTCTTAGGATAAGCAGGTTTCTTGGTTACCTGATGATATATAAATCACATTTCCTTTCCTTTATTATCATTATCTCTAGGAGTAGAAAGAGTAATGAATTGCAGGGGTTGTCATGATCTTATTAAATATGTTAAGATATTATTAGGTTATAAACAATAGAATCGGGACAATTTATAATAGGCTTTAAAATATTAGACCTTAAGAATAAAAAAAAAAAAAAGCATAGACCTGCAAATTTAGCAGACAAATGTAGACAGTAGAAGGCTAGAAGGGAAAGCCAATCTGAGAGTAGTGCTGGGTGAAGGCTATTGATGGGTTGTAGGGAAGGTAAGCTGGCTTCATACTGACTGGCCCTTGGCAGGCATAACTAGGGGCTTGTAGATAAGAATGTGAAATGAGTAGTGAGGTTAGCAACCTGGTTCACAATAAGAGCATTGTTCGGGGATGGCAGGTAAACTGTCTGCAGACAAAAAAAAAAAAAAACAAAAACAAAACCCAAAACAAAAAGCAATACAAGTGCAAAGAACAGGCAAAAGGGTAGTCAAGAAGCCATAGCCATGTTCCAAACTCGTACGATAGCACCTGCTTACTTCTCCAATCCCAGCAAGTAATCATGTTGCTTACATAGAAGGCACTCATATTTTTGCTGAATTCAACAAAAGAGAATCACACCACGCTTTTAAAAAGAGAAAGGATACATGAACGTTTACGATGGGTTGGACTTACCCACTTTATAAAATAACTTGTGCCTCAGAGAAAATGATCCTACTCAACACGTCTTTCTTGGAATTGCTCTCAAAGCCTTAGTGCCAAGTAAGAAACTGTTTTTTATCCCCAAGCTGAAATGTCTCTTGAATTTGGACATTTCCAGCCAAAGCTTTGGCTCTCATCACCTTTCATCTGTCTCATATTGCCATGGCCTCCGCATGGGCATCTCCACCACATGTGTGTCCACGTTGTCATTGGGCTTGTTGTACAGAAAAAATGCATCTGATCATGTTCTTTTCTTGTTTAGAAACCTTCGTGGTTCTTTTTCTTCTGAGTTGCTCTTGGTTCAGCCTTAATATTTCTTCAGGCCTTCTTCCTATTTTCCAGCTTGTGTACCCTACCTGTTAGCCCTGATGAACATTTTACCAATGCCCCAAAATGCATGATTGTGTCTTTGCAAATGTATGTATTTTCTCTCCCTTTGCTGAATAAACTCTTAATCCTATTTTAAACTTCACATCCCCAAAGAAGCCCCTTCTTTTATACCCCTCTTGCTATACCCAGGTGATTCTGAGGCTTCTGTAGGCTCTTTGGTATTCTTTCTTTTGGAGACCCTACCCCACATCATATCAATATATCAAATGCATCGAAATCCTACACTTAAAATAAAATATTTGGCCAGTATAAATTTTTGTGGGTTTTTTTAAAATGAGCTTCAAAATTATTTGGCTCCATATAACTCATTTACTTTGAAGTCAGCTACGATTTCTCAGCAGTCATCATGCATCCTCAAGAAAATCTAACCTGCAAATTGTTTTCAAGTATAATGAAATGTTTATGAATTCTGAATATCACCATGAATGAAGTTGACATAATATGTTTATAGACATCTAATTAAATCTTTGTGATTTTGACTTGGAAGTTTTGATTTCACAGTTTAAAGCCAGCAATTTGATTTTTAAATTCAAGACCCACATATTTTCTGTGGCACTTGAAGAGCTCATTGGCCTCACCCAGTGTGTCTGTCATGCCCAATGAGTGAGCTTCTTAAATTCGTATTGCTAATTATTGGATGGCATTCTCTGTTCCATGTGATCGAGTTCCTCAATTTTTAGTACTTTCACCAGCATTGGTATCTGACACAGAGCAGTTTGAACAGATGTACATATATGTGAATAGATACAGATGACAAAAGCATGGATGTAGGTAAAGCCATAGACGTATGAACAGACATATGTCATAGACATTTGACATTGACACACCCAAAGCCAGCCAGTCTAGTCTACTGGTGTCTGTTGGAACTCAAGGGTTCCTGATTTCCAGTCCCAGGTTGAGAATTCCATTTTTTGTTTCTTCAAGAAGCCTTCTTTTGCTCCTTTGGTGTGTAGATTATCTGCACTATGCCAACTGAAATTGGTTTGGATCAGTCATTCGCTGCTTTAAAATGGGGCAGTGGACTCTGTGGATTTGAATGGATTATTTTCTTTTCATACATTATTTCTTCAAGAATTGCCTGAGAAGGCACACTTTGGTATGTTCTACTTGATGAATGCTGTGTCTTATTATCTTTATACTTCGAAAACATTTCCAGGAAATTCTTCTTTAGGTACCACATGAAACCGATACCCAGCATATGCTTTCTCGGATTGATTACCTTACTGCAAAGTGATTCTCTATTACCATGCTGTGGCCTTTTAGAGACTAGTGAAGTATCAAAGCTATTACCATTAGATGATCAGCTTACATTGCTACTATATATGGAGTTACTTGAAAATTTGTCAAATGTTCCCTGCTAATTATTGGCAAAGTCCAAGCAACAGAGTTCATACTCTGATATCATGTTTGGGAATGAAAAGTAATTACAAATTATCTGACATAAAGACTAACTGAGGTATTATTTGTTTTTTCCTATAACTTAAATATAATGTTTATGGTTTTTATGTGGTTAACTGGTATACTTTTGTCTACCAACGTGCAGTGGGCATGGCTATATGAGGTTAAATTTATTTAACTGTGCCAGGCTAAAAAGGATTTGAGGTTGTGTACTAATCCTGTTTTTACCTGAAAGAATCAGGTAAAAATTTGAAGGGAAGGGAGTAAAGAATTCAGTATGGATCTTGGTATATTTCTAGAATAGGTTGTGGGCAGCTGGGTTGCAACTCCCATTAACGATACTGGGATTTGAACATCTAAATTCCTATAATCAGTGATAAAATGATGTTCAGACTTGCCCAGAGTATATTATTTAAGACTTAGTAAGCAGGGCCTTTTATTTCCCAAGTAAGCCAATTATGGGCAGGCTTTGGTGTGTTATTGACTGCAGTACTACATTTATCAGAACACTCGTATCCTTTAAGCACAAAAAGCAAAGGTTAAATAACGTTACCATGCTGACACAAATGCACAAAAGAAATTTGAGATCAAAGCCAATGACCTGTCCCTTTTTGATTTGTTGGTGTAGGAAGAGTGAGTGAATGAAAAGGTAGCTTGAATGAAGGCAGAATTTCTACTTTGACTTAATGTTTTTGCCATGAATAGTTGTTCTTTTCAAGGGGGAAGTTTAGGTATATAAATGCCGTCCTTCCATTTTCAAAAGGCTTTGAACAATTCCGCATAGAAAATGTGACCATAGGATACAGGCTGCAAGACCCGTGAGGGCAGGAAATGGGTCTGGCTTAGTCACAGCTTTATTCCCAGCAACTAGTACATAGTAGATTCTCGATAAGTATTGGTAGTTATATAAAGAATGCCGTAAACATATTCTTAGTCACAACTCAGCTCATTACACATATATTTGAGTATGTAATGTACATCATCAATTACTAGATGTGGGAGAAGAAGCAATGTATTTATTCAAAAGATAAGGATTATTTCTGCCCTCATCTAGCTTCTAATCTAGTAAGGCAGGTAGTCAGAAATGAAATAATCATGAATTATGTCATTACAAATTGTGAGAAGCGTGCTGCAGAAAAAGAATTGGAACTTCCAGAGATAATTACAAGGGGTCCTCATTTTCATGGAAGAATCAAAGCAGACTTCTCTGAGGAATTACCAATTAAGCTCAGGTCTAAAGGATAACTAGGATTCATTCATTGCAGGTTAGAGGCAAGGACATTTCCAGCATCAGGAAGGCCTGTGCAAAAGTCCTGTGGTTGGAAAGAACCTGGCATGTTCAAGAAATTGAAAGGAAGTGAGCTAGTGTGTCTGGAGAATACTGATGGGGAAGGTAGCATGAGTGGAGATGAAGGGCCATGAAGAAATCTGGAACTTACATGTCATGGCAAAGTTTGGGGATTTGATTCTAAGGTTTCTGAGTAAATATTGAATGGCCTTATGCACATTACACACATTATGCACATAACAGTCTTCTTCGGATTTTATAAATATATGTCCCGACAAGAAGCTATTTGTTCACCTGGGTAATGGGATCAGAAGACGTATGCCTCTGAGCTATAGTAGCTGACCCACAGGCACCAACATGTAAAGTGAAAGAGAAAGAAATGTTTTTGTAAGCAATGAAAATGGCAATGTGGCATGTTGCCCCGCTAAAACCGACTAGTGGAAATGGGTTATTCTTAGGGAACCAGGACTCAGATTAAAAATTTTAAGCCCGGACCCAACCAGTGGAATTGGTGCCTTCTGCAAAATTGAAATCATGGCAGGTCCAGAAACTGATGCCCAATTCCATTTCACTGGTATCAAAAAATATTTCAACTCTTATACTCTCACAGGTGGAATGAATTGTGTACTGGCCACATATGGAGGCATTGCTCTGATGATCTTATACTTCAAGTTAAGGTCTAAAAAAACACCAGCTGTGAAAGCAACATAAATGAATTTTAACCTGTACCTCATCTGTTAAGTTCCCATGCCTGGAGAAGCTAATGTCAACTAATCATGTGATACTCAATTTGTACAATAAATTATGAACCTGGAAAAAAAATTTTTTTTTAGCCCGAAAACCCAACTTGTATTTTATATAATCAGAAAAGGAAAATTTTTCCCACAGGACAGATGCCTTGTTTTCTCTCTATATCATTCCAATCTTGTTCTGTGTTCACAGAAGAGGGTTTATGTATCTCATTTTTGTTCTTCTGATGCATTTGTTGCCCTGGCTTCTTATATAATCTCTCTTCTTTCCTGTGACATCATTTGTTTGTTTTTCAGGCAAAAATATTTGAAGGACTTAGACCTGGCTTTCAGTCCCCTTTCTGCTCCGTTTCATGCCAATAGCAGAACACTGGGCCAGCAGAGGACGACACTGAGCCCACCCAGGAGGACAGAAGCACAGCCGAAAGGGCTTGTTCTGTACACATCATTTCTCTCTCTCTCTCTCTCTCTCTCTCTCTCTCTCTCGACGACTTTGTATGTTTTGTAATCCGGGCCAAACTTGAAGCATTTCCCAAACTCTACTTGTCAACAATCAGCCTCATTGTAAATATTATATAAGGAGCATTTCAAAAAACAGTTTCTTCCTGAAATAACCTTTTAAAAGTGTATCTCTTCATCTCCTTTCTCAGTGAGAGGATCCGATCAGCTTTGGAAATGTAAAAATGTTTCAGAGAGCCTATCTGCTTTCAGGACTTTCTCAGGACGGACAGGGGTAGGTGGAACACTGCCTATTTTCACATCATCCAATCCTTTGGCTTTCCGCTGATCACAGCCTTCTTTGCGATGCTCTCTTGTTATATATAGCTGGCCTCTGTTGTTTTCCTCTGTCCAGTTTCATTATGAGAAATAGCATGGTGGTGGTTTCTGGCTATTCGGTGAGGTGGGTCCTTAAATTTATTTATTTATTTATTTATTTATTTATTTATTTATTTATTTATTTATTTATTTATTTTTAAAGATTTTATTTATTTATTTGACAGAGAGAGACAGCGAGAGCAGGAATACAAGCAGGGGGAGTGGGAGAGGGAGAAGCAGGCTTCCTGCTGAGCAGGGAGCCTGATGCGGGACTCGATCCCAGGACCTTGGGATCATGACCTGAGCCGAAGGCAGACGCTTAACGACTGAGCCACCCAGGCGCCCTGGGTCCTTAAATTTAAAGAGTCCTTTTATTTCTTCCCAATGAAGGCTTTTGTTCTGGGGTAAATCTTAGTCTATCGAGTCCCTGTATATCCATGTTTCTTTCCCTTTTCTTCCCTGCTTTATTAGCTCTGGCACCTTCATGACTCATACCTGTCAATACTCCCTGCGGTGTTTGGTGAGGTGCCCGGTGTCCCTGTACCAACCCCGCTTTCCAACGTGAGGCAGCGTGAAGAGGCACTGTTGCAGGTGGGGGGAGGTGCAGAGCCTGAGCCTCAGAGCAGAAGTCCTGTGTTTTCATTCTGAAATGACCAGCTCTGCTTCTTTCAACAAGTCATTCTCCTTCTCTTAGTCTGTTTTTGCCTCTGCACAATACATGAATCCCAGGGACCTAGGAGATGGCAAATAAAGTAATTTTCGTGATAGTTCACTTGAAATTTAAAGTATGTGCAGGAAGGCTTTATTTTGACTCCGTTAATGACAGATTGTCTACTTGAGAGAACTTTTTTTCCCCCGTAATGGGAAAATAATATGATGGTGTGTTTCCACCCCCCCCCCCAACCCCGGCCTTTGGCCTATTTAAGGAGGACTTGAATTATATGTTCATTTAACTTATGTGAATTTGGCTGTCCTCATTCAGCAGGGATAGACACGAAGAGAGATGACACACGGACAAGTAGACAGAGACAGATACATCTCCTTCATGAATGGAAGCAACGGTAATGTATTTCAATGCTGGAATGTTATACTGGCTGAGAAATGATATGTCAGCAACTTCCTAAAAGAATGTCAAGGGTAGTTTTTAGCTTCATGAGATTTTTACCTGCTGCTGTAGTCCATTCAGGCTTCTATAACAAAATACCACAGACTGAGCAGCTTATACACCACAGAAATTTATTTTCAATGTTCTGGAGGCTGGAAGAGCACAAGCAGGCTGGCAGCATGGTGGGGTAAGTATTCCCTTCCTGGCTGCAGAGTTCTGGGTGTATCCTCACACGGTGGAAGGAGCAAGGGAGATTCCTGTGTCTCTTTATAAAAGCATGAAGCGCATTCATGTGCTAATCACCTCCCAAATGGTCCACCTACAAATACCATCATTTTGGGGAGTTAGAAGTTTAACAGATGGGTTTTGGGGGAACTAATCACTTCCCAAAGGCTCCATATACAATTACCATCACTTTGGGGGATCAGGAGCTTAACATCTGCGTTTTGGAGGGACACAAACTTTCAGTGTAGGTCCTAGCTTCTATAGGATGCAGGTCCTTGGCACTTCATTTGGCACTAGCTGAACCTTGGGGATGCCTGTTTCTTCACTCAGGCTACCCATAATGTGTCTTAAAATGATAATGACCATTTTGTTGAATGTCTACTAAATACCATACATTTTACATGTATGCATATATCACTGCTTGCCCTGTAATGTGAATTTTATTGGTCCCATTTTTCCCCTAATGAAATCGAAACTTAAAGATATTTAGTAACTTGCTCAATGTCATATAGAGCAAAATTCCTGTTCAAGTGGCATGTTTCAAACTCATGTATAGTCATTTTCAGGTCCAGCAGGTTAAAGTTCAAGTTCATTAGCGTGGCATACAAGACTCTTCATGATCTCCCACACCCTGAACCTCCACCCTCCTCACCTCCTCCTGCTACATCCCTGATGCACCTGCTGCTGAGCAGTGGTGCCTTCTTCCCCCACACCATGCTGTTCCCTACATCTGTGTCTTACACTCATGTTATTCTTGTTGTTTGCAGAGACATACCTCACACTAGCTAGGTCACTGTCACAAGCCCTTTAGGGTTTAAGACACCACAGGCACAATTACAGCGATAAAGAACACAGCCACTCTTCTCTGTCACTTTCTAGCTTTATGCTCTTGGACAAGTTGTTGAATTTCTCCATGCCTCAGCTTCCCTATTTGTAAAACAAGGATAAAAACACACTACAGGATTATTGGGAGGATTAAGTGAGTTAAGATAAGCAAGTACCTGGAACAGCTCATGGCACAGGGTAAGACATCATGCAAGTGTTTGCTCTTATTACATTTGCCACTTTTCTCCAGAAAGCTTTCCTTGACTCCCAAGAGACTTCTCTACCAAACTGAGTTTGGTGCTTCTTTCATAATCACCCGCAATATAAACTTGTTTTAGAATTTCAGTTTAGATACCTGCCTCTATCATTGTGAGTTTCTTGAGGTCAGGGAATCAATTTATTTTTGAATAGTCAACACCTTGTACATTACCTAATACATAACAGGTATTCAAGAATGATTGCCAAATGAATGAAATAATTATTAATATTATTATTAGTGGTGGTATTTACTAACTTTTATGGGCTAACTACTATGTGTTTTGCACTATTTTAAGCACTCTGTGGGATTTTGATTAACCTTATTTTACAGAGGAGATTAAGTAATATGCCCAGAGCCAATCACTAGGATATATGGGAATGAGAATTTAAATCAAAAAATAAGATCCCAAAGTCCACATTCTTAGCTACTTTTTAGTGGCTGCTTCCAAATGAGTTTAAAGAGGGGAAGGAGGGCAGGAGGGAAGAGAGAGGGAAGAGGGAGAAAAAGAGAGTGCCTAGAAACCCGGAGTCTTGTTGGCTGTCATCTGATGAGTCCTTGTGGAATTGCCTTTGCTGACTTAGAGATTTATGTTAAATTCTTAACTTTTCACAAATGTCACTATAAAAAATAGCCATGTGGAACCTACTTTTCCATTTGCTGTAAAGAATTATTTGTGAGTGTTGCCAATTATATCATTCAATTCTTGTACATAATACCTCACATGGGAAAAAAAAAAAGTGTTCAGAGTTTGTTTCTGGTAAAACCTTGGTGACCCTTAAGGCACTAGTCTGTTTCCTTCTATCTGATCATTAAAGTTGTGTGACTAGCTTTGCATTGGCTGCTGGAAACTTAGAGCCAGACTTTATGCTTGGTCACAGAAATTGTATTGACCCTCTGATTGGAATGTTTGCTTTTCTCCTTTGACCATCTTTCCATCCCAAAGTTTTATTTCTACATAATTAATTGTACTATATTTATTTCTTCTGCCAGCTGGCTTTTTTTTTTTTCTTAAGAAAGAGGTGGTGTAATTAAATACATTGAGGTAAATATCTGTATGGGATTGATGATTTCCACTCTATCACACATGGCTTGATGTCAGGGAGAGCAGTACTGCTACATCCCTGATGCACCTGCTGCTGAGCAATGGTGCCTTCTTAATAAAAGAAAAGGAACACAGCATCAAATATACTTTTTGTAACCATCTTAATAACAATTTAATGATAATAATCTTTTGTAGATAAGGTTCAGAGAATTTCAAGACTTTGCCCCAAATCACAAAACTATTTAATAAGTGTGGAGTCCAGGGACAAACTGAGAACTCTCAACCCTCTGTCGTTACCATGTTTCCATGATGGCCATGATTCCTAGTCTCTTGAGGGCAGTACCAAAGTAGGCGACTATGCTTTCTACAACATGTTAATAAGTCACTGGTAAGAGATAGAGTGCTAAGTTTGATGGAACAAGGTTATGACTTAGTATTGCAAGATTTAAGCTCTTATGTAATTTAAATATATTAGTTATCTCATTTAACTCTTCAGATTTTTAAATTTTTTGTGTGTATATTGAGATATAACTGACATATAACATTGTGTAAGTTTGAGGAGTATAAGGTATTGGTTTGATACATCTTTATATTACAATATGATTCTGCTTACATCTTTTAAAAATAAATATATATTTCCTCTATCACAAGTGTTAAGAATGTCCACTATAGAAAATGTGGAAATCCAGTGAACTAAAAAGAAGAAAGAAAAAATTTACTCAAAGTCTACCACTCAGAGTAAATCATTGACATTTAACATTTATGTTATTTCCTATGCGTAATTATTTTTCAAACTTTTTGTGGTTGTGATCACATTATTTTCTACTCTCCTTTCTTCCTTAAGTTACCATAGATATTTTTCCATGTTATTATCAGCAACAGAATGTTAAATAGCTGCAGACTAATTAGAGAAGTAATTCATGATAATTCCCTTAACTTTTCCTCTATTGTTGAGCTTGAGCTTGTCTTTAATATTATTCATAATGCTTCAATCACTGTCTTGGTGCATGTAGCCTTTAGGTTAAATTAGCAAAGATCTAATTACTTAACCAAAAGTTAGGAAGTGTGATATGGTGGACAAAGTGTAGGTTTTGGTACTAGAGAGATGTGGATTGGAATTCTGTTTCTGCTTCCCACTGGCTCTGTGGCTTTGACAAATTACTTAACTCACAGATCCAGTGAGTTTACATTTATAAAATGGGAATGCTCATATCTGCTTCCTCAGGTCATTGTAAGTATTAAATAGAACAATGTACATAAAGCTCTTCAATAGTGGGTAGGGTTTTGATGCCTATTATTGAATTCTTCCCCAGATGGTTGGTTGCTCCAAGTTACATTCTCACAAGTATAATTCTTATACATCCTTACAACCTTCCTACCATTTTTTTAAATGATGTTTTGATAGGTAAGAGGACTGTCTTGTTATTTTTCAAGTCCTAATGCTTTGCTTCTTCAAGAGAATTTAATAAATACGTCCTCACACACTGGTTACCATGTTGATTGGAGTCATTTACTGACTTAGGAGAATTTTTTTCTTTTTCAGGAAAGAAATTTTATCTATGCAAATATTGTTCCTCCTGGTGTTCCTTTTCTTTTATTGTCAAGTTTAAAAGGTCTGTTCCTTAACACACTCTGTAGTTTTTCTTCAAGTCATCCCATAAAGCCTTGTGATTACAGGTTAACTCGAAGAGCTTGTTCTATTCTACATGTGAGACATTTCATGTCTATGCTTGGTGGGACCTACAGGTGAGATCTATTGAAATTTTGCCTGCATGAGTCCAATCTTAACGGCTCACTAAGAGTAACTCACTGTCTGCAAAATATTCTAATACTTCGTGTCTGTAGGTATGGTTCTTTTGTCATGTTTATTTCAGTTTAGCAAATACTTATTGAATGTATACTGCTTACCAGCCATTGTGTTAGGCTCCAGGTCAGGAGTTCCGTGGACCCCAAACACTGTGGATAAAAATTTATGTGACCTGTGAACTTGTGCAGGAAAAAGAAATCTATCTTTTTTGCACCATCTCTTACTAACTGACCACTAATTCTCTTAGTTGCAAATGTAAAGCAGCAAATTCCAGCAGTGTTAGCAGTATCTGTGATTTGTGTCACCATTAGAGATCACAAATATTTTCTTATCAAATTACAGTTACTGTTGATATCTAGAAATGTTACCTTTGTTATTATTTCAAAATTATGTTAGTTGTTAGAGTTACTATTAGATCTTGTTTTGTAATGTACTACTAAACGAGAACACACATTACAATATCATAATTTTTTCTTTAACTATATCTATGACTGGTTTATATATAAATATGCAAATGCTTCCATAATTGTTTTCACTTATAATCCTATGAATTATATTTATGCATGTAAAAACTTTATTCTGAGTATGCTATTTTCCACAGGTTTCATCAGCTTGGCAAAGGCATGGCTACAGAAATGGCTGGTGAATAAAATATTCATAAAAATAAGGTCATCACAATACTTACATTTTTTGCATTTTCCACAGATTTTCTGAACCTAATATAAATTCTCTGACAGGGAATGGCACTCCTTGGGTATCCTTCAATCTTTCTACCGTGTCTTTAGAATCATAAATGTGTATTGAACTCTTACATTTGTGTCAGATACTTCACTTTACCCCCATCATCTCATTTAATTCTTCAGACCGTGCTATGAGGTGGACAATAGTACTTCTCTTCTTTAGTAGGAGATGAGGCTGGGGTTCACAGAAATTAAGCACCTTGCTTATTCACAGTGCCCTTATATGGAGGAGACTGCTTGGGCAGGTTCCAAGGTCCATGACCTTAAATGTGGCCTCATTAAGCCAAGAGTCACTTAACATAATTAATTTTAATCGAAAGGCACTGAATAACATCACCTGTATCCTATTACCATGAGAACCCCCATAATTAATAGGAAAATGACATCCTTCCTTTCTTCAGCATGTAGAGGGCTTTCTGTGCTGATCATTCTACCTTTTTTTCAGGTCTCTGTTTTGCCCTTCCATTCCCTGCACTCCTCCCCAAAAATCTGACCTCAAGAATGGCATCACTTGGGCTATGATTTTCTCTACTTCTAACTGGGTTCTGCTAAGTAAAGGCACTGGCAAGAAATCGGAAGAAGGGATAGAGAAGGGCTACCAATATTTCTTTCTCTATTTTCCGCTGCTGGGCTGTAGTCTTTGTAATAATTGTGTTCCTTTTCCTATGGCCACATCTCTTATGAGGCACTTCCTCTTCTCTTGCTACATTTTTTTTTTTTGAGTACCAGTAATATTGTTCCCTCTCCTGTCCCTTCAGAACTCAGTTCATGACAGCTTCCTACTGTGGCTAGTACCCAGATGCTGTATCATCTCTCAATGATCACCTTGACCTTCTTTTTTTCTCTGTAAATAATGAGTTCATTGAGCTTTCTTCAGTTAACCTTTTGAATGGACCTTTTGATTCTTATCAGTACCTCTACTGATAATTTCCTTTTGTAGATGGAAGAGCCAATACTTATCCATAGTTCAAGAAAATCAAAAGCAGTTGTTGGTCATTAAACATTTGCATTCCTCTGCATTAAGGTTTTCATATTGGATCAAACTATGTTTTGATGGATGAGCATTTGGGCAGAGAAGAAAGAACAGTGGAAAGAATAGCAGACCAAGTCAGAAAACTATGTCTGCTTTTGTTTCTGTCCATCTTATGGAGGTAAACTTGAACAAATTCTAAAACCTCCATGAGACTTGGCTTCTTTATCATCTCAAGGACAGTAAGGATGACTGTCAGAAAGCTGTTGTGAGGGACAAATGAGATGATCCAATGAAAACCTGTATTCTCTGAGGATACGTTTGAAGTAAAGTATTTAAAATTTGGTTAATTGTTCACACACTATGTTCATTAAAAATGTATAATAGATATGGAAGCACTATAATAATTTGGCATTTTGTAAATGTGATGATTCTATGTATTGTACATATCAGAAATCTCAGGATCTATCTTATTCACTGCTATTCCTCCAGTGCTATCAGACTGCCTGGCTCATATTAGTTGCTCAATAAATATTTCAAGAAATATTCACTAAGTGCCTAAGAAGTGTTGCCTAGACTCAAGTATCTCATTGTCTTGTAAAAAAGACTGACACATAAATAAACACATACATGCAAAATGAGTTGCCCAAACAAGAGGGCACTTGACTCATTCTGACAAGGCAGGAGGAAAGACATGAAAGAATAAGAGGGAATGGCAAATGGCAAGTGAGCTGGTGTGACTCTAACATTGGGTGATTATGAGAAAGAGATGCTAGAAATAGTGCAAGCTCAGGCAAGGGCACTGAGGTGGGGATTAGGAACTTAGATACAAAAGAGACTTCTAGGTGAAGATGGAAAACTTGGGTTGACTAAATGTAAGGGAGAGACAGAAGGAATAATCAAAGATTAATAATAGGGATAGGTGTGAAAGTTCTGACTTGTATTAAGGCATAGGTAGTGGCATTCGATTGATACCAGAGCAAGCTTTGAGGTGGGAGGTCATAATTTGAGTTGTGTAATAGGAAGAACCAGAGTGACACGTAAACAGAGGTGTTCAACAAACTTTTTCAAATCTGGATCTAGAACTTAGGAGACAGGTCTGGGCTGCAGAAATATGGTATTTTATGAATATGACAAAGAATGAGTCATTTTTAAGAGCCAAATTTTTTGAATAGTAAGGGTTTATTACTTTCAGCACTAAAACTTAAAAAAAAATCATTTGGATGAAGATCTTTCTAAAATTTTATTACACATTTTTCTGCCACCTTAAATGATGCATCTGGAACCAAATTTATTTTTTTTCTCCTGATGGCTCAGGGTCATCATTATAATCATCTGTTATGATAACATGTTATAATTCAGTGATGCTGTTGGGATAATTGAGATGCATAGAGCTGTTTCCCTTTATTAAGCGACTTAAGATCATTGTTGTTCTTTTTGTTCTCAAGTTTCATTTTTATCCTTTCTATGATTTCTCATTTGCTGTCAGCTGTCATGTCCTACAGCTATCAAATGTGTCACCATGAACTGATAATACTGTATCCTTTCAATCACTTGCTCTTCCACTAACACTAGTCGGGACACCAGATAATCATACATGCTGTAGCTATGTGCAGAGCATGTGCAAACCATTTCAGGAGGACGAACAGAGCATATTCCCAAGAGGGAACTAGATGAGCTTTAAGGAAACACATTTTGTGATATCTTTTGACTCTCCAAAGGACTTCTATGTTTATTTTTTTAGTTCTCAGCTGTGTTTCACAAAGGTAGCATGGCCAGAATTTACATTTTGGAGTGCTAAAATGTTACTTGTTTGCATACCAGAAAAGGACAAGATAGAACAATGGCTCAGGACAGTAGAGTTTAATGCATATGTTTTAATTTCTTAGAACAGAATCTGCTCCAATTTTCATCAGTTGCATAGGATTGAGTTTTTAGACTATTTTTTAAAAATACATTTACTACTAGAAAAAAAAAAGAGGAAGGTCTTTGGTGGTACATAAGGTTGGGCAAGGTCAGTATTTTAAATTGGAATACTTTAATTTTTTCAAAATGACTAGATTGAACCCCGTCAATTGAAAACTCCAGTGTTTCTGCAGGTCGTGCTCTTTCATGGTCCATGTTCACTGGCATTGTTTCTAGACAGGTTTTATCTGTGCAGTGTCTTGTGTCCCCCTTTGCTAACACCCTGGAATGCGATACAGTCTTTTTTGCTAGTTGAAGTTTCCCCATTTGTCACCGTTTGTCACCACAAATGATGCTTTGAAGCTCTTTTTCTCTTCACGTGCACATTTGTTAGCAGTTTCTTGGTAGTGTCTACTGGGTTATTTGTCTCCGAGGAATATCATTTTCGGTTTATTTTCTCTGATACTCATTTAATGACTTGTCACTTCAACTCAAGCTATAATTTCCTGTCAATTATATTGTAAATTTTTCATGTATCAGTCAGCAGGTCTCTTGACGTTCCTCTTGTTATGTCTTGTCGACAGAAATTCTTTTCCCTCCATGGCCTTTGATTTCCTGAGAGTGGCATCTTGCCCTTTCTGTACCTTAGGACCAGGAATCTCTTTCCAGTTTGTATTCACAGCTGAAAAGGTAGCAAGAAACATGCAAGCATATGAAGCAGCTCTGTCCACTCTTGTTTTTTGTAACGTATGCCATCCGGATAGACATGCACATATACAGAGATGACTCCATGAAAACCTGGAATTAAGCTGTCACACACCCAGGAACCACCAGAAGCTGGGATTGAGGCCTAGATTAGATCCCTCCTGAGAACATTCAGAGGGCACATGGTCCTGCAGACACCTTAATCTTGGACCCCTTACTTCCAGAACTGTGAGACAACAAACTTCTCTTATTTAAGCCACTAAGTCTATGGTACTTATTAGAACAGTCCTAGAAAATGAATCCAGCCCTCATTATCTTTTTTTAAATTTACTTTAATTTTATTATGTTATGTTAATCACCATTATGTGACTTAAAAAAGAAAAAAAACGGAAATAAAAAACAAAGATTCTTTTGGAGAATCTGCCTTGCCTACCTCAAGAGGGAGACTCTGTTGTTTCTTTATTTAAAACAAACAAACAAACAAACAAAAACCTGTAAGAGGGCTTTCTGTTCAGGGTCAAAGGACAACTTTCTAAGACAGTGTTTCCTGAACCCGGCCATGTCCAGAGACCTTAAGGGAAACCTTAAAAAAAGGCAGAGTCTAAGTTTAAATCCCTGGAGATTCAGATTCAATATGTTTGGGAAAGGACTTGGTTATCTATTTTGAACAATCTTTCTAGGTAGTTTTTTTTTTTTTTTTAAGATTTTATTTATTTATTTGAGAGAGAGAGCACATGAGAGGGGGGAGGGTCAGAGGGAGAAGCAGACTCCCTGCCGAGCAGGGAGCCCGATGCGGGACTCGATCCAGGGACTCCAGGATCATGACCTGAGCCGAAGGCAGTCGCTTAACCAACTGAGCCACCCAGGCGCCCTCTAGGTAGTTTTTATGATTGGGTAGGTGTAGGTAGCACTGGTCTAGGGGGTTGAGTAATGAAGGAAATATTTCAATAATGGGCATATCATTCATGGAAAAAGAGATCATCTAATAAATGTTTGACTCCCTTGCCTCCACTTTCATTGATTTTAAGATGAAATAAGCTAACCAGAAAAACCTCTGCCCTGAACTTCATTCTTGTGAAGCAAAAGAGATGGGGACCTTGGGAGAGAGTGGATATAATAAATTTCTAGGAGATTTAACAGCCCAGGAACGGAATTTGGGGTATAGTTGAATACTTTAGGAAATCAGATTTCATTCACTATTCGACAAAGTTCTAGAGGACTTAACAATAAGCCAGTTAATGTACACTCAGGTAAAGAAGAGACAAGCTTCTGTGACCAGAGCTTCTAAAAGGAGAAATGGCCGAGGATGTAATGACAGCAAGCTTTCAAATGTAACTGTGAAAATCTGACCTGAGGCAGCTGTAGAAACCAACATGGCTATGCAGGGAGTCTTCTTAGGCATCTGGATTCTGAAAAGCAGGTGCAAAAGATGGAAGAACATAGAAACAAAACTACAAAAGAGGAGCATGAAGCTATGGAAATTGGGTCAGAGAAGCTAAACCCTTTGAAGTAGCAGAGGTAATATGGTTTCCATTTGCAGATCAATAAACTGAAGCTAAGAAGGGTTATGTACTTTGGTTCCATGTCATACGCAGCCAAATGTTACGGGGTCCCTTTCCTTCCTTTTCTCTACCACTCTGCTGCCCACAGCCAACCCTACTGTGCCTTGTAGCATAAACCTAGAGTCAAGTGTTTGGGGTTTTTTTGCAAGAAGTAAACCCAGAACTGCCACTTTGCTTCATATACAGAGAGATCTCCTGTCCACAAAAGAAAGGGAATACTCATAAGTCTTCACAAAACTCTTTTTAGTTGAAGCCTGCCTTAAGATATATTCTAAGAGGAAAGGAATATCAATGTACATTTCGTGATGCCAAAACCCAGGATGTATTGTTACGTTTTTGTTATTTCTAAGTCAATTTTTATAACCTTTCATATTTTTGAATCATTGTAGTGAGCTGCTTGATTTTGAAAGGGTGTCTGAATATCTTTTAATCCAAGCCTTGAAGATCCAGAGATGAATTTCTTTTCATGACAAATTTATGACATCCCCTTTATGTTCAGATATGGTTATAACTTAGGTTTTTGAGGCCAACTTTTAGTTTAATTTTGAAGAAAACGACCAAAACCTCACTAAATACAGCTTTCTGTCTGTAGGTGAATCCCAGTCTGGGGTTCTGAAAGACCAGGAGATAGACTTCTAAATCATTAGTTGACAATGTATATTGGACAAGATCAAAAGGTTTGGTAATTACCTAATCTATCCTTCCAACAAATCTTTGAGGTAGGTGACTAATACCATCAAACTCATTTCGCCAATGGGAAACTGAGGCACTGGAAGAGTGTATATTTTGCCTTTTTATTCCCATATTCTGAAACAACAAGAAAAACGATAATCAAAAGCCGAATCTGGTTTCCTTTCCCACCTTCTCTCTCTAGTCTAGAAAGGTTGTTTTCTAGCATATATTGGGAATAAGAATGAGACACAAAATACTAAATAGTGGGAGGCCAATACAGAACCTGTGGGATTAAGCGTGAACACAGAAATGGATTTTCTTTTAGAAAATCCCTCTGTCATCACAGATATATTTATAACCCTTGCTGAAAACATCAAAATTGACTGACATACTAGATTGTTGAATCATGATCTATTTTGGAAAGGAGAGAGAGCACAGTCAGGGTATGGAGGAAAACAGTGGGTATTCTGTTCTATTTGAAAGGAACAATGAGGGCCATGACCTATAACTTACAGAGAGTTCTGAGCACCTTTGGAAGAACTAACTGGCCAAAAGGACATCAGACGCAGATCATGGGATTGCTGGGCAAAGAGCAAAGGAAGGATGTGCACAAAGTGGCCTTTCTTAGGAGATCAGAGATATGAAACTAGTCAAGGGAGTCAAAGGGGATATGTGGGTGAGGTTGAGGAACCAGCTGTTTGTAAGGAAGTAGTGAGAGCCTGAGTCCTTAGTGTTCCATTGTATTTCCCTGCCTGCCTTACTCAGTTTCAAGGGTGCATATAAATGCTGTGGCAAGGTCTGATATCACTGTCATCTATTTCAGGTGGCATGAAATTACTTAGAATCCTCTGTGTGGGATCCCTCAAGGACCTTAAAGGTCATTTAGTTAAACACTGCCATTATACAGATGATGAAAGCAGACACAGAGAGGTGAAGTGACTTGCAAAAGGTCATAGAGTTCATTAGCAATAGCCTACTGCTCAAGCAGGGGCACTGAGTTTTATTTCATAAAAACTATATTGTCCCTACTTTTTGTCAATTCAGTCCTTCCTTAAACAAACATTTCCTAAGTGACCAATATGTTCTAGACACTCTACTAAGTACTAGAGATTGAAAGAAAGAAAAGAAAGCAGGTTCTAACCTAAGACCTCACAGTCCAGTGGAAGAATTTTTTGTGTGCTAAGATACTGGAAACAAAATGATAAATATCATGAGAGTAGCTGTGGGAAACAAGGTGAGGGGTGAGTTTACAATGACACAGAAGTGCCTGTCTTTATAAGTTTGATTTTTTCCAAAATCAATTATTTACTTTGGAATGCTAATTCAAGTCATTGCTCAGAAATGAGAATATTTGAGAAAACATAAGCTTAGACTTTTTTATGAATGCAAATCAAAAGCCATCGTATTTTTGGACATACGTTTTTTTCCCTAGAAGTTTGATTTTTTTAATACCTCTGTAATGGGTGGAATTGTATTCCCCAAATAAGGTATGTGGGAGTCCTAACCCCTGATATCTCAAAATGTGACCTTATTTGGAAATAAGACCCCGGCAGAGATAATTAAGTTAAAATGAGGTCATTAGGGTGGGCCCTACTCCAATATTCCTCATGTCCTTAAGAAAAGGGGAAATTTAGACATGGAGACACACGGAGTGAAGATGATGTGAAGACACACAGGGGGAAGATGGCCTTGTGACTGGACTGACACATCAGCGGGCTGGGAAATGCCAAGTGTCCCTCCCTGGAATTTCAGACTTCTTTGGTTTTTGGATTTCTAGCTTCCAGAACTGTGAGACAATACATTTGTGTTACTTTGAGCCAAGATTTTTGTTTCTTTGTTTTTTTACCTTGTTGCTGCAGCCCTGGGAAACTAATACAGGCTCCTTGGACAGTGATCAAGGAGCTGGACTGATTTCTGTTCCTGATACTTTGCTCCAAGACTTGTATACAGAATAACTGGAAGCTGTGCAGCCATGTGCGAGTTTGACTCTAGAGCTGGCCCGATTGGACACTTTGCACAAGCCTCTCTGAGGGCTGAATCGGGATTTGGAGACCAATTACATCTCCTCACCTTCCTCAAATCACCATCACCGTTCCTTCCGTAAACTTCCAGTGTCGGGCTCTTCATGGGGTCCCACAAATGCCTCAGTTATAAACAGCTGACTCTGCTCATCACAAGAGCTCCTCAGCTCTCTGGGGTTAGAATGCCAGGCTTTTCACTCTAAAGTGACTGCTACCAAGTTTCCATTGGAAACCTCTACAATGACAATTGTCATCAAAGTAAGCTGATGTTTTAAAAATGACTTTTATGACCCTAAATGCACTACAGGGTACACTGCATTTTAAAACCATAAAATCATGACTGCAGATGGTATTTCAAGGATATTCTCTTTTGACATTGAAAAAAAAACAACGTACGGAAGTTATCAAGCAGCATTTTTGAGAGTCATGCAATTCTACGTGAAAGAATGTTGTAATAGTTTAAGGGCTGAGGTGCTGGCAGGTGGGATTAAGAATATCAGCTCCCTTTCTCTTCTGCAGTTGACCAGCTTGTGCACCTGACATGTGCACTCACACTCTGTGGGCTGCCATTTCCTGGAGCAGAAAACCTGGGCAATGACATTTATTTCCTCTCACCTTAGAGACTGGTGAAAGTATAGAAATTGGTGTCAGGGTTCCTTTTAGAATTCAGCAAGTGAAAAAAAAAACTTTTTATAATTTCCAGACTTCCTCATACAGATTTATTTTTCACTGATAAAGAAATGACACCCCTCCTGTATATGGAAGTCTGTCCTCAAAGGCCTATTGCATACATGATCATCACACATGTCACAAACTCAGGATGGAAAATGCTGGCAAGCAGTGAGTCACAATGAGCTCATAAGAATGCCCTGGGATCTAAAGCCTTTGTCCCCAGATATAACCAAAAATTGTGCATGGCCAGTTCTAGAGCTCGGAGACTCAAGCCTCAAGTTGTTAACAGCGCGATCACATGATCGAGTAGAAGCAGAATATTAGTGTTAACACAATAGGCGGTGGATGGGAATACAAAGCAAATCTGAGGATGCAAGCAGAGGGATCACTACTGAAGTTCTTCTTTGATATATACACAAGCGCAGGCAACAGACTTACTAGAAAATTCTTGAAGGACCATTACTTCTCACACAGTGAACATCAGGATCTTGATTTCCATCTTCAGGTAGAGTTCATCTTTTCCAGGTATTTATTTATTTATTTCTACAGATAATAATTATTTAGATAGGCGTGTTAACTTGAGACTTCATAAAGAAAAGGCTTTGGTGAGAATGATTGAACCCATCTCTATGGTGGGAATTGTACATAATGGATTCCACATACACACAGTAAACCATGTGGGGTGTTTCCAGGTGTTCTCATGTTGGTCTTTACTTCCCCTTCACTAACAATCTGGTGACAGTATTTACCCTGTATAAGCAAGAATATCATCTCCCTTTCGTTCTGCTCTAGTTTGCATCCTCTTGTGGGCGTTCCAAGCCATTCTTGCATTGTGTTCTCTGCCTGGGGGCCCTGTTCCTCCCCTTCAGTTCTCTTGGTACTAATCTCCAAAGCTTCTAGACGTGGAGTGTTGGCTCCTGAGTCTGCCAGATGCTGCAGCTCTCTGTCTCTTAAACCAGGCTGCATTGAGGCCATGTTCTCTGGGGGCTGTTGAACTCTTTGGTAGGAACACCATTTTCTCTGAGTTTAGAGGCATTACAATGGAGGCGATTAATTTTTTTTATGGTAGAATTATTTGGTTTCTAATGCTGTTCAGTTGATGGTACCATGCCATTCCCCATGCAGCCCTATTAAGTTTCCACCTTATACACCTAACAGCTCAGGCAATGACTCCTGTAGCTCAATTCTGTGTTGCATTGTAGCTCCAATAAACAACGCTTTCCTAAGGAATCCCCTTTCTTTTCTTTCCTTCCTCCCTCTTTTCCTTTTCCTTCTCTTCTTCCCTTTTATTCTCACTGAACATTCAGTACATGCTAAACACTGTGCTAAGCACTTGGTGTCCAAAGATGAATAACTATACTCGTTGCATCCCACTCCAGCCTCACAGTCCAGTGAGGAAAACAGTCAAATAAACAAAAAGCTAGAAAAGAATGCTGAATGAAAGGTCTAAACTAATTAATAATGTTTGCAAATCAGGGACTTTTCATGGGGAAAGGTATTACATGAACTGAATCTTGAAGGGAGACTACCTTTTTCACTGGGTAGAAGGTTTCAGATAGAATAATTTTAAAGGAATGTCTGTATGTTACATGCTAGCCACTGCTATTTTTCAGTCCAGGCCATCATAAATCGTAGCTATGGCATATGACTCTACATAGCATGTAGAAGTCATACGTACTTCATGTCAGAAATTCTCTAAATATCCACTTTAAGTTTTCTTGTCTCCAGGGCACTCATTCCCAATGTTTTCATCTCTTTTGCATATGACAGTTTGTGTTCTCCCTCACCCCCCAAACGGCACAAGTATGCACACATTCTCCTACTGGTTTCTGTGACCATGTTCACGTTTGCCACCAGCCTTAGTCTGAGAAAGTCTGTGAAGCCAAGAGAAGAAGATTTCTCCTCCCCAGCCCACAGAGAACACACAGGTCTTCCTCAGAAGTCTCCAGATAATACCGATGGATCCTACAGGTCAGTGCAATTCATTGTACTGGAGCATAGATGGATGGGTTCATGGGTTCTTACTGGACAAAACCACTGAGAACAGAAAGGATGTATTCTACAAAATTGCCATATCTTGCTTGCTGCTACAGTACTCTCTCTGGCTCTCCATCTCTCCAGTGCTTTCTGGTCCTTAAGTCGAGAATGCAGGGAGGGGATCACACTGACTTAACCACTTACTGCATGACCTCATACAAATTGTTCAACCTCTCTATGTCTTAGTTTTGTTTTATTTTTTGTTTATACTTCTAATGTGGAAAAATAATATTAACCTCATAAGTCATTGAAAGGATGAAGTAGGATATAGAGGGAAGGTGCTTCACCAACTATAGAGGAACTTGCAATTTTTAATTATGATTATTCTTTTGGTTAACCTCCATGAATGAAATAAGAAGTATCTCTTATAAAATACTAGAAACAACATACTTAGTTAAGAGGTAGAATTCATTAGAATTACAGTTCCAACCTGGACTAGTGCCTTCTCCATGACTTGTCCAATTCTAGAACAATGGTTAAGCCTGGGTGATCCAGTTCCTGGCTGTTTTAGTAGAGTGATCTAAACGTAATTCACTGCATTCTGGGATTTCCATGTTTCCGAGGTTAGCTGTATTGCTTGGAAGGCACAAGTGTGGAAGGGCAAAGTATACCCTGATCCTAAATAAATATATTTTACATAACATCTTCCAGAGCTTTACAAAGTGCTCCACAGGTGACTAAGAATGAACACCATGTTCCTAATTGCTAACTGAAATACCCAGGCTGGTCTCTGTCCAGTTCTCATTTTATCAGTTAAACCAGAGATCTTTTTATTTTCTCTATGATGACCATGGAAAACAAAAGCCTTTAGTAACTTTACTGAAGATTTGTGACTCTCTGAACTGCACACAATATTACTGAAGCTTGCTTCTCTTCCAAAGTGAGCCTATGGTATTGCTTTGGAGTCTCAATGATCTCCTCTTGCTATAGAACAGAGATGCCAGGTAACCTTTTATTGCTTCTTACCACCTTTCAAGCAAATGAAGAGCCAGCATAGCAAAAAAGAGCATCAAACTTATTAATGGTCTTTGAGGGTCACCAGTTGAAATACTTCCTAAATCAGCTGGAGGATGAACAGGGTGAATTATAAGAACTGAGATGACATTCTAGCAGGAGTCCTATCTACATAAAAACAGATGATTCTGTAGGTGTCTGAACAGATGGACATTCATCTTATATTTTCCCAAGGCTATTGGCAAGTGACTCTGGCTGAACAGTTTAAAATAAAAATGAAAAATCATTCTGGTTCAGTAAAGTCTCTGCACCAACTTTTCTTGGTCTTTTGTAAAGAATCACTTGGTGAAAATACAGAGTATCAGTCTCCTTGGGTCTTGGACCACTGAAGATCGAGAATAACCCAGGAGGGCCTTTGACCCCAGGGAATAGTACCTACCTGTGAATACCTGCCCTGTGTTTTGTTTCTTTAGCTTTACTCTTGTGGAATTAAAACCAGCATTGTAGAAATTTCCATTCTTTTGTCTTCACCCCCCACACATGCCAGTCCCTTACAGCTTTTTCTCCTCCCTACGCATGGATAGTTCCAGTTAAAAGAGATAATTTGGTGCCCTCCAGTGGCTCAACCTGACAGCCTTGCTCTTGACCTCTCAAAGCTCTTTTATGCCTGTAGGAAGGGTATAGCTCCATAGATCTTTGGTGGCTCCTTGGTTGCTGTCATGTAACCACCACTTTTAGGAAAGGAATCCATCATGCTCTTAATATTGTGTAATTCTCAGAGGAGAAGGAATTGGAGAATAAAGACAAAATTCTCTGGCTTTTCTTTGTATAAAGATCTAAAAACAATGAAAACCAAGAATAATAAACCCTGTACTCTTACCATTCCTTTTCATTTTTAGTTTTGGAAAAGCCACTCACCATTTTGCCCATAGGTATTTTCTATGGAATGAAAGTGTGGAGCTAAATGATCTTTTGGGGTTCCCCCAGATTCTACCACTGAGGGATTCTGAAATTCCAAAAAAGAGAGAAATGTTTCCAGATGATTTCACACTTCAATACTTGATACTTTTCAAAACTTTAAGAGTTTAGAAAACAAGTTACAATAAAATGCCCATATAAGTCATGCATGGTATTAGTAGGTACACATCTAATATAACTAAAGATTCTCATTGCTTCTGCCCTTTAGGATAATTAGATGCTGCTTTATAAAGTCATCAAGAGAAAGCATTCTAATTTCCTTGTTTGAAGAAGATGGAGAACATATAAGTGTATTTTTTATAGCACTTAGTGTTCGGTAAACTAATGAACAAATGGATGGGAAAAGAAAAGGAACGTTGATCTTAACTCCTATAATGCATAAGAAGAGAAGGAGGCTATACTTATGATAGAGGGAACAAAAAAAAATCCACCTATGCCTGAAATTATCCTCTTTTTTTCTTTCCCTGATCCCTAACTCAGCTGTCCCTTCATGATGAGTCTTACCATTAGAGATCTATTTAACCCTTTGGTTGATAATAGTAGGCTACCTCCAGCATTTATTTTTATGGGAGCAGTTGTCTGGGATGAATAACATTTTATGACTGGTTGCAGAATCTCAATAAAATATTGTTGAATAAAGGAATGTATCAAAATATTTCTTCAGAACACTTTTGCAAGAACTGATTTGGAGATTAGCAGATCAATCCCAAGAAGAGAGAGATAGAGTGAGAAGAAACTAGTGGTAGTGGTGGGGACAATATAGTAGCTACTAGTCACATGTGGCTATTGTGAATTTAAAATATGGCTAGTCTATGGGGTGCCTGGGTGGCTCAGTCGGTTGAGCGTTCAGCTCTTGGTTTCAGCTCAGGTCATAATCTCAGGGTTGTGGGATCAGCCCTGCAGTGGGCTCTGTGCTGAGCTGGGAGTCTGCTTCTCTCCCTCTCTCTCCCTCTGCCCCTACCCCTGCTCATGCATGCTGTCTCTAAAATAAATAAATAAATCTTAAAAAGAAAAAATATGGCTAGTCTAAATCAAGATGATAGTCCAAATTAAGATGTGCTCTTAGTATAAAATACACATTGGGTTCAGAAGACAGGATGTAGCAATGGTGGTTGTATTATGAATATATTTTGAAGTTGGCACCCACACCACAGGATTTGCTGACAGATTGAATATGAGGTGTGAGAGGTAGGAGACAAGGATGGCTCTAAGGGTGGATTTACTATTAATTGGATGAGGAAGTATACAGAAGGAGACATGAAGAAAGTCAGGCTTGAAGACATTAAGTGATTCACCCAAGGTCACAGTGTTAAGTCACAGAGAAACAGAATCATTTGAGCTGATAGAGAACTCAGAGGTCTGTTGGTTCATCTTTCTTATTTTATAAATGAAGAATTTGGGGTCTAGTGAGGAGAAATGATTTGCTCAATGTCACATAGCAAATGAAGAACAGAAGCTCTAAGATGGATTTCCTGACTGGTAGACTAATGGTTCTCTTTTGCCATTACACTACAGCTGTAAAGATGTAAATGAAACCAAGTTTAACTATGCCTTTAAATATATTAAGGAAAGAAGAATCACTGGAGATACTTTTGGGGGAGAACCTTCAAAACCACCATGTAAAGCATATTTAAACTCTTCTCTATAAGTACTGACCAGATAACTGGCTACCCCACTTGAATTCAGGACAAATGAATTATTCCCTCTTTCACACTTATTTAAAGCCAAGGAGAGCTATGGTAACTGTCCTTATGGAGAAAGTCTCCATCAAGAGCCACAAATTTTATCTTCAGTCTTAAGAATTCTCATGGCTTAGGCCAAAGCAAGGAAAACAGATAAAATATATATTTTAGCCATACACAGCCATACACTTAGGCCATACACAGCCATCTTAACATTTTTTTTAAAAAAATCAAGGATAAAAGTTCAGTATATTTTAAAGTGATTGTGGTTATTGGTTTGAATGTGAGACCCAGAAGTATGATTGTTCCCTTATCCCTGTTGATATTTTTCATAAAAAATTCAAACCAGCATAGTATTTAATGATTTTTTGTGTGTGTGTGTGGTGGACATTTGGTATAAGTCAGCTATTGCCACAATAATAATGCATAACAAACCACCACAATGATTCAATGTCTTATTGTGTAATAAAGAATTTGGCTGGCCTTTGTCCCCAGTTCCTGGAAGGTAACCTCTAAATCTTTGTAATTTCCTGAGTGATAGGAGAGTCTTTGTTATTCATGATGGGTCCTGATCAGTTATGCTAACTCAGGACAGGACTGGTCATTCTAGAAAGACCAACCATGTAATTAGAGTAAAGAGGTGTGGAGGGCTCATGTGCTATCAGCCTGACCTCTGGGGAAAGGAGGGAGACTGGAGAGTGAGCCACATGGGTCATGATTTAGTCAATCATGACCATGTGGACACCAAAGCTTGGATGAACTCCCCTGGTTGGCAATATCCTTAGTATTGTTAATGCATCTTGACTCCATGGGAAGAGAGGACAGTGTAAATTTCATATTTGGAAGCCTGTCAGAGCTTGCCATACAGGCCAATCCTTTAGGCTGGTTCTGATTTCAATCCTTTTGCTATCATAAAACTAATCATAAGTCTAATGCTTTCTTGCGTTCTGTGAGGAATTTTAGTGAATTATTGAACCTGAGGGGGAAGTGAGAACCCTCAAATTCATAAGCAGTTTGTCAGAAGTACAGGTGTCCTGGTGACCCCCCCAAACTCCTAGCTGATATTTGAAGTCGTATTAAGAAGGACTGTGCCCCTATAGGGAATTGGTACTTACAAACATAAGCATTTTTATTTCTTGTCAATCATGCATCTGAGGGTCAGCTGGGTTACCTCTACTTAAGACTATAGATTGACAGGGCTTAGATCCAAGGTGGCATATCTGATCCATGTCTCATTCTGGATCTCAAGCTGGAGGGTGGTAGACACCTACAGTATGTTCTCCTCACGGTGATGACAAAGCACAAGAGAATAATCCAACTACAAGCACATTTAAAAAATGTACTCCCTCACACCTAAGAACATCCTATTGGCCAAAACAATATGGACAACCTAAAAGATAATGGGTGGAATAAACACTCAAACCTACCATGAGGCATGGCAAAGGTCTGGATATATCATTCTGCTAGGAGGAGAATGACAGATTGACACCATTGTTCAATATTGTGCACATTTACTGAGTATGTTATAGGAAGAGGAAGCTTACATTGCATACTCAGAGTAAACCATCTCCAGTATTGTGCTATCTGATAGTCTGATCTCACGGTTACCCTCTTCCAAGGCACCGTGCATATCTTCTCTTAGGACTTCCCCGAAGTGCTCAGCGTCTCATTTGTTGCCCTGAGCAATTCTCTTTTTATTTCAATCACGCATACTGGCACACCTCAGAGATATTGCTGGTTTAGTTTCAGATTACCTCAGTAAAGTGACTATCACAATAAAGCAAGTCAAATGATTTTTTTCTTTTTTTTTGGTTTCCCAGTGAATATGAAAGTTATGTTTAGATTATACTGTAGTCTATTAAGTGTGCAATAGAATTAATGTCTAAAACCCAATGTACATACCTTAATTAAAAATTATTTCATTACTAAAAAATGCTAACCATCATCTGAGCTTTTGGCACATTGTAATCACTGATTATTGATGACTATAACAAACATAATAATAATGAAAAAGTTTGAAATATTGCGAGAATTGCCAAAATGTGATGCCAAGACACGGAGTGAGCGAATGCTGTTGGAAAATCAGTGCCAATCGACTTGCTTGACACAGGGTTGCCACAGTCTTCAATCTGTGAAAAACACAAACTTCCAAGTGCAAGAAAGTGAAGAACACTAAAAGGTTGCCTGTATTCCAAAATAACAACAAAACCCCTAAACCCTGTGCTACCAGGACCCGTCTTTCTTCAGATGCAGTTTAGTGATCATTTTGTGGTGGTTGTTGACTACCAATTGTTGTCAATGTGACCTCAAACAAGTACATAATACTTCTGTGCCTTGGTTTTCTTATCTGTAAAATGGACAGAATATTACCTGCCTCTCAGGATTGAAGTGACGATCTGATGAGATAGTCCATTTAAACTCTTAGAATATTGACTGGAACAGAGTCATCGCTTAATTTAAAAAAAGGTAAAATTTCCATAGAACTTATTATGTGTCAGGCAGTCTTCTAGACACTTTATATGTATTACTTAATTTAATCTTAAAAACAATCCTATGAGGTAAGGATTTTGCATTTTGATTTTTCATCCTCATTTTATACAGGATGGAATTGAAGCCCAGAGAGGTTTAGTAATTGGCTTAAGTCACAGTCTGTAGGAGACACAGATGGAACTTGAACTCAGGCAGTTAAGCACCAGTATCCACACTCAGCCTCCATCCCCTATGCTGTCACCTCGAGAGTTCAATAAATATTTGTTGTTGTTGCTATCTTTATTGGAGCACATGGGACTTCAGATCTTGCCCCTGCACCAAGAAGCTTATAAAAGTTTTTTTTTCAAGCATATTCAATAATATTCATAAGAATACTTTAGGCAAATACAGTTATTTCCATCTGTTTACATCTGTTTATTTCCACTCCATTTGGTTACAAATGGGGTTTCATGACTTTGGATAGAAACACATACAATATGATAGGAAAAAAACAAAACAAAACAACAAAGAATCCTGGGTTAGAATGGGGCTGTTTTTTCCCATCTAGTGATAAATTCAACTATAGTTCCTCCATGGGCCCTCAAAAGAGGGATGTGGTGTGATGTCATGGAATGTCCTGTCAATGACATGTCAGTAACAGCTACGGTGGAGAGTAGTGGCTGAACTTTTCTGGTGGTGTCTCTCCACCCAACCCTGGGGCAGAGTGTCAAACACAATACTGTAAGAACAATTTCATGTGATACCAAATCGAAGTGGAGGGTTGCGATGCCCAGTAGCCCAGCTTGAAGCACCAAGGAGCAATTCTCCTCAAGTTCCAAGTGTAATTATAAAGTAGTGTGATTGATTGTTTAATAAGGACATTGGAATTGTACATCCAAATGAGTGCTATCTTCCAAGTCATCACCTTGGGAGGTTGTGAATCTATGCTAATGATACTACTGTGGCTCAAACTGTTTTTGGAAATCTGCATTTAGTGCCAGCTTAAGGAATCAAACAAAACCAATGGACTCACTATTTTATAGTCAGAAATTTCATCACTCAATCTGTCACTAGCCACTTGACCCAACACACTCACCCAACCCGGAGAGTTACCAAGTGTCTTTGGCTCTTTCAAAATACAAAGACATCCTCAAAGAAGGTAAATTTGCTGCCAACAAAGATTATTAAAATAATATGGTTGGAGTTTCAGGATGCCAATATAGACCATGCCCATTTTTCCTTGCTGAATTTGGAACCAATTTAGAGATGGATGTAGGCGTTCCATGATTATTACAGCAACCTACCATGTTTATCGTGTTAATGCTGATTGAAATATGGGAATGGATATCTGCGGAAATGTAGCCTTGCTAATCCATCAGCCCTGGAATGAGACAGACTGACCCACTCAGTCACTAACTGCTAGAACATCAGTAGACCTCTGGTGCAGGGCAGGCTGGTGTGCATGTCTTGGGCAGGCCAGGTGGCTGCCCTGCAATAAGGGAGGAGAGCGAAGAATAGGAAGACAGTCCCCAGGGCTTCCAGGTTTTTATTAGATTCATTACAGCCAAATGAAGAACATGGACAAATTAATGGCACCTAACAAACAAGGATCTCCCACTCCTCCTTAACAGACACTGCACTGGAGTAAGCAACTGGGACATTTACTCTAGCTGATGCGGCCTCATGGGAACATGAGGCCAAGGGAAAGAAGAGGATCTGCCAACTAATACCCCAAAGAATCTGAATGCAGAGAGAGGTTGTGAGAAAAGTCTCTAACTCTGGAAAAAAGTATAGATAACTCTCATTTCTAGAGGGGATCTATTTATCTGGTTGGATATAGATTAGCATTTTAGAGAGGCAATAATTGCTTGGATTTATAGAATCTGGTTACAAAATCTAACACATTATAGATATTTACCATCTATGTGTGGAAGAAAATTATGCACAGGGCTTGCAAGTTTCTTGGGCTGCAGTTGTGCAGGATTTAAAACAATATTCCAGCAGTGACAGGTTCTGATCATGTGCAAGAGTCTCAGTTGTGCGTCCTCAGATGCCTGCTGAGCCAATCAAATCAGGGCACATCCCCATGACTCTAGGATGTGTCAGAGACACACAGGGAGACTCTCTAGCTTGATAAAATCAATGCTGGCAGGCCTAAAAACATTTTTTTCAATCCCCATGGACAAAGTCATTGCACATGATGCAATTATTTATACGTATTCAAAATACAATTATGAAAATAAAGATATAAGGAGAGGAAGCTAACATGAGAAATTATGAGCAAATGTTCCATTTCTTTTGTATAAAATTTTTAATGCATCCCAAATGGATAAACCAATCTGATAACCCCAGCAAATATTTATCTTTACAAACATACAGTATGGGAAAAATGTAAGTCTTGAATTGGATATTGTTTAATAAATTAAGCACATGAAATACATGTTTTAAATTAGCTTCTGGCAGTTTATTTAAGATATCTCCTAGTGTTGACAAGTATTATAGCATTTATGGGTATTTGGAGGTTGGCTGTCAAGTTTAAGGATCATCTTCTAACTATTGTCCATCCCGCTCTCCACCTTGTTTCCCTCTATTTTTAACCTCGTCCTGTTTTCATCTAACCCCACCTATATGATCTCCTTCCCACTTCTAATTTAGTCATTTATGGGCAGATATGGTGTTTCTTCATTTAGGTGATATAAACCTGACTCATAAACAAGAATTTTCTTTAATGAGATTATAATCTAGAAAGAGAGAAGAACATTATTATTACATAAATGTGCTATGGGAATTCAGAGTTGAAAGCGATTATTCCCATCTGGCAACATCAAGGAGGGTTTCATGGAAGAAGTCACATTTGAGCTGGCTCTATGAATGAGCAGAGTTTGAGCCTGAAGAGATAGGGAGAGGGAGGCCGAGCAAACAGAATTGACTCGGGTTTGGAAATGGAACATTTGAGGGCATTCCCTAGTATTAGGGAATTATTGGTTTGCCAAGGGATAAGATGAGAAAGAATAAATAAATAAAATTGGAAAGAGAGGGTAGGGTCAGGTTTTAGATGATCTTGAATGCTTAATAAATAACCAGAAATAATAAGAACCATGGAAGTATAATCAAGTAGGAGACTGATGTGGTCAGACCAGACCTGTGGCTCAGGTAGAGCAATCAAGCATCAATCAGAAAAAGGCATGAAATATCAAAAGACTGAAAAAGAAGTGGAGTATCTGGAGGCTGTTGAAAATGTCCAGTTCTCTGGAGATGATATTCTTGGTTTTGACTCAGAGCTCTTTCTCTCTTCTTAGAGAGTGCTTTACCTTACACACGTTAACACTCAGAACTCCTTCTCTGACTCAAATCTTTTGTGTCTCTCCTTCAACATAATTCAGATCTTCAACGGCTTCAGTGTTATCAACCAGCCCATGTACTGAGATCCCCCCACCCCCAAGCCCCCATAGCCATGGACAGGTGCACATACCCAGTTTCCTTCTAGTCCTGTGGATGTCTACAAGAAAACAGGCCACTGTTTATTTTGTTAAAACATGATTTGAATCAGACCTACATTCTTTTTTGTTTCACTCTTTATAAATTACAGTTTTTCTCTCACTGCATCTTTCTTGTCCTATGCCCCTTCCTTCCTCTGCCTTTGAAACCCATGACACATGCAGGTTACACAGAATGCCAGGTATAGGTCAAAAGACCTCATTACTAAAGACAAGATCTGAGAGTCTGCTGTTCAATGCAGTGTAGCCTACACATTCAAATAACTCATTTTTATTTTTTGGGGGGGAAAGCAATATGAAATAACTCTTGAATTTCTTACTTTCATTCAAGATTTGATTCTAGTCAGAGTGTCCAATTCTGGATTTCTTGAAGAAAAAGTCATAACTATTCATCTTCATATTTCTAGTATCTTGCACAGGGACAGGTACATGGTAGGTACCCTCCAAACATTGGTTGAATGGATGAATGGATTATTGTTTTTCTGGAAATATTTTATAACACTACAAAATTGGCCTTTTGTTGGACCGTTTGTACTTTGACCTTGGTCATACAGTCTTTCCAGTGATCTTCACTCCTCTGTTCTCCCCTTATTATCTCGAAACATGTATTCACTCCTTTCCTTGGCTTTTCTGTCTCTCTCAATTTCCCGCTTCCCCTTTAGAGAGCATGATGAATATTAATTTTGTTTTAATATACAAAAATAGCACCCTCATGGCCTTCAATTTTTCTTTGAGTTGTCCTCACTCTTTCCTGTGTCTCTTTTGATTTCCTATTATTTTTTTGTAAAGCTAGATCAATGAGCCCCCTCTTCTCATTTTATCATCTCACTTCTTCCTTTTGCAAGTGCTTTTTCTTTCACTTTGCTTTAACTATTTTTTTCTCATTGTCTTCAAGTTGTTTATGGTCATAACCATCGCTTTATACAGGTAGCATCTAAATGCAAATATTCTCCCAGAAAAATTACAGAGTGGTAGGGGAAAATAATGCTTTGAAATAAGCACTGTATATTCAATTGGTTTCCAAATCAGCACCAGCTAAACAAATGCCTAATAGCAGTCCTTAGAGAGAAAGATTAGTATGTTTTGAAATCAGAAGTTATCTTTTTCTCTTTCTCTAACTTCCCCTTCCTTTTTTTTTTCCTTTAAAAATATCATAAAGGATTCTTGAAAACAACAAAGAAGACTTTTGGCTGAAACTTTTGGCTTCTTATCACAGAGTGCATGTGTGTTGTTAGACAAACAGATACAGAAGTGGAATCTGGGAGGGGAAACAATTTGACTTGCAAGTAAGTCATTTCAAACTAAAGAAATGAAGACTTTTGTATGCTATCCAGCCCCTTTGTGATGGATGTGCCTTATGAAAATATTCCTAAAAGATTCAAAATCATGAGAATAATCAGCTGCACTTTGTTAAGGTGAACCTCTGGGTAGTTTATGATGGAGCCAGTGTTGAGGAAAGTAAGACAGGAAGTCTGCCTGTGGAAAGAACACAGGTTTAGACACACCATACACATCTGAATTCCCATTTTGGCCTTACCAGCCATGTGGCTTTGGGCAAGATGTAACCTGTTTGAGCCCCAGTTTACTTGTCTGGAAGATGAGTGTTTATAATTAAACCTCTAAGGGTTATATAAGAGTGAAATGAAGGAAAATGAAGTTTATAATTAACCTCAAGGGTTTTAGAAGAGTGAAATGAAGCATTGTCTATAAAGGGCTTATAAGGGTATCTAACATTCTCAGGTGCAGTAACTTATAACAATTGCAGACTTACTATTACTACTAATAATATACATATAATAATTCTACATAAATACTCTTCTTGAATATACACACTGTGATCATTCTCACATTCTTGCCTTTGAACATGTTGCTCTTTCTTAAAATACACTCCTTCCAGTTCATCATTTAACATAGAGAACTTGTATTCATCCTTCAAAACCCATCTGTTCAGACATCATCTCTTCAGGAATTTTGCTCTGACCTTCTTCTTGAGGAGAACTGATTACTTCATTCATTGAATCATTCAACCAGTATTTACCCAGTATCTTCTACATGTCAGGCACTGATCTAGGAACCGTAGAAATGGTTGTGAACAAAACATTAAAAAAAAAAAAAAACAAAAAAAAAACCTTTGCATCTTGGAGCTTACATTCCAATAGAGGATATGAACCATAATCAAAATTAAGCAAAATATATAGAATGAAAGATGGTCATCAGAAAGCAGGAAAGAGATTACAGGATGCTAAGGCTGGGGAGAGGAGTAGTTTCAATTTAAACAGGTTGATCAGCAAAGGTATTTGAGCAAAGCTGTGAAGGAGAAAAAAAGACTGAACCACTGAGAAACTAGGGGAAGAGTGTTCCAGGCAGAGGAACAGTAAATGCAAAGTCTCTGGAGAGACTTATGTTATCTCTGTGCCACATCTACTCCTATTAGAACATTTTTAAAAATATTTTATAATTATCAATTATTACAATTTAAAATAAAACATTTTATATTAGATAAGGTATATATATTTTAAATTTTGTATTTGAGGGTGAAGACTCTGAAGGCAGGGATTGTGTCTTTGTATCTCTGTATTCTTGTTAGTTACTGTGGTCTTTAGCAGGTGTTCAAACATGTTCATTCTAATGAAATTTAACAATGATGTTAATCCTCCTAGACAGAGTGGGTGCAGAGTTTCAATTGCTAAAATAATTGGTCAGGCCAGGAAGTTTTAGCATGGGGTAGTATTCTGCTGTTGGTTACTAAGCAGCGGACTTGTCTCTTGCATTTCTTTCTTTCTTTTGTGAAATAGCTTCCATGGATGTTACTCTCTGATCAGAAGAAAGGTATTTGGAATGTTGTGGCACCAACAGGCACTATACAGTAGCATAAGCAATTGGTAGGTTTCAGCCTTTTGTAGCAGCTCTCACTAGCTTTGTTACTTGCAGCAATTAAATTGGAGCCCTGGCAAAAATAACATCAACAACAACAAACAGCTAAAACTAATGTAACATTGTGTATCAACTATACTTCAATTAAAAAAAAAAAGAAAAGAAAAAAAGAAATTGAGCCATGGCATCTTAAGGATGAAAGGGACCTAGTAGCAGCTGGTTCAGGTGTCATGAATTCTTATGCCTACAGAACCAGGTAAGTGACATTTAGACACTTTGTCTAAATAATGCAACTGTAACTCAGATCCAGCCATTTGGTCTCATGCTCAAATGAAGATTGAGTATCTGCAAGATGTTCTGAAGCGGCTGTAAATCTACATGTTGTGAAAATCTCTTGATTCTTCAATGTTGGCAACCTACTTAATTTTTTTTAAGCAAAAAATATGCCAAAACAAAATGCCAAACAAAATATGCTTGTGTCCCGAATTCTGTCATTTCCAAGTCTCATATTTTGTTACCCCCCCCCCCCATTTCACTGGTGGAGAAAATGAGATCTAGAAAAACCAACGGCTTCGCCCAATCACAGAACTAGGGCAGAGGCAGAGGCAGACCTCGAAGCTCCAAAAATCCAGACCACGGTGGACATGATTTCATATCCTCAAATGCAGAGCATGTCTACTTGCTTTAAAATAAACATACAGCTCTGATATTCAAATGCACTCACAACCATCACATATCCTTTTGCTTTCAGTTTGTTTGAAGACTTAGGGTAGAAACAGCTTCTGTTACATCAAAGATCAAAACATCAGGGTTTGGAACATTGTGTGCTCATTAGAGTTAGTGTCAAATGTATCTCCCAGGCTCACATCTAGCTGTCGTTCAAGGGAAAACGTCTTATCAACTATTTATGGAAGACCCCAGGGGCTTCCTCTTGAGAGATCCTGAACATGTAATTTTCACCACTAAGAGGCAACTGCCACATTTCCTCCACTTCTGCCTCTGCTCGCAAACAGACCTTTAATAGTCACTGGTATTAACTTTGCTGTGGGTTACACCTACCAAATTCGTGATTCTTGAACTGACCTCCCTTAAGTAAAACCAGTGCCTTTACACTAACAGCACCCTATGGAAAAGGAGGGAATCCAGCCCCTACTCACACAATCCCTACCATGTCATTTTTTTGTGAGGGTGATCCCATGGAAATCTTTGTTGCCTTTCCAACGTTCCAGAAAACTCAGTGTGTGTGCGTATTTGTGTGTGTGTATGCATGTGTGTGTAACTCATCTTTCCATTTTCAAATGAAAAGACTAACTTGTTCTCAAAAGATATTTGATGATTTGAGAAAATTATAATGATACAATACCAAATACTGAACATTTTTTCAATAATTTCAGTTTTCATAATTTGAAAACATTTATTAGCAGTTAATTATTTAATTAATTTGATATTATTAATTGAATTATGTATTTCTTGGCCCATTTTTAAAAAGTTAGGTTTATTGAAATATAATTTACATTATTAAAATTTACCGTGTTAAAGTGAACATTTTGATGTGTTTTGATAAAGGCTAGCTAATCCTGGAACCGCAATCATAATCAAGATACAGAACAATTTTTTTTTAAGACTTATTTATTTATTTGTGAGAGCGAGAATGAGAGAGAGAGTGTACATGAGAGGGGGGAGGGTCAGAGGGAGAAGCAGACTCCCCGCTGAGCAGGGACCCCGACGTGGGACTCGATCCCGGGACTCCAGGATCATGACCTGAGCCGAAGGCAGTCGCTTAACCAACTGAGCCATCCAGGCACCCGATACAGAACAATTTTCCCCCCCCAAAATATTCTCGTGAATCCTTTTGTAGTTTACTGACTCCTCTCACCTCAGTCCCTGGCAACCAGGGGTATGTTTCTTATTTCTATAGTCTTGTCTTTTCTAGAATGTCAGATAAATGGACTTCTGCAGTATGTAGTCTTTTATAGATGACTTTTCTTATATAGCATAGTATTTTAGAGATTCATCCACAATGTTGCATTATTCCTAGTTATGCTCCTTTCTACTGTTGAGTAGTATTTCATTGTATCAACATAACCACAATTTATGTATCCATTTACCAGTTCATAGAAAGTCAAGTTGTTTCCAGTATTTTGGCTCTTATGAATATCATTATTATGCATATTTGCATGCAGGTCTTTGTGTGGGCATGTGTTTTCACATCTCTTGGAGTAGAATTGCTGGGTTATATATGATAAATGTATGTTTAACTTATAAGAAATGGCCATAATCTGGGCGCCTGGGTGGCTCAGTTGGTTAAGCGACTGCCTTCGGCTCAGGTCATGATCCCGGAGTCCCGGGATCGAGTCCCGCATAGGGCTCCCTGCTCAGCAGGGAGCCTGCTTCTGCCTCTGACCCTCCCCCCTCTCATGTGCTCTCTGTCTCTCTCATTCTCTCTGTCTCAAATAAATAAATAAAATCTTAAAAAAAAAAAAGAAAGAAATGGCCATAATCCTTGCAAAGTGGCTGTACCATTTTACAGTCCCACCAACACTATATGTGACCTAGAATTGCTTCACACATTTACCCCCTTTTGATAGTATTAGCCTTATTTATTTATTTATTTATTTTAAAGATTTTATTTATTTATCTGAGACAGAGAGAATGAGAGAGACAGAGAGCACATGAGAGCGGGGGAAGGTCAGAGGGAGAAGCAGGCTCCCTGCCGAGCAGGGAGCCCGATGCAGGACTTGATCCAGGGACTCCAGGATCATGACCTGAGCCGAAGGCAGTCGCTTAACCAACTGAACCACCCAGGCGCCCAGTATTAGCCTTTTTTAATTTTAGATATTTGTGATGGTTGATTTTATGTGTCATGTTGATTGATTGGGCCACTGTGCCCTGCTATGGGGTCAAACATTATTCTGGGTGTTTCTGTGAGTGTGTTTTGAATGAGATTTACATTTAAATTGAGGGACCTTAAGTAAAACAGTGTGTCTTTTGAAATACGAGTGGGCCTCATTCAATCAAGTGAAGGTTGGGATAGAACGAAAGACTGACCTCCACTGAGCAATAGGGAATTCTTCCAGCAGACTTTCTTAATCTGCAACATGAGTTCTTGATTTTTCAGCCGACTGCCTTTGAACTCAACTGTAACTGCTTGCTGAATCTCCAGGCTAATAACCTCCCCTCAGATTTTGGATTTGCCAAACCTCCACAATCATAACAGCCAATTTGTCAAAATAAATCGTTATGTATGTACGCACATCCTACTGGATGAACCCTGACTGATACAATGTTCTAGTAGGTTTATAATGATTTCAAATTCTGGTCTTAGTTTGCATTTCTAATGATTTCTGGTGATGTTGATGTGCTCATGGTTATTTGTATATCATCTTTTGCAAAGTGTCTGTTCAAATATTTACCCAGGTGTTTTGTTTTGTTGTTTTTTTAAATCTGGTGGGGGGCAGGATTGTTTGTCTTTTCATTATTAAATTGTAAGAATTCTTTACATATTCTGGATACAAGTCCTTTATATTACATGTGACTTCCAGTTATTTTCTCCCTGTGAGTAGCTTGTATTTTCATTTTCTTAATAATGTCTTTAGAAGAGCAGAAATTTTAAATTTTGATGAGGCCCAGTATATCAATTTTGTTTCATGGCTCATATTTGGGTCTTATTTAAGAAATTGTTACCTATTCTGCAACCTTGCTAAACTCATCAGTTAGTTTTAGTAACTTTAAAATATCTTAATATTTTCTATATATGTCATTTTGTTGTCTGCAAGTGATGATAGTTTAAAAATTCTTTTAATATTTAAGTAATTATATAAGTCTGACACTATTAGGTATATCGATATGCATAACCTTTGTACTTATGTTCCTTATCAGGTCAAATACCCTTGTATTCTTAGATCACTGTGAGTTTTTATCATGATGGATGCTAGATTTTGTCGAGTGCTTTTTCTGCATTTATTAAGATGATTATATGGTGTTTCTCTTCGTCTTTTGATAAAATGGTTTACATTGATTACTTTTCAAATGTTGAACCAAACTTGTACTCTTAGGATATACCTCACTCACTTGTTCATGATGTATTATCTTTTTATGTATTGCTGGAGTTGATAGTTAATTTTTGTTAATGATAGTTGTGTGTATAACCATAAGATATATTGGTTTGTAATTTTTTTTCTCGAATTATCTTTATCTGCTTTTGGTATTAGGGTAATATTAACTTTACTTAAAGATTTATTTATTTATTTATTTATTTATTTATTTATTTATTTATTGAGAGCATGCATGCGTGAGAGAGGGAGAGAAAGAGAGAGAGAGAGAGACTTTGGGGGGGAGGAGCAGAGGGAGAGGGAGTGAGAGAATCTCAAGCAGACTCCCTGCTGAGTGCAGAGGTGACCCAGGGCTGGATCTCATGACTCCGAGATCATGACCTGAGCTGAAATCAAGAGTCTGATGCTTAACCAACTGAGTCACCCAGGTGCCCCAAGGGTCATATTAACTTTATAATATGAGTTGGAAAAGTGTTCCAATTCCAGGAAGGGTTTGTATCAAATTTGTATTATTTTTACTTAAATATTGGTGGATTGCATCAATGAAACCATATAGGTGGGGAACCCCCCACCCTCTTTATATCTGTGTTTGTTTAAAGGTTTTTAATTGTAAATTTCATTTCTTTAATAGATATAGGGCTTTTTGTGTCATCTATTTCCTCTTGAATAAACTTTGGTCATTTGTATCTTTCAAGGAATTTGTTCATCACATCCAAGTTGTGAATGCACGATTGTTATAATATTCTTGTTACCCTGCTAATGTCTGTAGAATCAATAGTAATGTTCTTTTATTGGAAATTTGTATTTTCTTTCTTTCTCTTTTTTTTTTAAGATTTATTTATTTATTTTAGAGAGGGAGAGAGAGCACGAGGAGAAGTGGCAGAGGGAGAGAGAGAGAATCTTAAGCAGACTCCATGCTGAATGTGGATCTCATGACCCTGAGATCAGGACCTGAGTGGAAACCAAGAGTCGGATGCTCAACTGACTGTCCCACTCAGGCACCCCTCTCTTTTCCTTTTTGAAAAAAATGTATTGGTATAGTTAGAGGTTTATTAACTGCATTAAACTTTTTTTAAAAAACAGCTTTTGGTTTTATTGATTTTTCTCTATTATTTTTCTCTTTCCTATTTCACCAATATATTAATACTCTTATCTATATTATTTCCTTCCTTCCTTTTACTTTGGATTTAATTTGCTTTGCTTTTCTTACTTTCTTAACGTAGAAAATTGCAGTATTGATTGGAAATTTTTCTTCTTTTCTAATATAAATCTAATTTCTAAATATAAATCTAATTTCATGCTGCAAAATTCTCTTTGAGCACCGTTTTAGATGCATTCCTACAAAATTTGATATGTGCTTTTACTTTCATTTAGTTAAAAATATTTTCTAAAGTTCACTGTGGTTTCTTCTTTGACCCATGTGTTATTAGAAGTGTGTTATTTATTTTCTAACCACTTGGAGACTTTTCTTGTATTTTTCTGTTATTGATTTTTAGTTAATCCCGTGTTGTCAGAGAACACTTTTTTTTCCCAGAGAACACTTTTTTTTTAATGATGTAAGTTCATTTATTTTTATTGAGATTTGTTTCATTTTTCAGAATATGGTCTATCTGAATGTCTATGGAATATCTATTTACAGTGGAAAAGAATGTATTTTCTCCTGTTATTGAGTAGTATGTCCTATAAACATCAATTAGTTCAAGTAATTTCATAGTATGGTTCACATCTTTTATACCTTTACTGATTCTTTGTCTACTTGTTCTTTTAGATACTGAGAGAGAATTGTTGAAATGTCCAAACACAATGGTTCAATGTCTATTTTTTCTTTCAAGTCTGTTTTGCTTTATGTATGCTAAGCTCTCAATATATTTTGTATTACTATTCTTTAATATAATTCTTTGCATAAGACTACTATAGTAAGTACTATTATTTTCTATACTCTGCAGATAAGAAAACATGGATAGAAAGGTTTAATAATTTGCCAAAATGACATATAGCATGTAAGTGGTCTAGCTGGGATTTGAACTTAGGCACTCTGACTTCAGAACGTATTTGTATGGTAAATTATTAAGTAAAGTTAGAAAGTTAAATAACTATGTCATAATTATTTAAAAGAGAGCAAGATAGAACTAGAAAGCCAATATTGGATATTACTCTATGATAGATAATGGGTGATTTATTTCTTTATTTTACAGTTGTGTATTTTATATGCTTTCTACAGTGAACATATATAACTGTTACAAAAATAAAAATGTAACTAAGTCTTTATTTTATTTGTTTTTATTCCATAGAATCATTAAAAAGGAGGCAAGTGTTGGTACCTGGCAAGTGTCCAGCAATAATAAGCTATTGTTATTACTATTATCTTTATTATTGTTATATTTTGTATATTCTTATTGTGGGGGGGGGAGAGGAGAGGGGCTCCATTTGCTAAATAAGGTCGGTGAATTCTGGGGAGGCAATCTCATAGCTCTTCAGTGGAATTTCATGTTTTTCTCCTTTTCAGCAAATTTTATTGTTTTGTCTTTTTCTTGTGCATTCTCTAAGATCTCAGATTTTCTTCTATAACACTCATTCTGTTTTCTGCTATATCAATTGTACTGTTTATTCATTTCAGTGCCAGAATTTGACTCTGCAGTTAACTCCAACTTTCTCTCTCCCCAAATTTTCTTTCCGACCTCTCTCCCCTTCTTCTCATCCCATCAGTCTCCTCAACACAATCTATTCTTTCTTCTGGCTTTCTGATTTGGTTGCATACAGTCTGCACTGTTTGTATCCTCCTTAGAATAGAAACCATTTATAAAAAATCTTTCTGGTTATTATAGTAAATATTTTTCAGAGATTTTTGTGTATGTGTGTGCTCCTAAGCTGAATTTTTTTTCCCTAATTCCCAAATCCCCCACCTCCATGAACTCATGATTTCATGTTAGGTTTCTTGTCATCTAATGAAAAGAGACCTCTTCAAACCAGATATATAGCTGATGCTGTCATGTCCTTCACTGCTCCATCTCTGGGGCAGGCTAATAGCTTCCTCCTGCGAGCATCTGGGGTTCTACCCCTGAAGGCTTCTCTGGCATGCTTGGGTACAGGATAGAAATGCAGAAGAGTTGGCATCCCTGGGAGTTGTCCTCGCAGTGATAGCCCAATGGGGAATAGAGGTTGCCCAGTGTCTTAACCTCTCTGTGGGGACAACTTCAAAGCATGTCTTAAGTTCTCTCCCAGAGGTCTGCAGTGGGTCTGAGCACCTGTTTCTCACAGCAAACTTGTTGGTTAATGCACTTTTATTGGCTTCCTTCCCTCTGTTTATTACTTCCTCACTCCCTGATCAAAGTTTCCTGGGGTGTCCTCCCATATAACCTACTTGCACTCCAACCTTGTCTCGAGCTCTTCTTCTAGGGGCTCTCATCCTAAGTCATTTGTCAACAAATCAGGTGAATGATTTCCTCTTGGGTGCTTATTAGATCATTGTTTTGGATTTAGAGCTAGCAAGAAAGGGATATACATTGTTTGCAATTTTAAACAGATTTTCATTTGGCTCTCCTTTGGCCTGAGATGGGCTCATCCCAATTACAACTCCCTGCTGTGAACAGATAAAAGGCAGAAAAGCTGCAATCACCAACACATTCTGTTTTCCAGGTTTTCCCCACTTTTGCCTCACTCACAGTCCTTTACTTGGAGGGCTTATAAGTTGTAGGGTGCTGTGCCATTCATCTTCATGTTGCCTTTCAGTTATTTTCTGAAACTCTCTATCTAGGACTAGATGCAGAACAAGGCATTCACAATGTTTAAGTGGAAATAGCACTCTATCCAAAGGGGCAGTATCCATACAGAAGATGTTCTGAGACCCAGTTTTCTTACACATTAAATTCTTTAATAAAAGTGCTATGTTCCACAGGTATTATGGTCAAGAAAAAAACCCCAACCATCTCTGTCCTCAGGAAATGCACAATCTACTCTTTCTCAGCATATAGTCCATAGACCAGCTGCATCAGAATGACTTGGAAAACAGATTCCCAGACCTACTAATTCATAGTTTCAGAAACCCAGCTACTTATGAGTTCTAAAGTTTGTAAGTGACTGATCTAGTGGTTAGTGTAGACTTCTTATTTCTTAATTTAAGAGAAACTCAGAGAAAGAGAAAAATTATCTTCTAAGCAAATGACTTTTTAATCCACTGTCCATTGATGTTAATTTAAGTAATTAAATTAAGTATTTTAATTAAGAAAGAACAATAATCTCCATTGTCACCCCATCTCCTTTGAAAAGACCATTTGTATAGTGGGTTTTCCTTTAGTGTATTTTTGCTGCAGTATTTTCTCATGTGTCTTTTAAAAATGGTATGTGCAAAGCATTTTCTGATTCCTTGCTTGAAAATATTTTACTTCTAAATTTTATACATAATTTGTCTGGGTATAATAATCTGGGTTGAAAATAATTTTCCCTTAGTATATTTATGGCACTATTCTATTGCCTTCTCACCTCTGGAATTGCTAGGAAAATGCCAGTATGATGTTGCTTATTTTGGGGTGATCAGTTTGTCTTTCTAGAAGCTTTTAGGAATTTTCTCTTATCTTGGGGAGTCTTAATGTTTACAATGATGTTTGGTATGGTTTTCTTTTTATTCATTGTGCTGGAACTCATCTGGCCTTTTAAGCTTAATGCCATATACCTTTTTGTGTCTCCACGGAGTTGGCTGTTTATTGCTCCAATAATTTATCTATTTTTGTCTTTTTTGAGAATCATATTATTTTGGATGTTGGAACATCTCTATTGGTATTCTAGATGTCAAATCTTTTCTTACATATTTTCTCTCTTATCCTTTTTTTCTCTATATATTCTGGGAAATTTCAGAATTTTACTGGCCATTCTTTATACAGAATTTTTCTTTTTTAGCCTTTTCTTTTTCATGCTGCTGCTTTGGAAACTCTTGGTGGTTAATGTATTTTTTTTTTTTAAAGCCCTGTTAATCATTGTGCACTTATTTTTCATCTATTGTATAGTTTGCATTCCCATTGACTTTATTCATGGTATTAATGCTTCCAAGTGTCTAGCAATATGTTGACTTTAGTTTTAAACTTTGGTAATGTGGTGAGACTCTTTTGTATCTTCGTTTGGGCAATTTTGTGGAAAACTTGGAGTGGCTCTATCAGGAGCCACTAGTCATATGCCATTTAAAACCAGAATTAGATCCTCTGTTTCTCAAATTAAGTTTACAAACTTACCTCTTAAGTTCATAAACTATGTAATAACATTGGCAGTGTATCAATTCCTCCCAACTTGCGTTAAGTACTCCCCCGGTGGTAATTTCCTGGTATGCATATTGGCCCTAATTGAAAAAAAAAAAATCTGCCTAACAAATGTAATGGGCTGGTACTTCTAGGCTATTATTTACACATCTTGGGGGGTATTTTAAGGCAGAGGCTTAAAGCCAAGTGGTTTTAATCACCTGAAAAGCAAGTTACTCTGGTGTAATTTATTAAGTGTGTATATGTGTGTATTTTAATCTGTTTTTGTCCACTGGAATCCTTAAATAGAAGAGAAACCATCTGAGACAGGTATTTTCAGGCTGGAATACCATGGCGCACATCTGCCTAATAAAGTTGTTGTTGAAGCCCTTCCTGTTGACTTTTAACCTCAGGGTCTAAGTAAAGCCCCTCATTCATTAAGCAGTTGATTCCATTAGCAGCAGGCTGTGTCTGGGATCCTGGGGACCCTGCACCTGGCCTGCTTTATTCCTGACAAATCATCTGATTTTATTGATAGCCACCTGGAAAATTACATTTGGGGCAGGGGGTTAAGACACACAGCTTAGAACCCACTCCTGAAAAGGAGCAGCAAGAAACACCCCACCCTGGTCACCTCTGCAGCCAGTCCATAAAAATAGGCATTTTTAAAGGCGTGACTCAATAATTACTTTGCCAAGTTCACGCTGCTATTTCTTTCTCTAAGGGGTATTTTAAATGAGGCAAGTTTCTCTTCCAGTTCGCATTGCGGAGGGGGCAAGGACAGCTCCCAGCCTATCATCAAAAGCCTTCAGCAGCCCTGTTACCAGAGTCTTCTTCTGTCCCCCAGGCCTCACATGGTGCTTGCGGGGCGGTGCCTCGCAGTTCGGGAATAGCAATGCTTCTGACCCCATAGCAAGTCTTCTTTCTGGCTGCCACATTAGATCAGAAACTGTGTGGGATTATCCCTTCAGGAGGCAGTTCTCCTTTTTCAGTTGTTAGCAGGTGTTGCTGAACAGATTCGCACTCTCCGGGGAGATGGGAAGCGCGTCGGTGTCGGAGGAAGAGATTTGCTTTGGGTTAACGGTGAGGATGCCATACCTACACACACTTCATGCAGTTCCCAGAATTTCATCCAGTGCTCAAAAGCAGCAGCGGCAAAATTGGAGAAGAGTGTTTTACTTTTGGGGAAGAAAGAGCAGAAACCTCCTAATTACTACAGGAAAAGGAAGAGGTTTCGTCAATTATTTTTCAGGAAGATGGAAAGCTTGAGGGCACTCCCTGAAGTTGAGTCAGGAAACTTATTTTGAAAGAAACAAAGAAAAAAGGAAAGAAAAGACTGCACATAGTCTTAGAAATGAAACCATCTGTGACCCTGTTTCTTCAGATTTGAAAAATATGGAGCTTGAGGTTTCTGTGGCTTTTCTAGCACCTTAAGTTTTATGAGCTCAAGTTCTCAAAAGAGCTATTCTCTATAGAAATGTACAGTTGCATATATCTGATCATCACTAATTGGAGGGGAGGGTGACTTAATGAAAAATTAGAATGGTTAAATAAGATAAAAAAATAATAGCTGTTGTATAGATTACACAGCCCTCCTACGTTCAAGAGCAAGCCATTACTCAAACCAGACCAGCTGAAGTACTGCAAAGCAGATCTCCTTGGGAAGCCTGTTTTAACAGAACTTAAAAAACATTTATAATTCACATGGCAGTTAGCAAATATAAATGGTATGATGATTTTTTGCATGGCATGGCGTCTTGGAAAGAGTGTGGAGTAGGGGAAATGATACTTTCTTTGGAGTGAATGGACCTGGGTTTAGATTCTTTTCACACTGCCTATTAATTATGAGATTTTGAGCCATTTAATGGTGCTTAAAGTCATAGTTATTTATATCTCACTTTGACAAAAATACAACTGCATTACAGAGTTGTTAACAGGAGTAAATGAAAAAAAATGCATACACAATGGCTGAAACTAAAAAAATGTATGTCAGATTTTCATTGCATTTGGAATAAAATCTAAACTCCTTGCCAGGACCTCCAGGACCCTATAGGCTCCGTCTCTTGCCCCCCTCTTTGTCTCTGTCTCATCTACTCACCCTTTGCTCAGCTCCATGCCCTCCTGGCTTGACTGATTCCCACTATGTATATCTATCAAATGTCAGCATCAGTGATATCTTCTTATAGAGATTGAGATATTGTGATTTGCAAGAAATATGTATTTGGTCATATAGATGATCCAAATATATTATTCACACAAATTTGGCCATAGTCCATAGTTCCTGGCCCACCACTCCCCAAACCCTTGGAATTTCCTATGGTAAGAGAGCTAAGTGTGCCTCCTCTTATGTGAATGAAGTGATTATTGGACCACTTAAGGATGGGGGCTGTTTGCCAGGAGAATCAACTATGTGATTAGAGGGTTTGACCTTTCAATCCCACCCCAGACCCCTGGGGAGATGAGTGGGGCTGGAGGTAGAATCAATTGCTGGTGGCCAGCGATTTAATCAATCATGCCTACGTAATGAAGCCTCTGTAAAAGCTCAAAAGGAGAGAGTTCAGAGAGTTTCTGGATTGGTGAACACGTGGAGATTTGAGGATAGAGGTGCGCTCTGAGAGGGCATGGAAGCTCCATGCCCTTTGCCCATACATTGCCCTACACATCTCTTCCATCTGGCTGTGCCTGAGTTACGTCATTCTTTAATAAACCAGGGATCTAGTAAGTGAAACATTTCTCTGTGTTCTGTGAGCTGCTCTAGAAAATTAATTGAGCCTGAGGAGGGGGTCATGGGAACCTCCAATTTATAGCCAGTCAGTCAGAAGTACAGGAAACATATGACTGGTATCTGAGGTCCAAGGAGGGGTCCACTGGAGCCTCCAGTCTATAGCTTATCGTTCAGACACACAGGTGATAACCTGGGTTTGTGACTGGCATCTGAAGTGGGTGGAGGGCGGTCTTGTAGGATTGAACACTTAACCTGTGGGATCTGATGCCGTCTCCTGTAGTGTCAGAACTGAGTTGGATTGTAGAACACCCACTAGGTATCTGAGCATTGCTTGTTGGTGTAGGGGACACTCCACACACACATATTGAGATCGGGGACCAGAACCCAAATTAGATACCTCCCCTTGCCACCTTTCTCTACGTAATAGAGTGTCCACTAGCACTACCTCATCCATTCATTCATTTAGCAATGGTTATTGAGCACCTGCTATGTGCCAGGCATTGTTCTAATAGCTAAGAATACAGTACTAAACAGCCCCCAGTAGGTCCTTGCTTTCACGGAACTCCCATTCTCATGGGGGAATACAAATCATAAACAAGTAAATAGCAGGATGATAGTAAAAAGAGCTATTGAGAAAAAAGTCATTAAAACAGAATGAAGGGTTGTATGGGGCTGGTGTAGTTGGGTAGACTATGTCTCCAATGAGGAGGTGATTTTGAGTTGACACCCCAGCTCAAGCCAGAATCTTGTAGCAAAAAAAGGACATAAGTTCCTGTAAATAGAAGGGTTTCCCATCCTGCTGTATGTTAAAGGAGCAGGAGGTTTTGTGACTAAAATAAGCCTGGATAAAAATGTACTTCTGCAAAACAAACTTGAGCTGTCACATCACTCTTTCCCACTGAGTTTCTTGACTTTAGGTGGGCAATAAAACTTTCCCAGGAAACCATCCTGACTGCTGGGAGAGAGGGCCTATAATTGGGTCCAAATTTATGAGGTGTTACTCTATACCATTTCAAAAGGGGAGCTTTTGAAATCACAGAGTTGGATGTGTGGCTGTTCTTTATCACCATGGAGAAAGCTGCACTTTTCCCCTGCTCTTCTTCTCTTAGATATCCATGTCTCCAAACCAACCATTACATGGCCAGCAGCAGGGTCCTCCTAACTGAGTGTACGGATGGGCTGTCTATGTGGTCTGAGGCTGCTACCACTATTCTAGGTTCATTAGGCATCTCTTCAATCGGAGCCATCCCAATTCTGATGCCTTCAGGCCAGTGGGTCTGTCCACTGTGGCTATTTCTCCCTCTTTCCCCTCATTGCTTGAATATGTCTTCAGGGAGTTCCTTCTCTTCTCAGTGTGGTGCTAGGAGAATGTTTTTCTGGAGTCCTTACTTGAAGAGAATTATGAACCACTGGGAAAAAGCTCTTCTGTTGATTAGGCTTTTTTTCTCCATTTGGGGGAAATCAAATGACTGAAATATAAATTTGATTTGAACAGTTCTTAAATATCTTTTTTTCAACATTGACAGGAATTTTGCCTTTGCATTTTGATTTTGCACATTTAAAAAGTGAACCAGAAAGACTCTTAACCACTAAAAGTAGAAATTGCAAGAAGCAATCTAAATACAAACCAGTAGAAATGATTATGATAAAATGTCTTTTGCATGTCTGATCTATAAACACATTTAATAGCCTACTCAGAGGATGATGGTATTATTATTGCAAGAACATATTCATGGAAAGTGAGTCCCAAATTTAATTTTTAACCATCCCAAAGATTTGAAAAGGCTGGAAAATATGGTTTTAAAAATTGCAACACTCACATAAACCTGTATTTTATATATATATATATATATATATATATATATATATATATATATATATATATATATATATATTTAGAGAAATTTGGAGAAAATGGAGACAGAGGAAGGTATTTATACTTTTGCTCAGGGGCTGGACATGCATCAATCTAAAGAAATACTCTATTTCATAAAAAGTGTAATGGGGTTGCTCCATATTAGTGGTGCGTTTCAAAGCTGTTCTGTCTACTCCCACAGTGTTCAGGAATATGAGAGTTTTTTTTTCCTGTGTCATTGTTCCTGAAGTTTTCTAAGTTCACTCATCCTCTGAGCGGTCTATTGGATGGGTTCTTTTTCACACGAGCTGGCTTGCAGAGAGCCCTGTGTAAGTGTCAAAGCAAAGCAACATCACCCCAGATGCGGTGATCACCATGAGATGGACTCCAGAGATGGAACTGTCTTGTCTTAAAGGAAACTGGAGGAATAACTAGCTGATGACTCAGAATGCAGCCAGTTCCTTTGAACTGTTGTCTAATTCTCTGTGGAAAGCCCTCTGTTTTCCAGTGTCATCTTTTCCTGCCTGGGAGGCTCCTCTTTTCTGTTCTTCTCTACTGTACAATATCTTAATATCAAGACAGTAGGAGTGAGGGGAATTAGCTCTGCTAGAACACTTGGAAACCTTTTGTCTCCCTCACACAGGCACAGACTGAACTTCATAGCAGAGTTTCTGGTCTTTGTTTCTGATTCTAAACTGTGGGACTCACATTGAGCTCTTGAGGTTCAGTGGCTGGAGCTAAACAGAAAGAGGCCCAACTGAGTCTCCCGCTGAATGTAGGTGTCACCAGGCACAGACCAGATCTTTTGGCACAGACCTGAAAAAACACCCAAATGACACCTGACTCTCAACAATTTGGGGTGGTTTATTATTCGGGAAGAGCCGTCTGACAGATATCTTCTCTTAGGGTTTCTATGTTAGTTTGGTTATAAACCCAATGCCCCCAAAAGTGGGATGCTTATTGCTGGATGCATCAAAGGATATTGGTACACCAAACTACAAAGTTCAAGCCAAAGACAAAAAGGGGAAGGGAAGGATATTCCTGGAATGGCTATAGCCCAATTTCTGCTTTCCTAAGAACTTGACAGTCAGCACCCTACAAATTTGGGTGCAGAGAAGATTTGGAGCTGCTTATGTTAAGAATGTTCTAATGAATCCCATGGTGGTAGTAGCTTGAGTTTTGGAAAATTTAAATTAATAATTACAAATGAAAGGCTTCTTACCTATGATGTTTATACAAATTGCAGGCTCCCAAATGATACTAGGCAAAAATTGCTCTTCTGTGGGAAAATAGGAAGAGACAATTCGGGATCTATAGCCAGGGGCTCACATACAAAAGAAGTGAATTCGATTCATTTGTCTCAGTCTATTTAGCCACCCTTCTGATGGTAATATTGCTATTTGATACGTCATTTCCCTTCTTTAAAATTCTAAACTGTCACCTTTAAAACCTGACTATTTATTATTACATGTCATTCTTCAAGTCCAGAACAATCACAAAAGGAGACATATGAGATATTCTTTTAATGCCAGGATTTATTATAAATCACAATTTCTTCTTTTCTCTGAAAAAAAGAAAGGGGCGGAAGACAAGGATGACAGGGGGCCCCTGTGCTTAGTTACTTATGATTTGAGACTAGAGTTAATAGCATGAAATATATTCATGCAGTGAACTTCTGCAAATGTGAAATTTCTGTGCTTCACGATCGAAATTCATTACCAATGGAAAGGTTTAAAACCAGAGAAAATGGGGAAAACTGCTTGAAAACATAACAGGCTTGAAAAACAAGAGAAACAGGAGATAAAACTAAAGAGAATGATTTGGCATTAAGACTGTTTAGTAAGATTTTATATGTATGTACCTATATAAAATCTTCACAGATGATCATGAATGTATGGAAGAAACTCTGATAGGGAAACTTAAAGGCTGAAATTGTACACATATCCAAACAGGATAATGGCAGCATTCATGGAAGAAAAAGACTATATAGGTTCAAATTTATGTTGGAACTAGCCATAGCACCTTTTTCCTTCTGCAAATGTCACTACATAAATAAAAAAAATCTTGGTTCAAATTCATATCGCTACAATTCTGACATGGAAACTAGTAAAACAAAACACCTTTTTGCCTTGGAGTAATTCCGCAAGGGATCTAAATTAAAGAAATGAGGTACAATTGAAAAAGGGCAATTTTGTGACTTTTAAATTCACGGCAATGAGTCAGGCTAGTATCTGTCAACCCTTGGCCTCCTTTCATTTAAAGATATTAATGTATTTGGACTGTGTCACATGCTCATTCATTCACTCAGATGTTTACTCCATATATTCCGATTGTCCCTGTCCTCATGGAGCAAACAATCTAGTGGAGGTGATGGACATGAGTTAGACATTAGAATGGTGGTAATACTGTGAGCAGAGGAGCATAGCTGGGCAAGATTATAGTAGGACTGGGCTTGAGAAATCAAGGAAGTCTTCCCCAAAGAAATGGTTTCCTCCAGGAAAAGAGGGGTTAATTACTGCAGGGGAGGTGTGGGCAAAGGGGTGAGCCTCTCAGGATCAGAGAACGTCACTTACAAAAGCTGGTCCTGGGAGAAGAGGGAGGAGTTCTGCAGATGATGCATTAAAAGGAGAGTGTGGTTGCCACGCGGGTGTTCACTAGGATCATAAAGTCATAAAATGTTAAGGCTGGAAGGGCACTAGTGATGCTCTAGTTCAATCTCTTCATTTTACAGGTGAGGAAACAGACTCAGAGGGGTTAAGTGACTTGGCCAAGGTGACACTGCTAATGAGTGGTGGAGCTGGGATCAGAGCCCAGGGCTCCTAATTACCCTTTTAATGCTTTTCCACCACACCATGCTGATTCTTTGTATCTGTGTTAATGAGTAGATCAAGATGCTGTGAAATTAGCATAATAATTATTTGTATATAAATACTACATTTAAAATGCTGCTATATAACAGAGCTTATCCTTCACAACCCACACCTGCAAACTGTCAATGGATTAGTCTTAAAGAAGTAAATGATAATTGGCTTTTTTATCATAAAAGGGTGCAGATTGAAACCCAAGCTCAAGACTTGTATGAGTTAACACAAATCCTCTATTACAGGATTCTGAATTAATGACATTTTACTATATATTGATCTATTACTTTATCCAATAACTGTAGTGCTGGGTGGTGGTAGGCATTGTGCTGGGACTAAGGTGGTCCCATTTTAGTGAACAGGATACAGTTACTTTTTTCAAGGGACTTGCAACACTGATAATACTTAAGCATATATATATATATATATATATTTTTTTTTTTAACTGAAAGCTGACACCAGTGTTGTGAGGTGAGGCCTGACACAAAAAGGATGAGATTTCTGGGCAGAATTTTAAAAGAATACCTTCCAAAGAACATTTAGCATAGGCAACCATTCTAAGATGAAGAAGCTTCCAGCAGGGGGAAAGGGAATGGGAGGACATTGCAGTTGTTGCTTAATTAGACCTTGGTTAGGTCTTCAAATTGAAATTACCAATTGTATTCCTATGATAGATTGTACTACTTTGGAGAGCTGGTGATGAAATCCGGCCATTGAATTACACTGAACTATAAACTTCGTTTGTTCTTAGGTGCATAGTGATTTGCTATAATAATGATCATCCATTTGCTGGACAGCTGAGATTTTTTAAAAGCTTGATTGCTTTTGGCATTGCGTTATTAGTTCTGGAAGAATGCAACACATTTGTAGCAATTCTCAGCTTGTACAAGCTAGAATATCCATCTTTTACAAATGCAGGCCACTTAAGACCTGTGTGTTGGACCTCTGTGTTTTTTTTTTTTTTTCCGGCAGTTCTGCACTGAGTATACACTTTTGTTTTTCATTAACACTGTCATGAATACACCCATCCCTAGAACTTCAAGGGAGTTAATTTGAGCTCACTGTGTTTTATGGACACAAGGGCCAAGAAAAGTCCCCAAGAAGGGTACATGCTGTCAATTTTCTTCGGTGAATGAAAGCCTAACAATTCCAGACAAATCCCTTCCTAAGAAATACACTGCATATCTCGATCTGAATACTCATCTGATGAGAATCTAAAACTCCTACTGAACTACACTGGACAAGAACCTGGTGATGTTGATTCTTTCAAGATCACTGAAGAAATCGACCCTCATCTCTGATTCTGATACCTTTTAGTCCATCCATCTTGAAAATGTCTATGGAATGATTCTGTTGTACCTTCAGAAATGAAATTCATAGGCATGGATTTTCTCACACAGCAACTTTATATACAAAGATGAGAATAGCAGAAAGGTCATTTCCAAAGAAAGTGACATTTATTCTGTATTCACTGAAAAGCCAAAAGAGTTTTCTCATTCACCCATACCGACCGAGCCTTGCATCTCCCTCAGAAGACGTGAAAGAGACCTCTCCTATCTGCTCTTGCATCGAACTTCAGGCGCAAGACCTGTCCAGACAAAGTGGCTTCTTTCAAGGATGAACCTGCTGTGCTCATCAGAGGCTTTATTTTGTTTATAGTTCAGGTTTGTTTGGCAGGTTTTATTTATTTTGTTCAATACCACTAAGCAAATGCCTGCCTCCTTTCTGAATTAGTTTTTCATCCATGTACCCTCCAGTATTTTCTCCTTTAAGGTAAAGTGTTAGCTGTGCAAATTTATATATACATATATGTGTATATTTATCATGTATACATGTATGTCTATCACATATACATGCACACATGTATGTATATCATATATGTATACGTGTATACATATGTGTGTATGTATGCATAGTGTATGTATGTGTATATGGACGTATATGTATTATTCAAAGTCAGTGGTTTCGAAAGAAATGCAGCCAGGCATCCATTATTGACGCTAATGGAGACCAAGACCAAGAACAGTTGAGTAAAGTCAAATCAGCAAAGTCTCCCCAAACCCCATATTAACAATGGTTTTGACCTCATTTGCAACAAGATTTTTTCCCCAAGCTCTTGCTAACCAGACTACCAGCACTGAGTTTGGAACAGCAAATGTTGCAGAGAAGTCATGCAGTTGTTTTACATAAACTGGAGAGAGAGTTCTATCCATTCTTATGGTGCTGCTGAGGATAAGTGCTGTAGGTGCTGGAGCAGAGAAAGGAGGGAGAAGGCCAGCAGGACAGAAAGATTTCCCTGCATTCTAGTTTTCCCTGGGTTGGAGCTTTATGACTGCCATCCCACATAATGAATAATTAAGACAATAATAATGTTGTCTTTTCCTCAAATGAAACTTATTTTGTTGGAAGACAGTATTGCAGAATGACTGAGCATACCGACTCTGAGTAAATCATGGCTGTGCCACCTACTAGCTGTGTGACCTTGGGTAAATTACACAGCCTCTGTGTGCTTTTGAATCCTCATCTGTAAAGCAGATTTCATATTAGTCCTTACCCTATTGGGTTATGGTGAAGATGCAGTAAATTAATACATGTGAAACAGCTATAACAAATTTTGGCATATAGGAAGTGCTCAAAATTGTGAACCATTAAGGAATGCCCCATCAGAGACAACTTAGGTCATTGGGAAATTGAAAAATTTGGAAGGTGAGAGACCATGTCGTTAAAATGCAGGCTAACTAGAACTGTAAATCTGACTGTTGAAATAATAAACAGAGTAATTGTTGGAGAATTAACAGCAACTCATATACCATTACATTTAAGACTTGAACCTTGCTCGAACTACTTTTAACTTCTTTAATGTTTAAGACCTATAAATGTCAGAGCTCACTAATTTCTTTGGCTTTCAATAAATGCCAGTGACTTTGAGAATTGTTATCCCTTTAGCTTATCTGGCAAGAGCTCAAGCTTAAAGGGTATCCAAGAAAGCAGTGATTACAGTGATGACCCATTCTCTTCCCAGTAGAAAATGCAAGTTGCTGAGGTCAACCAGCCTCTTGAGTCACAGTCATTCTGGGGACCTTTTGTGTTTGCATCACTTGAACTAGGTGCTGAATGGGATTTCCAAAGACAGAGAAGACAGAGCCCCTTCTGTTAAAGAGTACTCTACTCACCAGGGGAAATATGTTGACAAACATATACTAATGTCTAATTTCTCTGCAATCCTCAGAGAATATGATAATTTTATCAAGTAAAATGTTCCAGGTAACCAAAGCTTTTCCCATTTGGGCCCCCAATAAGTGATTTAAATATTTCAAATGGAAATCTTTCTGATAAAAGTTGAACACACTTGAGCGGAGACTCTGGAGAAGAATTTTGCATTTACTTAATAATGCAGGATCATCATTATGGATATCAATAATTGAGCTGTGCTGATGTATAAGGGGCTACTGAGGTATGAAGTACTGTTTGGCCTTGTCTTAAATGACCCCAGATGGACATACCTTTTATAGTTCTTCTGTTTCTTTCCTTACGGATAGACAGTTAGCTTCCGTTCAATAATACAGGCTAGTCTAGTGGGTTGGACATCCAGAAAAAACAGATTGTCAGAATTCTGCCCACCTGAAAGTAATTAGGTCTACATCGTTTTTTTTGTTGTTGTTGTTTTTTTTTTAATAAAGGTAAACGCAAGGAAAACATTATCTCTTGAGTACCTCCTATGTGCGAAGTATTTCTGCATACATCATTATCATTTGGCCTCTTAACAACTTTGCAAAATAAAGGAAGTTACTATGGCTTAAGGGTTTTCTAATTTGACCTAGATCAGTGCTTCTCAAAGTTTAGTGTGCCTAGGTGTCATAAGAAGAGCTCCATAGAGCAATTCTGTGGGCCCCCTCTCCAGAGATGCTGATACAGCAGGTCAGGAGTAGGGCCCAAACATTTGCATTTCTAACAAGTTCCCATGTGATGCTAATGTTGATGGTCACTGAATCTGCCCTAGATGATTCAGGTAGGGAGGAGACGGATGGAATTCCAACCAAAGAGCGTGTAACATCAGAGTGCATGATGTTCATGAAATCACACTGCCTTGAATATGGTGGCATAATTTTTGCGTGTATTTTGTATTTGTATTTGTATAATTGAATTATGCTCCAGTATATTTGGTAGAAAAGTCCATAGCTCCAGGTTCAGCAATATTGGATACCCAATTAGCTCCTATGCTATCTACACATATATAGGTATTTATTTCATTTTTATAAATATTACAGGCCACGTATTGCTGTACGTGCTGATGATACAGCAGGAAACACTCTTTTTCCTCTTGGAGCTTACATTCTATAAAGGGGAATCAGGCATAAAAATACAAGCAAATAACAGAAAAAGATAATTTCAGAAACTACTAAGTGCTATGATGAAATTAATCAGGGCTGGCATGATAGAGCATGGTGACTGTGGGAAGTTACTCTGGACTGGACAGATAGCAGAGGTCTCTTGAAGGGGGGTGGGGATCTTTGAGCCCATATCTTAGTGACATGAAAGAACCAAAACATTTGAAAATCTGTGAGCAAATCCTTTCAGACAAAGTGAAAGATTTCTGATTTGGGGAATTAGTCTAGTGTGTTCAAGAGAGAAAAAGCCATCCAGTGTGGAGCAGTAGGAGACCAGGAGAGAGTTAGAAAGATGGCACAACAGTGTTGGAAAACTATTCTTTGTACAAGTGTTAGACAGTGGGAAGGAAGTAAAATAAAGCCATGAATATGAGCAGAGTAACAAAGACATTGGGAGAAAGGCTTTGAGAAGGGCTGATGATGAGTGAGGACCTGAAGGTAGAGAAAGATGTACTTGGTTAATGTGGGTATGAACAATACTGCTTGGGCATACTTTGGAGGAAAAATAAAAGCTTTTATAATGGCATAAGCCAAAAATTAAAGGTATTAATTCCATTAGATATTAAAATCTGTTTGTGATCAGCCCTTATTAATACTTAGAGGCCTGGCAAGAGTTAAGGGCAATAGGAATGGCTTGGAATTTAGTTTGGTTATATATACACATATATGTAAACATGGGCTAACCATAACCATGAATTAGAATCACCTGATGCTTAAAGAGACAGCTGCCTGGTCCCCATTCCAGATGAATTAAATTAGAATCCGTGGGTAGCTGGGCCTAGGGTGATGTGTTTAGTTTTGATGCGCACACCACCCCCAGCTGAGAATCATTACCCTAGAGCAGGTGTTAGCAACCTTGACTGCACATTAGAATCACTTGGTTAAGCTTCAAAAAATAACCCATGCCCAGGCCTCACCCCGGATCAATTAAATCAGAATCTCTGCGAGTTGGAGGGCATTTAATGAAAACAAAAATACAAAAACAACAACAACAAGCTTTCCAGGTGATTCTAACCTGCTGCTGCCCTTAACGAATACTGCCTAGGGCTACACAGGTAGGTGAAGCCCCATCCCTGCCCCCTGAATTTACACTCTAATCGGAGGCTGTGAATAAATGCAATGCAGTGTGCCACTCAGAGTCACATTAAAAATACAAAGTGTAGGAAAACTAGAGAGACAGATTAATTCTGTCAGTGAGGGGTCGTGTAGGGTGACCGACTTGTCCCAGCTTGCTTGGATTTTTCCTAGTTTTAGCACTCAAATTCCAAATCCCTGGAAATTCCTCAACTCCATGCAAACTGGGATGGTTGGTCCCAGTCAGTGGTAGCAGAAGTTTCAGATGGGGGATTTGAATGGTAAAAGAGCTTGCCAAGCAGGCCTCATGGAGGTGGGAGTCCATTTCAGGCAGGGAGGACAATACGCAAAAAGACACAGCATGGGTTGAGAGCTTGGAAGCATGAGTTTGGTTTCACTGGTAGAAAAGCACGACCAGGGTGTGACAGATGAGCCTCAAGAGGTAGCTCTAGATCATAAAGGGCCTGCTTTATATGCCAGAAGTTTTGCATTTTCTTCCCAGGTATCGAGGGGATGGTTGATAATGTTGGTGGGAGAACATAGCTGTGGTTTTTGATTTTTGGTTTTCATTTTAGAAAGATCACTGAGGAAGCTCTGGGGTCGTATGCTTATTTTCCTTGAGCACTGCTGACTCTGAGGCACTGACTCCTTGAACACTTCTCTACATGCAGACTTATGAGGAAAATGCAGGTGTCCCACTTTACACAGTGCAACATTCAGAGGAAAGCAGATCTCATTACTTCTGTGGGTTCTTCTGATGGAATACCCTAGGAAGTTGATGAGTCTTCAGAACCTAGAGCCCATCTTGGATTTGCCACACACCCTAATAAGTTCATCAACTTGAGGCTCGAGGTAGCAGCTCTAAAGAACAGAGCTTGCCCCTTATCACAGCTGGTGCTGGAAGATGAATGAAATTTAGTTGGAAAGGGCATTGCACTCTTGAAGGAATTTGCCCATATAGATGTTTCTTCCATTGTAGGAATAATAGTGGAAATGCAGAAAAATAAAACATAACTAATTTTATAAGTCAATGTATTTCCACACCAGTTAATGACTCCATTTTGATACCCGAAGCATCGTGGTGCAACATTACTGTTTGGTGGATGATAACATTTTGATGTCACTATTTTACCAGTAATCTCTCTCTTCCTCCTCCATACACCAGCCAATTTAATTGGATGGGTCTCAACTAACCTCTCTTGTTGACTTTGACCCATATCTCTTAGCTTTCTTACCCCTAATTTAAAACAAAATAAAGAAAGAACATACTAAGCCCTTAGTTAGCAATATCACAAATAGCAAAAACAACAATAATAAAAATAAGTAAATAAATAAAATAAAAATGTAGTAAACTGCAAATTTTAATCCCTGAAGATGATGAGTCTATATACATGATTTGGAATTCTTCTGTATGGAAGATTTGTTTCTTCTCCCCATTTATTCATTTATTTATTCAGCCATTTATTTATATCAGAATGGATACATGGATATTTATTTTATACTTTGAGCTATAATCCAATATTATGTTATTTACTTTGTTGCTCAGAACGTTCCAGCTTGGCCAATGGGAACTCTTTCAGTTGGTTCCTGTCTTCCCTTGAGATGCCACCATCATTTTGTTTTTTGAGCACTTTCTTACTTGATGACACTACATGATGTTCCAGATTCATCTGGTATGTTTCCTGACTTTAGCTGGAGAATGGCATTAGAAAATAAGATCTGGGTGCTGGTGTACCACCTTTGTTTTTGAGAGTTAGATTTAGCCAGACAAAAATATTAAACTTTTGTCTGCATCTGGGATGCTGATTTACTGTTAACTGTGCTTTTCAAGTTTTACTAAATGCAAATTCTCTTCAGCATTTTTGGATCCAGATAGTACCATTCTTAAATGCAGCTGTAAGACCTACATAGATGGTTTTTAGCAGCTACCCAATTATCTGTTTGAGATTTGATTTCCCACTTTTTGGCTCTTCCTCCTGTTCTCTGTGTTCTGGTAGATTTTTCAAAGTTCCCTATTTAGGCCTGGCTTCCATGTTTGACTTGTCTGGTGACCCACTCAGACTTTTCTCTCTAACCTCTGAGCTCAGTGAAGATAGTGCTTATCTTGGCCTGCTCTGATGTCCCCCAATACCTTCTGTATTTTCTGGCAGAGTGAGCACTCAATGCCTATTTGGCAAGTGAAAGAACCAATTAATACATTCTGATAATTGGATCCATGCCAAGCCATTACTGATTGACAGCAGCTTAACATGGTCTCCTTTTGAGATATCATAGGTGGAAATTGCAAATGAAAGCAGACGAGATGCTGCATAAAAGGGATGGCGGCTGTCAGGGTATTTAATCCCAAGGAGCACTTAGGTACTTAATCACTTTAGTCAGAAGCCCTCTGGGTTAGAGGGGACCTTGAATGTCTTTAAGCTTATTCTTGCATCTTCTCCATCTGACACTTGGTTTATCTGTGATCTAGAATGATTGACCCTTTACATAAGGTGGAAACATAGTCCAAGGAAGCCTTGCTCCATGGAAGGAACCAGCAAGTACTGGGGCATGGTGGGCAGAGAGAGGGGCACTTTCTTTTGTCTTGTGAGGAATCAACAAGAGAAAGGGAGGGAAACAGGGGAGCTCACGGGTATTAAATGCCTACTGTATGCTTGATACTGTGGTGAGTCACATTTTCCTCTTCTTCCTTCTTCTGGTGCTCCTTTTTCTTCTTCCCTTTGCTCTCTTTTCCTCTCTCTCCTTCTCTTTTTCCTTATACCCCTCATTTCCTCTTTCATCCCTTTATATCCCCTTTCTTTCTCTTTATACCCCTTCCAATCAACCATCTTCTCTCTCACTCCATTCTCCTCTTTTTCATCATCCAATTTCATAACTTAATACGATGTCAACTTCCAGCTTTTGGTCCAGCATGTTAGGCATGTTAGGAGCTTCGAAGTTGTCAGTCCATCCTGACAACAAGTAAAAAGGTAACCCAACTGAAAGTTAACTCTTAGATCCATCAGAGAGCAGAGGTTGCAGGACAAGTGGCTCTCTCCCCAAACTGGAGAGCCTGACAGGTGTATACAGAGAATCACAACTTACTGGAGCAGGAACCTCCAAGGGAATCAGTGCTGGGTTGGGAGAGCCTGAACTGTAATCGACGAATTGCTGGAAGCTCAGCGGAGACAAGTCTGAGAGTCAAAAACACGAGGGTGGCCCGGTTATTGGGAACCCCACACTGTTGTGAGTTTTACCTTCAAGGGCTTGGCCAGGTTCTCATAGTGAATATCAGAGAAAAATCCCTTCATGCTTCTAGCAGGGGCAGAGTAAAACTAGCCATTTTGAAATAAGCCAGAGAACTCTGTTCTTTGTAATAGAAACTATTCAGTAGAAATTGTTTTACCAGGGCTTAGATTTTTGGGCCTCTAGCAAGTCCTAACTGACCTGGGAGAAAGGAAATACCCAACTTCAGCCCACTGTAGCCATTTTGTCCCACCTAATGCAGTAGAGGGGACGACTGTGAAGCACGTATGAAGTTCACGGTCCACAGACACAGGCTCACTGAAGACTGAGACCTAATCATAGGGCCATAGACCACTTTCGCTCCCTCACACCTCTCCGTCATACTACTAAAGACTTATTTACCACAATGTTGAAGAAACAGAGCAGGCATCAGAACTGGGCTCAGATATGGCAGGGACATTGGAATACTATGTGTGAGGTCCTAGGCACTAACCCACAAGACCTAGGTACTATTTTAGCTATTTTATAGACAAAGGATCTGAGGCTCTGAGAGGTTAAGGAACTTGTTCAAGGTCCCACAGCCCCTCAGGGCAGGTCCTGAGATTATCTCAATATCGTGTGGTCCAACAAGAGTCTCTATAATGATGCTTATCTCTTACATTTGTGCCATACAATACGGTAGCCCCTGTATTGATAGTTATTTACATGTAAGTTATAATCATATAAAATTAAAAATTCATTTCCTTGGCTGCATGATAAGAATTCATAGCTTCATTAGCCAGGTGAGACCAGTGGCTTTCATACTGGACTGAACAGATAAAGAATCATGGCATTATTGCAGAAAATTCTACTGGGTAGCATTTGCTAGAGTATTAACAGTCTAGGAAACAAACAGTTTCCTTCACACCCAAGTTGGAAGGCATTGTGCAGATCAGCTTTTATATCCTACCTCCTTCCTGCTGACCCTGCATCTCGTCTTCTTAGTATCACTGGACACCTCCTGGAGGGAGATATAGCTCTTACCAATAATTGCCCTGGTCTCCCAAGGGTGCCCCCATTATGCCTTCTTGTATAAGCAGGAAAAGCAGCCAATGCAGCCCATTTTGCTCTATCTTTTCCTTCAGCAGCAATTTAGAGTGGATGGATTCTGCTTTTCATTCTTGTCTCAGAATTCTTTCTTGTTAGTCGTGTAATATTGAAGCTTATCCAATTTACATCTGCCCTTCAAGAGCTTATATTTGGTTCAGTTTTTTTTTTAAATCTCTAATTTGATCTGGGACTAATGTTAGGTCTTTTTCCCACAGCTTTTGTATACACTTCTCCTAAACGCGTATCATCCACGTCTGAAGATTGAGACTGTGTGCCCGCTTGGACAATGCAGATGAAGTTTGCTTGTGCAGGTGTTAGGGTCCAGAGCTATCTTTTGAGGAGAAGATGTTCAGTTCCTGAGTTAGAGCTTGTGTAAGTAAACCTGGGGCTTATTCAGCTATCCAATGGATTTCTGAAATGCTTTGTGACTTTCTAAATAAAAGCTCATTGCCACAGAACTGTTCTTTGAGGGGTATAAGTAGAGGGATTAAAAACCATCTGTGGGGTGTGTGTATGTGATCACATCTCCAGGATCCAGCAAGGAGGCAGGGGGCAAGGAGCCATGTGACTCACTCTTCTTGTTACCGTTGTTGTTTTTGTTTTCCACTTTTCATTTTAAGCAGCTTTGTGGCCAGAAGGCTGTGTGCTTACATAAGGAATAGTTAGCACAGTGGCGAATGGGCAGTGTTTTAAAGGGCCTTTCGTGTTATGAGAAGTAGGAGGAGTAGGTATGATGGATGAACTTGAGGTATGCTAGTGAAATGCCCTTAGAAGCTGAAAATGTTCAAACCAGCTTGCTTACTACACCTATCTTTAGGGCTTAGTATGGCTACTCAGAGTCCCTGACATGATCGTCAAATACAAAGTGATTATAAGCAAAGAAGAAACAAAAAGAGGTGAATTGCCTCAAGGAACTTAAATAGAACAATGAAGAAAGTCTCACATATTGGATCATAGACCTTGGTTTCTGAATGCCCTTAAAGCAACAGTTAGTTACCTAACTGAAACCCAGGAGTTCCTTATTAACAACTTAAAGCAAAGTTCAGACCCCTTTATAAAGTTTCGATTCATTCAGGGCTTTGGCTCAGAGATGGAGTCCTGTCCGATTCTTTCCCCTGTTAGTATTGAAGAAGACCTGATTTGGAAACATCACAATAAAACTAACTCAAATTCCCAAGGCACAAAATGTAGAAGTAGACATTTATTTCTTCTTCAGTGTAGTGGAGATTTTCTATAAATTTAACTTCTGATTAGAAAACTTCTTACATCGGAAATTTTCAGCAATGAAATTTCAGTAATAAGCCAAATGCAGGTCTGCTTGAGGTCGAATGAAATTTAGATGAAAAGTCCAGGATTATCAAAAAGAATGAGGGAACTTCAAGTTTCTGTACATTCAAGGTCAACGGGCTGGATTCTTTCATTTTTGATTTTTATGGCAGCACATAATTTCTGTTCCTACTTGGCTCCTTGCTCTTTTTAAAGCAATAAATTTCAGGTTATGATAGTAAACCTCACTTCTAATGAAGCTTGTACGTCTCTCTATCTGAATATTTCTATAATACCTGTCACTTTAGCATGCTGGGGATTATTTCCTTTTATAGAAAATAACAACACATGTAACCTGATCATTTGATTCTCTAGTGATATTTTATAGAAAGATGTATTAATCCGGTCATTTAACTATTGAGAAACTGAGGCATAATGAAATGAATCAATAGTAAACAGTTTGCATTGAACATACCCTCTTCTAAAATAGGAAAGAGTGAAGTACTTGTTAAGCATCTATTTCCATACATATTTTCTCAGTCAATTCATGGCACGTATTCTTTACACCGACTGTTGGGCAATCACCTTAGTGCTGCCTCTGTTTCTCCCTAGATTGTTGCCTTATGGTCTGATGTCACTGCTGTACTTTATCATCCGCTCTTTCCAATAAGATTGTGAATTATTTAAAGGCAGAGATAGTGCCTTGAACTTGTGTTTCTCTGTCATAATACCTAGCATAATTACTTGACACAGTCCAATCCAAATGACAATTGTGACAAAAGATCACCGGCAGATCAGTTGCTGGAGACCTCTCTGTGTTAGTCAAGTGGTCTCACTGTTCTCTGCCTTTACAAGGGAGTGGACAGGGGCTGGGGGAATTTGGGGGAAATCAGAGAGAATCTTCATCCTGTCAGATTTTCCCGAGATGGATGCTGTCTCCATAGTTCCTCTTGTGGGACTCTTACCCTTTATTCATTCCATATTGAATAGAGGGAATGACTCCACGGGAGGGATTTATGGCTGAAAGCTTTCTTAATTATAGGCTAGTGTAATAAGTCCTTCCACAATCTTAATGATTGGGGAATTAAGAAGCTCCTTAATAGAAATTGACAGGATCCATTGTCATTGTGAAGAAGTTTCTGTTATGGTCTGGAGTATCCTGCCAACCATCCCAGGATTTAGGGTTCCCTAAAGGCTCATTAACATCTCAGACCATAAGGTCTCCAAAGAAGGCACTAATGGTCCACCTCGTTATGATCTGAGGATTATGCCTGCATGACATCCGTATCCATTGAGATGATAATGGCTCTGTAAAAACTGCTATGATGTCAGCAGAAGGAAAAAAATCTCATTTGCACTTTATAATCTTTGGTTTCTAATATGCCATAGTATCTAAATTATACTAGAATTATTTCACAAATCTGGCTTAATAGAGGCAATGCATATGATGCTCTAAAAAAAAAAATCAAAATCTTCTCTTAAAACAGCTGTTATCACCCTTATATTACCGCATAAATGAAGGGTAAGATTAGTAATGCTCTCATAGTACTGAAATACTTATGAGTAATGGAAAAAAAAACAAAGACTAAATTTTCCTAATTTACATAGTCATTTACTCCTGAGAATGAAAAGAAGTTCTGTTTTTAGACTGCCCCAAAACAGCAGAGAAAAGCTCATAGTAATAATAATACTGATACTGAGTACTTATTATGCATCATGTCCTATTGCTAAGTAATTTTCCAGCAACATCTCATTTTAATGCTTACAAGCCATCTCTGAGAGGGGCATCCCCATCACCCTCACCATATGGATGAAAAGGATTTGCACGATTATCCAGACAAGCCACAGCCAAGATGGGATTCAAACTCATTCAGTCTGACTTCAGACTTGTTCCATAATGACTGGAATTGTGTTCTAGGAAGGGTTTTGGATTCCCACATCGGGAGAAATGGGCTCCAGCTTGGCCACTAACTAACTCTGTGATCTTGGGCAAATTATTTCACCTCTCAGGACTTCTGGCCTAGTAAACCTTGAAGGCACTTTTCAGTCCCCACATTTTAACTGACAGGAACATCACAACAGCAGAACTGCAATAAGAATTTTGACATCATTCCCACAATAGCTACTAGTATTCATTGGTAATAATATCATTGTTTCCCATTATAACCCAGTTTGGCTGAACAGTTTTTCCATTTGGTGCCGGATGATGGATTTTAAAATAACCTCATTGTTTATGGGAAGCATACACGGGGAAAAAAAAAAAGACATCCTCCATTATTGCTTAACTCAGTAAAGTACACACAAAAAAACATTTTTCCAATCAATTTCTATTTGACTCTAAACAAGGGAAAAGTGGAGATGAGTGTAAACAAAAATCTATTAGTGTTAATACTGCCTGTTTATAGCTCGAAGCATTTCCCTGTGTATAAACATAAGTAAGTGAATGAACATTTTAAAGAGATTTCTTTATTGAGTTATATTTAATAACAAACCAGCATAAAAGGGGGGAGAATCTTATATATAAAAAAGTCTGTAGTTACTCTCTCAGCCATAAGCTTAGTTAGGTATTTGTCAGAGCTTAAGCTGTAGTACTCACATCCCTCCACTAGAGGGGTGAATTGTTCCTAATGAATAAACCTTCAGTGTTTGGGGAGGGGACCAGCTGAGGGCTGATAACTTACAGTGATATCCTGGACTCTAAAAATGGAGTGGCTTTTACCATATCATCTATCCTCAGCACTGCTAGCTACAGAATAGAGAGTTCTAGAAAAGAGATTTTAAAGATCAGGGATTAATGGAAATATAATCTATTTTGACATGAGATGATTTAGGCTATGAATGGAAAGAATTTGACCATTGTGCCTAAGATGTAGCAAAAGGTGACAGCTTGGCTGCATGATGACACATGAAGACAGAGCCAACAGGGGGGCTCAGCGGTAATTCTGAGTACCCGAGGAGAAGCTCCCTGAGAACCTCAAAACATTTATGGCTTCTACAATTGTTTTGCAGTAAAAGAGTCATAATTTTTACACAAAATGTGATTAATTTAGAAAACAATAGGCCCAGGAGTACAGCCTGAGATTTTCTACTTGGTTCTGGTAAGAGGAGACACTGCTGCAAATTCTTTTTTGCCGCAGAATTTATATCCTATTTGCTTCCATGTTCTCCAGTGACAGGAAGTCTGACTGCAGCAGGCAAACTGTTGAAGGAACAGAAACGCCATGAGCTACGGGACTGGCCAAAAAATGTAGATGAGTGTATGCTGACTACCACTGTTTAAAAATAAAAAGCCAAAAACTAGTTCTTCATGTTCTGGCAAGAGGAGAAATGTTTTAAACAAATCTCAAGGTATTCCAGTCCAGTGGTGCACATTGGCTTTATGTGCACAGAATATAGACATCATTTTTGACATTCTGCTGTTTGAAGAGATTCAAAGATATAAAAATTAACAGAAAGGAAGCAATTCAAAGGAGGCATATTATTAAAAGAAAAAGCTATTCCAATGTGAGAGCTTGTTCTCCAGTAGTTTCCAAACTTCACAAGCTTATTGAAGGGTCCTTTTCTTAGGGAACGTCACATAGAACTCTCCATCAGTAGATAGTCCTTTCAGTGTGTGGCATGGGACAGCTTCCGATATGTGAAGAAATACTAGCTGGTACTTGGGATAGCATTTAAATTTGTGAAAAGCACAGATTGGCACTCATGCACACACACACATACACACACACACAAATCGATCTTCATTATTCAGATTCTGCATTTGTGAATTCACCTACTTGTTAAAACTAATTTTATAACCCCCCAAATCAAGACTCATGGGATTTTTTTGGTTATTCAAAGACATGCCCCAACAGGGTGACACTGCCTTATTGTTTTCATTCTCATACTGTATACACATGACCTTTCTATGGTCTATTTAGGGCTACATTTTTCACACTTTTTGTGCTGTTTTGGTGATTTCACCATTTCAAATGGTTCGCCACCATAATGCTGACATCCTGTCTAGTGTTCCTAAGTGCAAGAAGGCTGTGCTGTGTGCAATGGAGAAAATACGTGTGTCAGATGAGCTTCATTTGGGCAGGAGTCAGAACGTTGCTGGCCCTGAGCTCAGTGTTAATGAGTCAACAATAATATTACACAAGGTGCTTTTAAACAGAGACACATAAAACAGTGTGACACATTGACGGTTTTATAAAAACATTGGGGCCAGAGGCTCATAGGAACCTAACTCTGTATTTCCCCTAGGAGCAATGGTTCAATATTTGTTAATTCAGTGTTTGTGGACTTTCTAGAGCATAACTACTGTGAATGCTGAGAATCACACAGACAGGTAGATGGATGGCCAGACAGATAGATGGATAGATGGATGGATAGATAGATGATAGATGATAGATAGATAGATGATAGGTAGAGGAGGGAGAGTAAAAACAGAGAAAAGAATTATAAATGTGAATATTAAAGTGTCTTTTGCTCTGGAATAATCATCTCTGCTGACAAGGGATTTATTTTAATTATTGCATTAAAATACAATTTAACTGAGGTAGAGTATCTCAAATACTCCATAAATGCATGAGAAACTACAGTAACAACAACAATATAATAAAGGCTGGTTTGAAATTCTAACCAGTAGTTTAGTATTTATTTCTTGGCTCACTTTCAAGGAATTCCCTTAAATAAGAGTAGTGAAATGTCAACAGAGAATAGAGAGAAAGAAACTGAAACACATAAGAAATTATTTTTTAAAAGTGGAGACTTGGTATAATGAAGATATGTCTGCCAATAGCACATACTTGAGCTCTAAGCAGCTCTGAATTCTATCCTGGCTCTGCCTGTTACTACAAAAGTGATCTTGGGTGATTTATAAAAAAAAAACTTCAGCCTCAGTTTCTTCATCTGAAAAATGGAAATAATAATATCAATTCACATAGTCTCCATGAAGTTTATATAATTTATGCAACACACCTAAAATAATGATTATTTTTTCCGGGCGCCTGGGTGGCTCAGTTGGTTAAGCAACTGCCTTCGGCTCAGGTCATGATCCTGGAGTCCCTGGATCGAGTCCCGCATCGGGCTCCCTGCTCGGCGGGGAGTCTGCTTCTCCCTCTGACCCTCCCCCCTCTCATGTGCTCTCTCTCATTCTCTCTCTCTCAAATAAATAAATAAAATCTTTAAAAAAAAATAATGATTATTTTTTCCATGAACATTATTTTCCTTTATTCTTTTTTTCTAATGAAGTGGGTTTTTTTTTTGTCCCTGTCTCATGCTCAAAGGAAAATGAGACTATGATTCTCCTGGTTTCATTGATTTGTTCTATTTTTTTTTTTTTTTTTTTAGTTTCTATCTCATTTATTTCTGCTCTTATCTTTATTATTTCCTTCCTTTTGTTGGTTATGGGTTTTGTTTGTTTTTCATTGATTAACATCATAGAAAATGATGTTAATGGTTAACATCACATTTAGGATCATCGTTTATGATTTCCAGCCTCATTCCTGATCCTTAGCAGTTCCCAAGAATTTCTGTGTGGGTCCTTTGCCAGCACCTGTACCCATTTCCTGCACTAGCTTTCTGGAACAATCTCCACTTTTCTCATGCTTCTACCCTATCACTTCCTCTGCTCCTCTTTACAGAGAGCCTGGATGCCTACTTTAGAGAAAATAAAGCCTTTCAGAAGAGAATTCCCTCAGCTTCCTCCCCATTCATAATGCATTATATGCATTATATGCATTATATGAATTACATGCCTCCACCTCTACAGTTTGATATGTATCTTTTATTAGGTTCTTGCCAATTTATGGGATGTTGTGCTAAGTGCTTTATATGTTTATCTTACTTAATCCACATGACAGCTCTTTGAAGTAGTTATGACCCTTGCTACTCCAAATGTGCTGAGTTGAGGAAGATCCTAAGGCTAAATTGGAGCCCAAAGTGCAAGAGGTCTGTGATAAATTCCTCTATGTGGTGTGGGCACAAGAATGGGTTTGGGTGGTCCTTTTGCCAGAGGGTGGGCATCTCTGTCCTTGCCAGTCTCCTAATGGAACTTTTTATTTTCTGCTGGTCCCTTAAATGTTGGCATTCTTGTGTTATATAGTAATGTCATGCATTTTCCCTTAACATGTTTCTCCAAGGTTGACTGCATCTACTCTTATGGCATCACTTTCTTATGGGACAGTGACTTCAATTTCTACTTCTTTGGACCTAGCTTCTTGTCCTCTTAGGCCAGGCCTCTGGTTTCATGTGACTTTCCCACAAGTAGATGACCCTCAACTTATCCAAAACTGTATTGCCTATTTGATTTTCTGAACTATTTTTTTTTTATTATGTTATGTCAGTCACCATACATTACATCATTAGTTTTTGATGTAGTGAACTTACCTCTCCCTCTTTGACTACCAGCTTAGTGGGCAGCATAACCATCGTTTGACACCATCGCCAATGCTGGACACGTGGACTCATTCTCAAATTCTACCTCTCCCATTACCCTCCATTGTCAATTCTTCAGAAAGTCCTGTTGATCTGACTCTGCAATAACTCTGAGATCTGTCCGTTTTTATTTCTCTATTAACTTAGTTCATATTCATGTCATTTCTTACCTGGATTACTGCCATGGGCTTCCAATGGGCCTCCCAGCTTTTTATCTTGATCCCTGCAATCCATTCTCCCCAGTGCTGTCAAATGTGAATCTTTTTGTAACAGAAATCTGATCATATCACTGCTCTGCTTAACTTCCCACAAGGCCTCTTTATTGCTCTTGCATAAAGGAACATCTCTTTGGTTTAGCTCACAAACATCTTTCTGATCTGTCCCTTGCCTACCTGTCCAGGCTTTCTTCTCATCATTTGCCCAGTATGCTCACTCTTTTATTTTGGGTGCACTAAACCACTTTCAGCTACTTAAACATGATAACATACTGTCTCTTGCCTCCAAGACTTTGTACTTGCAATTCCTGCCTTTTGGAATCCTCTTCATACTTTAAAAAATCAACTCGAATACCACTTACTCCAGGAAATCCTCTTTGAACAAAGCCCCTTACAATCTGTGTTAGGTATTTCCATAATATCTCCTTCTTAACATTCTTAGAGCACTTGTCTGTATCTGCCTCCATTTGGGTTCATGTAGAAGCAGATCCTGACACAAGGATTCAAGTGTAAATAATTTAATAAGGAGCTGAGTCTAGGCAACTCTAGTAGGGGAGTGAAGAAATGAGTCGGGGGAGGGAAGAAATCCAATGAAGTATACATCATCAGACAAGTTACCATTGTTGGCAACTAGAACATAAATCAGCTGAGGAACCCTGGGAATCATCGTCACACATATGCCTCAGAGTTGTTTCAGTGGAAGGGGGAGGGACCTGGGTTATTTATATACCAATGCCCATTTGTCACTGGTTTGAGGGGCTATTGCTAAAGGATTAAAGGTGTTGGGGGGAAGGAGATAATTCCCGGGCACCTCTGGCTTGCTATATATACAAGACCTCAGCAAAAAGATGAAGATGCTATAAGCAAGAGGTCAGGCTGGTGCACACAGAAGTGCAAGGCCTGAGAGCATGTGGGCAGACAGCTGACAGCCAAAGCCACCTTCCCACCAGGTATGTGATAATCTACCTGAGAACCAGGGCCAGATAACAGAATGTTTAATGCTACAATATTAACTTCCCCAAGATAGCACATGTAGTAAAACTTAAGTGTGGATTTTAATCCAGTTTTGTCTGACTTCAAATTCTGAACTCCTTTGCCCACACTAGACAGCCATTTTTCCCAGAAGAGAATGAAAATGAGGAGTGGAAACACAGGCACACACGATAAACCGGGTATACTGGGTGCTTTAGGGACGCTGAGATATGCTTAGAGAATTTCAGTTCAGCTTAATTACGTGCAAGGAACTAGGTTCTTTCCTGTGGGATCACAAAAAATAAGAAACTGGCTCATCCTCCAGTATCTTGTAATCATCTATGCGTGTTTGTATTTGTATATATGACTGCGTGTGAAAGTGTGTGTGTGTGTGTGTGTGTGTGTGTGGTGTGGTAGAGTAGGCAGATACTCCACTTCAAGAAACATTTCAAGAAAATGATGCCCCCTCTACCAACCCTCTTTCTTTTATTTTTTGCCAGCTTCACCATGACCATAAACATTTTTGGGGGATGAAATTGCTTATCAAGAATAAGCCATAGCTTAGGGAAAAGAGCAGTCAATCCATGGTATTTAAGCCATGGGTTCTGTGCCTCAGACTGCATCGAAGTTGCTGACTGACTTTGGACGGGGACTGAATTTCCTGGCCTTAGCCTCCTTATCTATGGAATGGACAGGTCATAAAGGGACTTGATTATATGAGGAGCTGTAAAGTTCCTTTCAGACTTATAACTGCCATGCCATGCCTTAAAACAAGCTGTATGCCAGGCAGTTTCAAATGAATATTCTTTTATTTCTTTTTCTCCAAATGAATTCTGTGACCGTTTAGTATTTACTTTCTAAAAGAATCTTTGCATTTTCTTCGTGATGCCTAAAAGTAACTCATTGATATTCCAAACAGGCCATTTGTTAAGCCTTTATTTCACAATATGACCCCTTGCACATTAATAGTCAGAAAACTAAGACTTAAATAAATAGAAATTACTGTTTGTCCCAAGGATTAAAGGAGAACAAGTTTGTTATTGTCAAATAGTTTTCACAAAGAATATTAGAAGGCCATGCATAGGCTTTATAATGGAACAGAAGAAATTTAATTTTCCATATTAAAGTTTCAGAAGAGAAAGTATTATATATAAATAATATAGCTGGAAAAAAGTACATATATTAAATTATAATTAATTATGGGTATATTTATATAGTGTATAAAGTATTTAAATAAAAGAATATGCACATATGTAAAGAAATGTACCCAACAAAGTGAATATTCTGGGGCCTCAGATATGGTATTTTTTATTTGTCTGGTTTATTTTAGACTGTAGAATAGTAATGAATATCTAGTAGGCTTAAAAAATTATTGTTGATTATTGATAGATTTTGTCTGATGTTAGGACCAAAAAAAAAGTTTCTATAGTAAGTCCACAACCTTTTCATTTTTCAGTGCATTGAATTAAAAACAACTCAAAAGTAAAAAATATAAAGTTAGTCCCCAGAATAAGCAAGGACATGTATGTTAGATTAAAAATATTGAAATGCAATGCTGATTAGAGAAAACCCTTCCATTTTCATTATTATCCTTTTATCTACTTCATATATTAGAGGTGTTAAGTTTGCTCTCACCTAAGACCCAATCTTATGAGAGGTCTACTTCCCCATACTGTTTTCTGAAGTTTGCATTCCTTTCTCAGAAATGCTCAATAACTATTATGTTTTAATTGTAGTAGGAGTTTCCAGCTGGAGACTACATGTGTTCTTGCCTGGTACACTGATATGTAGGGTCCATCATTAGAACAGATATGTCTTTGGGTTCCTTTGGCAGAGGAGAGCCCTGCTTTAGAGAAAGAAAGATAGGAAGAACATGAAGATGGCTGCTTGAGACACTAATTTCTGCCTTGGACACTAGAATTTGTTTAAGTCTTGAGAGAAAAGAAATATAGACAGAAGTCTAAGGCAATATCCTCACCTTCTACTTCCTCTACCAGGAAGACCCCTTCCACTAAATCCCTGGTCTCCCCACTCTTGGGTAAAATTATGCCTAATTCAGGTTTAAGCATTTGGGTCCTTCCTATAGGAAGCATTACCCTACATCCTTCCCATCTTCTGACCAGAATAGGTATTTCTGTTATTCACTCTATAACTTCCTACACTTCTTCATGGCATTTATCATATTAATAATTGACTATTAGGGTCTTGCTCCAAGACAGCAGCAACCATGCTTATCTTGTTCCCTGGTATATCCTCAATATCCAGCATGATGCTAAATTATGTTTGTTGAATGAATGATGAATGGCTCCATCTCTTGCCCAGAGAAGAGAGCCTACCAGGTGAATATTTAATTAATCTTTGAACATTTCAAAAGGGAACTCACTTAACTTGTAAATAGGCCATTTTGATATTGAATATTTTATCATATTAGAAAGCAAAGAAAGATGTAAAATGACCACAAAGAAGTAACGTTTATAACAGTTTCATTCTCTTATGGCCCCAGGAATTCCCCTCTTACATATAGACCTGAGAGAAATATTTTCACATCTACCATAAAATACATTTACAAGGATGTTCACCACAAACACTGTTCATAAAAGTGACAGACTAGAAACAACCAAATGTCCACTAATAGGAAAGGATAAATAAATAAATTATGATATATTTATATAATGAAATATTAAGCAGCAGCAAAATAAATAGACTCAGCTACATGCAATAATATGAACGAATTTCAGTAATGGGATATTGAGCAAAAAAAGTCCCAGATGACACCATGCAGAGTAACACCCTTTATAATAAAGTTAAGGACTAAAGTAAACACATATAATGGAGGCATATCTATGTACATAATACTATAATTTTGGAAAACAAAAAACTGATAAACACAAGACTAGGGCATTTCTTACATCAGAGAGTGGGGTAAGAGGGCATGGGGAGTTCAATTCTTAGGTTGGATAGTATGTTCACAAGTGTTCATTTTAATGCTGCTACAATTGAATGAATGAATGCATGCATGAATAGATGAATAAATGAACAAATGAACAACAAGCAAATAAAAAAATGAGGGCCATATATACATTGTTATAATCTACAGTGAACCAAGTTTTGTGATATGCACAATTTTGTGTTACCTAAGGTCCATTAATACTTAGAGTGAATTAGGAATGATGAGGTTTTTGCTTTTTTTTAACTTTAATTGCCAAGATTTGATTATTTTTCTGATGGAAACCAAGATCAAATACCAGTCTAGTATCCAATAATAATCTTCAAGATAAGCAGAAATTTCCTGAAACAAGGCTTTACTCTGCATTCTTTTGGTTCATTCATTCATTGACTCATTTATGTAACCTTATTCTAGGAATATTTACTGAGCATCTACTATGTCCTGGCAACTATATTCAGCATACTGCTTCCAAGAAATTTATAAACCTAATTCCTATGAAATGAACTAAGGCTCAATCCCAAAATAGGAATAAACCAACCATTATTGTCATGGTAAATGCTTCAAGAGTAGAAGTATGGCCATATATACTCTGGGAGAATTTTGAATGCTTCAAAAGTAGAAGCTCAGAGATTAAAACTAATCTTTGTTACCTGAGGAAGTTTTTCTAGTGAAAGGATGCATAAAAGATGTTTAGGTGAAAATGAATATATTCCAGGTAAATAAACAGAATGTTAGAACACCTGGAAATGAGAGAATAACTCATTAAGTGAAATAAAATAAGTGTGGCATGGCTAGAGACAGTGAGAATAACAAGAGACAAAATTGGTGAGGCAGGCATGGTCATATAGATGAAAGCCTTGAAAATTACGCTATAAAGTCCAAACCGTATTTCAAAAGAAATGGAATTCCATTCAAGTTTTATAGCAGAAGTATGATAATGATGGATTTCCACTTCTTAAAGATCACACTTTCTGACAGGTGGGGAAAGAATTGGAGGCAGAGTAGAAATGGAGGATGAAGAGTCCAGTCAGGAGGCTTTTTTCAGTGTTTCACAAGGAAGATAATGGACATTTTGACTTCAGTATTTGTGATGGAGACAGAAAAAAGTAGTCAACTTTGAGAGATACATTAAAGGAAGAGTATATAAAACTTAGTTTCTATTAAGATTTTCTTTATTTTTGTTTTACTATTATTATCTTAGTCTGATGCACATAAATATTTCTTACTTATCATGCTTAAGATTCATGAGGTTTTCGGAGTCTCTGTGTATTAGTTAGGGTCATTAATACCAGCTGCTATAACAAAAAGGCCCCATTGGTTTAACACACTGTAAGCTTTATTTCTTGCTTCTTCCTCATGCGAACTTCAATGCAGGTGTTCCTGGCTTACTGGCTTTCCTGGGCTATAGTCCTCTAAGCAAGAACTGAGGAATCCAGGTTCTTTCAAGTTTAATATGAGGTCATCAATTTATCATCTTGGGTGGGGAGAGAGAGAGGGAGGGAGGGAGGAAGGGGGAGAGAGAGACTAAAAGAGAGAGAGATAGAGAATGGAGGAAGGGAAATTGAAAATGGGAAATGTTCATCTATTCTTAACTATAACAGAAGGTGACCATCGCCTCCAATTATATTCATTTGCTGAGAACTGGTTAAATGGCATGGGAAAATAGCCTGTGTGGCAATAGCAACTGACTGGTCTCCCACACTGATGATGAAAGTGTGAGCATTTCACAGCTATTAACCGTTCAAATATTCTCTCTCTCTCTCTTTTTATATTCTCTCCTTCTGGGACTTCCTTCACATGTATATGACCTCATTATCTTCCAAATTTTTTAAACTGTCTTTCATATTTTAAATCTCTTTCTTCTTGTAATGGATTTTAAGTAATTTTTTTCAGGTTCCTTCCAATTTACTAATTCTCTCTTCAGTTGTAATTAATCTTGTATTTAATATCTTTGTTGCATTTTGTATTTCAAAGACTATTTTTATTTTGAGAATTTTTTTTTCAATTTTGATTGCTTTTTATTTTTATGTGGTGTTTTAATTCTATGTTTCATATCTTTAAGAAATACTTATTTAAATTTTGTGTCTAAGGATTTCAGTATCAGAAGTCCCTGGGAAGTTTACTTCTACTGCTTGTTGGTTCTTCTGACATTCATTCGGGTAGCTTGTTTCTCTTAGTATTAATTTTGGATTATGGATTCTTGTTCAAATGGTCAGGTTTTATTTTTAGAAATTCTACAAGCCTTGTATTAGGGCAAATTTCTCAAGAGAATATCTCTGTTTGCTTCTGTTTGGCACTGTAGGATTCTACTAACTTGATATCATTTAATTCAAAATGTGTGTGGTTTGTCAGATCAAATAAATCATACAGATAACAATTCCAACTCCTCTTGAGAGACAGCTTGATTTTTATAAATTCTTAGGAGAAACTTTTGTTTTTGTATAAGTCTGGGCTAAAATATATATGTTTCCTTTGTTTCTCTCTTTGCTTTCAGGTAGACTTTTTTTTTTTTTTTTAATGGTCTACAATTTCACCAAACATGGCTCTTTTAGGGCTCTGGTTTTCAGCTCCAAATCCTTACCTTAAGTGAGCCCAATGTCTTTGACACACAAGTTGCTGCGTGATAAGAGATTTATACATGCAGTCAGGGTAGGTCTGGTTTCATCACCCACTTGTGTCCTTGTTTTCAGCTTCTTTTAAGACCTTGTTCCCCTAGAAGCATCTCTTTTTATTTTTAAGAGCTATGTACTTCCAGATAATTGTTATAATTCAATACTCCTAAATGTTTCATAGCAAAACAAATATTCTGGTATCTAGTCAACCATGTTTTCAGGTATGGCAGTTCCTTGTAATTAATCAGCTATATAGAATATACTCATACATATACTCCCACAGCTTTATTTATGTTGCCAGCTGCTGAATTTGAGTGTTTTTTCCATTTTTCTAAATCACTGAGCAGTGTTTCCCTTTTCATGTTCATCACAGTACTTCCAACTCATTATGTTTAAAATAGTATGCCTCATGTTCCTCTCTTCCCACCTTGATTCTCCCTCATCTATTTTCTGCCCCATTCTCATAGATAGGTCCAGTAATGCAAGCTCAGTTCTGCCATGGTCTTTGAGGTTATCTGGACCCAGACACTATGCGTTGCCAGACATCTAAGCCCCACAATCCAATGGAAATTAGAATTAAGCCATATTTCCCAGTCTTAGGATCAATAATAGGTCATTGCTAATAAAGGGACATTAAAAGACACTACTGTGAGTTAACCCAAAACATTGGGTTGTGTTTTCTCCTAACATTCTTTGGTAATACTGGGGAGGGGATGGATAGTAGGACCTCCTTTACCTCAAAGAGGAGCATTGGTACTGACGGAAGGAGGGATAGCAACATGGGAAGTGCTAGCAATGTCACATTCCAGCAGCAATGTCAAGGTCAAGTTGCAAGACAGAAAAGCAGCATATTCAGGGTAGCAGGTAGGGATGAGTTTGGCACTAGTAGCTTTATCAGAACTTGAGTGGATGCCAAGAAAATCACATGAGATACTTGGGACTCTGCCTGAAGAAGAGAGGGAATTAGAATGCTTATATCTTTAGAAATTATGTTGAATGGAAATTCAGAGTCACAGACCATATTTATGACCATTGCAGATGTTTTCTTTCAGTCTGGAATAGTAAGAGTTATCTAAATATTACTAAAGTACACTTCAAGAGGAAAAATGGAATATAAATAAATAGAATAATACAAATAAGTACTATAAGAATATAAAGGGCTGGAAATACAGTCTATGGGTCTCTAAGAACAGAGAAAATTGATATATTTTATCCATTTCAAGATGTAATATGAAGAATTAAATTACCTGCATATGAAGGAATTTGATTTGGGATTCCTCACACTGAGACAATTTGAAGTGATATTCAAAGTTGGATTTTCCTAAGACAACAGTTTTAGGACAGGAATTAATATTCTGTAGTGGCAAAAAAAAAAAAAATCCAAAACATCAGTGGCTAACTCAACAAAGTTTATTTCTCACTCAGGCAAAGTCCACTGTAAGTCTGGCAACATTGCAAGGCAGCCTTTCACCACTCAACTATTTTTTTCAATTCTGCCAAGGACGTTACATACTATTATCATTCTAGATGCAAGGAGAGAAGTCTATTTGCTTTCACAGATTAAGGCTTAATTGTCCCTTGGGGCTTCAGCTGAAGGGCAACTATCCTCTAACTAAAGCAGCCATCCAGGCTAAAGAGGATTCCATCATCCTATACCCATATCATCTGGAATACATGATCCATTCAGCCAACATAGTAGAGGAAGAGACAGCTGGAAAGATATTGACCAGTTCTTTTATACTTCTCATGTCGTATCTGACCACAACCACTGGCCAGATGTAATCTCATGAATTCCTCCAGTTGCATAATGGCTGAGGTTTAGAAAGGAAGAAGAACCAGATATCTGTGCACACTAGCAATGTCTACCAAAACAAATAATGGAGATCTCCAAGAAATAATGAAGTCTGGTTTTGACTTGGGAAGGGAAAAATGTCAGATATTGAATGCTTTTTGAAAGAACCATAAGAAGGTAATTCTTTAAAGATAAGGTGATTTTCCTACCAACAGAAAGAAAGCAGTCTTAGGATGTCAGTTGTATACTAAGGATAGGTACTATTGCTGAAAGCTATTAAAAATAGTTAGTAGAACCAAATTTTTAGTTATGAGTATATAAAATGTCAGTTTAAAAATATATTCTTTGGAGAGTTACTAATCAAGGAGCACAAATTTTCAGTAAACAAGTAGAATACGTTCTAGAGATCTGTTATACAGCCTGTTACCTATAGCCAATAATACTGTATTGTACATTTAAAATTTGTGGATCTCATGTTAAAAGAGTAGATCTCATGTTAAGTGTTCTTGCAATAATAAAAAAAAAGAAAAAAGAAAGAAGAAGAAAAAAATAGCATATATGCAAAAATATTATCAATGGTTATTTCTTAAATGATAGAGCAATTTTCTTCTTTTGTTCCTCTGTAGTTTCTAAATTTTTGACAATGTGCATGTATTAGTAAACATACAATACACTCCCGTATGTAATACTATAATGTATATATATCTTATCATATGTATTTTGCAAAGTAAAAAGTATATATTTTCATATATATATATTCTTGACTTAAATATTAGAAGTGTGCAACAATCTTTTAAAATATGGTTCAAAGTTGGTTTTATTTTAAAACTTAAAAAATTACATTAATACCTATGCATTAGAAAACATAAAATATAAAGTGAAAATACCTTTATATTTGATCATGTTATGTGATAATTCCATTTTTAAAATAGGGAAAGTTTAGATTTGTGTGTGTGGCTTACCCAAGATCATACAATGGTCACATGACAAAACCTGATGAAAATCTCAGTTAATTCTGACACAAGAATCCTTGCTTTTCCCATTATGCCACATATGTGTATAAAGTATATGGAAATATATAATTTCTTTTGGTAATAAAAAAACTGTACTGCTCAAATGAAATCATGGAAATAAATTACTTCAATAATGTTTAACATTGTATTAAAAGCAAATGTTACTCACATATTTACATATCCTGTTACGATAAGGGGGCTAATGGGATGTATAGGGGTCAGACATAAGCCATTCCCAGTTTGTTTGTTGAGTTAGCATTTTTAGAAGAGGATGCTTCAGTGAGAGACAATGAAAGAGAGAGAGGGAGGGAGGGAGAGGGAAACTTACAGTTGCAAAACAGTGTAAAAGGGTTTGTTTTTTTTTCAAAGAATTATGAGCATATTAGCTTGGTTTAAGCAAATGGTCCAGTTATGAGAGCCATTAGAGAGAAAATGTGTGGTGAGATAGGAATCTGGGGATCTTTGGTGAAATAGTGAGGGGAGTCCCTATGACCCACAAAGAAAAGGAATGAAATGTTGCAGGAAAGTTATTCCAGCAAAGATGTGAAAATGGATCGGAATGGAGGCAGAGTAGGCTGAGTATATGAATTAGGATATTTTTGGTCATATATAATAAAAATCCCAATATTAACTCATTTAAATGAAACAGAAATAGTTGGGGCTACAGCCACAGGGCTGGTTTCTTTCAAGTCTTACTCTGGCTCCTCAGTGAATGACCAAGACTTGGTTTCTCTCTTTCCATTTCTTTTCTCCACTTACTCAGTCTTAAGTTCATGTTCAGCAGTGCTATTTCCTTATGGTTCCAAGATGGCTGCCCACACCTCCATGGGCGGCACAGTGTGCACATGCAGAAAAGCAGAGTGTATCTCTTCTCTCAGTGGTGGAACTGAAGGCTAGGGCTTCATTTTGATTTGATATTAAGTCCTGTACTCATCCCTGAAACAATTTTGCTGTGGCCAGATGGCTGAGGTTTCACAAGGCACACTTCTAGAGACAGGAAGGAAGTCAGCTTCCCTAAAGCACTGGGCTGTGAAGTGGAAAAATTAATATCTGAGCCAAAATTAGGCTACTGTATCCAGAACAGGGGATGAATGCTCAGCAGCCCAAAGTGGCAAACATTAACAATATGGGTGCACTGTGATGAGGACCTAGACTATGATAAAGAAAGTGGAAGACAGAGTTCCATAAAGCACCAGTCTATATGATGGCTTGAAATAGGCCATGACAAAAACACTGGAGGTAGTGAAGGTAGCAATTGATAAAGAGCATTTGGAAGCAGAAAGGGTAAGGGAGATAACCATGTCCATTTGGAGACTGTCAGATATGTCACCTTGAAGAATCTGGAGCAAGAGTGAGAGCAGGTAGCAATAATGATGCTTCTATTGGCCTATCCTTTTTAAAGGTAAATGTCAATTTTCTAAGGAGGTGAAGTTTTCAAGTGACAGATTTTGTAAACTGTTTTTAATAAAAATCATTATAAAATGAATTATTCACCTCTCTGACTTCCTAAGAGGATTGTATTTGGATGTAATTTACACTTTTCTACGTGATTCAGGGCTACTGATTCTAAGAGAATAGGACATTCTATCTTTAAGAGATAGAATATTCTCCATCTGGTGTTTGTTTTCCTTTGATTCCTTCTACCTCACTACCAAGCATCAGCTTTCTCTTTTTGCACCTGTCTTGTGCAGTCTCCTTCTCTCCTATTTTTCTGCTTCTACTCTGGTACACTGGAAAAAGTCAATAGCCATGCTTGTTGAAATTTCCCATTAAACATTGTCAATAGTGAAAAAGAGTCACAAGAACTGGGTTTAGGATCGGGGCAATGAGCCAGTTACTGTGAACGCTCTGAAATACCTTAGGCTCCTTCAGATTCAGTCCTGTGTTTGAAGGTTGAGATCCCATAAGACTCGTGGCTGGAGAAGAGAGATACTGAACTGGGTTAATACTGATATATTTATGACTGGGGATATTGCTTCTTTCGATACCTGTATTGGATATGTGGATGGTGATCATGCCAAGGATAACATATAGGATGCAGGACAAAAAACAAAACAAAGTAACTTCTAGAGGAAAGAGGCACACCACATTTCAAATATGGCTTTGCTGCTTGCAAGCTGTGTGAACTTAGACAAGTCACTAATCTTCCCTAAGCCTGTTTCCTCATCTGTGATATGGGGAAAATAAACAGGCCTGCCTCATAGGAGTGTCAGGGAGACACATTGTACACAAAGACATTTTTAAAACTTACACCCCATAAAACTGTGAGGCATGATGTGCCCTCAGCCACCAAGACAGTGGGGTGGTTTGTGGCCCAGGCACAGTATGACATGGATGCATTAACATTGTGAACCTGAGTTTCCTTATCTGTCAAATGGGGATCGAAATAGAAACTCTCTATTGGAATTGAAGTGAGGATTAGTTAATACACGTAAAATGTAAACTTTTCATATTATTTCATTTCTTTATTGTCTCAAACATGATATAAAGTGGTACCTTGGCTCTTTCAAATGAAGCAATGGACCTAAATCCATTGCAACAGGTGTGCGCTCTTTTCGGTTTCCTTCTTTTCTACTTACAGGTTCCTCACCGTGTTTCAGAGATGCATAGAATCAGAGTCAATTTGCTATTACGATTTAAGAGTAGAAAGAAGTGGTTAATCAATTTGTTTGTAATTTGCATGTCTTCAAATCCATACTTATTTGGGAATTGAATGCAATGTTGTTTAGTGTTGTATTTTCACACACTTGTGAATATCCTGGTTTAAGAAGACTCATTTCAGTGGCCCTTTGCAGATCTGAAGTAGCTGGGAATTAGATAATCCCATATAGAATGCTGGTGGGGAGACAAGTGGAAAAGTGAATTTCTCAGTGCAGGAGTAGTTAGTTGGGCCTCTGTTACCTCAAGAGGGAGGGAAGACGGGGCCCTAAAGGATGGTTTACAAGGTTGTCCACTCTGTAGTATCTGCCAGACTAATATTTCTATGATCCTGCTTTCATCTTGTCAGTCTTTCACTTAAGGTCCTAAGTTTAAATGTCTCTATCTTCTTATTAAGGGAGTCCACATATTGACTCCTCTCTAGCCTGATCTCCCACTATTTGCTACACGTTCCCTTCCACTCCAGGAAGCTACATCTCAAGAATGCCTCACCAGGGGCGCCTGGGTGACTCAGTTGGTTAGGCGACTGCCTTTGGCTCAGGTCATGATCCTGGAGTCCCAGGATTGAGTCCCGCATTGGGCTCCCTACTCAGCGGGGAGCCTGCTTCTCCCTCTGACCCTCCCCTCTCTCATGTACTCTCTCTCTTTAAAAAAAAAAAAAAAAAGAATGCCTCACCATTCTGGTAAATCTCAGGTCTGTGCTCTTGCTCCAGTTGTTTGCTGTGACCTGAGTACCTGCATTTCTGTTTATACACAGACAAGCTATTGTTCAGGATCCATCTCCAGTTACTCCTTCCCCTGTGTAGTCATTCATCACATATTGTTCAGAGTCAGTTACATACCAGACACAGTTCCAGGTTAATGGAAACACAGCTGTTAATGAGTGCCGCTCATAAAGCTTACCTTCTTGTGTAGAAAACAGACATAAATAACAAACACTGATCAAAAAGCCAACAACTGTTGGCATGGATGTGGAGAAATTGGAACACCTGCACACTTTTGATGGGAATGCAAAATGGTGCAGCTGCTATAGGAAGCATTATGGAGGTTCCTCAAACAATTAAAGATAGTAATTGAAATCAGGGTCTTGAAAAGGTATTGCACTTCTTTGTTCAGTACAATACCATTTACAATAGCCAAGATGTGGAAATAACCTAAATGTCCACCAATAGGTAAATGGATAAAGAAAATGTGATAATTACATACATTGGAATATACTTTTCAGCTTTAAAAAAGAAGAAATTCTGCAATATGTAACAACATGGATGAACCTGAAGACAGGTTCAAAATAAGTCATAGGAAGACAGATACTCCATGATTTCCCTTACATGAGATATCTAAAATAATCAAATTCATAGACTAAAAGAGTGAAATAGTGCTTTCCCGAGACTAAGGGGAGGGAGAAATGGCTAGTTACTAAACAATGACCATAACGTTTTAGTCAGGCAAGATGAAGATACTCTAGTGACCTACTGTATAATATTGTAGTATAATTAACACTCTTGTACATTTAACAATACTGTACACTTAAAAATTGTTAAGAGGGTAGATCTCATGCGAAGTGTACTTTTCACAATAAAATAAAATTTAAAAATAATAAACACAAATCTAGATATAATTATAAATTGTGATAACTGCTATGAAATATTAGGTTTTCTATAAAATATTATTTTGGGGTCAGGTGGGCATGAAAAATTGTATGAAATACATGCTAATTTGAACCCTATAAGGCCTCCAAGTGAAGATATAATGACATCCCAGAGAAAATGAAAAGAAAAAAAAACTACTGGAAATATGAAAAAAAATGTGAAGATGCAGAAATTCACCTTTAAAATTTGTGGCACCTGAGGCCCTATTTTCTTGGATCTATGGAAATGTAAAAATCACAAATAATTCATTAAGATAGAAATTAAAACAAAGACAGGCTATGGGTCACTTTATCGAGAGATTTGGTGCCAAGTACACATTAAGTCCCTTTTCCCAACTATATTTCCATAAAATTTCATACCCTTTACCTGGTTTTCTATGCTTACCCTATCCACCAGCACTGTCATACAATTCTTGAGCTTCAAAGTGCATCATAATCATCTGGAGAGCTTATTAATCATACCAACTCAGGGCCCACTCTAACGATACTCTGGGGCTGGGGGCAGATAATTATACTTTAAAAAGCTTCCCAGGAGATTCTGATTAATTAATTCATCAAATCATTCACTCATTCAATCAACAAATATTTTTTGAATCTTTAATGTGTGCCAGGCACTGGAATATTGTGATAAACAAAGCAGACAAAACTCTTTGCTTTAACTTAAGTGTCCATCAATAGATGAATGGATAAAAAGTTGCAGTATATATATGCAAAGGAATATTATCCAGCCATAAAAAAGAATGAGATCTTGCCATTTGTGACAACATGGATGGAACTAGAGGGTATTGTGCTAAGTGAAGTAAGTCAGACAGAGAAAGAAAAATACAATATGATATTACTTATATGTGGAATCTAAGAAGCAAAGCAAATGAACAAACAAGAAAAAACAGAGTCATAAAGACAGAGAACAAAGTGGTGGTTGTCAGAGTGGAGAGGGGTGGGGGGAATGCACAAAATAGGTAAAGGAGATTAAGAGGTACAAACTTCCAGTTATAAAATAAATAAGTCACCGGGATGAAAAGTACAGCATAGGGAACATAAATAATATTGTAATAACTTTGTATGGTGACAGATGGTGACTACATTTGTTATGGTGAACATTGTTGTCATATATATAATTGTCAAGTCACCATGTCATACACCTGAAACCTGCAATTCAATTAAAAAAAATAAAAAGAGGAAGGATCCTGTCCAAGATGGTGTCATAGGAAGACCCTGAACTCACCACCTCCAGGGAACACACCAAATTATACCTATTTATAGAATAATTCCTCCTGAAGAAGAAATGAGGGCTCTGGGAACAGCTTCTGCATGACAAAAGATAGAAAGTACACTAAAGAGAACAGCAGGAGAGACGAAGACATGAAGAAGACATGGTAGGGAAGGAAGCTCTGCTGGAGGCTGTGAAAGGCAGTGGCGGGGATAGTAGGGAGGGTCAGGGACAGATCCCTCTGTCCTTGGGCACAAAAAAAGCCCACAGTTTAAAAGAGCAACTAGCATATTAAAGAGCACAACAACTCCACCAAATGGATCTATGAGAAAGCTCTCCCACAGGAGGACAGGTATGCATTCCCCCACCCCTTAAAAATGCAGCCTGGAGGCGGGGGTCCTGTGGCCATAGCTTGCAGCCTCAGCAAGCCCCACAGCCCCCCAGTGCTGGGGCACAGGGTAAAAAGAAAAGAAAGTAAAAACTTTCTGCTTTCACAGGGTTGACCCTTGGGATAGGGGTGGGGGAGGAAGTGACAGATAATAAAAAATCTATAAATACAAAAATAATATGAAACTTAGATGTGATTGCCTTCCAATCAAGTCTGCTCCCATTAAATAGTATTTTGCTCTCTGTGGGTCTGTCCTGAGCCAGAATTTTATATTCTTGTGTAACAAATATAAAAATTCACTGTCACAATATCCTATAAATGCAAAGTGCAAAGACATTTTTATTTCTCTATAACTGAAATAAACTTAGTTCTCAAGGCCCTATCTCTCCTGTTGACTGAAAGCTGAAACTTGTCAGTTCATGGTCAATCTGCGAGCTTCCATTTTAGATGAAGTCTTTAATTCAGGATTCTCCTTTCCTTCTCTTTCCCTAAGTTCCATAGCAGGATTTACCAATCATCCTGGAAGAAAAGGAGGGTAGTTTGGTCTTGGTGGCTTCTGGGTTGGTCCTGCTGCTAGTGAATTTTGTCTTTCGTTCCCTTTGCTTGGGCAATGGGGGGCGAGGAGCTCACTCTCTCCCCCTGCTGGCTGGGCTCCAGCTCTGGCTGACACTTGGTTCTCCGAAACACAACAGAAGTCCCTGGGAATTTCATGGGGCACCAGGCTTGAGTAGTTCTTCCCAAACCTGTCAAAGTAACCTCATGGGAGATCTACTGAATCTCAGTTTTAACCATTATCTCTGCCACCCTGGACTTGTGGGAACTTTTGTTAAATCCTTCCCTTGGGGAAGGTATTCTTATTAAAAAAGTAGGGAGGTGATAATTTTTGAAGAATAATTTAAAAAAATGTATCTTAATAAATTGTCTGAGTCAGAGATATTGATACTTGGTATGTCCTCTGGGATGTTTCATAAAGTAGGCCAGGCTCTCCTTCATGAGAACTCCTGCAAGCTTGGTGCTGTTAGTGAGACAGTGCTATTATGATATCATCTTGGGAGGTGATATCTCCCAATGCTGTTGGAGAGAGTCTAGATTTAAAGTTTATTTTATGTTGCAGGTATGAAGAATTTTCAGACCTTACTCAAAAGAGAGAAAAATAAATTAGTGTTATATTATTGTAACCTATCAATAAGCATAGTTTATATGCCAATATAACTAAACAAAATTATATTTATTATTTTTCCTCAGATGAATTTAGCTAATGAATTGAGTATAATAAGAAAGATGAATGGATTTAGATATATGTTAAATCAAATTACTTACAGCCAGACAGGCTATTTTTTTCCCCTATTAGACTGATTCTTTATCTGAGCTGAGAATTTTTGGACAGTTTTATGCTCATAAAGCAGTTGCCTATGAAAAGTTGTAATTCAAGTTCATATTTTTGAAGGACCCTCAAAAAATAAAGTAATACTAGTTACTGGCCACCTAGTTTAGCAATTTTCAAAATATTGTCTGGGGACATCTTTGGATTTCTGACCCTTTTGAGAGCACAACGAAGTCAAAACTATTTTCATAATAATAGTAACATTGTTTACTTTTTTCTCTCTTATTTTCTCATAACAGTTGCAGAGTTTTCTAGAAGCTACATGAAATGCGATGATGTCATTGCTTTGATGGTTAAAGGAATGCACACATATATTGTAGCATTTAAAAGTTTCTGTTTTTATTTCTAGTATAGTACATATTGATAGATATAATGCACATAAAATGTTTTTGGAATTCTCATTAATTTTTAAAAGTTTAAAACGGTACTGAGATTAAAATGTTTGAGGAATGATGACCTAATTCACTGAGTTGACACATATGTTCTCCCCTTAAGTTAATGGTGGTCATATATTTTCTGCAGAGCTGGTAAGCTCAGGGATAGTTGTTGTTGTTAGCTGTCTTTTCTTTCTTTCCTTTTCCATGCCTCTTCTGGACTGCATGGTTTTTCCCCAGCTTTTCTCCTATTGCTTGGAGTTTCCAAATACAAAATAAAAGTGGGATCTGAGGAAGAAGCATTTATCTGAGGAAGAAAATATATTTAGTTAAAAAGAATTTTTAAAGATGCTAAATTGCTAAAACAGATGTTTTGGTTAAGATCTGTAGTGGTCCAGATCAAGTAATAAAGTGAGATGTGAGACAGACTACCAAATAGAACTTTCAGTAGTGTTCAGGGAACAACTAGCAGACTCTTTCACCTTTCACTCACTTGAAAGGTACAGAAGGCTCAGGAGAATAAGGGAAATGGAAGCAAGATGACTTTGGGAAGGGTTGTGTTATAGCCCCATGCAACCCCTCAGGGAGAGATGTGGGATTACTTCACCATTCCGCTCAAGTCAAGAGAAAGAACCTTAAATGGAATACTATGAGCCTAATGTGAGACTCTTACATTTTGAAAAGGATTTAATTAATGATTTAACTTTCATCTGAGAAATCTGTAAGATCTGAGATGGATTAACCATTGCTGTCTTGGCGAATGGACCAAAGCAGAGATGTTACAGAAGGCGATAAGACTTCACACCCCAGGGAAAAGAATGTGTGAGTGATTCTAATGGACCAAATATGGACATGTGTCTATCATACACACACACATATATATATGATATACTATAGTATGAAGAAAACAAATCTTGATGACAGAGAGTGAGTTTGATGGATGGAATCTTACTTCAAGGCCAGTCTGAGAAGGTGACATTTCATTTAAACTATGAATAATAAGGAGTCAGCCATGCAAACATTTATGCTAAGAACTTCTAAGCAGAATGAACAGCCAAGATGTGAATGGGTTCTGCATGCTTAGAGACCAGAAAGTATCCCAGTGAAGTTGGAAGCTAGGTTGACTGGTGCAAGATGAGTTTGGAAATGGAGGCAGGATCAAATCATGGTCCCTGGTCCTATAAGCCAAGATAAGACCCGTACAGCTCTACTGATGTACTCTTCATGCTCTTTTTAAGCTCACAGTAATTTTGCAAACCCTCAATGAATTTGAGCTTCCATATACTTTTTTGTCTTGGAGTTTTCAAGGGAAGTCATGGAACCTATAATTTGATGGATTTGCACAAGGCTGAGTGCCTGCCTCTTAAGTTTTATTAATATCAAGTTAATACCATAAAGTCCCCTAATAATGGTCCAAAACATTAATTTTAGCAAAAGCTGTGTTTACTAAATGAATGCCCTGAGTAGCAGTAAAGACTTTCGGTCAAGGTTTTATAATTCCTACTTTGTTTTTATTTTTCTGATCACCATATTAATTCTTGATTTTAGAAATGCTTGTACTAGAAACATCCAGTAGATTCTGCCATGATTTAGAAAAATTAATGCAAATCAATCAGTTTCCTTGGCAATATCATTATTATAACTTGACTCTTTATATTGGAGTTGTTTTATCTTAACTTTTTGAAGTATTTGAGGCATTCTTCAATAGGTGTTATTTTAATCAATTGGCAAATATTTATTATGTATTCTCTCAGGTGATTTTTTCCTTCAGGTGCTGTGAGGATGAGGACATGAAAAGTAAATGACTCTGCCCCAGTTCTTTAAAGGATCTCTCATTCTATTTGTAGATATATGTATTTACATATATGTATATATGTAAAATATTTATGACATATGGTATTATATATAATATAATACTTTATATAGTATAACATATTTATATATTTTACATATATTATATATTATATATAAGCTAAAAAAATTAAGTATAAGGATATAAAGATCAAGGATACCATAGTTAATAACACCTATAGAGGAAAGAGAGATTTCAACAGACTGAGGAGACAGTGGAACATCTTCCTTGAGGAGGAAAATTTGGAACAGTACCTTGAAGGGTGCTAGGCATTGAATAGATTGTGAGAGGGAGGAGGCATGCAGGCATGAGTTGATGTAAAGGGTGAAGATGAAATCACATGGAGCTTATTTTGGAACACTGAGAAAGCCAATTTGGAAAGATGTATACATTGGTGAGAAGAATTGTGAGTAATAAAATTGGAGAGGAGGTTTCAAGCCAAAGTAAGTTATCTTCCCTGCTGTAACTATGAATATGACAGGATACCTATAGGTTACTCTGAAGAAATATTTTGAATCTGCTTGGAAATTCCCCCTTTTTAGTAATATATCAGTTACCATGAACAGGCTTTAAAATGATCAATCAGGATTTTCCATTCACCTGTGACCTTTCTGAGAAGCATGTTCACAAAATAACATTTCACAGATTAGGGGCCATCCTGCAGGACGGGCAAAATTTCATGGGATGCTCATTTTGGTCCAACCATCATAAAGTAATGATTCAGCCTTGGAATTCATCAGAATTGTTTATTAGCGCCACAGATATTAATATCTGCTCTCATGGCAACCCATCCATCATTAAATCATGCATCAGAAGGATGAAGAAATTTTTCCTCTTTAAAGTCAACTTATATCTCTTTAAACTCACATTTTCCAATTGACAAAAAACTCTGTAACATGGTCACAGACTGCAGGAAAATAATGCTCTTAAATCTACCTGGGAGGTAGATTTGATGTGTGCCTGCCCTGATTCGTGGTATTGCAAATTCAAGCACCATTGTTACTCCTAATTTTCCTGCTGAAAATTAATTCCACTTGTCTTTCTTATGAAGAAGATGAATTTTGCCTCTAGTTTTGCTCTCCAACTCTTTCTCTACTCTTTCAGCAGAATGGTCTTTCTCAAATCTGCTGCAAATGCAGATGTATATGCTACCTCCTGTTTAAAATCTTTCCACAATTCTTGATTCTTTTCAGAATGGAGGTTAGATTGATCATGACAAACAAGATCACCACAGCAGCTTCAGATCTTGGCTTAGTTTTACATCCTCAAGGAAGATTTCCTTGACCTTTTTGGCCAAGTCAATTTCACAGCGTGATGCATTTTTCACAGTTTTAGCACTGATCACAATTGTAAATTTACAACTGGTCCATTATTGACAAATAATGACAGATAAAATTAACAGATAGATAAAATGTGTCTCTGGCACTAGACTGCAAATTCTGAGGGCGGTGCCTAGAAAACGTATTCTCTTCCCAGGCACTGACACAGAATCTGACAAATAAGAATTCAATATGTAGTTGATGTAGTTGTCGATATTGTTCATGATGTTGCATGAATGAATGGACCTATGACCTGTGTAGAAAATATAGTCATCACTTATTATGTTCATTAGATCATAATGTGTTTGGGAAGGAAAAGTACCTTTGAAATCCTGTATTCTAAATCTCTCATTATTTATTTATTCATTTATTTGAAGATTTTTTATTTATTTATTTGAGAGAAAGAGCACGAGTAGGGGCAGGGGCAGAGGGAGCATGAGAGGGAGAAGCAGACTCCCTGCTGAGTCTTTGCTGAGTGCAAAGCCCCACATGGTGCTCAGTCCCAGGACCCTGAGATCATGACTTGAGCAGAAGTCAGACACTTAACTGAGTTACCCAGGCACCCCATAAATCTCTCATTATTTAGGTAGAAATTGAAGCTTGGAAACCAAATGACTTGTCCAAGATCACACAGTTGATCACAGTGACAGAACTAGATTTAGACTCTAGGTCTCCAGTAGTACTCTGACCTCTTTTTATTGTTACAACTCCTCTCAGCCCACCTCCTCGTTCCAGAACTGCAAGCTGAGGGCCAGAATCACAGTGAAGTAGTGCAGGATTTGGGTTATTCCAGTATTGGTAAGTGTCTCCAACCTCCTCTACACTCAGGGGCCATCAAACCAATAGTCGAGTGTCAAGGGTCTGTGAAGTTGTATTTGGTTTAATTCTTTCATGGTTCCATAAATTTTTACCCAATGCTTTCTTAGGCTAGCCATTTCTAATGGACACATCATGGTCATGGAAGAATTTGGAAATTGAGTCTGAATGGAAGATGGAAATATCCATACTTCCAGTCAAAGGGCTCAACAATCAGTTCCACTGATGATAATCCCAGTTCAGCCTGTTCACAGAACAACAGCCACACATGAGAACTTGGGGCTATTAATCGACATTTTCAGTTTAGTTTGTCCATCTCTAAAGCCATTAAAGATGTTCTTAATTCTAAAATGTTTTGATTCTATAAATATTTCAAGGAATTATTCTCTTCCTTTTCATTTCTTTTTAAAATATTTTTTTAACTTTCCCTTTTTTGGTCAATTTCCATAAATTTGTTGCCTCTTAATTATAGCAGTGGAGCTCAGTATGAACCAAACACCACTCGATGAGTCCCCCATTCATCATAATGTCCCATTACAGAGGGGGTCAGATCACCTAATGTCTTCGCTCCCTTGGGTAGCTTGGGGTTACCCCTAGGTAGTCAGGTAGAGTAGCAGGTTGGCCATTTAATCTCCCCCCATTCTCAATTTCACTCCCTTTCTTGTGAACACAAAAGAACTTTAAGTGCTCTGTCCGCAGCATTGAAATGCCAACCTTAGTTGGTACTTTGAAAACTCAAAGCCTTTTACAAGATGAATAGCAAACTGTGGATGACAGCTCCTGTGGAGCCATTATTGAATTGCAGCCCTGATGACTGCATTACTTTGGATTTAGATAAAAGACTCCATACAAGACAAATGGTAGGAGGACATCAAACAAGACTGTGTCCATACAGTGACAGAAGCAATCCAATTGAAGAAGCTGTTGATTTCCCCAAGGCTACATACTATTTCTTCCTGAGTAATTTATATTAAGGAACTAAAGATTGTATATTCATCTTCTATTTATACTTTTCTCTAAAAACACGAATGTCCAGTTGTCAAATCAAAGTCTTACTTCTGCTCTTGCCTAGAAGAGAAATATTGAGATGGGAACATGTTAATTATTTTGTATTGTGTTTTATTTAACCACAATAGTGGTGTGTGTAAAGGTTATAGACTGAGAGTTACAATCTATAATGATCAGATAAAAAGATTAGTCAGCAAATCGATAGTTCCCTGTACCAACAGGAAGCTCGGTATATTCAAGGCAACAATGAGTACAAAGGGTACAGATAAACATCGGGCACCTTTATTTAGATGAAAACTAATTCTAGAGAACTTCCACTACCTCATTAATTATGTACCAAGCTTCAGGAGGCTGCACTGGGTGAAGTATCATTAGTGGCTTTTGGAATGTGTTGGAAATGCTTCTGGCTCTAGACAAACTGTGTAAAATGAGAGCTTTTCTTTCTGTTGGGCTGGCAGATGTTCAACAAACCCAGTTCCTCAAATGGAAAGGGTTTCATGTATAGAGTTTGCATAGATTTTTTTTTTTTTTTGTAGCCTAAATCTTGGGAACAAGAATGCAGCATGCTTTAGCTTCAGAAGTACCATCAAAATTGTTTAAAGCATGGATTTAAATGTTAATCTATTTAATAGGGAAATAGATCCCTTCGTATACGTTTTATATGAAGACAACTCTCTGTGTTGACATCTTTTTTTTTAAATGTAGTTTTATGCTTTTGTGATGTCACTGTTCTCATTAATTTCCATACTAAGGTTTCCTTTGCTTTTCCTGCTTTATTTAGCATGGTCTAGCTCCCACATTTTCCTATGCAAAAGCTAATGCCCTAAAAAGCGGATTTGGATTTGCTGAATTGTGAACTTTGAATAGAATCTTCGGAGTGTACTGGGGAGAATTGTTGAAATTAAGACCTCTCCTGGAATTACATACAACTTCATTCATTTCATTACTATGGCTTTTGAAGGGGGACTCCCTTTTAGCATCTTTGACTTTGAGCATTTTCCAAAATCAGACTTGCTCTCTTCTGGACAATTATTCAGTTATCTATGAATTCATCTAAATGAAAGCAAAATGTCATTTGTTTGGAACAGGGTCACATAAAGGAACAAGTTTCAATAAGCGCAAAGCTCTTAAAAATAGCTTCAAGAGTGTCTAATAGGTGATTCCTGCTTGACACCAATAATTAATATCAAAGAAAGGGAGAAATAAAGGGAAAGAAAAAAACTAAAGAAAACTGACATAATTGAGCTCAGTAATAACAGTTCGGTTCTCGTGAAGCCATCCTCAGATATTACTTTGCATGATTGCTTTTAGAATTTTTTTCTCATTTCCATGTTTTTGTGTGTTAGAATGCGTATGTATTGATTTACTCCTTCTGAGTCAGATTAGACCCTTAGATGTGCTCCTGCAACTCTCCTTTAGTGAATTTAATATAAAACACAGCCTATATTATGTTGCTTAAATATAAAACTCCATAAGTGTGTGTGTGTGTGTGTGTGTGTGTGCGCGCGCGCGCGCGCCTGTGGGTGTGTGTGGTGTCAGTCTCTGGGAACTTCTTGTAAACAAACCTAGCTCCTACTGCCTGTCCAAAAGGAAATTGTACCACCTTTCCCGTTGCCTTTTGGATGCAGACTTGGCAAAACTTCTGTTCACTGAGCTCGCCTTGGCTGTGGCTATTTGCGCAGCAATTGAAACCACTGAAGAAGGGTTCTGATTAGTTTCTCAGTAGAACCAATCAGAGGCCATCTGGCTGATTGCCTGGGACCTGGTGCACTGGTAATCCTATCACACCTCCGGGGTAGATTAACAGTTGTGATTGTCATTTAATGAAACACTTTGACTTCAAATGTCTGCTTAGCTGAAGACTATGATTCCTCTATGTCTCCTTCTTTCCCTTACCATCTTCCTCTGCTCCCCTCCTTTCTTTTCCTCCCTCCCACTCTTCTACCTTCTTTCCTTCCTTCATTCTTTCCCTCCTTCCTTCTGTCAACTCCACAGTGGCCTTTTACACTTTACAAAGTGATTTCACACTTTGCCACTGCCATGGTTCAGGCCCTCACCATTGCTTGCCTGGATTGTTGCCACAGACTCATAACTGCTCTTGGGGATCTCCCCTGACCAAGTCCCATCACCCCTACAATGGCATCACCATAATACTCCATTGTCCATAATGCAGCCAGAGCGATCTTTCTAAAACATATATCTGATGATAGCAGAAGCTAAAAATACTTGCATGGCTCCACACCACATCTGGTATAATGCTCAGATTCCTTCACTGGCCCTTGCTGACCTCCCTGACCTTATGTCCCATGCTCTCCATGGACACTGGGGCTCTGGCCATACAGATTCCCAGGTACACCAGTCTTCCCACACTTCCCTGCTGCTCCATGCTGCTCCATGTCCATCTCTCCTCTCTCATGTCTTCCCCCTCACCTGGCCTCCTATTTTTGGGCTGGCTAATTTTCATCTCCTCTTCAAGGCTTAGCTAAAGCATTATTTACCTTTGAAATCCTCCAGGACTAACCTCCCACAGCTTGCTGTCCCCAACACCCCCTCTGTACACACACACACACACACACACACATTCACACACACACACACTGATCCAGATTGGGATTCCACAATAGCCCTACCATATTAACTGTACTGTAGCAATAACATTAATTATATTGTATTAGAATTGTTGACTTACTTAAATATCACCTCTTTTATAGGCAGAATTCTGAACCCTGTCATACCATGCATCCATTCTCTGAATCATGTTATTTTTTTTTAAATAATCTCTACACCAAACATGGGGCTCAAACTCATAACCCCAAGATCAAGAATCACCTGCTCCACCTACCAAGCCAGCCAGGCGCCTCCATGTTTTTAAACACATGAAACAAAATACATATGACTACAAAGAAAACAAATTATAATGACCAGTTACCAAAATATTAAAATGTAATATAATATTACATATAAATATGTTATTTATTAAGGTATCAGCTAAAAAAGTCAAGCAGCAAGCCCACCAACCATTGTAATTTAGATGTAGCGGTGAGCAAAAACAGTATTTCAGGATATCTTTCACCACTCTAATATGATATCTATAGTTTCCACTTGTGACAAAGTATTAATGTGGTGTGTTGTATACATTCATAATTTTTAAAAACGCTAAATTTTGGGGTGCCTGGGTGGCTCAGTCAGTTAAGCATCTGCCTTCAGCTCAGTCATGGTCTCAGGGTCCTGGGATCGAGCCCTGAGTCGGGCTCCCCGCTCAGCTGGGCATCTGCTTCTCCCTATCCCTCTTCTTGCTGCTTGTGCCCTCTGTCTCTCAAATAAATAAACACAATATTTAAAAAAATAAAAATAGGGGCGCCTGGGTGGCTCAGATGGTTAAGCGTCTGCCTTCGGCTCAGGTCATGATCCCAGGGAACTGGGATCGAGTCCCGCATCGGGCTCCCTGCTCCTTGGGAGCCTGCTTCTCCCTCTGCCTCTCTCTCTCTCTCTCTCTGTCTCTCATGAATAAATAAATAAAATCTTTAAAAAAAAATAAAAAATAAAAATAAAAATAAATAAAAATGCTAAATTTTAGTTACAGGTAAGTGAAAATAAGGGTATGATTATAATTTCAAACCAAGTTCACGGAAAACCTGAATTCTAGAATCTTTTGAATTTTAGACCATAAGATCTTTGAGGTTTTCATCTTAATAGACCTATGCCTCTATAGTATTGGAACATAGTAAACACTTAAAATATTTATCGACCAAATTAATGGAGGAAAAAATAGTTTAATATTTCTTCTGATTTAGACTTCACACCTACCCACCACCCCCTTGTGAATTAGATTTTATTATTTTGATCACATATTAAGAGATTGAAATTCAGAAAGGTTAAGAACATTTTTCTAGTTCACAGGGCTTTAAAATGTCTATTCTACCATAAGGTTGCCTCCCAGAATATTGTGTCTGGCTTATCAGATAATCAAGAGAAAGGGAGCAAATATGGAAAAGTGATGTTATCAGTTTCTACAAGGAGAAGTTCTTTTTATCCCTTCGGTAAACCTTGGCTTCTGTTACATTGGTGTTCCATCAGTATTGGCCAGTGTGCTATTTGGCATTCATCTGGACTTTATGAGAATAGCTGGGAACTTGGAGAAAATGATCCTGTCATCCATGAGAGTTTGTCCTACCAAGAGGAATGCTCACTCCGACTCAGAAACACTCAGAGCATGGGACAAATAAGGATGGAAATGCCACTTCCTCAACAGCTTGCTCAGGGAGCAGCGGTTGTATAGACTGAGCTTTTTGTTTCATTTAACCCCCTTTGAGGGGAAGAATAAAAGAACATGACTGAAACTAGGACAAGCCTTTTTACATCTCAGGATGTGAGTGAAGGAAGGGTTGGTGCACTCTATTCCGCCCTGTGCATTGAAATGCTCAGACCATTGTGTGGCACAATGACTCCCTTTCAGGAAGGTAGCTGCTATTGTGTGTCTTTCTGTTGTTCTGTGTTGCTCTGTCTATTGCCTGCTTTAGTTTTTCCCAGTGTCTAGTCTACAAAGAAACCACTCAGTAGCAGTGCCTGGGCAGGCTTCTTAAGGAAAAGAGAGAGACCCCCCCCATTCCACTTCCCAACACACACATACACAGAAGGAGAAAGAAAGGGAGGCGGCGTCAGCCTTGGGACATATAAGCTGTGTTGATCTGATAGTACAGAGCCACTTTAAGTACTCCAAACCCTTGTTTCCCTTGGCAGTGAAAAATCAAACCAAACAGGGAACAACTTACATTGTCAAGGTCTGCGAAGTTGCTGTAAGGATAGTTAAGCTCTTGACATCTGAAATGTCTGGTTGAGGTACTTCTTGATCTTCTATTTTATACCTGTGTATTGGATGAATTAAAGTGTGCATATCAGGAATCACACAATGGTTCCTAGGGGCTCCAGCAACCAGACATGCTATATACTATTTTTTTTTTTAAGATTTTATTTATTTGAGAGAGAGAGAATGAGAGACAGAGAGCATGAGAGGGAAGAGGGCAGAGGAAGAAGCAGACCCCCTGCTGAGCAGGGAGCCCGATGTGGGACTCGATCCCGGGACTCCAGGATGATGACCTGAGCTGAAGGCAGTCGCCCAACCAACTGAGTCACCCAGGCGCCCTGCTATATACTATTTTTATATAAGGCAGTGAGAACCTGCATAAATAAGATACTTCAGAATGGACACTTGAATGGTGAGGCCATAAGATTATAGTTCCTAGTATCTTCCTGTGCTATTACATTAAAAAAATACTTCAACATTTTTTTCTACTTTACTCAAAGAATAGTGACCATATTTGTTTGTTTTTAATTTCAGGGTATCTCCTTGTAACTCATGGACCTCATTTTTGCTCAGCAATCATGGAACTATAGACTAAGATTTAGATATATTTGTGATGTGAGGGAATATGGTGGAAATGTTTTTTTCTTCTCCCAAAGAAGGAATTGTGTTGGAGAAAGAAAACACTCGAAGTCGGACAGCCCTGAGTGTGAATCACAAGAATGGGACTAAATATCTGTGTGTCCTTCCACAACTTGTTTAATCTCTTTCATCCATTTTACTCTTTCAAACAGTTGTGGTTGCACAATTTTATAGCCTTTTAAAATAGGGTTGTTTTGAGAATTAAATGGGATAATGTATCTAATATGCTTAAACCTGTGTCTGACACAATAAAAATCTAATACATAGAGAGTAATATGACCCCAGTCCTGGTGTAAACTCATTTCATTGTGATCTGTCTTCAAATGGGGTACACAGTGAGGATTATTTAATATTACATATGACTAACATTGTCTACAGTTTACTATTTACAAAATGTATTTAAATACATCATTACCTTTATGTCTCACAAATTTCAAGAGGTAGGGACCCTTACCTTTCTCATTTTACCAACTGGGTGGCTGAATCTTGGATGGGTTGTGACTTCTTGAAGGTCCAAGGTAATACATAGTAGGGTAAGAACACACATTGTCTTCAGGATTCCACTTAGTTGGTTTTCACTAACTGAAATTTTACCTTTGGTGCAACTGAGTCTCTGATAAATAGAATTATTTTTCTCTTCTCTTTCTTGTAGTCACTTGTATGGTCCATTAAAGGGTAGATAGCTTTAATGTGCAGAACAGCTATTTGGAAAGCTTATTAAAATGTAGAGCTCCCAGCCCCCTCCCTTCCTGGACCCAGGAAATTCTGATTCAAGAGATCTTGGATGGGGCAGAGAATTTGCATTCCTAAGAAGCTCTCAGGTGATGGCTAAGCTGCTAGTTTAGGGACCACATTTTTTTCGCAGCATTGCTTCAGCTGATTTCACCAACCATGGTTATCTTGAGATAAGTTTGCCACAATCCAAAAATCTCTTTGCAGAAGAAACTTCACAGATGCTGCATTGTATATATTATTTTACTTTTTGTATATTGTGATGTTTTGCCATCTTAAACTTTTCTGGATGAGGAGAGACTGTCCCCCCACCCCCGCTAGGCGATTCTTAAAGGTAGCAAAGGACTCAGTTGGCAACATGCCTTTGATATGCAAACTAAGCAGTCCAGACACAGAAACTTCTCTATCTGGCTAGTACACCCCAGGAGCAATATCCTTCTGCTGAATCATCCCAGGGTCAGATACCAGGAGCACCTCCATGAAGTCCATTGAAATCACTCCAACGTGCCAATCCTAAACCGTTACTCTGCCCTGTTGTCCTTTCTCTTTGGAAATGCCAATAAAGTTTTTGGTCTAAGCTTTGCCTTTGGTGCTGTCTTCCGCCACCTGACCAAAACCTAGCACTTCCCCTGTGACCTTGCGTGGCATGTGGAGATCCCCTTGCTAGGACCTGTGACTATAATAAACTTGTTTCCTTCTGTCCCCTCTGTGGTGGCACCTTACAGACCATCAGCTAAAAGCATCCAGGAACACATGCTTCCTTCAGACAAAAAGGAAGGGGTATCTCTCCTCTCCAAATGAGTTGTGACGAGTCAGGCATTTTTGGCAGTCATTCCGTCTCCACTCATAATCAGGAACGGGCGGAATAATGGCATTAGGGATACTGGTGATCAAGGCACCCCTGCACATTTCAGGCGCAGTTTTGGCACACAGTGCTTTTCATTGTCTTCTGACAGCAATTTCAACCTCCCGCTGCCCAGCCCATGACTCTCTCTCGTTAAACCTCTGTGAGTAGCCCTGCTGCAGCCATGAATCATACACTGAGGGCTTCACACAGCCTGGGTTTATGGAGCTGCATTATAGGAGACTATATCTCAGATGGCCCCAGTGCAGCCAAAACAATCTGTCACTTTTAATTCTTCCTGTCACCTCATTCAGTATATGGCAACGTTGACAATAAAACACATTTTCACACAAACATGCAACACTCACACCACCCCAAAATGTAACATTTCCTCCTCTTGTATTCAGATGTGGTTGTAAATATCCACTCATTGAAAGATTCACTGAGCAAACATATGTGCTGGGGTACTGTATATAACTGACAGAGGCAAAGAACAGTCTCCATGGACACATAAAGCAATTAAAAATAACTATGCTTCAAAGCAGGCTACTATACTACAAAGGTCAGGACCATAAATATGAACAGGGTGGCAGTAATGTCTCTATCCAAATATACCCCCAAACACACAACTACAACAGGTCAGATCTCAAAGGTTAATGTTAAAAAAAAAAAGCTTTGAAATTATGCCATATTCCTCCCATGCCTTTTCCTTCTTGTGGTCTTTTCATCAAAGGTTAATATATGTGAATGCAGTGGAAAAAACTTTATCAAGGCCAAATATGTGTCATAAGCCACTATTTTATTCAATGCAAAATATTTAGCCTTGGACATATGATACAATGAAGGAGCTCTAGCAAATATTCTGTGAAAGGAAAATGTCTGTTTCTTCTCCCCCCCTTGTTTACTAGGTTGCTTGTTTTTATATTAACTGCACGGAAGTTTGAATTCCACTCAAAGCTGTAAAGAAACAGTTCTGAGGGCTGGAATAATTTTTGCAGTAACACACTGAGTGTGATAATAAGGTTTATGCATAGTTGTAAAGAATGTGCTGACAGATGGAAAAGGAGCCATGTCAGTCTGCACAGCATTCATTTTTATATATATTAAAAAAAATCATACTACACCTGACTCTGATTTAAAAAGCAGTTCTTTCTCCTGCTGTCTTCTAGGAACAGAAATATTTTAGAGTATATAGAAAAAATCCAACCCCCAGTGAACTGATTTGCTAAAATTTCAAGTTCTGTGCACATCAGAGTATCATAGGCCCCTGTATTACCATTGAAGGTGTCATGTGCAATGAAAAACTTATTCCCTCCAAACATGAATCTCCATGTAGTAAGTGCCTCGGATAGTGAGCAAGTAAATGCAGCAAGGAAAAAAGATGTGAGCCGAGTGGCTCCCACAATGGGGAGGCACAGCCCGTCTCTTCCTTTAAAAAGCAAAAATGCTAGCTAATTTGCCAAGGATTCGTTTTCATCCAAGGAAATTGAAATACGAGTGCAGATTGAACGAGAGCGTTGAGGTCATCTCTACCCCTTCATGATGTGATGTTTGAGAGCACATTGGTTAGAGGAAAAGAGCACTGTGAGGTAAATTCCTTATCCTTAACAACAAGAAGCAACAATGATCAACCCATCCAGCACCACCGACTTGACTCTGAGCCATGGTACCGGCTTTTGAGGGAGAGCAACCAGCTCCCAACATGTCTCTTCCAGACCTATTACCATGCTCTTAGAAAAGCCCATCCTATGCTAAAGTGAATGGATAAATGAATGAATGAATGGATGAATGAATGAATGAAATAGAACAAACAAACAAAAAACCCCACTTTCACCCTCAACCTGTTTTTGATCAAATGCATCTGTATTAATTTGCTAAGCCTGTGGCTACCAAGCACCACAAACTGAGTGGATTAAACAACAGGAATGTCTTGGGTCATAGTTCTGGAGGTCAGAAGTCCGAAATCAAGGTGTTGGCAGAGTTGGTTCCTTCTGAGGGCCATGAGGATGTATTCCCGGCCTCTGTCATTGGCTTCCCTAAATCTTTTCACATTGTCTTCTCTCTGACAAGGAAGGAGGTAAGAGTATGGTATGGTAATAGGTCTGAAAGAGAGAAGACGTTGGTAAAGATACTCCTGAATTATTACATTTGTTAACTTTTGCTTCTTACAAATCCATAACAAGCTATGCATCTGCTACTTCTCTCCAATATTCTCTTCAATCAACTTCACAATTAGTCCCAACATTCAACCACTATTTTGGCAGCTGGTTCACAGATACTGTTCTCACATCAGATTCTGGCATGACCATAGGTTACTTCCGTATCCATGGCAGTGAACCACCCACAACCTACTCCGTTTGCTCTTGATCTCTTCAACTCAAGTGACCTTCAAATGTGGTCCACTTATACTGCCTGATCATGCTAATTTTCTAATTTCTCTACTTCATTTATACCATCAGTTACCAAATTATGGCATTACATGGAAAATTAATGTTTCAGTACGTTAACAAGATCACACAGAGGAAGGGGCCCCTGAGTGGCTCAGCTGGTTAGGCGACTGCCTTTGGCTCAGGTCATGATCCTGGAGTCCTGGGATCGAGTCCCACATCGGGCTCCCGGTTCAGCAGGGATCCTGCTTCTCCCTCTGACCGTCTCCCCTCTCATGCTGTTTCTCTCTCTCTCTTTCTCTCTCTCAAATAAATAAATAAAAATCTTTAAAAAAAAATTTCATCTGCTGATCCATACTCAAAAATGAAACAAAAAAATTAAAAAAAAAAAAGATCACACAGAGGAAGATAAAATGGTATATAGTCAAATAAATTTAGGAGAATGAGGTTAATAAAGGTTGAAACATTTCTTTACTGAAGGAATTTAGTACACGAACATTTGTTCTGAATAACCAAGATTTTGTGCCTGCTTTAACCAAATTAATGTCATCAATTAAAAAAAAAAATAATGAAGCCTAGTGAACCATAGAACACCAATCTGGGAATTAGCAGATTACAACTGTTCTTTAATCCATAACCCCTATTCTCATTTCCTCCCCTCATTCCAGTTATCCACCGCTTCCTTGGGATTTTTGGCTAAATCACTTAGGCCATTCTTTTGCTAGATAGTTCTTCCACTTAGTTTTATTTCTACATCCACCCTGTAACTCTTTGTCCCTTCTAGTCCCACATGCGAGCTCATGTTCTGCAACTTTCAGTAGGCCTTTGAAACTGCAAGCAAAAATACCCATGCTAAATCCTTTTTCAGTTTAACCCAGCATATAATAAACTATCACTATTTTTTAAGTCACCTGTTCACCCACTTCACTCCATCTCTTTTCTCTCTTTTTCTCCTGTCTTCAACTCTTCTCTACTGATTCTTTCTCCTACAGTAGTAAATCTGTTCAAAGGAGTCTCACTGCAATTTTCTTTTCCTTATTTACAACTTCCTTCTTGAAGTTTTGGCCTTATCATCCTTTTCAAATTAAATCCCATGAGCTTGGAGTATCTTTCTACTTATCTGTGCCTCTTCAATTTCTTTTATCAATGTCTTATAGTTTTCAGTGTACAGGTCTTTCACTTCTTTGGTTAAATTTATTCCAAGGTATTTTATTCTTTTTGATGCAGTTGTAAATGGGATTGTTTTCTTAATTTCTCTTTCCAATAGTTCATTATTACTGTATAGAAATGCAACAGATTACTGTACAGTGATTTTGTAACCTGCAGTTTTGCTAAATTCATTGGTTAGTTTAACAGGTTTTTTTGTTTGTTTGTTTTTTGTGGGAAAGTAATTCTTGATAGAGACAATGCAGATACTTAAAAAATTTCAAAAAATAATTGTGATATAAATACTAGATTACAAAATAGAAGTTAATAAAAGAAGGTAAATGTGTTTGAGTTATCAAGGGATACTGACTAGATATATACCACTTAAAAAATAGACATTTTATTGTAGAATAGTTTGTATTTACTGAAAAATAAATATAGTAAGAGGGTTTCCATAGAACCTATATATGGTTTCCTCTGTTATTAGTATTTTATATTTGTCACAGTTAATTGTGGCAACTCATGATCCAGTATTGTATGTTATCATTAAAATCCATACTTTATTCAGATTTCCTTGGGCATTGCCTAATGTCCTTCTGTTGTTGTTGTTGTTGTTCAAATGTACCATATTACATTTATTCATCATGTCTCCTTAGACTCCCCTTGACTGTGATAGTTTCCATGATTTTCCTTGTTTTTGATGACCATGACAGTTTTGAGGAATACCGTTCAGTAACTTTGTAGAATGCCCTTCGAAGGGATTTGTCTGATGTTTTTCACATGATTAGACTGCAGTTATGGGTGTTTGGGAGGAAGGCCACAAAGGGAAGTGTCATTTTCATCACACTCCATCAAAGGTACATGCTATCAGTGGGACTTATCACTGTTGGTGTTAATTTTGGTCACATGACTGAGGTAATCTTTGTTGGGTTTCTCTACCATAAAGTTACTTTTTTCATTCCCTCATTCAATACTATACTCTTTGGAAGGATATTTCCACATATAGCCCACACTCAAGATGTGGACAGTTATGCTTCACTTTTTTTAAGGGTGTGTTATCTACATAGTATATACAAATTTAAAAAAATCATTTAGATAGCTGAGAAATCCCAGAATATAATGCAGAATATGACAAAACAATCTAACGCTATTAAAAATTTAGGAAACAGCATCACTAAAGGTGATGAGGGAAAATGTGCTGATCTAAGTAACTTTGGAAATTAGTGGAATCTGTAAAGCTAAAGACAAAAACAGTACATAATTACATAATTTAGTTGATAATGTTGTTTTCCACAGGGATATTAGTTAAAAATTATCATATTGCTATACATGTATTCAGGAATTGAACAATTAAGTAAATGGATGGTAGATGGTGAGAGCTAGGTGGGAAGTGAGATTTTACAGACAACGGAAAAAGAGAGAATAATCCCTGTTTTAATGGAGTAGAATTGGGGACATCACTATGAAATAATGTTTAGTTTAATATACATATATTTATTATTTAATATATATATGTGTGTGTATATATGTATATATAGATAGATAGATAGATATGTGTAAATACACAGGTAAGTTTATGCACATAACCTCTCTTGCTTTGTCAGCTGAGACAGCCCAGAAGTGATGACATTCCCATTATAAATAAGTACATACAGTACCCAGATCTTAGTTCCTAAGTACCATTCTTCAGTAAAAGGATCAAGGACTCTTTGGAGAAATGACTAATTCAGGGGCTGGGGCAGAAAATAGAAAAGGTGAGTCTGGAGTATTTTGTAGAGTCAGAGGTAATGAATGCTGAGAAATAAAAAATTTAAAAGCCCTGTTATGATGGGGCCATGTCAAAAGATACAAGAGACATTAATAGAGCTCCCAGTGGCCAACATTGGAATAATGTGAACAAACAAAAGACATGAAGTAATATTGGACTATGAAACAAATATCCATGAGTACATATGGGTATAAAGAAATTATTGAATAAATAAATAAATGAGGGAGAAGAGACAAGTCTTTCATGAGAAGAATTCCAAATAATGTATGTGTTACTTTGATATATATAATTTCATATAGAAAAGACCAATAGTTTTTTTCAAATATAGAATAAAAACAGGATTTCCAAATTCTGTATCAGCACAAAATATAAGAAAGTAGTAGATCATGGGTAAACAAAACAAAACAAAGCAAGATACTCATAAAGTTAAATTAAAATTGAAGAAAAAAGATCAAATGCAGTATTTATTTTCTCTTCCCTTATCAAAAATGTTAATTTACCAATTCTGTGGTGGGGCTCAGACAAGTTCATATTGAAAAATTATCCAGGTGATTGCAAACCGTATTAGTTGTTGTAAGGAACTAACGTTAAGAAAATTTTGGCAAACATAATGAAGAAAAAGAGATAATGCAGTTATGCTATATTAGGAGGTGAAATGCAGCATCAAATATGAGGACACTAACGCTTTTCAAATATTTATATATTTATAGAATTTATTTTAAATTCTGTATATTTTTTTATTTAATTATTTATTTTTATTATGTTATGTTAATCACCATACATTATATCATTAGTTTTAGAAGTAGTGTTCCATGATTCATTGTTTGTGTATAACACCCAGTGCTCCATGCAGAATGTGCCCTCCTCAATACCCATCACCAGACTAACCCATCCTCCCACCCCCCTCCCCTCTAGAACCCTCAGTTTGTTTCTCAGAGTCCCCCTCCAATTCCCCCCCTTCATTTTTCCCTTCCTGCTATCTTCTTCTTTTATTTTTTTAATATATAGTGTACTATTTGTTTCAGAAGTACAGGTCTGTGATACAAGAGTCTTACACAATTCAGAGCACTCACCATAGCACATACCCTCCCCAATGTCTATCACCCAGCCACCCCATCCCTCCCACCCCCACCACTCCAGCAACCCTCAGTTTGTTTCCTGAGATTAAGAATTCCTCATATCAGTGAGGTCATATGATACATGTCTTTTTCTGATTGACTTAATTCGCTCAGCATAATACCCTCCAGTTCCATCCACATCATTGCAAATGGCAAGATTTCATTCCTTTAGGTGGCTGCATAATATTCCATTGTATATATATACCACATCTTCTTTATACATTCATCTGTTGATGGACATCTTGGCTCTTTCCATAGTTTAGCTATTGTGGACATTGCTGCTATAAACATTAGGGTGCACATACCCCTTCGGATCCCTACATTTGAGTCTTTGGGGTAAATACGCAGTAGTGCAATTGCTGGGTCATATGGTAGCTCCATTTTCAACTCTTTGAGGAACCTCCATACTGTTTTCCATAGTGGCTGAACCAGCTTGCATTCCCACCAACAGTATAGGAGGGTTCCCCTTGCTCCGCATGCCCGCCAACATCTGTCATTTCCTGACTTGTTAATTTTAGTCATTCTGACTGGTGTGAGGTGGTATCTCATTGAGGTTTTGATTTGGATTTTCCTGATGCCGAGCAATGTTGAGCACTTTTTCATGTGTCTGTTGGCCATTTGGATGTCTTCTTTGGAAAAATGTCTTCTGTCCATTTCTTGATGGGATCATTTGTTCTTTGGGTGTTGAGTTTAAGAAGTTCTTTATAGATAGATTTTGGATACTAGCCCTTTATCTGATATGTCATTTCCAAATACCTTCTCCCATTCTGTCAGTTGTCTTATGGTTTTTTGGACTGTTTCTTTTGATGTGCAAAAGCTTTTTATCTTGATGAAGTCCCAATAGTTCATTTTTGTCCTTGCTTCCCTTGCCTTTGGTGATGTTTCTAGGAAGAAGTTGCTGCAGCTGAGGTCGAACAGGTTGCTGCCCGTTATCTACTCAAGGATTTTGATGGATTCCTGTCTTACATTTAGGTCTTTCATCCATTTTGAGTCTATTTTGTGTGTGTGGTGTAAGGAAATGGTCCAGTTTCATTCTTCTGCAAGTGGCTGTCCAATTTTCCCAATACCATTTGTTGAAGAGACTCTCTTTTTTCCATTGGACATTCTTTCCTGCTTTGTTGAAGATTAGTTGACCATAGAGTTGAGGGTCCATTTCTGAGCTCTCTATTCTGTTCCACTGATCTATGTGTCTGTTTTTGTGCCAGGACCATACTGTCTTGATGATGACAGCTTTGTAATAGAGCTTGAAGTCCAGAATTGTGATGCCACCAGCTTTGCTTTTCTTTTTCAATATTCCTCTGGCTATTCGGGGTCTTTTCTGGTTCCATACAAATTTTAGGATTATTTGTTCCATTTCTTTGAAAAAAATGGATGGTATTTTGATAGGGATTGCATTGAATGTGTAAATTGCTCTAGGTAGCATTGACATCTTCACAATATTTGTTCTTCCAATCCATGAGCATGGAACGTTTTTCCATTTCTTTGTGTCTTCCTCAATTTCTTTCATGAGTATTTTATAGTTTTCTGAGTACAGATTCTTTGCCTCTTTGGTTAGATTTATTCCTAGGTATCTTATGGTTGTGGGTGCAATTCTAAATGGGATCGACTCCTTAATTTCTCTTTCTTCTGTCTTGTTGGTGTGTAGGAATGCCACTGATTTCTGTGCATTGATTTTATATCCTGCCACTTTACTGAATTCCTGTATGAGTTCTAGCAGTTTTGGGGTGGAGTCTTTTGGGTTTTCCACATAAAGTATCATAACATCTGCAAAGAGTGAGAGTTTGACTTCTTCTTTGCCAATTTGTATGCCTTTTATTTCTTTTTGTTGTCTGATTGCTGTGGTTAGGACTTCTAATACTATGTTGAATAGCAGTAGTGATAGGGGACATCCCTGCCGTGTTCCTGACCTTAGGTGGAAAGTACTAAGTTTTTCCCCTTTGAGAATGATATTCGCTGTGGGTTTTTCATAGATGGCTTTTATGATATTGAGGTATGTATCCTCTATCCCTATACTCTGAAGAGTTTTGATCAAGAAAGGATGCTGCACTTTGTCAAATGCTTTTTCTGCATCTATTGAGAGGATCATTTGGTTCTTGTTCTTTCTTTTATTAATGTATTGTATCACATTGATTGATTTGCAGATGTTGAACCAACCTTGCAGCCCAGGGATAAATCCCACTTGGTCATTGTGAATTATCTTTTTAATGTACTGTTGGATCCTATTGGCTAGTATTTTGGTGAGAATTTTTGCATCCATGCTCATCAAGGATACTGGTCTGTAATTCTCCTTTTTGATGGGGTCTTTGTCTGGTTTGGGGATCAAGGTAATGGTGGCCTCATAAAACGGGTTTGGAAGTTTTCCTTCCATTTCAATTTTTTGGAACAGTTTCAGAAGAATAGGTATTAATTCTTCTTGAAATGTTTGGTAGAATTCCCCTGGGAAGCCATCTGGCCCTGGGCGTTTGTTTGTTGGGAGATTTTTGATGACTGCTTCAATTTCCTTAGTGGTTATAGGTCTGTTCAGGTTTTCTATTTCTTCCTGGTTCAGTTTTGGTAATTGATACATCTCTAGGAATGCATCCATTTCTTCCAGATTATCTAATTTGTTGGCATATAGTTGCTCATAATATGTTCTTATAATTGTTTGCATTTCTTTGGTGTTGGTTGTGATCTCTCCTCTTTCATTCATGATTTTATTTATTTGGGTCCTTTCTCTTTTCTTTTTGATAAGTCTGGCCAAGGGTTTATCAATCTCGTTAATTCTTTCAAAGTAGCAGCTCCTAGTTTTGTTGATCTGTTCTACTGTTCTTTTGGTTTCTATTTCATTGATTTCTGCTCTGATTATTTCTCTTCTCCTGCTGGGTTTAGGCTTTATTTGCTGTTCTTTCTCCAGCTCCGATAGGTGTAGGGTTAGGTTGTGTATTTGAGACCTTTCTTGTTTCTTGAGAAAGGCTTGTATTGCTATATACTTTCCTCTTAGGACTGCCTTTGCTGCATCCCAAAGATTTTGAACAGTTGTGTTTTCATTTTCATTTGTTTCCTTGATATTTTTTAATTCTTCTTTAATTTCCTGGTTGACCCATTCATTCTTTAGTAGGATGCTCTTTAGCCTCCATGTATTTGAGTTCTTTCCGACTTTCCCCTGTGATTGATCTAGTTTCAAAGCACTGTCATCTGAAAATATGCAGGGAATGATCCCAATCTTTTGGTACCAGTTGAGCCCTGATTTGTGATGTAGGATGTGATCTATTCTGGACAATGTTCCATGGGCACTAGAGAAGAATGTGTATTCTGTGGCTTTGGGATGGAATGTTCTGAATAGATCTGTGAAGTCCATTTGGTCCAGTGTGTCATTTAAAGCCTTTATTTCCTTGATCTTTTGCTTAGATGATCTGTCCATTTCAGTGAGGGGCGTGTTAAAGTCCCCCACTATTATTGTATTGTTGTCAATGTGTTTCTTTGCTTTTGTTATTAATTGGCTTATATAATTGGCTGCTCCCATGTTAAGGGCATAGATACTTACAATTGTTAGATCTTCTTGTTCGATAGACCTTTTAAGTAGGGTATAGTGTCCTTCCTCATCTCTTATTATAGTCTTTGGTTTAAAATCTAATTTGTCTGATATAAGGATTGCCACCCCAGCTTTCTTTTGGTGTCCATTAGCATGGTAAATGGTTTTCCACCCCCTCACTTTCAATCTGGGGGTGTGTTTGGGTCTAAAATGAGTCTCTTGCAGACAGCATATTGATGGATCTTGTTTTTTAATCCAGTCTGATAGCCTGGGTCTTTTGATTGGGGCATTTAGCTTATTTACATTCAGGGTAACTATTGAAAGATACGAATTTAGTGCCATTGTATTGCCTGTAAGGTGACTGTTACTGTATATTGTCTGTGTTCCTTTCTGGTCTATGTTACTTTTAGGCTCTCTCTTTGCTTAGAGGACCCGTTTCAATATTTCTTGTAGGGCTGGTTTTGTGTTTGCAAATTCCTTTAGTTTTTGTTTGTCCTGGAAGCTTTTTATCTCTCCTTCTATTTTCAATGACAGCCTAGCTGGATATAGTATTCTTGGCTGCATATTTTTCTCATTTAGTGCTCTGAATATATCCTGCCAGTCCTTTCTGGCCTGCCAGGTTTCTGTGGATAGCTCTGTTGCCAATCTAAAGTATCTACCATTGTAGGTTACAGATCTCTTCTCCCGAGCAGCTTTCAAGATTTTCTCTTTGTCTCTGAGATGCATAAGTTTTACTATTAGATGTCGGGGTGCTGACCTATTTTTATTGATTTTGAGGGGGGTTCTCTGTGCCTCCTGGATTTTAATGCCTGTTTCCTTCCCCAAATTAGGGAAGTTCTCTGCTATAATTTGCTCCAATATACTTTCTGCCCCTCTCTTTCTTCTTCTTCTGGGATCCCAATTATTCTAATATTTCCTCTTATGCTATCACTTATCTCTTGAATTCTGCCCTCGTGATTCAGTAGTTGTTTAACTCTCTTTTTCTCAGCTTCTTTATTTTCCATCATTTGGTCTTCTATATCACTAATTTCTCTTCTGCCTCATTTATCCTAGCAGTTAGAGCCTCCATTTTTTATTGCACCTCATTAATAGCCTTTTTGATTTCGACTCGGTTAGATTTAGTTCTTTTATTTCTCCAGAAAGGGCTTCTCTAATATCTTCCATGCTTTTTTCAAGCCCAGTTAGTATCTTTAAAATCGTCATTCTGAACTCTAGTTCTGACATCTTACTTATGTCTGTATTGATTAGGTCCCTGGCAGTCAGTACTGCCTCTTGTTCTTTTTTTTGAGGTGACTTCTTCCATCTTGTCATTTTGTCCAGAGGAGAATAGATGAATGAGAGAACAAAATGCTAACAGGGTAACAATGACCCCAGAAAAATATACACTAAACAAATCAGAAGAGACTTGAAACCAGGGGAAAAGAAAGGGAAAGAAAGAAAAAAGAAGAAGAAGAAAAAAAAAGAAAAAGATAAAGATAAAAACAAACAAACAAACAAACAAAAAAACAGAGTATGATCCAATATGATGAGGCTGGTGCATAGATCAGTGCCACACACTAGGTTTTGGACGTATTTTGGTCTGTTAGAAGAAAGTGTCTCCCAAAACTTTAAAGAAAGAAAAACTTATATATGTACAAAAATAAGGGTAAATACAATGAAGGGATGGAATATAACTGTAAAAATGAAAATTATAAAAGATTTTATAATAGGAATTGATGATAAGTTGGTTGAAAAAAGAAAGAAGAGGATTTTTTTAAAAAAAGGGAGAGAATGTGATCAGGCAGGAGACTAGAACAAAGCCATACACTAGAGATTTAGGGTATATTTTGATCTGTTATAAGAAGCTGTATCCCAAAATTTTAAAGAGAGAACAACTTATATATATATATATACCAAAAATAAGGTTAAGTACTATGAAGGGATAAAATATGACTCTAAAAATGAAAAATAAAAAAGATTTTTTAAAAAAGGGATTGATAAGATGTTGGTTGAAAAAGGGGAAAAGAAAAATTCAAAAAAAAAGGAAAAAGAAAGTTAAAAAAAAATTAACTTTGAGGGTCACCTGGATGGCTCAGTCGTTAAGTGTCTGCCTTCAGCTCAGGTCATGATCCCAGGGTCCTGGGATAGAGCCCCGCATCGGGCTCCTTGCTCTGCGGGGAGCCTGCTTCTCCCTCTCCCACTCCCCCTGCTTGTGTTCCCTCTCTCGCTATCTCTCTCTCTGTCAAATAAATAAATAAAATCTTAAAAAAAAAATTAACTTTGAAAGACTAAAGAATCATGGTAAAAAAAAAAACCATGAATTCTATGTGCAGTATTCCCCTAGCGCTGGCATTCTGCTGTTCTCATTGATGGTAAACTTGGTCTTGGCTGGCTGTTCTTGCTGATCTTCTGGGGGAGGGGCCTGTTGCCATGGTTCTCAAATGTCTTTGCCAGAGGTGGAATCGCCCCGCCCTTGCTGGGGCCCAGCTAAGTAACCTGCTCAGGTTTGCTCTCGGGACCTTTTGTTCCCTGCAAGCTTTCTGTACAGCTTTGGAGGATGAGAGTGAAAATGGCGGCCTCCCAATCTCCACCCCGGAGGAGCCGACAAGTTGGGGCCCCACTCCTCAGTGAGCCCCCAGAGAAAAGCAGTCAATCCATCTCGTCTTCCTGGTCTCTGGCTGCACTCCATGCTCACCCATCCTGTGACCAAGCGTTTCTATCTCTGGCACCTGACCCCGTTTGGAGTCTCCAAACCCAGCAGATCCCTGCAGTGAGCTCCCGCACCGCTCTGCCCGGGGGAGGAAGGGGAGTCTTCTGGGATCTGCCACTTGTTGGGTCCTTGCTGGAAGAGCAGTGGCCCAACTGTGCCATGGATCATGGTTTATGGCAACCCCGAGCTGAGAGCCTACTCCTCTGCTCTGTCTCTGCCCCCGGCTTCCCTGCTCTGATACCTGCAAGCTCTGCTGCACTCAGGCACCCCCGGTCTTTCTGTGACCCCAAGGGTCCTGAGACCACACTGTCCCAGTGAGGGTTCCACCCCCCTGTTTAGCTACTGGATTAACGTCCCTCAGCAGAGCTGACTTCTAAAATTTCCGATTTTGTGCTCTGCTGCTCTATCACTTGCCAGTAGTGGCTGATGGAGGCCCCCTCCCCCACCATCTATCTTCCCAAATATCGCCTTGGATTCACTTCTCTGCACGTCCTACTTTCCAGAAAGTGGTTGTTTTCCATTCAGAGAGTTGCTGCTATTCTTTCTTTCGATCTCCTGTTGAGTTCGTAGGTGTTCAGAATGGTTTGATCCTTATCTAGCTGAATTCCTGGGACCAGATGAAATTTAGGTCTCCTACTTCTCTGCCATATTGCTCCTCCCCTTCTAAATTCTATATATTTTTGAAAGAATTAATGACATGGACAAATTTCTAGAAAAATTATTATAAAAATTGATACTTTATGTTGAGGCTTAAAAAATAAAGCTTCAAAGAAGGAAAATATTATCTAGGAAATAATTACTAAAAAGACATTTTTATCAAATAATTTTATGCTGAGCTCTTTGAAACTTGCAAACTATTTCTGATGATAGTAATTGATGAAGTTTTCCAATTCAATTATGAACCAAGCAACATCCTACACTAAAACATAAGAAATATGAAACATTAAAAAAAGAAAAACTGACTAAAGGTCTTTAGAACTATTACTGCAAAATATTAGCAAATCAAATGTAGCAGTTTATTAAAAGATAACACACCATGACAAAATAGGTTTGTATTCCAGGAATGCACTAACAATTCAATATTAGGAAACCAAGTAATAATTCATCAGAACAATCGATCAAAGGAGAAGGAAGAAAAATTTATCTTGATAGATGCTGAAAAAGCATTTTAAAATAATTCAACATCAATTATTGATAAAAAACGTTAGTCAACTAGGAATAGGAGATAAGAACAAATCCCTAAAATGATGAAGTCGATCTATTTCAAACTAACAACTAGCATTGAATCTCATCGTAAAGCATTAGACAAAGATCATTATTGCTGTTTTTTTTATTTAATTTTTTAAAAAGTCATTTATTTGAATTTCCCTGATGGCTAATGATGATGAACATTTTTTCATGTGTCTGTTAGCCATTTGTATGTCTTCTTCGGAGAAGTATCCGTTCATGTCTTCTGCCCATTTTTTGACTTGATTATTTGTTTTTTGGGGGTTGAATTTGAGAAGTTCTTTATAGATCTTGGATAGCAGCCCTTTATCTGTAGTATCATTTGCAAATATCTTCTCCCATTCTGTGAGTTGCCTCTTTGTTTTGTTGACTCTTTCCCTTGCTGTGCAGAAGCTTTTTATTTTGATGAAGTCCCTAAAGTTCATTTTTGCTTTTGTTTCACTAGCGTTTGGAGATATATCTTGAAAGAAGTTGCTGTGGCCAATATCAAAGAGGTTACTGCCTATGTTCTTCTCTAGGATTTTGATGGATTCCTGTCTCAGGTTGAGGTCTTTCATCCATTTTGAGTTTATTTTTGTGTATGGTGTTAGAGAATGGTTGAGTTTCATTCTTCTGCATGTGGCTGTCCAATTTTCCCAGCACCATTTATTGAAGAGACTGTCTTTTTTCCATTGCATATTTTGCCTGCTTTGTCAAAAATTATTTGACCATAGAGTTGTGGGTCCATATCTGGGCTCTCTATTCTGTTCCATTGGTCTATATGTCTGTTTTTGTGGCAGTATCATGCTGTCTTGGTGATCACTGCTTTGTAATATAGCTTGAAATCAAGGAAATTCAAATCAAAACCACATTGAGATACCACCTTACACCAGTTAGAATGGCAAAAATTAACAAGGCAAGAAACAACAAATGTTGGAGAGGTTGTGGAGAAAGGGGAACGCTCTGACACTGTTGGTGGGAATGCAAGTTGGTTTAGCCACTTTGGAAAACAGTGTGGAGATGCCTCAGAAAATTAAAAATAGAGCTACCCTATGACCCAGCAATTTCACTACTGGGTATTTACCCCAAAGACACAGATGTAGTGAAAAAAAGGGTCATATGCACCCCAATGTTCATAGCAATGTCTGCAATAGCCAAACTGTGGAAAGAGCCGAGATGCCCTTCAACAGATGAATGGATAAAGAAGATGTGGTCCATATATACGATGGAATATTACTCAGCCATCAGAAAGGATGAATACCCAACTTTTACATCAACATGGATGGGACTGGTGCTAAGTGAAATAAGTCAAGCAGAGAAAGTCAATTATCATATATTTTCACTTATTAGTGGAACATAAGGAATAGCATGGAGGACATTAGGAGAAGGAAGGGAAAAATGAAGGGGGGGAGATTGGAAGGAGAGATGAACCATGAGAGACTATGGACCCTGAGAATCAAATTGAGGGTTTCAGAGGGGTGGGGGTGAGGGGATGGGTTAGCCTGGTGATGGATATTAAAGAGGGCACGTATTTCATGGGGCACTGTGTGTTATAAGAAAACAATGAATCATGGATCACTACATCAAAAACTAATGATGTATTATATGGTGACTAACACAACATCATAAAATTTTAAAAAGTTAAAAAAAGTTATTTATTAATATATATTTTATAAATAATAAAATTCACTCTTTTAAGTGTCTAGTTTGAATTTAGATAAATGTAGTTATATAGTCATCAGACTAATAAGAACAGAATATTTTTTTATCTCATAATGATTTCTCTTGTCCCTTTGCTCCTCTCCCTCTGTTCTTAGACCCTGCTGACTACTCTTCTAATGTATGTCTCTGTATATTAATATTTTCCAGAATTTCCTGTAAATTGAATCATGTAATATATAGGTTCTCATCATAATACATAATGCTTTAAAAATTCATCCATGTTTTTTGCATATATCGTTAGCTTGTCTTTTTTTATTGCTGGGTTCCATTCTACTATATAGATGTATCATAAATTACTTTCTCATTCATAAGATGATACATATTTAGGTTATTTCTAATGTTTTGTTATTAAGAATAAAACTTCTGTAAACATTTGCATACATGTATGTGAGTAACATATTTTGTCAGTTCTCTTTGCTAAATATCCAAAAGTAGGATTGCTGGATTATATGATTAGCATATATTCTGTATATGTGTGTGTATATATATATTTATCAGTATATATTACATGATCAGTATATGTAAAGTTCCATGTAACTTTATGGAAAATTGTCAAACTATTTTCTAGAGTGGTGTACAATTTTACATTTCACAAACAATGTATGAGGAGTTCTAGTTTTCCATATCATCATCAACACAGTATTGTCAATCTTTTTAGTTTTAACTATTTTCATAGGTGTTAGTAGTATCTTATGGTGTTTTTAATTTGTATTTCCACAATGGCTAATGATGTTGAGCACATTTTCATGTTCATATCTGCCCTCTGTGATTCTCTGTATTGATAATTGTATGTCAATAAGATAGTTTTTTATTTTTTACTGTATATTTATCTTAAAATCCCCTTAAAATTCCCTTTTGTCAGCATTTTGTTTGTTTCTTTCTTTTTTTTGGTTTCCTTATAGTCTTTGCTAGAACTTCTGGTTCAATATTGAATAGAAGTAGTGAGGGCAGACATACTTGTCTTGTCCCTGATCTTAGGGTGAAATCAGTAATATATGTTAGTTTGAGATCTTTAATAAAAGCCTATTTTCAGTGTTAAGCTCTCCAACATGAATTGTGGATTCAAATATATTTTCTTATATGATTTTTATTTATTTATTTTAAACTCTTTTATTAGATAGACACATTTTGGAGTTATTATATTTTCTTGATAAATTTACCCCATTACTTTTTAGTAATGTAAAATGTCTTTTTTCTCAAGTCTAGTTTGTCTGATATTTATATAGCCACTTCAATTCACTTTGGATTAGAGTTTGTGTGGTATATTTGTTCATTCTTTTGTTTTCAACAGATCTACACCTTTACATTTAACATCAGTCTCTTTGTAGGTAGCATGTATTAGATCTTGCTTTTTAATCTGATCTACAGTCTGTGTCTTTTAATTTAGTTTAAACAATTTGCATTTAATGTAATGATTATTGAAATCTATGTTACAAATTTTTTTCTATCATCCAATTTTTTTTTAATTTCTCATTTTCACTTTTGACTTATTTTAGATTGGGTACTTTTAATATTTTTTATCTTAAGTATTAATTTATCAATTATACTTCTTTTATATGAGTTGCTATCATGTTTACAATATATATCTTTAGTTTATCACAGTGTGCTGCCAAATGATATTATGTAACTTTCTGTAAAACAAAAGAAACTTAAGTTGGAGAACTGCCGTTTATTTCCTCCTGTACTTTATGCTATTTTTTGTCATATACTTATTTCTACATATGTTATGAACTCCATAATACTTTGGTCCTACTTTCATCTTGGATAATCACTTATCATATAAAGAGATTAAGACTAATGAATAATATATATTATATTTACCTACATGTATATCCCTTCCCAGAAGTTTTCCTTCTTTGTTTAGATTGTATATCCATTTGGTATCATAACCCTTCTGCCAGAGAACTTCCTAATGTTTCTCATAGCACAGGTCTGTGATAAATTCCTTTAGCTTGTGTGTTCCTCAATATATCTTTTTTAAAAAGATTTTATTTATTTATTTGAGAGAGAACAAGAACGAGAGAGAGAGCCCATGAGCGGGGAGGTGGGGTGGGGGTGGGTAGAGGGAGAAGCAGACTCCCTGCTGAGCAGGGACCCTGATGTGGGACAGATCCCAGGACACAGTGATCATGACCTGAGCCAAAGGCAGACACTTAACTGACTGAGACACCTGGGCACCCCCTCAATATGTCTTTATCTCATTTTTATTTTAAATATTTTACTAATAAGCTTTATTTTTAGAACAGTTTTAGACTTACAGAAATTTTTAGATTTACAGAAAAATTGAATGGGTAGTACACAGAATTCCCATGTAGTCCTCACACAGTTTCCCCTATTATTAGTGTATACCTTAATATGGTACATTTGTTACAATTCATGAACCAATATTGGTATGCTTATTCATGGTTTTTTCAGATTTCCTTAGTTTGTAATCTACTATCCTTTTCTATTCCAGGATCCCATTTAAGGTGTTGAATTACGTTTAGTTGTCATGTCTCCTTACATTTCTCTTGGTTGTTACAGTTGCGCAAACTTTCCTTGTTTTTGATGACCTTGACAATTTTCAGAAGTACTGGTCAAGTGTTTTGCAAAATATTTTCAATTGGTGTTTATCTGATTTTTCCTCATGATTATACTGAGGTTGTGGGCTTTGAGGAGGAAGATCACAGAGGTAAAGTACTATTTCATCACATCAGATCAGAAATGCATACTATCAGCGTGACTTCTTATCATTGTTGATATTAATTATGATCACCTAACAGAGATAGTGTTTCTAAGGTTTCCCTACAGTGAAGGTACTTTTTTCCTCCCTTTGTTTTCATATTGTCTTCTTTCAAAGTCACTGTGTGCAGTTTACACTTAAGGAGTGAGGAATTATGCTCCATCTCCTTTAGAGTGGCTTATTTACATAATTTACTTGGAATACTTCATGGGAGATTTTTTCTTCATTTATTAATTTATTCAATCACTTGTTTATATTAGTATGGATGCATTGATATTTATTTTATACTTTGGTTTAAATCTAATACTACTTATTTTCTTAGTAAAGTTATTCCAGATTTAGCCAATGGAAGCTCTTTCAGGTAGCTTTTATGACCTTTTGACATATCCTCATCACTTTAAAAAATTTTTAAGAACTTTTTTTTTATTTTCTGCCATTATAACATGCTCCAGGCTCAATTTGTACATTCCCTATCCATCCATGAATCAACTGTTTCTTCAAGAAGCCCTGATTATTTTTATTGGAGATTGGCATTAGAAACCAATATCTGACCTCATAGAATGAGTTTGGGACTTTTCCTTCTATTTCTATTTTTTGAAACAGCTTCAGAAGAATAAGGTATTAATTCTTCTTTAAATGTTTGGTAGAATTCCCCTGGGAAGCCATCCAGCCCTGGACTCCTGTTTCTTGGGAGATTTTTGATTACTGCTTCAATTTCCTTGCTGGTTATGGGTATTTTCAGGTTTTCTATTTCTTCCTGCTTCACTTTTGGTAGTTTATATGTCTCTAGGAATACATCCATTTCTTCCAGATTGCCTAATTTGTTGGCATACAGTTGCTCATAATATGTTTTTATAATTGCTTGTATTTCTTCAGTGTTGGTTGTGATCTCCTACTCTTTCATTCATAATTTCATTTATTTGGGTCCTTTCTCTTTTCTTTTTGATAAGCCTGGCCAGGGGTTTATCAATCTTAGTTATTTAAAAGAACCAGCTCCTGGTTTCGTTGATCTGTTCTACTGTTCTTTTGGTTTCTATTTCATTGATTTCTGCTCTGATCTTTATTAATTCCTTTCTCTTGCTGGGTTTAGGCTTTATTTGCTGTTCTTTCTTCAGCTCCTTTAGGTGTAAGGTAGGTTGTGTATTTGAGACATTCCTCATTTCTTAAGAAAGGCTTGTATTGCTATATACTTTCCTCTTAAGACTGCCTTTGCTGCAGCCCAAAGATTTTGAACAGTTGTGTTTTTATTTTCATTTGTTTCCATGAAATTTTTTTTATTCTTCTTTAATTTCCTGGTTGACCCATTCATTCTTTAGTAGGATGCTCTTTAGCCTCCCTGTATTTGAGCTCTTTCCAAACTTCCTCTTGTGATTGATTTCCAGTTTCAAAGCATTGTGGTCTGAACATATGCAGGGAATGATCCCAATCTTTTGGTACCATTGAGACCTGATTTGTGACCTAGGATGTGATCTATTCTGGAGAATGTTCCATGGGCACTTGAGAAGAATGTGCATTCTGTTGCCTTAGGATGGAATGCTCTGAATATATCTGTGAAGTCCATCTGGTCCAGTGGGTCATTCAAAGCTCTTGTTTCCTTGTTGATTTTTTGCTTAGATGATCTATCCACTGCAGTGAGTGGGTGCTAAAGGCCCCTGCTTTTATTTAATTTTGTTATTAATTGTTTTATATAATTGGCTGCTCCCATTTTAGGGGCATAACTATTTACAATTGTTAGATCTTCTTGTTGGATAGACCCTTTATTTATGATATAGTGTCCAGACTTTAAGCTCTTTTACAAAACTGTAATCATCAAGACAGTATGCTATTGGCACAAAAACAGACACATAGATCAATGGAACAGAATAGAGAACCCAGAAATGGACACTCAGCTCTTGGTCAACTAATCTTCAGCAAAGCAACAAAGAATATCCAATGGAAAAAAGACAGTCTCTTCAACAAATGGTGTTGGGAAAATTAGACAGCCACATGCAGAATGAAACTGGACCTTTTCCTTACATCATACACAAAAATAGACTCAAAATGGATGAAAGATCTAATATGAGACAGCAATCCATCAAAATCTTAGAGAAGAACACAGACATCAATCTCTATGACCTCGGCCTCAGCAACTTCTTGCTAGACACATCTCCAAAGGCAAGGGAAACAAAGGCAAAAATGAACTATTGGGACTCCATCAAGATAAAAACTTCTGCACAGCAAAGGAAACAGTTGATAAAACCAAAAGACAACAGACAGAATGGGAGAAGGTATTTGGAAATGACTTAGATAAAGGGCTAGTATTCAAAATCTATCAGATTGACAAGAACTTACCAAACTCAATACCCAAAGAACAAATAATCCAGTCAAGAAATGGGCAGAAGACATGAACAGACATTTCTCCAAAGAAGACATCCAAATGACCAACAGACACATGAAAAAATGCTCCACATCACTTGGCAGCAGGGAAATAAAAATCAATACCTCAATGAGATACCATCTCACACCAGTCAGAATGGCTAAAATTAACAAGTCAGAAAATGACAGATGTTGGTAAGGATGTAGAGACAGGGGAACCCTCTTACACTGTCAGTGGGAATGCAAGCTGCTGCAGCCATCATGGAAAACAGTATGGAGGTTTCTCAAAAAGTTGAAAATAGAGTTACCCTATGACCCAGTAATTGCACCATTAGGTATTTACCCCAAAGATACAAATGTAGTGATCCGAAGGGGCACCTGTACCCCAATGTTTATAGCAGCAATTGTCCACAATAGCCAAACTATGGAAAGAGCCCAGATGTCCATCGACAGAGGAATGGATAAAGAAGATGTGATATATATATATATTCTGGAATACTACCCAGCCATTAAAAAAAAAAAAAAAATCTTGCCATTCGCAATGACATGGATGGAACTATGCTAAGCGAAATAAGTCCATCAGAGAAAGACAATTACCATATGATCTCACTCATGTGTGGAATTTAAGAAACAAAACAGGATCATAGGGGAAGGGAGGGAAAAATAAAACAAGATAAAATCAGAGACGGAGACAAACCATAAGAGACTCTTAATCATAAGAAACAAACTAAAGGTTGCTGGAAGGGAGAGGGGTGGGGGAATGAGGTAACTGGGTGATGGGCATTATGGAGGACTTCTGATGTAATGAGCAATGGGTATTATATAAGACTGATGAATCACTGAACTCTACCTCTGAAACTAATAATATATTATATGATAATTAATTGAATTTAAATAAAAAAAATAATAAAAAGGAAACCAATATCTGGAGGCTAGGGTGCTCATTGTTACCAGGGTGTCCTTCTTTCCTCTTCCTTCTTTCCTTCCTTTCCCCCTCCCCTCTCAGCTGGCAAAGCAAAGACATATATGTGTGCATACAAACCTGCATATATACACCTATTATAAATATTTCTATATGTAGCCATCTGTATCTATATTAAATATGAATTCATACTGATGGCTCCAACTCTAACCCATTAAAATATGGATCATACCAGGTTCCTCCCTTTGCAATCTGTAAATTTCCTTTCCAACAGTGGCAAATCTGGCTTCTGTCATCCCCATTCATTTTCTTAATTGTTCAATTCCAATATGCCTTTATAGAAGTATCATATTTTGTATACACCCTCATAGAAAATAAGTTAGTCTACTAAAATAAAGGACTTATGTACAGTTTCTCTTGCCTTTAGTGATATAGAATCCACTCATTTCCAATATTACTCAGTTTAGCATCTTTCCCCTACCCATTTTATTGAGGTCATTTCATACATTTGTAATCCAATTAAATTATTTTGTAACAGTCTACATTTTTTCTAGAATTCTCTGACCCCTTAAATGATTTTTTAAAAATTTGCATGCATTAAGGTTTGCTTTTTTGCATTTTAAAGTACTATAAATTTTGGTAATGTATAATGTCATGTGTCCATGGTTGTACTATCGTGCATTCTACTACCCTAAAAATCCCCTGTGCTTCACCTGTTCATCTCCTCAAACTCTTGGCATCCACTGATCTTTTTATCAACTCCGTATTTTTATCTTTCCCAGAATGTCATATAATTGGAAAAATGTAAGATGTAGCCTTTTCAGACTGACTTATTTCACTTAATATGAATTTAAGGTCATTCCATGTCTCTTTTTGGGGGGGGGTGACTTAATAGATTTTTCTTTTATCATTTAATAATATCTTATTATATGGATATACCAATTTGTTTATCCATTTGCTTACTGAAGGAATATTATTTACACTTAGTTTTTAGCAATTATGATTAAAGCTGCTATTCATGTGCAGGTTTCTTTGTGGACATAAATTTTCAACACATTTGTGCAAATACCTAGGAACATGATACTTGGATTATATAAGACTGTGTTTAACTTTGTAAGAAATTGCCAAACTGTCTTCCCAAGTGGCTTTACTATTTTGCATTGCGACCACCAATGAATAATAACTCCTGTTGTACCATATCCTTATGAACATTCAATATTGTCAGTTTTTTGGATGTTAGCCATTTTAATAAGTATGTAGTGGTATCTCATCATTATATTAATTTGCAATTTCATAATAATAAATGATTTGGATCATATTTTCACATGCTCATTTTTCATCTGTATATCTCCTTTGTTGAAGCATCTGTTCAGACCTTTTGTGCATTTTAAAATTGGACTATTTGTGGGTTTTTAAAAATTCAGTTTCAGAATTCTTTGTATATTTTGGACCTAAGGCCTTTATCAAATATATGTTTTGCCAATATTTTTTCATTCTTGTCTTTTCATTCTCTTAGTAATGTCCTTTGTAGAAAAGAATTTAAAATTTTGATGAAGTTTAACATCAATTTTTTTCTGTCATGGATCATAGTAAGTTCACCTAGATGTTATCCAATGATTTTCTCTAAAAGTTTTATGATTTTACATTTTTTTTTAGTCTATGATTAATTATGATCAATTTTTGTGTAAAGAAAGTTGTGTGGCCAAATTCTTTTCTTTTGCATATGGAAATCCAGCATCTTTGTTGAAAAGATTGAAAAGTATTACCTTTACTCTTTTATTAAAGATGAACTGTGGTTTGAATTCTAGGCTTTTATGTGGATTGAATTCTAGGCTCCCTATTCTGTTCTCTTGAACTATATGTATCTATTCTTTTGTTAATGTCATGCTGTCTTTATCACTGCAGCTTTATAATACATTTAAAGAATCCACAAAGTAGCTTGCTGAATTTAGATGGGTTGTGTTGAATCTCTGTTAGGAAGAATCGACACCTGAAAAATATTGAGGTTTCCAACCCATAAACATGGAATATCATTCCATATATTTAAATTAAAAATTTTTTTCATCAGAGTTTTACAGTTTTCTACATATAGATCCTATATGTATTTTGTTAGATGTGTACCTAAATATTTAATTTTTATGTTAATTTAAATGGTATTGATTTTTACTTTCGAATTTGAATTGTTCATTGCTGGTATAAAGGAAAGCAACTGACTTTTGTGTATTAACCTTGTATCAAATGATCTGGCTATAATCACTTTTTCTCCTCTTTTTTGGCAGTTTATTGGGATTTTCTACATAGACAATCTGTCATCTGTGAAAAAAGAGTCTTATTTTTTTTCTTTCCAATTTGTATACCCTTATTACCATTCTTTGTCTTATTCTACTAGGTAAGACTTCCAGTGTGATGTTGAATATGAGTGGGGAAAAGGGAGCATCTTTTCCTTGTTCATGATTGTAAGAGGGAAGTTATCCAGGTACTTAGTATGATGTTAGCTGTAGGTAGTTTGTAAATGTTCTTTATAAAAATGAGGATATCGTCTATTCCTACTTTTTTGAGCGTTTGTATCATGATTTTGCCTAATGCATTTTCTGCATCAATTGATATGATTTTTCTTTAGCCTGTTGATAGAGTAGATTACAAAAATTTATTTTCAAATGTGAAACTGGCCTTGCATACCTGGAATAAATCCCACTTTGTCATTTTGTATAATTTTTGTACATTGTTAGATTTAAAGTGATAATATTTTGTTGTGGATTTTTAAAATCTATGTTCATAAGAGATATTGGCATATAGTTTTCCTTTTGTATAATGTTTTTATCTGGTTTTATATTAATCTAATGCCAGCATCATAGAATGAGTTAGAAAATGTTTCTTCCATTTTTTTTCTCCAAAAGTTTATAAAAATTGCTATTTTTTCTTTATTAAATGTTTGGTAGAGTTCACTAGTGAAACTATCTTGGTCTAGTGCTCTCTTTTTAGAAGATCATTAATTATTTGTCCAATTTCTTTAATAATTATAGGCCTATTCAAATTATTTATTTCTCTTTTTGTGAGAATTCTGGTAATTTTTGTCTTTCAAAAAATTGGTCCTCTTCATCTAAGTTATCAAATGTGTGGACCTATAGTTACTCATGATATTTCTTTATTATTCTCTTACTGTCCATAGGAGTTGTGGTGATGACACTTCTTTCATTTATGATATCAGTAATTTGTGCTTTCTCTCTTTTTTCATGATTAGTCTAGTCAGATCAATTTTATTGCTCTTTTCAAAACCCAGCATTTGGTTTTGTTGACTGTCTCTGTTGCATTTTCTGATTGTAATTTCATTGGTTTCTGCTTTAATTTTTACTATTTATTTTATTCTGTTTGCATTAGGACTAAATTGCTCTTCTTCCTTTGATTTCCTAGGTGGAAACAGATTATTGATTTTAGATCTTTCTTCTTTTCTAATATATGCATTCAATGCTATAAATTTTCCTCTAAGCACTGCTTTTGCTGCATCTCACAAATCTTGATAAATTGTATTTTCATTTACCTACTTCAAATTATTTAAAAAATTCTCTTGAGATTTTTTGTTGTTGTTACTTAGAATTGTGCTGTTTGAACTCTAAATATTTTGGGATTTTTCATTTGTCTTTCTGTTATTGAATTCTAGTTTAATTCCATTGTGGTCTGAGAATATAGCTTGTATGATTTCTATTCTTTTAAATTAGTTAGGGTCTTTTAATGGCCAAAATGTTATCTGTTTTGGTGAGTGTTCCATTTGAGCTTGAGACAAATATGTATTCCACTATTGTTGAATGATGTATATCCAGGTGATTAATAGTGGTGTTTATTCAACTATACCCTTACTGATTTCCTGCTGACTGTATCTATCAATTACTGAAAGAGAGGTATTGAAATCGTGGATTTGTCTAGGTCTCTTTGCTTTTCTATCAGTTTTTACCTCATATATTTTGATGCTTGCTTTTAGACTCATACATATTAAAGATTATTATATCTTCTTGGAGAATTAATCCTTTTATAATTATGTAATACCCTGATAATTTTCCTTGTTCTGAAGTTTGCTTTATCTGAAGTTAATATAGCTACTTCCACTTTCTTTTTTTTTATTTTTTAGAGATTTTTATTTATCTATTTGACAGACAGAGACACAGCGAGAGAGGGAACACAAGCAGGGGGAGTGGGAGAGGGAGAAGCAGGCTTCCCACTGAGCAGGGAGCCTGATGCGGGGCTCGATCCCAGGACCCTGGGATCATGACTTGAGCCGAAGGCAGATGCTCAAATGACTGAGCCACCCAGGCGCCCCACTTCCACTTTCTTTTCATTAGTGTTAGCATGATATCCCCTTCCCCATCCCTTTCCTTATAACTTGTATTTTGTTTTGTTTTGTTTTTTATTTTATTATGTTATGTTAGTTACCATACAATATATCATTAGTTTTTGATGTGGTGATCCACGATCCATTGTTTTCATATAACACCCAGTGCTCCATGCAGTACGTGCCCTCCTTAATACCTTGTGTTTTTATATTTAAAGTTCGTTCTTATAGACTACTTACAGTTGGGCCTTTAAAACAAAAATCAGTCTGACAATCTGTCTTTTAATTGTATTTTGGACCATTCATGTTTAAAGTGATTATGGGGGCACCTGGGTGGCTCAGACATTAGGCGTCTGCCTTTGGCTCCGGTCATGATCCCAGGGTCCTGGGATCGAGCCCCGCATCGGGCTCCCTGCTCGGCAGGAAGCCTGCTTCTCCCTCTCCCACTCCCTCTGCTTATGTTCCCTCTCTCGCTGTGTCTCTCTCTGTCAAATAAATAAATAAAATCTTAAAAAAAAAATAAAGTGATTTTGGATATCCATGCTTATAATTGTTTTGTATTCATTGCATTTGTCTTTTATTTCTATCCAAAAAATTTTCCCATTCTCATGCTGTCTCTCGTTTTAATCGAGCATTATATTTCCACTTTTTCTCTTCTCTTAGCATATCAATTATATTAAAAAAAATATTTTAGTGGTTGACCTAGAATTTGCAATATGCATTTATAATTAATCTAAGTCCACTTTCAAGTAACACTACAGCACTTTATGGGTAGTACAGTACCTGTAACATAATTTTTTTTTATTTCTTTCTTCTGTGCCTTATAACATTGCTATCATTCATTTTACCTATCCATATGTTATGATCACTCAATATATTGTTACTTTTATTTCTTTGAAGAAACAGTTATTTATTAGACCAATTAAGGATAAGAAATATTTGTTTTACTTACATTTATTTTTTTGCACTGTACCTCCTTTCTTTATGTAGTTCCCAGTTTCTACATATTTCCCTTCTCTCTGAAGAATTTCTTTTTATATATTTTTAGAATTATTTATTTATTTATTTGACAGAGAGAGAGAGAGAACAAGCAGGGGGAGTGGCAGGCAGAGGAGAAGGGAGAAGCAGGTTCCCTGCAGAGCGGGGGAGCTCTATGTGGGACTTGATCCCAGGATCTCCAGATCATGATCCAAGCAGAAGGCAGTTGCTTAACCAACTGAGCCACCCAGGCACCCTCTCTGAAGAATTTCTTTCAAAATTTCTTGCAGGGCATGTCTTCCAACAATGAATTCCTTCTTTTCTTGGCTATCTGAGAAAGTCTTTATTTCTCCTTCACTTTCGAAGGATAATTTCACTGGATATAGGATTCTAGGTTGTGCTTATGTTTTTCTTTCTACACTTTAAATATTTCTCTTTACTTTCTTCTTGTTTACACGGTTTCTGATGAGAAGTCCTCTGTAATTCTTATACTTATTTCTCTATAGGTAAAGCATATTTTTTCCCCTATGGCTTTTGGATTCTTTCACTATTTTTTCTTTGTCTTTGATTTCCCACAGCTTGAATATAATTTGCCCATGTTGTAGGGTTTTTTGTTTGTTTTTATTTTGTTTTGTTTTTGTGTTTATCTTGTGGGTGTTATCTGAGTCTCCTGGATCTGTTGTTTGGTGTCTGTCATTAATTTGGGAAAGTGGTAAGACATTATTAGTTTAGATAATTCTTCTGCTCCTTTTTATCATTCTTGTCCTTCTCTTATATAACAATCATACATATGAAACACTTTTGTAATTGTCCCACAGTTCTTGTACATGCTGTTTTGTTTTTCATTCTTGCTTTACTTTGCATCTCGTTTGTAAGTTTCTTTTCATATACTTCAAGCTTACTGATTCTTTCCTTGCTTATGTCTAGTCTAGTGATGAACCCATCAAAAGCAGTATTCATTTACGTTACAGTGCTTTTTTCTACATACCACCCATCCTTACATGTTGTATATTTTCTCCACTAGAGCACTTAAGATATTAATCCCGATTGTTCTAATTCTCTTTCTTATAATTTGAAAATCTGTGTCCATGCCTGAATCTGGTTCTGATGCTTATTTTGACTCCTCAGATAAAGTGTTTTTCTTGCTTTTAGCATACCTTGTACCTTTTTGTTAAAACTGGATATGATGTATTGGATAATAAGAATTGAGATAAAGAGATCTGTATTGTGACATTTTATATTAAGCTAGCTCTGATCTAGAATGTGGTTAGTAGTTCTTGTATGTCTACTATGTCTAAACTATGTGGGAGAATACAGTTTCCTTCAATGTCCTTGGTTATTTTTTTCTTTCCCCATTACTATTGCCTCTAGGTTTCCCTAAGAACACCTTCTTAAAGAGACTCTATGTCTTCCTCTCTTGTAATCCACTATTATTACACTGGAGCCCCATTTATGTGGTGGTAAACATTGGGGGATAGCAAGCACTCTATAATATTATGATCAATTCTCAGCCTTTTTGTTGGACTGAATTTTTGGGTTTTGACTTTCAAAAGTGTTTATGAACCTTTTCTTTTTTTTGCCTTTAGATGAGTTAGGAAAGCTAGAGGTGGGTGAAGTTGGTTAGTTGTCTTTACAATAAGAAGATAAGGCTCTTGTATGCAGATTTCTTTGGAGAGCAGAGCTTTGTTATGGAGAATGCTCTGGATGTATTTCAAATGATTACTTTTCTTCTCCCTCTGCCTGAAACAAAAGGTTTGTGTTTCTTGGATCTTCAACTTGAAAGCTGTTGGAATTCCTGGAGGTAAAGTCTATGGAAATATGTTTGTGTGTGGCAGGTAGGGGTCTAACACTAGCCTCCAGGAGTTTTTCATTTTTACACTAGCCATGCTCAGCCTTCAGCAGCTCATCAAAATTACCTTTTAAGCATTCTTACTACTTTATGGCTCCAGTGGCTGCAGTTTAGGTGATCTTGGCTATGATTTTCTGTATTCTTATTTCTCTACAGTTTTGGGGGTTGTGGTTTGCTCTGTGACCTCAATTCTCTGATGGGTCTAAAAAAAGTCATTGATTTTTACTTCGTTCAGCTTTTTTCTTGTTGTAAGGATGAGAGTGATGATTTCCAAGCTCTTTACATGTTGGAACTGAAACCAGAAGTATTGTTTTTGTTTTTCAAAGGTATTTTCATGGGATATAAAATTTCAAGCTGGCAATTTTCTCTCTTAGCACTTGAAAGATGTTGTTCTATTATCTTCTCACTTGATTTGTTTCCAATGAGAAATATACCCTCATCCTTATCTTAGAACATATAAGGAGAAATAAAACAAGCTGTGGTCTGAGAAGAGGGAGAGAAAGCTTTAAAATCACATGAAACATTTATTTAAAGATGAATTACCACATCTGGAACAAGAAAGATGGGAAAATATGTCATTTTGAGGAGGAGAACTTTGGCAGATAAGCTGCTAGGCTTATGATGGTTTTGTCACCTTAGATACATTTTGGGTCCACAGAACTGAGTAAAAAGTGAGGTTTAAACAGAATTTTGTTCCCAAGCCTTCATGAATAAGATGGTGAGAGCCACAGTTACCTGGGGAAATAGAACACTCTTCCAAGAGAAGTGATAAAGAAATGTATAATAAAATATGGTCAGCTTAAGAAGCAGTCTCAATAAATCAACATCCAGGCCCTAAGTTCAAGAACCTGGCAGTAGAAATGACAGACATGATAGTGGTTTTAAAAACTGTTTTTTTTTTCAGAGAGAGGAAAAGCAGCATCCTATAAATCAAGCATAAACTAAATAGTACTTAATCATGCTTGAAACTTGGGAAGTAAGCAGAGGTGTCTCAAAGAACTTAGGATACTATTTTTCTTTTATTCTTATATTTTAAATAGTATTTCTCATGATTTACCTATAAATGAATTTCCCCAATTATAGGAGTCCTAGGTCCTTAAAACAAGCTCTTAAGTATAGTCATTTATTTTATAGACCAGTGATATCAAAGAGCGTTACATGTTTGGTCTTACCATTAGTGGTCATTTTCTTATTGAGTTAAACACACATAATATAGAATGTTCACGATATGCTTAATTTGTTATAACATTTTGCCTGATGACAGAGAAAGTTTGATATAGTCTCCGGTTTTGCCTCCCAAAACTTAAACACTAAGAACAAACAAAGCTGACCCAGAAAACCTAAAAACGTTGGAAGCATAACAGATGCATTACACCAATTTAAACCTGAAAGCAGATATGTGAGATATACATATATCATATACATATGATATCTCATACATATATCAAATATATATGTATATATATCTCATATATATATGATATGTATATCTCACATATATAAATGATATATATCTCACATTCTAGAGGAATAGATAGGCTATATATTATTACATTCTGGAAGAATAGATAGACTAATTAAACAGGTAGTTAAATGCAGAAGGTCATGTTCCGTAGAAGGGATGGTTGCAGGCTGCCATGAATGTGAATCAGAAAGCCTGTGGGAAAAAGAGGAGGGGGAAGGAAGGTCATCCAACTAGGAGAACAAATGCCGAGATGTTTCTCATATGTTTCAGGGTGAAGAGAAAGACTGTCCAGTGTTTCCCAAAATCCAGTCATTATCTCATCACCTTTTCAAATTTGGTCATGTCCGGTTACCAACTGCATCATTACATAATATTGTTTTTCATGTTGATTTACTTTTTTGCTTAAGTAACTTTATATAAAAAAGGAAGTTTATGTTACCAGCATAAATGGAAGCCATTTATACAAAGAGTAATCATATAAAAGATAAAATGAAGATATGTTTTAGCCACAGATGCCTAAAATATTTCTGAGCACAGGGAGATGGGTAAGAATTTAAGATGTATTAAGAAATGAGAAGATTAAACCTTTCTATTTGATTTGAAGTTTCTGTACCACCAACTAAATCCATTGCATATACCTGCTAAAATCATATGTAGACTCATATTACGCCACATGGTATATATTCCATGGTTTAGGAAGGGCTGGGATTTTTGCAACAAATATTTAGAAGAAGTAAGGTGAATCCTAGAGCTAAAAAGAGAGAAAGTCAGAAAATGTCATTTTTTTCAATAAAAATTATATCATTTTATTGAAAGGAAAGACATCACTGAGGCCAACCACATACTGAGTATCAGAATCCATCTAACAGTATTTATATTTTCAGGTCTACATTCTGACCTTTTCACTATTAGATCCCATATCATTATACTGCATTGAAGTCAGACTGTATGTAATTCTCAGACACTGGTTCCACCTTCCAGAGTGGTTCACAGAGTCCCTTGTGGATAACTGAGTTTATGTATACTTTCTTTTACCCTCGATATAAATTCACCTGTACCTCTCTCAATAAAGACTGAACAAAAGTGATGTTATAGGAATAACCCCAATCTTCTCTAGTTTGTAATAAGTGAGACTCAATCCTAGACCTGTGGTCTTTAATTGTTTTTAGTAAGACATCCTCTGGGATTCACCAACTACTGAAAAGCAGTGTGTCCCACAGGGAGATGCATGGGAGAACTGTAATTTCAGGGCACAAAGCAAATCTATTTTTGGTTTCTCACTGCTTTATACTGTCTAGGCATCACTATCCTTTTTCCTAGGTTTCTCTTTTCCAATTTAAACATCATCAGATACTTCAAACTCTGATTTGGAGTTTGTTTTTATTACGCTTATCACTTGGGTTGTCCTGTGTCAATCAAGTGGACCTTGATTTGCCAGTATCTTTCATTATGTGTGGCCCCAGAATGAATGCCTGGGCTGCCATTGTTGTAGGCCCAGTGCAGGAAATGGAGTAGTGGCCCCTCCTTTGCTTACTACTGGCTAATATTACATGTGATCATTCAAGCTGTCACATCGCATTATTGGCTTATATGGAAATTGTAGTCAGTGAAAACGTTAAATCTTCTCTTTTCTCTTTTTCCCCCTATATGCATGCTAGTTTTCACTAGCTTTTTTTTAAATAAGCTTTGCTCTGTGTCTGCTGGGATTCCCAAACAAAAAACAGGAGAAAAGGTGGAAGAGGGATGACAAAAGGGCTGTGGATGCAAGAAAATAGAGTAGTGAGTTTCAAGTGTGACATATATCAAATGTTGTATTTTTTTAATATGCATTAAGATGTAGCCAAAAGAAAAATTTTTACTTAGGATGCCCAGATATTTTTACTTAGGATGAGTCTGCTTAAAAAAGAGTTGAGTAAAAAAAAAAAAAAAAAAAAAAGAGTTGAGTATTAGGTATCATGGAAATGCAAATCAAAACCACAAGGAGGTAGTACTTTACACTTGCTAGGATAGCTGTAATCAAAAAGCCAGATAATAACAAATACTGGTGAAGATATGGTGAAATCAGCACCCTCATATCCTGCTGATGAGAATTTATTTATTTATTTATTTTTTAAAAAGATTTTATTTATTTGATAGAGAGAGACACAGAGAGAGAGGGAACACAAGCAGGGGGAGTGGGAGAGGGAGAAGCAGGCTTCCCGCTGAGCAGGGAGCGTGACCTGAGCTGAAGGCAGATGCTTAATGACTGAGCCACCCAGGTGCCCCCCTGCTGATGAGAATTTAAAATGCTGCAGATGTTTTGTAAGACAGTCTGGCAATTCCTTAAAAGATTAGTATAGGGTTACCACATGACCCAGCAATTTTACTCCTAGGTATGAAAAATGAGAACATATGACCACATAAAAACTTATACGTGTATGTTCATAGCAGCAGTATTCCTATTAGCCTCACAGTGGAAACAACCCAAATGTCTATCAAGTGTAGAGTAGATGAATAAAATGTTGTAAATATCTATAATAGGATATTATTCAGCAATTAAAAAGATTAAAATACTAATACATGCTACAGCATGAATGAAACCTGAGAACATTATACTATGTAAAAAACCACACATTGTATGATGCCATTCATATTAAATATCCTAATCTATAGGCAAATCCATAGATGAAGCAAATATATTAGAGGTCTCTGGGGGAAGGGGTTGAGGGGAAATACAGGGTGAGAGCGTTTCTTTTTGGGGTGATAAAAATATTTTACAATTGTGGTAATGATTTTACAGCTCTGAATATACTGAAAACCATTGAAGTGTATACTTTAAGGATTTATTTTATTTATTTATTTTAGAAAGAGAGAGTGAGAGCACGAGGGCATGCAAGTGGGAAGAGGGGCAGAGGGAAAGGATCTCAAGCAGACTCTGTGCTGAGTGTGGAGCCTGGCGTGGGGCTTGATTTCACAACCCTGAGATCATGAAATGAGCTGAAACCAAGAGTCAGACACTTAACTGACTAGGCCACCCAGGTTCCCCTGAAGTGTACACTTTAAATGGGCAAATTGTATGATACATGAATTATGTATCTTAATGAAGTCATTATAAAAAGTGAGTCAATTTTAAGTTGATTTACATAAAATAAGTAAGCAAATACATTGTACATATTTGCATAAATTAGGAGATGTTTAGCTGCAAATGATGGAAAACCCAAATAATAGTTATCTAAACAAGTAGGTATTAACATTTTTACAGAAGAATAATTCCTGGGGGGGGTAAGTGATTTCTGATTTTGGTTCACTTGCTTAAGAGTTATATCAACTAGTATCATTTTGTTCCTCCATCTCTGGTATGTTGGTGGCTCATCCTTAACCTCATGGTTGCAAAGTGGCTGCCTCATCTGAAAATTCTTATTATCCATACATTATCTCCTTCCTGTTCACTTGAATGAGTGCGAAAGAAAGAACCCAGATACCTGAGTCCCTCTTTGATAGTCTATCCAGGGAAACAGCCCAACCAGGACATCCAAAATGAACTTTGTAGGAGTGATAAATGCATCTTTGTTTGCTAAGGTACTGAGCCTGAAAGTATGAATATTCTCCATGACATCACAGCCTTCTTTGACCAATATAGCATAGAAGACATCAATAGGGTAGAAGTGTTCCAGCCTGGACTGGGCTTCTTAGTGTCATGGACAGTGGCTTTGCCAAAACTTTACAACTGTGGTCACTAAAATGACTTTTTTATTTTTTCTACCTGGAATAATGAAGAAAACAAAGCTTGCTTTTCATACTGCTCCTTACTTTATATTTCTCAGGCTTGTCTTTCTTTATTTAGAGAGTCCAGTTATTAGAACATTGCCTGGAATTTAGGACACATACAATGCAAATGGTGGAGGAAAGAAGGTGATACTAAGGGATGGTCAAGAGCATCATGGTGGTCAAGAGAACCAACTCTGGAGCCAAGTTGTCTAGGTTCAAAATCCAGTCCTTATATTTACCAACTGTTTTGGCTGGGATAATCAACCTCTCCATGCTTTTGCTTCCTCATTTCTAAAATAGTGAAAATAACAGTGCCTGCTTTATAGGATTATTTTGAGGAAGTGAATTACATGTAACATGCTTGGAAAAAACTCTGCATGCAGCAATGTTAAGTGTTAACTATTATTGTCATGGTGTAAAACCCGGGAGTATTCTTCCTCACCTAACATTAATAATATACTTCACAGGGTTTCTTGTAAATCAGTCTATCCTCTTATTATGCTAATAAAGCTATATTTATAAAATAAGTAAAGAAAATAATATTTCTAAAATTCTAATCCATGTACGTTCATTACATGTAAGATTATTTCCCTTTTTTCATCCTATCTGCATTAAAGCTAAGTTGTTAGGTTTGGAGACTCCAGAAAAGAAAGAGAGAGAGAGAGAGATTAAATAAGGTAAAAGTTACTGCCAAAGAATGAGAGAAAAAGGAAAACTGGTTTTTCCAAGCTGGTGATTTGTGGGAAGAAGTTGAAAGAATTAGGAGGAAAAGTCTCTTGATTTTTCTCCCAGAGGCGAAGAGACCTCATAGTCAAGAGGAAGATGAAAGCAACAGAGTTTTGATGAGCTCCTCCTCATACTCCTGGGAGAAGTGCTCTGTATTGTGTGGCCCTTCTCCAGCATGAAGAGGTGGAATGAGCAGTGGCAGTTGAGTGTAGCCCAAGTTAATAATCCAGAGCTACTGGGCCCTGAACTCCTGAGAGTGTGATGGGCCAGGTATGAATAAAAGAGCTGACAGGGCTGGCTGGAAAACCTAATAGGGAGTATTGTTCTGACAGGAGGATGTGACTTTATCCTGAAGGCAACTGAGCAGCCCCCAGACCAGGGACTGGCTAGTTGTCACAGACCGGTCTCTGGAGGCACCACAGCATCAGTGAGAAGTGAGGCTGGGTGGACCATCCCGACCAAGTAGAGTGGAGAGCCCACAGGAGCCCAGGGACAGACAGCACACCCCAACAGGAAATCCAGAGACTGGGCCAGATGTACATTTCAAAAGATGCTCAACAGTGCTCTCTCAGGGACCAGCTGCCTGATGTGGAGAGCATAAGCCAGAGGTACCACCTCTTTACCACTGTGTAAAGGCTGAAAGCTTTCTCCTACTCTCAGCCACCATCTTGGTAAGGAGCAAAGGAAGGGAGGATGCTCTGGATGGAATATGTGTGAAATATGGGTGAAATCGGAAGAGAGGGCTATATCCATAATTGGTAATTCTTGTAAACCTCCTTGACCATCTATTGGGCGGGGACTCCTGAAGAACATTAGATGGTTATAGAAAAATAAAGGTTTGCTTATCATCCATTCGTTTGTTTGTTCATCTCTGAGTAATAATGTGGTCAACTTAAAGGCCTTAACTCACATGCTTGTAGTTATCCTTCAGACTCATGTTTTTGAAGGCCAATAGACCAAAGTGATTTTACATTTTTCCTGGTGTATCTGGATAGTTTTGTCTTCTTATCACTGCAGGGGAAACATGCGTGCTCTACGGTCAGAGCCAGCAAAGCCTCCTGAGGGAGAGTGAAGGTAGGTGCTTTGTGTGCTGCCTCCCAGGGCAGGAAGAGGGCTTGTCCCACTTTGAGGGAAGACAGAGCCAGAGAAAGCGGCAGTTCCCAAAGAAAACCTCAGAATGGGATCCTTCCCTCCCCAGTAAGACTAGAGAAGAATCTGGAGTCCTGAGATATGGTGGAAATGGTAATGAGGGCCTGGTCATCACGAACCAAGAGTGGTGGCCCCACAGGACAGGACTGGGGGAGGAGGGCCAAGAGCTGCACAGAGATGCGGAAACCTAAGAAGCCACTTACTTCGCTGGGTGCCTGGTTGAGCCTGGGACATAGATCTGAACTACAGGAATGTTACATGAGGGAGATTTTCAATTTTCGAGGTAATCTACAGATTTAATATTTGTTATATTCTATTCTATTGATTAGAACTCTGTGATATATTTGCAGTTCGTGTGTGTGCAAGCGGAAAGCTTCGAGATAACAGTAGATTTTATGTTCCCAGCTCGGCTTGGTGGGGTCTTATGCAAATCAAACTGCAAAAATCTGTTTTAAAAAGCAACACATTTAAACATTTTCATACTCTTAGAACATAGTTCTTATTCAAAATATTAAACTATTGATATAGCATTACCACTGATTAATCCAAATGAGTGCTAGTGGATATGCCATTTGAACGCATAGCAGCTAAACACTAGCCTTGCCTTGGATCCAGTGAGTCCACTTTTTGAAGTTGACTTTAAAGTTACAATATAAATTAAGATAAAAGTTTTTAATATGTAGGTTATAGCATTATTGATAAAAAAGTTGGAAACAACCTAATAGATCATATATAAACACACCCATATTAGCTACTTATATATGTACATATTTTACATATGCATGTTACATGTATGTCAAATGTATGCACTTATATGTGTTTTTATGAACATCTCTCAGTATTTGTAAATGGATATATTTTTATATATAGGCATATTATATATATATGTGTGTGTGTGTATATATGTATATGGTTGCATTTATATTCATTTATAGGTATGTAGGTGTGTATGGACACAGAGATAGACAGATGGATAGAACAACAGACAAGGAAGAAATATATCAGAATGTTAACAACAAACTATGGAATTATCATTATTACCATTATTCTTTATACTTTCCTCCCCCCCTCTCCAAACTAACAATATTAAGCAAGGAATAACTTTATAATCATAAAGACAATAACACAGGTTATTTTAAGAACTAACTAAGAATACTGCAGTAAGGGTTTCTTCAATCCATCCCTGTACCAAGAGTATAAATGTAAAAACTCATCAAAGAACTCAGTGCCAAAGCCAGAAGTTGAATCATTCCTGGTGGTGAGCAGAGCCTAGAATATCCACCCCTTTAATCTCTCAACCCAACACATATCTCTGTTTTGCTGAAACCAAATCATCATGAATGTCAAAGTGTGATGAAGAGTGACATGTCACAACAAAGATAAAGTGGAATCAGAGCGATTATTGAGCTCCAACTGGGTGCCATGTCCAGCACTGCAGCAGAGGAGCTCCTATTTGCTGCTTTGTTTCATTTTCACAACCTCCCAGGAGACAGGCGTTTCTCATAGAATGTGAAATAAAGTGCCCAAGGCGACATAGCACAGTAATTGCAGAGATGTTATTCTATTTTACTTGGACCAGTAAGAAGGGGAACAGTAGTTGTGCTTTGGGCTTTGGTGCAATGGGAGAGGGTTTTCACCCGTTGTGTGCATTAGCTTCCATTCCCTTTTAACACCCCTTGAATCATCTCCCTCTCTGACTCCAGAATCCCCTTCTGTCTGAGCAGAAATAGAGTATTATGTATTGATGTTTTAACACATTTATGTATGAATTTGTACTTACCATCTGAGAATGAATGAAATAAGACAAGATGCACTTGTTATAGGATGTAATTTCCTGTACTTGGCATATGACTTATTGATTCCAATTAAATTCTGACTGAGGCTTAAATGAGAAATAAATGTATATATTTTTAAATCAGTTTTCCTCCTAATCTGATTGAATTATTTATTAAATGCCTAATGGTTAATAACTCAGATCCTCAGAAGATTCACACGTTTTAAGTTCCAAAATTTATCTGGCTGGATTTTATTCCGAATACCTTGTTCTTTCTAATGGCATTTCCCTAATATTAATGCTGAACTGAAACCAAAAATAGCAAGGGGGTTAGAACTCAGAATAGCAGGAACTGAGAAGATCAGTGTAATCAGCAAATTAGGGCTATGTACAAATCATGCAATTGGCATCATGGGAGCAGCAAGGACCACGCCATGTGGAGAAGAGAACACTCGAAGTTGATAACTTTGATTAGCATTAACATTGATCACATAATTCAGTTACTACCAGAATGTTTCCTGATGCTAATAAATAAAAGATGACACTCTTCAAGAATGGTGGCTTCCATAGTATTGCAGCCAAAGACAGCTAAGATGTCTTTGATGTGGGGTGGGGGTGCAATTTATTTCTCCAGCATTCTCTTGACTGAGCTATAACTGGGAAACCCAGATAGAGCTATTTCTCAAAAAAAGGGAGGCAGGGTTGTTGCTGGAGACCTCAGGGAGATTTATGCAGCAACTGGCTTTGCTTTCAGATCTGGCTCCTCCTCCCTTTCTTTGCTTTCTTCTTCTGTTTAAGCCAACCCCTCCCACAAACCAGGGTCCTCCTGATTCTCTGCTTCTTTAGCTCTGGACCAGCCTAAATGGTGTTTCACACTGCACGTCTATGTTGATTTCTTCTCCCTAGTGTTAAATGCAACCCTCATCTCTAGCTCTTTGTAGATTTTTTCTTTCCTTTCTGAAGACATTGTTGAAAACTGACCTCTGTGCTCTTGAGCCAAAATATGTAATGCAAAGACAGAGTTTGGGTATAAAGAAGAACAATAGCTTTATTGCTTTGTGGGGCAAAGGAGGATGCCGGAGGCTAAGACCTTCAAAACCTCAAGTCTGGCCCAGAGGAAGGGGCTGGGGGGTTTTATGGGGAAACACGGGATCTAGCCGATTTGGAATTTTAACAGGAATTGTGCAGGTGCTGCCAGCCTCCTTTGTCATGTCTTCAGGATGGTACCTGGTTCCTGAAACAAAAGACTAAGAAGGGAGAAGGGGAGGTTTGCAAAAGAGAGGGAAAAGGTCACTTAGTTTAAAATCCAGCTTGGCTGAAGCATTAATGTAGCCATTTTGATTTTGGTTCAACTTTTTTTCCTTTTAAGTGGTTTCAAAGGTATCAGGGATTCGGCCGCTTTTCAACTATTTAAAGCTACAACTACCCACACTAAGTTCTCAACCTGTTTTGTCTCTTGATCATCAGGGCGACACAGGAGCCAGGTCCCTTCCTCCCATTGCACAGCTGAGAAAACTGAGTGGGAGAGGCTGACCGAGCGGCTGCGTCGGTGACTCCATAGGAGCCAAACGGATGAACTTCAAAATCCAGATTCTGAACGGTGTCCTTCACATTTCCACCCATCATTGGGAAAGCTGCTCTCAGGGCCCACCTTAGCTAGAATTCCAGGGACTCATTCTGGTGCTGTGCCCCCCAGTCTTGCAAAAGGAACAACCAGATGCAAGCAGGATCTGTCCAGAGCTCCTGCAGTCTAGTGGGAGGCATTTTGCAAATCCAAAGATAGACAGCAAAATAAAGACATAATATGGAATAAGAATACAGTGTGTCCTGAAGATGACAGAAACTGGGATGTGCTTCTATTTCCACCAAATGAATGGGCATTATTTTTTTTTATTAAAGATTTTTATTTATTTATTTGACAGAGAGAGACACAGCGAGAGAGGGAACACAAGCAGGGGGAGTGGGAGAGGGAGAAGCAGGCTTCCCGCGGAGCAGGGAGCTCGATGCGGGGCTCGATCCCAGGACCCCGGGATCACGACCTGAGCCGAAGGCAGACGCCTAACGACTGAGCCACCCAGGCGCCCCATGAATGGGCATTTTTATCACGGATGGATTCGACCAGATTTCAGGTCTAGGAGGAGAGTTTGGCCACTGGAAATGGAATTTAGTGAATGACCCAAGGTGGGAAGAGAGGTAAACATGTTTGTGATTTCTCCCCGCCTCCTCTGTCACTCTCTGAGTCCCAAGTCTTTGTGAGCAAGACTATTCAAGCTGTAAAGACCTCAAATAACAATTTGCAGGGCAAGTTAAATGAAACTGAAAGACTTTTCAGTAGCTCCCAAATCTGCATAAATTACAAATATGTATTAGAAGGATACTGAAAGTTAATGGCTGGTTTGCCAAAACAATAATAATAATAACTTGATTAGATGTTTCTGTGTGCCTGACAGAGAGGTACTGGATCTTTCCCCATAGCATTAGTGATTAGGCATGCATGCCTGCACACACACACACACACACATTAAAATGTATTAAATTTTCTAGAGGCATGTTGTTGTCACATTGCTCTAAGAACAGCATTTAAATACCAACTCGCTTGATTCCCTCAGAGAGTTGAAAATGACTCCCTTATAGTTGATAATGGACCTGTACTTGGAAATTCTTTTGTACCCTGAGAATCTCAGGCGATACCATTAATGCTGCATAAAACACCACAAAATACCAGGAGATCCAACCAAGTAGCAATTACTGAAAACATTTTTCTGGTATCTCCCCAGATTTTCCTTTGGGGAGTGCTAACTCAGTAAGTGTTCACTATACATAAACAAAGCTACGGCTATAACTCTGCAAAGAACTTACAATCTTTTCTAAAGTGTTTTGCTTTGTTTGATAAAATAGTCTTTGGGGGAAACTCTAATGGACAAAAGCTAAAGATCCAGAGAAAGGAAACCTGATCCATTTGAAAGTGAATAGGGGGCTGCAGAGCGAAGTAAAAAATATGCTGGTGCTTACTCAAAAAGTGCTGACTTCCTCTGGTAGGTCATCTTATAGGTCCACCTTACACCACATAATAGTGTAATTAAAAAGTGCTGATGTCGTGTACCAGGAAGAATCTGCCCTTTTCCCTCTTCAACCTGGGTGGAAACAGCAGTCTAACTTTGGGGGGAGGCACTGCGTTGAATCTGGGGCATTGTAATGTTATCAATAGCCCTGGGTACAGTCAAACCTCATTAACTTGGACCCCACTAATTCTGAGTTTACAAGAATTCAGATATGACTTAGGAATTGATTCTTGCTGAGCCAAAAAAGCTCCAGATAATTTTTTCTTTTGTGAGTCTCAGGGTCTTATTCACAAGACCAATATTGTCAAACTTTGTAGTGGGCGCATCAACAAAGAACTTGCTATTCAGGGTGAGGCTACAGTGTTTGAATCCTCATTTCCCACAGAAACTTATTACTCTGGGAAGTGGGAATGTTAGGAAGGCTAAGTTATTTCAAGCCCCCAAATCGCTGTTATTACTAGAATAGCTCCGAGTACAACACAAGGTAAATTTAGTGTTTGAGTTTTTTGAACGGGGGAGGGGCAGAGGGAGAGAGGGAATCTTCTCTCTTTCTCTCTCCATCTCCCTGGATCTCAGGACACTGAGGTCATGACCTGAGCCGAAATCCAGAGTCAGATGCTTAACTGACTGAGCCACCAGACACCCCTAGTGTTAGAGTTTAGATGCTGGGATTATAGGTAATTTTAGGGGTCCCATTTCTTTCTTTTCGATTTTTTTTTAAAAGCAAGAATCATTGTTTAATGTGTAAAATCATTAAAAAGAATTTTGAGGAGCTGGAAAATAGTGGACATTGTACAAAAATTACTAATTGGTGTTGTGGGTCCCTCCTGCCTAAGTTCAATAAATATACCAATTTTATCCGAGTTTATAATAAAAATACTTTTTTTCGGAGATAAAATGCATTTCTTTATTAGCTTTAAAAATATGTAGTTTGTTAAATTTGTCTTTCCTTTATAAAAGATGGCCAATAGGATATGACCTGGCTTGACAAAATTGATAATCTTTGGGAACAAACTGAGTAACTGTAAAAGCAGCATTAACTTTTCCCAGCAAAGTGATTAGTAAATTTTCTCTTTCAGGATACTAAATCGTTACCCCATAACTACTGTTATCATTGATCCCTCACCCTACTGCCAATTAGAAATCTAAATACTTCCCATTTATTTTCCTATCTGAGTGATTTGCAGGGGCAAACTGTGAACCTCTTCCCTCAGCCTTACCCCACAACAGCTCAGAGCTTTTCCATCTGGATTCTCTGCATAGGGTCCAATGGAGCTGAACGATAGAGCACTTTATTTGCTAGGAGTGTAAATGTCCATTAGCGATCTCAGTAATAACAGGGTGCAAATTATATGCAGTCTATCTAATACACAGACCATTAAAATGGAGAGATGATTTCTCCTCTTCCTCCTTCCCATCTTTTGTTAGAACTTCTACGAATATGGTGGGCTTATACATGAATTATTGTAACCGATAATATGGCACCTTGCCATGTGATCTATGGACTGGAGTTGATACATACACTGTTTGTTGCTGGCATGCAAATAAAAGGTGTCTAGAAACTTTTATTGCAATTTGCCATCACTGTGACATCCCATAGTTGATGGACTGGTGTCAATGCATTGCTTATGATTGGTCTTATTGTTGTCTGTCTTACGTGGTAGATTGTGTATACTGTGAGCTGCCTATTAGTATCAGTGCAATGGAGTAGGAAAAAAAAAGGTTTAGGTCCTCCAGCTCTGACAATTTGAGAAACATTGGCCCACACACTTAGAGGTTATGATATGCATACAAAGTGTCTGGGAAGGCTGGCCATAATAGTAGTGAACATAAACAATCAGCCACACACCAGATTATAAGCACCACGAGGACAGAAGCCTCATCTGATTTATTCATCAATGTCTGTCTAGCAAATTGCAGTGTTTGGTATGGTAGATGCTCAATAAATCCTTGTTGAAAAAAATGCATCCACAAGAAACAGTACAGCTTATGATCACACAGTTGGCTCTTAAGACTGGACACATTCTTGAAAATAGCCAAAGATCAGTGAATATACAAAAACAAACCAAAATAAAAGCCAAAACAAAGAAGCAAAACGTTTAGATTCAGTTGTGAATATGGGTCCTGACTTCGTAAGACTTGGCTGTATACAAAGTTCCCAAGGCTGTATTAGCAGCATTTGGGGAATATTTAGTCTTTTTCCCAGGAAATCTTCCCTGACCTCCTTAGCATCTTCTTAAAGAACATGATACTTGCCCAATCATAGCACAAATCACCAAGAGGCAAGGGTTGGTGTGTTGGCAGGATTCCCTACTAAACTGAAAGCTCCACACCACATCTCTCAACTCCAAGCATGCTTGCTAGGGGTTCAGATAAATCAAGCTGATTTGAGTTACACTGACTCTATCTTTTTTTTTTTTTTTTTTTTAAATTCATTTGACACAGAGAGAGAGCACAAGCAGGGAGAGCAACAGGCAGAGGGAGAGGGAGAGGCAGGCTCCCCACTGAGCAGGGAGCCCAATGCTGGACTCGATCGCAGGTCCTGGGGATCATGATCTGAGCTGAAGGCAAACACTTAACCGACTGAGCCTCCCAGGTGCCCCACGCTAACTCTGTCTTATAAATTATGCTTGTTACTTTACATGCACAACCCCACAATAACTCATCAAGGAAAGTAACTTTTTAAACTTGTTTTATAGATGAGGAGACTGAAACTTAAGAAGGTTAAATAATTTGCCCAGGATGATCTGGTTAGTAATAGACTGCATTGCTTCACAAATGTATTGTTTCACTGGAGACTGTATATCCGACCATGCTATTATACTGCTTAACAGTATCCAAGACCTTAGGCCAACATGGGATCCAATTTGTTAAATCCAAGTTGCAGAAACTCTTTATGCCAAAAAATGAGGCATGAAATTCCTTTCTTCCCTCAGAAGCAGGGTTGAAGTACACAGAGGCAGCTAGATGATAGAAAGAGCTGAAGACTTTAGGTATTATTTTGACAAGAGGCCATTCCCAGGGTAGAGCACCAACAGGGAGGAGAACCGTATGGTTCTAAAGCAGAGGATCAATCATGGGTAAAACCCAACCCAACCCAACCCTCCATGACCATAATATAGGGGAGGAAAATGAACAGTTGAACATGGTATTTCGGGTGGTGGTTTAGGCCATTTTGAGGAGTTACTCAGTTTTCCTGGGCATCTCCCATATGTACAAGAGGTATACATGTTATTAAACTTGCTTGTTTTTCTCTTGTTAATCTTTTATTACAGGGGAAGAGTCTCAACCAAGAACCTATTTTCCCTCCCTTACAATAACAAATAAAGAGAATATCCAGAGTTTCACAATTCCTTAGTGAAGTGGAATTCAAAATAAATATAAGGGACTTGGTGTGTATCATTTGCCGTATTTAGTTGTATGTATTTTCACTTATTCATTTTGAGTCTAATGGCAACTATTGTCTTGATAAAGTCTCAAGTTAAAACACCTCTCAGAGAATTATGATAAATAGCTATAAAAATCTAACGAACCTTGAGGTAAATCACAATCTATTCTGTGCTGTCCTTATTGGTAGCCACTTGGCATGTAGCTTTTTACATTTAAATCAATTAAAATTAAATACATTAAAAATGTAGCTTTTTAGTCATACTAGCTACATTTCAAGGGGTCAATAGCCAAATGTGGTTAGCGACTGCCATGCTTTGGACAGATTCCACATGTTGGACACATGGAAATAGAATATTTCTATCATTGCAGAAAGTTCTGGGCAGCACTTGGGCAGCACTGTTCTGGTTGCTTCTGACTAAAGTGATCAAAGCCAGTAAGCTGTGTCCTTTGTATGATGTTGTTTTTCTCAGACTTATTGTGTTCTGATATGCCAAGGATATGATATGCCAAGGCTACTTGGGTCTAAACCTGTTGTCTTGTCATAAATATTAATGACGTTCCTTTCACTCTCAAAATTTTCCCAGTTTGGTCAATAAATTATGGCCACCTTAACTGCCTCATTGTACATTACACATGACATTCATTTCCTTCCTTTCAGGCTGGGTCATATGTGGCCTGTTATTTTACTTTTCTAGGTTTCTCTTTGCTCAGATGTAAAATGGGGATAGTAGTAGCTGCCTCTTTGGGCTCTGTCTTGTAATGCTTTCTCCTCCTACTTCCTGCAATGATTCGTGTACAAAAGAAATTCCTAAAAGGTGGAACTTTTGCAACCTAGTGCTTTCCAGGATTGTTGTTGTATGTTTTATGTTATGTATTATTATATAAGAGACACTCAAAAGTACCTATTATATGATTATACCTATAATTTGATTATGTAACAGGCACCAAAAAAGCACATGCTTCCTGAAGGTTTCAAGGGCCATATTCTAACCCTCCCTGTCCTGAACAATGTGGGGTGCACCATCAGCCAATCAGGTGTTGTCTCCTGGTAGTTTGACTCTTGAGGGAGTGGTCCACACGAATTAGACAATGTGTCTTACAACTGGAATGACAGTGCATTCTTCACTTTGTTTCTGCTGCCTAGGCCTACTCATTTTTCAAATCCTTTCCTCCAACCCCCCAGTAATTCTGTGAGCTTCTCATATCCCTCCGTTAAATTCTACTTTCCCTTAAAGCAGACAGAATCTCTTTCTGCTATTTGCACCCAAGACCCCAGAGTGTACAACAACCTTGATGAGAACTTTTAACTTGGAAACTCTCAGTGGTACTATCAGCACAAACCAACTCTACACATTTTTATTGCAATTTGCTCAATGCTGAGGCTCCCAGCGACATCATGCTAACTCCACTCCAGATGTACGTAATAACATCTACGTTAATCATATGTTCCTCCACAAATTAAGATTGTAAGGTTAAGATTAGAGAGTTCCCTTCTTCAGAAGATTCTTCTTCGGATATTCTCACAGTTTCTCCAGATGTTTATTAAACATACATTCCCTTTATAAAATGCTTTCAACTGCAAGCCAGCTTCTGTCTTTGCTGATGCTCAGCTGTATTATTATGTGGGTCACAGCCAACTCTCCACATTTCCACTATCTAATTATTGTTTATGGTTTTACTTTGGATCCTGTACTTCAATTACCTACTCTATATTGAACAAACATACTAAATTTCCCTGTATTTATTATATCTTCCATAAATTGTATCGCCCATCTAGGATAATGGGTATTGCTTGCACATTTGTAACATTTCAAATAGCCTAAATTTCTTGATAGCTTAAGTGTAGGGTGTGCAACTGTGGGGTTTGAATACTGCATATTGGAAAAATGATAGACTTCTTGAGTTCTCCTAGCTGTGTGTTTTTATATTAAAGTTAATTTCCCCCTTGGTAGAGACCGCCACACAGCCATGGCTGTATCATTGAAACGTCTAAAATAAAGGCACACTATTCTCTCAACTTAAAACTCTTAAACATTTCCATTTTAAAGAAAAATCAAACCACAGAGGAGGCTAAATTTGCAAAGAGAAATTCCATTAGCACCTGGAGGGTCATTTCTTTCTTTCTTTTTTTTTTTTTTGAAAGGACAGAGAAACACGGTTATAGAGACTCAGGGTATGGCATCATCCTCCCTATTCTTGAGATTTGTAAAGGCAGATCTGTAACTGCCAGGAAGTCCCTGGGCTGCCTATTATAAACTGTAATCAGTTGGAACTGATTGCTCAACTCTGGTCATTTTCATCTACAAACAAATTCACGAGTTTTCCAGACAAATATGGATGGGCTGGTAAATTTAAATTTCAAATGAAAAAATATCTTCCTGTAATGAGTTCACATACCTTTTATTTAGACTTCCAAATGCCAGCATAATGTGATTAGTTTTGATGTTGTTTCTTTCCACCACTTATGAGAAATCACATCATCAATCATATTATCAAAATTAGATGTGGAGAAGACCGAGCATGTCACCAGGAGGACCCTCCCCTGTGCCTGTATAGACTTGTTTTAGCCAGTCTCTGTACTTTTTAATATTTTCTTCAATCTAATATTAAACTTCCCTTGTGATCAAGCATCTACCATTTCCATTGTAATGACATAAATATAAAGAATGAGAGTTTGTTTTCTTAAGAGGATGCATCTGTGTTTATCTTCTCAGGCTTTTCAATGAGGAAAGCTCAAGACGAACATCTAGGAAATAAAGATAAATCCAATATATTGTGATCAATAATTTCAATTATGAACATTTGCATAGAACTTCTCATGTTACACATTATAGTAGAAAATGATACACATCACAGTAATTATTGTTATATCAGCCAAACATTATTCTTTTAACAAAAACTTATCGGGTGCCCTTATGAGCCTTCAATTCGATATATATATGTTATATAATATGTGTGTACTATATATCATATATATTATACTTTTAAAATCAGCTTATTGAGAGTTTATTGAGCAGTCAACTTGATGAGATATAAATATGGGGTGCTTTTATTTTTCTCCAGTATCTGTCTTCAAACTTGTTCTGTCAAATTGTCTTCTCATGTCCTTCAGTAAAAATTTGTATACATTTTGAATATTAAAATCTCAGTCCATATTACAATTTTGAACTCTAGTTTAGGAGTACAAATACTGGAGCCAGCCTCTATTTATTTGAATCCAAGAACCCCCAGCTATTAGCTCTGGTTTCTTGGGTTAGTCACTCACTCTCAAATGAGCTCTGTTTTCTCAGCAATGCAATGGAGGTAGGAAAGTAGCCTACATCATATGGCTCTTGTGATTTTTCTATACATGGAGAACTTGGAATATTGCCTAGCATAGACTGAAAGAGATAGAAGTATTAGCTATTGGGGCGCCTGGGTGGCTCAGTTGGTTAAGCGACTGCCTTCGGCTCAGGTCATGATCCTGGAGTCCCAGGATCGAGTCCCACATCAGGCTTCCTGCTCAGCAAGGAGTCTGCTTCTCCCTCTGACCCTCCTCTCTCTCATGCTGTCTCTCATTCTCTCTCTCTCAAATAAATAAAATCTTTAAAAAAAAAAAAAAGAAGTATTAGCTATTATTATAATAATTATTATTTTCATTATTATCATTCATCACTTCCCTCAGCACACACTTAACCTGTGGCTCAAAGAGATCTGAGGTTGAAAAGGGCCTTCATTTTCATTTTTCATCCTATTCTAGTATCTGTTCCCTTTTAAAGCTTCTTGTGTGAAGGATGGGAAGAGAAATTGGCAAGGAAGTCATCATTTTCTCAGGCTTATTAGTTGTGGGGAGGTATCACTAATCTAACTCTCGCTTGGCCCGTTCTGCTCATTGTTGGTGTCTCTGCCAGGGGATTGGCTTTCACGTGGTCAGTGCGTAGCTTTGTTGAGGCAGTGATCAGCTTTAATCTAACACTCTCTACTATGGTTAACCCATTTAGTGAGGGCAATCATGCTTCTCTTTAGCTCTTACTAGTGATCTATGCCTCTAACATGTTCTCTTGTTTTTAAGACTTGACCAGTACAGGGTGCCTCAAAGAGCTGGTCTCTCTGGAATCAGGAATAACTGATTTCCTTATCAATGCCCCTTAAGGGCTACAGGAAACTGGGATGAGGTGGGAAATTGTCCCATCTTTTCCCTAGGCATACGATACTGCAATTCCTTTTTGTCCTGTTGTCAAAAGCAAGTCTCTCATCTTCAGAAATCTCTAGACAATAACTGAACCCCAGTCTCTATGTTCTTATACATCCCTAACCTTCAGAAAATGCAAGTTATTCTCTCCAAACCAATCTTACTTTCACCTTGATTGATTCTGTGGTTCATCAGTCATCTAGCATGGAACAGAGATGCAAGTCTTTCCTTCTTTTGGACAATGCCAGTCTCTAGAAAGAGTGCTTCTTCTTCTTCTTTTTTTTTTTTTTTTAAGATTTGTTTATTTTTGAGAGAGAAGCAAGAGAGCAGGCACGAGCGGGGGGAGGGGGGCGCGATTGGAAGGGGCAGAGGGAGAAGCAGACTCCCCACAGAGCAGGGAGCCTGATGTAGGACTCGATCCCAGGACCCTGGGATCATGACCTGAGCCAAAGGCAGATGCTTAACTGACTGAGCCACCCAGGTGCCCAGGAAGAGTGCTTCTAACACTGTGACAGCTTTGCAAAGGAGTGGAGGAACACCTACTTTCTAACCATAAACACTACAGTCCCTAGGATGTCAATCGTTCTCAGTTAACTTTGTCTTCTTTCTAGTATTAGTTTTTAACCAGAAAGGCGATGGTGGAACAGTCTATTTGGGGCACCTGATAGTAGGGCCAGTTCTGCTGCCCCAAAGTATGACCCAGTAGTAGCTGGCAGGACCCAGTTACTGCAAGTTCTCTTATGCATGTAGGCAACTCAGTACCAATTTGTCTTCAGCTTTGGGTCTCAGGCACTAAATCCAGGACAAAAAAAAAAGTCCCACTCAATTTTGTGTTATATATTTAATGTGTGACTTATAAATCTTAGTATGTAAACGTTAAGCATATGTCATATATTTATGCAGATTGATATTAACATTTTAAAGACTATTAGGTGGCTGGCATTGTAGTAGACTCTAAATATGTTCCATGTTTAATCATCAAAATAATTTGTAAGTTAATTATTATTCCTTTTTGTAAAGAAAAGAAAGCTGCAATTCAAGAGGTTTAGTGTTTGTTCTCAATCACATAATCAATAAGTGGTAGAACAAAGACTTTAACCCAGACTGCCCTGTTCCAAAGTTCAGATGTAGTATAGCACTTGCACATGTGTGTAGGAAGTTAACAAGAACCATATATGGTGATAAATTAAAGAAATTCTATAGCTAATGCCCAATAACTGATATTTGTATTTTGAAATTTGCATAAAGGAATCAAGTCAATAGATCAAACCCAGGTACTTGGTTCTGCTCAGTTTCTCAGTGGCATTTAATATGCTCATTGGCAGCAGCCTCATAGGTCTTGAAAATTGAAGATGAAGTGCCTGCATTCTCATACACCATAATCATTATAAAAACCAACACAAGACACGATCCCTCCTTTCTCAAAAAACAGGAAGTAGGAAGGACTCTTCCCCTTAATGAACCATATCAAATCAACCATATTGGGAGAGGCAAAGAGGGGAAAATGTTCCATTTGGCAAAATGGACACATTATCAGGAAATGCATTGAGGGTGAGGGAGTGAAGGGGATTTTTCTCATTGTTAGAGAAAGTGCCACTTTTTATAAACAAACGCATATATACTTATAACCTATGTATATATCACATATTATGCTTTAGGAATGTGACAAGAGGAAAATCGAACTCCAAAGCTTTGCAAACCAGGTGATTTTCAATAAATCATAATTAACACAGGTAAATTCGTGAGTAAATTGTGGTAAGCAGTAAAGCAGCAAATAATCTTATGTATGTAATTGAATGCTCAAAGAGATGAAAGCGAGCCCTCGCTGAGGACCAAACACTTGTTTGGGGGCTCTCACCAAGGTAAGAGTTAATTTCATTTCTCATGGGCCCACCTGCTGGAAATGTGGCATGTTGGCAGAGTGCAGTCATGTGCCCGATTAGGCATGCAATTGCCAGCTTTGCCTAGTGCAGTGCAGATGCACCTTCTTGAAAACAGAGCATTCAAGCAGGTTACTCACATCACAATGGTGGAATTCAGTAGAACGAATGAAGAGGGTAAGGAAGGCTATTCTGAAGGCCAAACCATTAAGTCAAGGGAATCCCAAAGTGGGATGGGTTTTTAAAATGTAAGAATTAGAAATAATGTACATAGCACACCTAGTGGATAGTAGTTCATCGAAAAATGATGGCTACATTATCATCTCATGAATTGTATTCTTAAGCTTATATAACCTAGGTGACATGAACATACATTTTCATTCTAAAAGAGACAATTATAGAAGTCCCCATTACTGCCCTCTTGGGTAATCTAGAAGTAAACCACAGGTAAACCACCCTCTCAAAGTGGCGCTGCTTTTTCCATTTTGCTGATAGGAAAATTAAATAGGGGTCTGTCTCAGTTGGTTTGAGCTGCTATAACAAATTACCACAGAACAGGGTAGCTTATGAATGATGTAAATGTATTTCTCACAGTTCTAGAGACTGAAAGTTTTCGATCAGGGTGCTAGCATGATAAGGTACTGGTGAAGGCTCTCTCTGGGTTGTAGACTGCTGACTTCTCACTCTGTCCTCATATGATGGAAGGCATGAGGGGACATTGTGGCGTCTCTTTTATTTACTTACTTTTAATTTTGTATTATTTATTTATTATTTAAAGTTTAGCTAACATACAGTGCAATATTGGTTTCAGGAGTAGAATTCAGTGATTCATCACTTACATACAACATCCAGTGCTCATCACATCAAGTGCCTGCCTTAATATCCATCACCCATCCAGCCCATCCCTCACCCACCTCCCTCCATCAACCCTCAGTTTGTTCCCAATCATTAAGAGTCTGTTATGACTTGTTTCCCCTCTCTCCTTTTTTTCTTTTCTTCCTTCCCATATGTTGATCTGTTTTCTTTCTTAAATTCCACATATGAGTGAGATCATAGGGTATTTGTCTTTCTCTGACTGACTTATTTCACTTAGCATAATCCACTCTAGCTCATGTGGGGTCTCTTTTATAAGAAAACTAATCTCTTTCAGTGGCTCCCAGTATGTACAGAATTAACACTCTAGGGTGATATACAAAACTCTTCATACCCTGGCCTTTCCTACCTCCTAAAATATTCACTATATGTGTTCTATGCCATATTCATAACCCTCTGTATTTCTCACCTGGTGTCTTTGTGGCAAAGTAGCTGGCTGTCCACTTAAGTTCATATTCCTTCTATAGTATACAGTTATCACTAGGATGTAGCTTCCCAGATAAGATCTACATCTTCAGTCCATTTGCTTCGCATTTCTACCCATGAAACATATGCAGAAGTGAATGGTTCCATTCTCAGCTAAGGTGGTTAGAAACAGACGTGTCTTCTCCAAGCTCTTTCCCTTCTACTTGCTGGATACAGAGTTTTTGAAGTCCTAGGAGATATTGAAGTCATCAGTTGGAAGGACCCTTCATTCTAGAAACATCAATTAAGGATAGTTGATTCCTGACCAGAAATAGCCACCGTAGACTGTTATGTAGTGAGAAATTAATTTCTATTTCATTAAGCTACTGAAAATTTAGGAAGTATATTTAGTTATAATAGCTGGTATTACTAAACTGATATATCATCCCAACTAGCCAATCTATCTAGAATGTTCTTCCTATTACCGGTATCCATTGTTCAAAGATGAGCTTAAATGCAACCTCCTTCGTATCTCCAACTGAATCCCTCGGTCACAGTTAATATCTTCCTCCATTACATTTCCCTAGCTATTTGTCTTATGTTATAATTAATTCTGTCCATGGAAGTATTCACCACTAAATTATGAGCTTCTATAGGCAGGAACTCTCTTAATCACTTTGTACTCTCCAGAGTGTCAAACACAGTATCTCACAAACAGTAGGTGCTCAATAAATGTCTGTTACATTAAATCAAATGAAATCGAATTTATACATCTGAATGATTAATATGTTTCTTTCATTCAAGATCTTAGGGCTGGTATGAAAAAAAGGAATCTATTACTTCAGTCTGACTCTTTAGCTTGGCAGATTAGAGTGGAATAAAAATGTGTCCTGGATAAAATGAAAATGCATTGTTTTACATAAGATATAGCAACTTTGAGAAATACATTGATTTAATGTACTTAGACTAGTGAAAAATCTGTTGGTTTAAGCTAACTGCCATTAGTTTCAATTAAAATGTATTGATTTGGGTAAATGTTGGTTAGGATAAATGTTGCCTGACTGTGGAAAAAAAACATTTGCTTAAGCTTGCCTTGGAGCAGAGTCAGAGTGAGAGAGGTGGGGGAGTGGCTGGGGAGAGCACAAGAGTGAGCAGCCAGGCAGATTTTCCTCCCTGTGCCTGCTCCGCTAGAAGAAGCCAAAAGGGAGGACCAGTTAGTGGGTCACTGTCCTTTGACTTTATATTCACTATGATCCATATGTGAGGAAAGCAGCATTGAAACTAAAGTTTGCTTAAATGAAAATGCTTTGATGGACGGCCCAAACAGGTTGGTTCCATTAATTCATTTAAAAATTGAAGTAATTCAGTTATCTGAGTTCATAGTGACAAATCAACTGGGTTTAGTTTGGGGGACAACATTTTTTCCCCTTTTGACAAATCAGTTTAGATGCTTTGATTAGATTAGGTAATATGACAAAGCCATTTTTTTTTCCTGATGTGGTCATAAACAATTGCATATTGGCAATTCACATAGATCAGTTCAGTGGATACTGCCTAAGGGTCATTAGAGAAAGAGATAGATCGCACTTTGTTTTCATTGATATTTTAAATTATAATTATTTGTTTTCCTTTCTGATCTTTGAGGACAGGCACTACACACACAGAAGCACAAAATACATGCACATATACTCACCAAAAAATGCACCCTCTTTGTATGTGTGCATCTATCACTGGCATCTATTGTCTCTGTATTTACAATCCCAAGGAGGTAAAAGCCTAAAACATACAGGTACTCTGTAAATATCTGAGAAAGGGCAGACACACAGGCATGAAGATACTAAGTGGTGGTGGATAAGATTAGAACAAAGGGAACAAAAAATAATGGAAAATTTCACTTAATGAATTTACTTAACTCTTTAAATGTTTTTCATTGGAGAAATGAATATTCTCTTTTTCTACATGTGTTTAATGACTGGAAGAGATTGGATATCTTGGCAATGAATACTGTATAAAAACATACATAAATTAAGCAATTGCATAACAAGGAAGTCTCATTTTTAAGGACGCAGAGAAGATGTCAATAAAACTTGGGGAAAGTGATGAAGACATTTGGGTAATATGGAAGTAAGAAGTGAGAGTGTGGTAATTGCAAGAATCTGTATGTGGAGTATCAGGAGAGGCAAAGGTCATTCAGAAGGAGGAGGTAGAAAATACTCAAAATATATGAATTAAAATAGCTGCAAATAAACAATAAAGATATTTCAAAATACTAATTGGAAAAGAAAAAAATTAAAGTCAAAATGTGTCAAAAAAAAAGAGAGGGAGGCACATCATAAGAGACTCTTAACTATAGAGAACAAATTGAGGGTTGCTCAGGGGGAGGTGGACAGGGGATGGGACAAATGAGTAATGGGGATTAAGGAGGGCACTTGTGATGAGCACCGGGTGTTATATGTAAGTGATGAATCACTAAATTTTACTCATTTTACTCCTGAAACCAATAGGATAAAATAAAATAAAAAATAAAATACTGGAGGATTAAAAAAATGTGTCAGCAAATTTCAGTTCTTACCTCTTTATCTTCTCCAGTTTCTGAAATGGGATACAGTTATTGTTTTAGTTTGTTTATTTGTGTTTATTTTGTTTAATTGCAGAGGCTATTTTACTTGCGAATCTTTCAAACCTAGAGAAAAGGTATTATCTCAGCTGATTAGAAATGTCAAAATGGTTCGTTGGGTCCAATGTTTAGCTCCATAGTTATTAAACAGCAACAGCTCTCTCTTCTGAACCCTGATAAGACTCAGGATGTAGCATTTTAAGTTCTGACCACATGTCCCTCATTAAAAATAATTATACAGTGGAGTAGTAATCAGGAAAACTGATTTTTATCATGGGTTCTGTTGTTAATTCCTGGGAAACATTAACAAGCTTAAACTCTATGAGGTTTATGATCTACAAAATAGAGATATGGAAATAACTTTTTGTTGTTTGGCTATTGTAGAAATAAAATAAAATAGTGCTAAGTGTTATACAATAAATAGAAAAATCATCACTGAAAGCTTACAATGAACAAATGATATGCAGGACAACTTCACATACTTCATCTTGTTTTAGCCCAACGGTAGTCATGTGGTACAGATATTATCTTCACTTTTAAAGAAATGAGTCTCACCTGTCAGAAGTTAAGCAATTTGTCCAAATGTAAGAATGGCACTTAGCAAATATTTTATGAATTAATTGATGAATTAGTCCTCAGTCCTCTCCTTTGGCATTCCTTATATTTAATTATTTACACAAAGCAGAACCTTGCCAATAGAACATAGTGTGTGTGTGTGTGTGTGTGTGTGTGTGTGTGTGGTGGGGGGGAATCTAAGCTAAATAAGAAAAATCTGAATTATGAAATATTTGATGAATATAAATTCACCCAAAGTTTCTTACAACTTGGGAGTTCTTATATGATCAACTTCATGGTATATATCATCATAGAAAATGATATCAAATTGAGTTTTTATTATAATTTTTATCATTAAGAACGTTTGACATTCATTTATTAATTTATTTAGTCAACCAACAAATATTTAAAGGGAAATGTGCTGGGTAGTGGGAATTCAGTGAGGAAAAAAATAAGATAGCCCCAGACTTCAGAGGGTTTATAGAATAGTGAAGAGATGGATAGTACTCAAATCATTACAAAAAGCTTGTGAACTTGTCAGTGTGGTAAGCGTTGATCCTGCTGAGGCAACCTATAAAGGAGGGTTTGCCTCAGTGAGAGAGAAAAGGAAGAACTTGAACTGAAATATAAGAAGTGATAAGAAAAGAGAAGTGTGTCCAGGGCAGAGGGAGCAGCATGGAAAAAAGTCTCTGGCAGGAGAGAGAAAGCTGGAATGGTGAGAATAAAGACTATTCTGCTGTCCTGGTAGGTGGTCAATATTGAATACCTGTTTCTTTCTCAGAGGAGCACAGATCCAATCAAGAAAAGTGGAGGTGGTAGGTAGATACAGATTGGAATGAGCTGGGGTAGCACAAAACTCTAGGGGTGTTACTCAAAGTGGAGGACCTTTCACAGGGAAAAGGCGGCCTAGGGGATAAGTAATCCTCTCTCCCAAAGATAGAGGGAGTGTTTTCAGGTAAGAGGATGTAGGCAGGGCTAAACTACACAAGGTTGGTCTTGTAGGTGACTTTTAAGAAGTCTTACCTTTATCTTAGGAGTAATAAGAAGTGAGTAAAGGATTTAAGAGGTATAGGTTGGAAATGACATTTTGAAAAGCTATTTCTAGCCATTGAGAGGAAAAAAGGATTGGAAAGGAGAATAGTTGGGAGTTATTGCGCAAGTATAGGCAAAAAGATAATACCTGGACCAGGGTAGTGGAGCAGAGGAGACATAGGCATGAGGGCTACTTAGTACAAAAAATGGACAGGATTTGTTAAAGAGGATTTGTAGAGTAATGGGGGTATCAACAGTGACTTATGTTATGGAGAATGAGAGATGGTGGTTTGATTTAATAAACTGAGGAAACTGAAAGAGAACCAGGTTTGGAGAGGGAAGATTACAACCTAGTGTACCAGATGCCTTTGAAGTTGGCCAATAATTTGCCTCCTTATTAATATTTCAAAACTAATTTCTATGCTGGATTTATCCAAGCCTTATTGTTTATACTACATAATTACATAGAAAAAACTTTTTTCAAAGATTTACCTGTCAAGTAATCATTATAAATTTCATAATATGGAATATAAATCAATGCAGCTTTAGTGTGCTTACGACTCTCTAAACTGCTGCTCTATTCAGAGATTATTTTAGACTTTTGAAAGTTGATTTTTTTTTTTTTTTTGGACTTTCTTATTTATGTGTTGTGTTTCTGTCATGTAATTGCCAGGCCTTCTGAACAGCTTTTACGGAAACCCCATTTGAAATAGCATAGTGGGATTTGATGGCAATCTTTCTTAAGTCGAAACAGAAGTGACTTTTTTACACTATCATGCATGTGAGGATTCATCAGCAATCTCATAAAGATTTCACAAAGGCAAGAAATGATGTGCAAGCAACTTTTTAAAGAAAATGGCTTTGAAATGATTTGCAAAGGACCACTGAGTTTAGAAGGAGCAGCAATCTCACCTGGCTCGCCTTGCCTTCCAGTAAGGCCACAAGAAAAACAGCTCAGTGAAAAGAATGTGCCCTGTGTTTAAATAAGGCTTGGAAGAAAATTCCGTTACTCATTTTCCTAGGTTTTCCCCAAAATGTAGCCACTATTTACCACCCCAAAAGTTCTTCTTTACTTCATGTCTAAGATCTATCTGCTGGTGGTAAAATTCTTCTCTTCCTTCTTCTTCTATTTTTTTCCCCCTGAATGAGTGGCTTTACAGAGGCCACTTTCTAAATTCAAATCTACGGACTACTTAAGGCAAACATGCAGGGCTAGACAATATTGCATTTTTACGTGGAATCGAAAGAAAATCTTCTACTCACAGGTAATAGCTTAAAATATTTTCATGGATTTTTTTTTGAATATTCAAATGCAAAGAAACATCATAATTTCTAAAGTGGCTCATGGAACTCATATATAAATAACTCTCAATTATACCTAATGGAGGAAAGTCTGCAAGGAGATATGAAACCTCCAACCAGTAATTTCAAATGTCTTCACTAAAATTTTATGAGGGCAATATCTGAACTGATTTTCACAACTGTTCTTTTCTTTGACCTCTGCCCTTCTGGTTAAGGAGCTTCTAACAATCAAACTGACATGGTTAAAAGAGGGAAAGTGAGAGAAGACACAGGCAGCCTGTAGAAGGTATACAACCCGTAAATTGGATTAGAGACAAAAATCAATCTTCAGATCTATTTACAATGTACTTAAAAATGCCAATTTTGTATTTTTGTATTAAGTACAAAATACTTTACAAAATATTTCTCTATCACATAGACTTTGATGTAAGAGGGGATCTTATTGGACCTAGTAATTCTCATCTGATAACCTGAAACTTAAAAAAATTTAAAAAACATAAAAATAATTGTACATGAATTCATTTGGCACATCTCTGGAAATCTTCCAGGGTTAGAAAAATTATGATATCTCCATTATTCCATTGGGATAAACACATTCAATTGTGAAAACACTTCAGCTTTACTTTTATTTTGGCAAAACAAGAAAAACAACAAACAAAAACAAAGTGTGAGTACAAGATTACTCAGGATCTAATGAATCTGGTTGTTATTTCAAGTGCTAAAATAAATTATCTGCAGTTGCATGGAGACTATATATGGCTGCATGGACCAGGAGATTTGGGCTGTCTAAAAAGATACACTATAAATTTGTAGTGAAAGCCATTGCCATAAAAATTTTAATGGAACAGTACTATTTTACTCTACTGATACTGATTAATGTGCATCATATATGACCTTTGAGTCCCATCAAGATTTGAAACCTGTGAAATCTCAGATTTCAAGCTTTCACAGCACAGAATCATGATATCTTAGAAACAGAGAAGACCAGCCTCCTTCCTTGGGCTCTTAAGACTGTTTCAGTTTGGACAATGATTTATATGGCCACTCTGGTTAATCAGGGACCACTCTGGTTAATCAGGGACTCTGGTGTGACTTGTTCCCTACTGGAGGTTCTAAAAGGGTCATGGCTACAAGGAGTAGGACCAATTTGAGGGCAGAAGGCACATAGCAGGCCATATCAACCAGATATGCTACTTGGAAGAATAGTTTCTGGAAGCTGTCTCCAGTGATTCATATGTGTTAGAAACAGTTGAGCAAATTACTAACCCATTTATGTCATTAAGAGTCATTGCTATCAGAAAGGCAACTAGAACCAACAAATAGCACCAGCCTGGAGATTTCTTAATATCTACAGCTCTTTGTGAGTTTCCAGCTTAGAAAAGTTACCAGCATGGAAAGCATGTTATCCCTGCTGCATAACAAATTACCAAAAAACAAGGCATTATCTCACAGTTTCTGTAGACCAGGAGTCTAGTCATGGTTAGCTGGGTTTTCTGCTTTAGAGTTTTAACTGGGCTATAACCAAAATGCTTATCAATTGCCTTCTTATCCGAAGGCTCAAATGTAGAAGGATTCCATTCTACATTCACTCAGATTATTGGCAGAATTCTCTTCCTCGTAGCTGTAGAACTTGAACATTCTGGGTTTGTTTTGTTTGTTTTGTTTTGTTTGTTGGCTATTGACTGGAGGCCACTAGCTCCAAGAGATTGTCCACAGTTCTCTACCATGTGGTCTGCCCTGTAGGCAGTTTACAACATGGCAGCTTGATTCTTCAAGGCCAGCAGGAGAGTGAGAGCTAGTTGGCTAACAAGATGAAGTGTTAAATAATGTAAACATGATATAGGAGTGACATGTCAGCATGTTCGCCATATTTTACTGTTGAAGTAAGTCACAGGTTCCACCCATGTTCAAGGGAGAAGATTATGTAAAGACACGAATTGCAGGAGGTGGGAATTATGGGGCCACTTTAGAATCAGTCCTCCTCCACATGCCACAAGATTATTTTAAGAGGACATTAGAAATTACTGTTTTGATCTATACTTTTCTTAGAAAGGAGTAACGCTTTTCCAGAAAGAAAGCTAATTGGGGTAAGGTCTTGAGCTATGTATTATAAATTTAATTTTAATCAGAAGCTTAGTTTCTCAGGTGATCTATCTATCTATCATCTATCTATCTATCATCATCATTCTTCATTTTTTCATACTTAGTTCCATGCTTATTCTTCTAGGATGCTTTCTCTGTATCTTTCTTCTATTAGACCATTCTCAAATTGCATGAAATAAAGCTTTCCCTAATTACCCTAGTTCATAGGGATTTCTCTCTCCTCTTCAAGTCAGATGTGTATCAGTTTGAATTCTGACTCTATCACTTAATAGATTTTATGAACTAGATAGGGTATTTAACCTTCCAGAGTATCAGCCTCTTTATTGTCGATGTGAGAATAGTATTATTTGCTTCACCTCTTTATTGAAAAATTGAAATGTAATTATACACAAATAGCCCAGCCCACAGAACATCCTACCCAAATATTTCTTTTATTCCCCTACTTTTCTTGCCTTTCTCTACCCTTTATATCATTCTTTTGACACTCAATACATGGTTCATTTTATTATGTGTATGAGAACATATATCTGGGAGATATATGTGAGTAATGATTACACATTGTGTTCTGTTGGGTGGGAACTTGAAGTTGGTTTTCCAGCTGTGGTGATGGATGTGTAGTGATCCATTTGCATTCTCTTTCCCAATCTCTGGAATAAATTGCAGCACATCAATGAGATGACTAGTTAGGTTATACTTATCCAACTTTTGATTACTTTATTATAGAATTCATTTTGTGGTGCCTACCCTTATTATTCTGGGCCATGTTATATTCTAATCCTTGGACCTCTTTCTTTCTTATACTTTATAATAGCCTTTTGTAGCTCTCCATGGAGGAAAATATTCAGTGTCCTGGCTAATGGTTTTAGGTAGTAGATAGCTTTTTATGATACCTGCCAGAGAATTTTATTTTTTTATTATTTATTTTTTAAAATTTCTTTATTTAGATTTCATTTATTTGAGAGAGAGAAACAGAGATAGTGAGAGAGAGAGAGAGAGCATAAGCAGGAGGAGAGGGAGAAGCAGGCTTCCCATTGAGCAGGGTGTCTGAAGCAGGGCTCAATCCCAGGACCCTGGGATCATGACCTGAGTCTAAGGCAAATGCTTAACCAAATGGGCCACCCAGGCACCCCTGCCAGAGAATTTTAATTATGTAAATCCCTCATTATATAATTTCAGATGGAAAAAGTATATATATATACATACATATATATGTATATATATGTATGTATTATTTTTTTTTTAAGTAAGCTCTAAGCCCAAAGTGGGGCTTTGAACCAACTACCCTGAAATCAAGAGTCATATGCTCTACTGACAGCCAGCCAGGTGCCTCAAGTATATTCTTTAAGGAACATCCTGGAACTTGGTTTTTAAGTTTACCTCCCTAAAATTAATAGTAAGTAGCACAAGATATTTCCTCTCAAAAGAGTAACTTTTAGAAATTTTCCTAAAAGTATTAAAAATTTTTTATCATTACATAAATAAAGGCATAGACCTGACCTCATGATTTTATAATTTCAAATGGGATAAATAAATTATACCGACATGAATTCTAATTCTGACTTTATCACTAGGTAGCTGGCTGGCTATGAGCAGGTCGTTTTTATCACCTTGAGTTCAGGTTCTTTGTTTCTTAACTGATGGGTTTGGATAAAATGATTCCAAAGTTCCTCTCAGCTCTACAATTCTATAATTTTGGAGAGTTAGTTGCATTTCCACTTATTTATTCCTATTTACAAAGTTGCATTTATCCACATTTTATTGTAACTTTCATTTTTCTCTTTCTTTATTCCCAAGTTTGTGTATGTGCTGGTTTTGGAACACAGTATGTTTCCTCTTAAAGTCTCATCCATATTCACATATAAATTGTGCTGGTCAGGAGGTAAAGTAAGATACAGATTTCCAACTAAAAGAAGATAACTAGGGGTCTTTTGAACACATTTACCTCAAACACATTTGAACACATTTACCTAGAACTTCTCTCTGTTATCAACACCAAAGATACAAATGAGGACATCAGTATTAATTAGCACAAATTTCAAGACTGAATCTAAGGAAAAAGTTTTACGTTGTTTATTCAGAAGTAGAAAGAGGTGGGCACAGGGGAGGACCATAGGTATATTTTAACATTCAAGTAGTAGAAGTTTGCATTTGAACAGAAAAATTGTCTTGCAAAATCTGAGCACATCCAGTAACTGACTTCCAAATTCCTGATCTACAGGATCTACAGGACATTCTTCCTGAATGTCTAGAATATTAACGGATGGGAAAGATGGCCAGCCAGCATATGTCTATCACTGTTCTCGACACTGAGCACAGACACATCTGACGAGGCTGCTATCCAGTCATTCAAGTGTGGCTCAAGGGGTTCATTTCTGACCTACAGTCTGGTCCATGCTGACTACAAATACAGTTTGTATTCTCAGGGCCAGCTGAGCCACCCGTGGAGCCTGTCACTCAGGAATTGACAGAGACAGGGTCACTTTGCCTTCAAAGTTGCATCATGCCTTTATTCAAATTAACGTTTTCCACTTCTGGGAAACTCATGGTCCCCCTACTGATCATTTCTAAATGTCAGATGGGATTCTTGTCTTCTTTGTTTTTTTCTGATTAATAAGCATCAGTAAAATCTTCGAGCCCAAGAATACTGGCACCTGGGTGACCATCTTCTATGATACCCTTATTTCCCAGAGCAAAAGAAGAAAGGCTCACACAAGGAAGTGATTTGCTCAAGGCCAAATAGGAAAAGGCTGAGCTGGAATGATATCTTACATTTCTTAACTTTCAGTTCCAAAAACTTTCTCTGACTTCATGCCATGTCTATGTGATTCCTTGGGCGAGTTTCATTCTGATATTTTTTTATGTGCATCTGTTAGGACTGGCCCAGTATGACCATCACAGTTCATTATTATCATTAATATTCTCATATGATGAACTTGATAATGAGCAACGAGTAAGGTAAATAATTATTGTTAGGCATGCTATCTCCTTACACTGATTTTGCTTTAAGTACTAATCTTATATGGATAGAATACTTTATAGATTTAAAAAGTACACTCATATATTTGACCACTTTCATATACATTTTTTCCATTTAAGACAACCTTGTGAATTCAGCGAAATGATTGGACCCAAAGGCTGACAATGACTGTGGTAGCAGATTCACCTTGTCATATAGAAATAGCTATTTATCCAAGTGTAGGAGTGAAACAGTTAATATAAGCATCCTGATTAATAGCGATGCCTTAGACACACTATCTAGACTTTTTAAAACTGCATTTAAAAAAGTTTATTCAAAGCCACTTCAAACAGAATTTCATTCTACTTCTCATCCCATTTTATAATTCAGTTATCAAAGGTTTAGGTTAATGCTGCAGTAACATTTTACATTGAACTGAAATGCCAGACATTTAAGTTAATTTAGTATACAGTTTAGTTATTTCATAAAGAATTTTAAGCCACTTACGATACAAATAAAATATAAGTAGAAAATCAATAACACGTAAACATAAAAAAAATACAGATCATAAAGACAAGTTTAGATGTGAATTGAATTTCACATTCACCTCTCAGCTTTAAGAAGCAAAAGCAAAAGAAAAATCACATATATATTATATAATATTTATAAAATATCAAGAGGAATCTGGCAATATTAAAAAGATCTAAACGTCTGAAGACAAGAATGCACTGAGATGGAACACAAGTATACTGAGAATGGTTTACTCCTTCCTTCGTAATTGAAAGGGCATTTGGAGTATGGCGAGCCCTTGGCATATCGTATTGAATATCTCCTGTAGGGCTGCAATATGGAAGATGCCGAACTTGAATGCCCAATTGCCCAATATACTGGCCTCATTGAAAGACTCGATAATCTCTACTGTCTCTTTTAGTTCTAATCTCATTGACTCTGATTCACATGGAAGCTGTACGTGAGCAACATCTGTGAATTTCAGATTTAAATCTTCTTATTCCAGGCCTCCAAACAGGACCAGACATCCTATAACAAGTATTCAATAAATACTTGTGACTGATGATCTTAGTGACTTCTCTGGATGGCTCTTGCTTTATGATGTTGAATTCAGTGAAATCAGGGCCCTCTCAATTGGAATTTCTTCATTTCTGGCAATTCCTAAAGCCCTTTGTCCCTAGGTCCCTAGGGGTGCTTTTCTTCATTGTTCCAGAAGGCAAGCTACTAAATAAGTGCTTCCCGGAGGGAGGGGAAAGTTATTTGGAAGAGCTGGACTCTGTCAGATAAGTGAAAACTTTTATAAATAACTGACTTGAAACTGAGAGAGAAAAAGGTTTTTAAATCAAAGTGCTAAATTAAGAAGCTTAATTTTGGCACTTCGGCTGACTGAGTTGTTTATGGGAGGGTTTATGCTAACAATTCCCCCGCATCCACAGGGCGTCAGGAGTGGAAACTGATAAGGTAGCTTCAGGGGGAGGAAAGGACTGTCTCACTGCAGTAGTTGTGTCTTCAAAAAGCAAGTAAGGAGTGCTCCGTCCAGGTCTGTTTCAGTCCCGCGCTGGTACACGGTGTAGCTTGTATAGCTACACGATACTGACTTCCTCCACTGTGCACGCTCCTTGGAGGGACAGAGCAGTGCTTCTGTTTCTTGTGGCCTTCTCCAGCTTATCACTAAAAATAAAATAATGAGAGAATTCTTTGTCAGGGAGAAGGACAAAGACATTATTTTTGGACATAAGGCCACTAAATTGGGATTTAGACTATGACTCTAACCTCAGCTTCTAACAATAGCTTGGTGAGAAAATTATTTGTTGACTCTGGAGCAGTTTTTCCCATCTAGAGATGGGGCTTAGATCTTTTCTGTGGTCTTTATAAGGCTCTGCACCCCTAAAAGTTTTTTATTTTATCATTTTAATATTAAATATATTCCAAGAGTATTCCAATTATTTATGTTTTGATGTCCTAAAAACCAATTTGGGTACTGGGCCTAGTAATTTCATTTTGGGAAATTTACATATAAAAATAATGAGACATTTCCAAAAGTATTTATCTATCAGAATGTTTATTTCAGCATTATTTGTAGTGGCAAAAGTTGGGAACAAATTAACTTCACAGTATAAAGTGACTAAATACATACATTATTGTTTATCCATATGAGGGCATAAGGTACACCTATTTAAATTCTATTGTTGAAAAACATTTAATGGCATAGAACAAGTTCAAGGTGAATTCCAAAGAAAAAAATCAGATTGCAAAGAGTAAGGAGGTATCTCAATTTTGTTAAAGATAAAAATTGAGTGTGTTAAAGATATATGTGTATGAGATGGAATATAAAAATGACTGGAGAATTCCATTTCAAAATTACAAGTGTTTATTTCTCTTTGGTAGTTAATAGTGATTTTTATTTATTATTATTCTATAATTTTCAATGCTTTTACAAAAAATTGATTACATTTGTAATCAGAAATAAACATGATTAATTTCATTTAAGTATTGCAGGAAAACAAACAAACATGTACACACCCTTACCTTCCTTCATCCTCCTACCTCCCAACAACTCAGAAGCATGAAGAAGGATCTTTATGTCTTGTGACAAACGATATGCCATCTCAACAAGTTTCCAATAGTTAAAATCACTTCCATTTATTTTGTGTATGAGCCATAGATGTCAGGGCTAGTGGAGACTCCAGAAGAACTCCGGTTTTCTCAAGTTATGTTCCTGAGTCTCAGGAAAGCTGAGGATTTGTCAACTGTCATAAAACAATGATAGAAAAAATAAGAACATAAGCTGTCCTTACTCTTTTGTTCTCCCCTTGCACCTCAGAGAGCTGAAAGAGTTCCAGAAGTCATTTCACTGGCACTTTTTATTCTTTTTCTCCGGGTATTACAAATATTAAGAATAAAAGTTTTCCAGACCTGCCTCACAATGAGGTATGTAGTACAAAGCTCTCTGAAAGGATAGTGATGTAAATAAAGTGAAACTATTAAATAATCTAAGACACTATGATTCTTAAAAGTCTGGGGCTATTCCCACCAATGTCAAGTGCAAAGGCTCAAGTACCTTTCCAATTACAAATAGAGTATTTTTGTTGCTTAAACCTTGAGGAATATAAGGCAGTCCTTTCCTCTAGATTTCTGCAGAAGCATATCTGGACATCATGGGACCAGAAAAGTGTTCTATTAAATCATTTAGTAATGTAAAAAGGTAGCTTTTCATTGTGGAGTGTGAACAATTATATGCATTTACCTTTATTCCTCAGCTCAAAGAGCATTTGCTGATCATGTGATATTGCAGCTCAGTGACCGTGCTTTGACCATTTGTGGCCAGTATTTGTCCCCAGGACATAGGTCATACGGGATACAACATGGCTGACATCCAGAAAGATCACGAGAACCACACAACTGTTTTGGCACCCCTTCAAGAATTGCTCGGCAAGGAGCTCGTGATTGCTGACCATCTGGTTGGAAACCCTAGCAATAATTTGTTTAATATTAGAGTTAATATGATGTCTGTCAGTAGGAAGCATTTTGTGGGATTGTAATCACCATGGTAGTCCATGTTAGGTAGACTCTTATTATTATCTTTGTTTTCACTCACTCATTAGTTTCTGGGAAATTAATTCTGGGCTATCATCTGTCATAGTCAATATTTTCTTATTGGAAATTGGAATTCAACATACTCAGTTGCTTATGATCTTAAATGTTACAGGAATAGATAGGTTAAAAGGATTATATAGAATTACTAAATTTAATGCTTCTGAGGATGATAGAAATTATAGGAAGTGTTAGCCATGATTTTGTCAGCATGATTCTAAATGTGAAAAGTTCTATCCAAGTCTGAATATTTCAGAATACATTTATTCATTATAGTTTGTAGAAATAATGCACACCTCAATTAGATGTTAGTTAGACTTACATCTCATGCCAAAGATGAAGAAATGGAGGCTTAAGGACATGAAGGAACATTCTGAAGACGATAGTAGCAGAGTGAGACCTAGCACCTCATTTTGACTCTAATTCTATGTGTTTTCTTTTAGGCTGACTAAACTTGCTCACACTTCTTGTAAGCTTTTAATATGGCTCTTGGGGGTTAGGGGAAATACAAAAACTTTTAAAATATCAATTGTATAGTGGTGCCAGGGTTGTGCAGTCCACTAAGCATTCGACTCTTGGTTTTGGCTCAGGTCGTGATCTCAGGGTCATGAGATTGAGCCCTGAGTTGGGCTCTGTACCCAGCAGGGAGTCTGCTTGAGTTTCTCTCTCCTCCTTCCACTGCCCTTTCCCCCTCACTTTCTCTCTCTTTCAAATAAATAAATCTTTAAAAAAATAAAAATAAATAAATATCAATTGTATAGATTAAAATTTTAAGCAGTTACAAGTTGAGCAATTATATGCCTGATTTTGTAGGCTTATTCTGTTGGTACCTTCAGTTGATGTCACTGAAGCCCTATAGCCTTATCTTTCCATTATTTCTGCCAAGACTGAAGAGATTTCCTCTTTCCCAAATTCCTGACCTGGATTTCCCTTTTAATCATCTCAAAACCATGATAGAAGTGGTGGTGCTGGAAATAGCCTATATACCATTCTTTCAACATAAGTAGAGGTAGCATGACCAGGCTCTGACAGAGGAAATGTCCAGCTATGGAGAACAGATGTGGTCTGCTGTCCATAGTCCTGAAATGTCATTTAAAATTTGTCCTGAAATAGTGAGTGACTGACAACTTTTCTCAAGAAATCTGAACAAGGTGAGGAGTGAATTTCCTGTGGTGGAGAATAGAGGAAGCACAAAATGGAATGAAGGGGGGAGAGAATGGCAGATAGGAATGACCTCCCACTGATTGCAGAGAGAAAAACAGATTTTTCTTTTGATGCCAGATTTTTGCAGTTTGAAGAAAAGATTATTTTCTCTGCAGTAAGTTGGTAGACACATAGTACTTCCATCCCCACCCAACTATATCTACCTCTCCCTGATGGTAGGCTTAGGTCTTAGACAGGAGGCATATTTTCTACAGATAAAACCACAGAGGAAACTTACACATTCCTCTGGATGTTAATTTTAAAATAATCATAGACTTTCTGATCAGTTCTTCTAGAATTGGGGCACAAAACAGAAGAAGGAATGACATAAGTAATTAAAATCCTTCATATTTAAGACAGGCACCATGGAAAGGTGCTAGAGAATAACGAGATTTTTATTGCACAGTTTAGTGAGAAAATTATCCACACTGTTAGTTTTCATTGACTTTTAGGCATTGCAGTAAACAATTTCTGTGCGTTTTTCACTTGATCCATAGAACAATCTTATGGGATTGACATTATTTTCACTATTTTTTTAGATGAGGAAACTAAGACTAACAGAAGTTTTAAAAGATGTCCAGAGATGCATGGCTTATGGCAGAGCTAAAATCCAAACCTCTCTGATTCTATAGTTCATGTCCTTCACAATTCACCAATATAGGGGGATATGTGTGACAACTGAAGTATGGAAAAAATGCTGGCTGGGTTTCAGGAAATAACAAACTGCCAAACTTCTCTCAAGTCTAAACAAGGTGATTTATGGTAGTGAACTGAGGTGGAAGAGACGGAAGGAGCAGACAATAATATCACAACTGAGCTTTGAAGTATGAGAATGAGAAGGTCATCAAGCATTACAAGTAGGGTCAAGGGTATTTGCAAAGTTCTAAATGGTCAGTTGTCAATATAGCTTTATTATAGGATGCGTGCTGAGAACATGGTGAATGGTGAGGTGAAGGGATATGAAAAGATACTTGAAGGTAGGTATTAATTACCATGGAAACTTCTTATTTACTATTAAAGTATTTAAATTATATCCCATGGGCAATGGCAAATAAATTACTATGAGATTTTACATAAGGTAGTAACATTTATGTTGTAAGATAACCCTAATGACAGTGTAGAGTTTATAAAGTCATTCTTCCTTTTAGAAATTGATGTCAGCCCATAGTACTGCAGCATTTTGTGAGATGTAGCATAGAGAAGAATAGGAGACAGAATACCTGGGGTCTTCAAGTTATGACTTTTTTTTGCACTGTGTCTTTGATCAAATAATTAACCTCTAAGAAAGCCAATATTTTACAGATTGGTTTTCATGGGGTTAATGCCATAAGGTCCCTTTGATGTAATATTTATGTATCACTTTCTTTCTCTTCTGAAGAAGACAGTATCATTGGCAAACCACTCAGTTACTCTGGCTCTTATTATCCTATTTATGGATTGCTTTGGTCCTCTACTTTTTCACTCTTTTTCTCTTCTATTACCAGCCAGGTAACCATTTTATTGCTCATTTGCACCTCCGCTAGAGAGAAAAGATGTGATAGACAAACCAGTCAACATTTCATTTGCTTGCAACTCTTGTAAAAAGTTTAGTAAGGAGAAAGCATTAAAAAAGTAATGACCACAATAAGATCTGAGGATGTTCTGTACATTTCATTTCTCTACACTGTTTCTTTCTTCTAAATTTGTACAACCAAGAGTTTGATTTAATTTTTTTTTAATCTTAAACTATATTATACTGTTTTCCCTCCTTCCCCTATTTCATTTTCCAGACAATGTAACTGAAGTAAGGTCAATGTTAAGTGGATTCTTATGAATATTACATCAAGTTAGTGGCAGGTCTTCAAGTAGAATCCAAATCTTCTAATTCCTTTATATTGTGGTTCCAATTCGGTCTAGTGTATACTCTCTAAATATTCTCATGGATTAGAAACATAAGACTCATAGGAAATGACTGTAGTTTCAGGATCCACAGAATAATACCATTGGCAGTGAAAAGGGGCACAAATAATAATTATTCTAGGACAATAGGCATAACCATATTTAGTCTAGGCAATACAGCATATATGGGTAATCTCTACTTCAATGAAATAAAAGGACATCTTAGCATATGGCCCAAAAGTATTGATTAGAGAGTCTTCAGAGCACAATACTTGACTGACTTTAATTCTACCCAGCTTAAAAAAAAAATGACAGGTGACACATAAAGTCAACTACTAAGGGAATCCATGGACCACTGGTAATCAGTGCTTTTGAAGGTTGGAGAAGTTGGCCTCTGATTCCTTTATACCTCATCAAAAATTCCATTTATTTCTTTGTTGATTGATTGATTCATTCATTCTCACAAAATGAGCACCTGCTATGTTTCAGGCTCTGTGCTACAACCTTAGCAGTGGACCAGGTACAGTTTCTGTTTTAGAGTCCTTCATAATCTAGTGAGGACAGATTAATAAACAAATATTTACTGTACGCAGGAGTAAATGCTGTTAGAATAATAAACAATGGTTTGTGAAACACACAGGATGGGGGGAAAAAAGCAACTTACGTATCCTTGAGAAATTGTCCAAGACTACACTAATGAATCGTCCAGGTGACTGGGGAAAAAGTAAAGCAAAAACATAGAGATTTAAATAACTCTTGCTAGGTATAGTAGGTATAACTGCCAGTTGCTTATTGTATCCATTAGGTTGTAGCCAGGTTGCTTGAAAGGCTAGGGAGTTTGGGCTTTATCCTAGGAATAATGAAAAACCATCAGTGTTTTTCTTTTTCTTTAAAGCCGGTAAGGGATACAAACACACCATTGTTTAAAAATGTAATTCTGCTGGTATTATTAGTGGAAGGTGAGCCTCTATAATGTTCTTCCCATGCTTACTTTTTTTTTTTTTGAAGCCTAAGTATAATAATGCGGTTCATATTTAAATGTCTTAACCACAGGTAAGTTAGGTATTTGCTTTCGTTAGAGATATTGTCCAGCCTTTCTCCTCTCATTTTACTCCCCCACTCTTTCATGCTCATATGTTCATCTTAAACATTTTTTTTTCCAGAATCCTATGTCACAGTGCCTCTTTTTTTTAGGTTAAATCAGCATTCTCTTTGTCCTTCTAATTTCTCAGAAACTACTTTTGGGATTTTCCTTGCTTTGGTTTATTTTTATTGATAAGATGAAGCCAAATAAATATGTTTTTCCTCCTGTAATCTTTTCTTTTGCTTGATTTCCATTCGTTCTTGCAGTCTTTGATCAGAAAAAAAAAGAGCTGCCTGCATTATCATTAAATGTGCTGAGTCATTTGTAATTTTCTTTGAATGCTGCGGGTTTCAATGTCAGAGATGAGGTCCAAGTCTGGTTGGTTTTTGAATATAATTGAGTCAAATTACATATTCTCATTGTACATCCTAATTTTTAATGAAGCTGAAATAAGAAGGGGTTGTAAGGGTGCATGTAGTTACAAAATCTTTCATGAAGTAATAGAGAAATAATGATTCATATCTTTCAATATTGTATTTTTAAGTAGAAAAGCTACTTTAAAAAGAAACCAGAGGAAAAATAGAAATTGAAAGAAATATGGGACAATTCCAGTTTCAAAAGGAATGGTCTAATTTCAAAAGATGAACTAAAAGAGTTATTTTTCAAATGAATCTTTGAATCATTATTTGCTTTTCAGAAGTAGAGTATATCTGTGGGTTGTAGTGGTGGTGTTCCCAGTGGCCTTCCTTATCCTTCGTTTGAATTGCTTTAAATTTCTAATGGGTGTGGCAGATTTAAAAAGTGGCTACAATGTTTTTTAGCTCCTACCACTAGGAATATATCTCTCCACTTCTTGAATCTTGGCTTGGGCATAGTATTTGCTTTGACCAAAAGGACATTAGGAAACATGATGGAACCCAAGGGTTGAAAGGTGCTTTCCATTCCTTTTGCTGCATTTGGAACCCAGCTCTCTTGTGAAGAAGACTGATACAGCCTTCTAGGTTCTGGAGAAGGGTAGCCTTGTTGCCAATCACCAGAAATGTGAGTAAGATCCTCCAGGACCAGCGAGCCCCAAGTCAATCCAGCAGTTCACTGCAGTTGTGCAAGTAAATCCAGCTGAGCTGATCAGAACTGGTCAAATGAGCTCAGCCCAAACTGCCAACTCATAGAATTATAAGTAAATAATCAATTATCATTAAGTCACTAAGTTTGAGGTTAGTTTTGATGCTTTACAAGCATCAAAAACTAACACAGCGAGTTACTGTGTCTCCACTTGTAATAGGCTGAATTCTAAGTTGGTTGCCAAGATTCTTACCCTTGGGTGAGGGGCTATATAATCTGGGAATATTAAGGGGCATCACTCTTGTGATTAGACAAAGCTGAGCAGATTTTACAGATATAACTAAGGTCTCTAATCAATTGACTTTGAGTTAGTCAAGGGGGGATTATTGTGAGTGGGTCTGACCTAATAATATATGCCCTTAAGAAATCAGAGGGACTTCAAGCAGAAGCAGATACTCTACTTTTGGCCTTGAAAAAATAATCTGCAGTGTTGTAGAGACGATCACATGACAAGGAATGGTGAACGGGTTTCAGAGCTCCCAGGTGATAGCTAGCAAGGAAGTGGGAATCTTAGTTCTCCAGCTGAAATTGTTCAACCACAAGTAGCTGGGAAGAGGAAATGGTGAGATAATAATTTGTGTTGCTTTAAGCTAACTTTGTGGTAATTTGTGATACACCAAGAGAAAACAAATACACCAACCTAGCCCTTTAACTATTAGGTATGTTCAGAACTGATGATCCGTTTACAGGTTCCTTTGCCAGGTTGTATATCTTGGTAAATGAGAGTAGTGTGATTCCTTGGCTTGGAGAAAGCCATTTTCTCTTCCTCTAGGCTTGCAGAAAATGTATCCTCCTTCTACGTCATATGAATATAAGGCAAAGAGGAAGATTTTATCTATAAGTGATGAGCTCTTCAAAAGCTAATGTTCAAGGGATTAGATTATATGACTTCTTGAGGGAATTTCTTGCCCCCATAATGTTGTGGCTCAGAATAATGTCATCTTTTCTTGGTCCTAAAAGTGCTGAAAGGCACTCAAAATTATAAGTCAAAGTGCATGACTGATGGGCTTGTTAATGTTGAAAAGGAAATGGCTTGTTCTCTATTATGACACAAACAAAAGGAGCATAACTTCCACTAAGGAAAACAAAGACTAGAGGAAAACTGTCTACTGATAAAATAAATGGCATAATGAAGCCAGTAAAAGTCCCAGCTGGTTACAAACACAATACAGACTAGCCGGATCTCCATGTGGCAGAATGGATGCAGAGCTTTCTCTGACAGAACAATGACAAGAGATTTCAGTGAATATGCATTGATTTAGCAGGGCCTCGGACAAATCCATCTTTACTGAGTGGCATATACAAGTTCCCTGTCATTAAGTACAAATCAAAGCATTTAAAATGCATGCAAGAAAAATTTTTCAATCCTGCTAGGCTTAGCACCATGCAGAGAGCACCATAGGACATCAAATTTTTATAGTGTTATTCCTGTACCACTTGCCTGGATCCTTCTCACTCTCTACTCCCTAATTTGCACTTGATTCTTCTAACTTCTGACCTTCTGATGTGTTCACCCTGGCACTTTTGTAGTTATAGCCTTTGTTTCCTTTCTTGAATATGATTTACATTTCTCTCTGAATATGCTGTCTTTATCCCATAATGCTCAATGCTGAGATCGTCCACTTGTTTAGGTGGCCATCTTCTTCGTTAAGAATGCTTCCGACTGAGACAGAATTTAGGCATTACCACATCCCATGCAAATATCATTCTCACATAACCATTCTAATGCTTTGAAAAGTCTCTGGGTTGTCTTTATGGAGAATGAGGATTTTGAAGTAGCACTAGTGGGAAGAGTCATTTATTCATTCAACCAATTTTAATCAAGCACCTACTACATTTTGGGAACAATTTTAGAATCTTAGAATATATCAGTGAGGGTGCCTGGGTGGCTCAGTTGGTTAAGCGACTGCCTTCGGCTCAGGTCATGATCCTGGAGTCCTGGGATCGAGTCCCACATCGGGCTCCCTGCTCAGCAGGGAGTCTGCTTCTCCCTCTGACCCTCTTCCCTCTCATGCTATCTCTCATTCTCTCTCACTCAAATAAATAAATAAAATCTTTAAAAAAAAAAAAGAATATATCAGTGAACAAAACAAAGATCCCTTCTATCTTAAATTATTAAGATATTATATTTATAGGCATAATATTACTAGAAAATTGGTAGCAAGAAATGGGAGATTGGAATCCATGTAAGAATTTAGGAACAGAATTGAGGCCCTATTAAGTGTAACTGATCAGACTAGGAACTTTATTTACATTATCTATCACTTTAAATCCTTCCAAAAACCACCTGAAGTAGGTATTATTATCTCTAAAACCATACATGCATTAAATGGTGAAATTTGAATTCGAACCCATGAATAAGGTCTTGGTAACCATGAATAAATAGTGTGATAGAAGTTATAGAACATGAAATTTCAAGGCAAAAAGACCTGAATTTAAGATTTTTCTCTCCTAGCTACTGGGATTGTGACTTTAATGACCTCTCAGATAATATCCCCAGTTAACCATGATCTTTCGTAGCTTAGACAGCATAGATTTGAGGTGGTTATGATGGTCTTTCCCATAAATTTGTATTTGTACATAATATAAATCTGAAAGAGCCTATCCACATAGCAGCCGTCTCTAGAGGCAATGTTGATTCACAGAACCTTAAAGAACCTCTTCTGCCAATTCAACTCACCACTAAAATAAGGGGTTTATGGGGTGTCTGTGTGGCTTAGTTGATTAAGCATCTGCCTTCAGCTCAGGTCATGATCCCAGGATTCTGGGATCTAGCTCTGTTTTGGACTCCCTGCTCAGTGGGCAGCCTGCTTCTCCCTCTCCCTCTGCTCCCTCCCCCCACTCATGCTCTCTCTCTCAAATAAATAATCTTAAAAAATAAGGGGTTTACCCTCCCTCAATCCCACTCTCCACGATATCACTCCCTATCTTCTGTGTCACTGGTTCCCAAACTTACAGTATGAGAATCACTTGGAGACCTTATTAAAACATTAATGGCTAGGCCCCACTCCCAGAGTATCTGATTCAGTCAGTCTGGGGTGGGACCTAAGATTTGCACTTCTAACAAGTTTCTGGACAATGTCAATTCTTCTGGTCTGTTGACTATTCTTTGAGAACCACTCTCCTATGCATTTACTTCCTCTTCCCATCTAATTCCCTTCTATATAACTCTTCACTTCTCATGCATAATTATATATATGAAAACAGTCTTCCCTTTGATGGTTCCAATGTGCATGAAATTCAGGTACCTTGTTTAGTTAAATAATGCCAGTCCTCTGCAACACAGTTCAAATTTCAGTTACCATGGTATATTAACTGTGAGTAATTGCTTCAAGTATAAACTTCCCTGGTTCTTTAGTCCAAAATCACTGTGTAAATAACAGATGTGTAAAATGACCAATGATGTCAACTCTTTGAAAATGTGTTGATTATTACTGTGTGTATTGTTAGTTGCTTTACCTGCAGACAGCAAAGCATGTCTTTGTTTTGCCTCTTTGTCTCCCTGTAATAAAGCAATGTGACATTTTACAAAAATCGATAATCAAAAGAGAGAATTGGCCACAAAGATAAAAATACAACAAAGAAATGAAAAGTGATTACAGTGGAAGGAGGGAAATTACAATAAAATCTAAATGGAGTAATAGAAGAAATTGCTGACTATGGAATATAGACACTATTTAAAAGACTCTAGATAAGAATCCAGAGGAAATTAGTGAAGGTGAGTTTATCAACATACATGAAGAAAGTAGTTATGATGAAAAAAAATGACATATCCTAGTGGAAGTAATGCCAGCAAAAACTTTACATTAAAGGAACTTTCAAAGATATTTAATGACATTGGAAGTGCAAGAGATAACATTTTGGAAGGCAATCCAAACTTAGAAAGTTATATGGCAATTTGCCAAGACATAGAAAAGATGTTCACTCCATATTTTTAAGTTATAGGACAAGAGAAAGAGAAGTACTGTTCAAATTATTCTTGAATACAAAGAAACAATGACTTTGTTTCCTGTTTTTCCAATGTTTTAAATTACAGTGTTTTAAGTATTAGTTTTACTGTGCTTTTTTTTCACTTCCCTATATTTCCACAGTAGTCAGTAAAAGACTTTTTAATGTTTTCACAAAAATTTTTAAAGGTCACAGAACAGTCATCATTCTTCCTTGATTAAGTTTGTTCTGTAAGATTTCAACTTATATGGCAATTTTTGCAGTCCTGCACTGCCATACAAATTGAGAAATACCAGTACCTGTTTATTTCTTCTTAAATATAGAAAAGTCCCCGTTTTGGGTTATAGTGGACCAACTGGTAGGTAGCTACATTAGAACATTTACCAGAGTCCATGTCTTTACCTCTTAATTATCCTCCCCAGGATCATTTCCACTCCAGCAATACTATATGGTTGAAATTTACTGCTGTGTTCTAACCAGTGATCTGATATTGGTAACTTACAGTAATACCTTTCTTACCCAATTTTCACCCTTACATTCACCCTACACTAAGTGCACAGTCTGGAGAGCCCACTCCCCACTGTGCCATTCTCATATGTCCACAACTTTCTATAGTAGTTTCCTAGAGCTGCCATAACAAAGTACTATAAACGGGGTGGTTTGAAAAAGCCAAAAAATAGAAATTTATTTTCTCACATTTCTAGTTTGTGTAGAAGTCCAAAAATCAGGCTATTAGTAGGACCATCCTCCCTCTGAAAACTATTGGGAATCCTTTCTTACCTGTTCCTAGTTTCTGGTGGTTTGCTGGCAATTTCTGGCATTTCTTGCCTTGAAACTGCATAACTCCAATATCTCGCTCTGTCATCACATGGGAATCTTTCTGTCCCTGACTTCCCATGGCTGTCTTCTTATAAGGATATAAGTCATTTTGGGTTAGGGACCCATCCTACTCCAGTATGAATTAATCTTATCTAATTATATCTGCACTGCTCCTATTTCTAAATAAGTTCCCATAATGTTCAGCTTTACTATTGTACCATAAGACCCAGCTGTGGTCCAAAAACTTTGGCCATGAGACCTAGCCTCAGAGTCTCCCATACTTTCATAGTATATTTGGAATATTAATTCCTAGCCACCGAGTAGTTATAAGGATTAATTAAACATATTTGTAATGCATGTGTTAAAGGTTCATGGCTCCTTAAACATTAGTTCCTTCTGAGCACCTCCCCACCCAAGCACTTATAAATTAAATCACTCATTGAACACTTGACATTTACTGTCTTATATTACTGATAAATGCCACTGTGTATGTTAGATCACCTAACTAGATTGCAAAAATACCAAAATAATTATGTATTGTATATGCCTTTGTATCTCCAAAGAACCTAGAACTTGGCTGAATACAATAGAGATGTTTTAAAAAGCTTTATAGGCTATCCCAGCACTGAATAAAGTTAACTGTGTATGAAAGCATATTATGACTCTGGTTCCTAAATAATTAGATCAAGATAAAAATCAGACTTCATAACTGAAATTTGAAAGAAGAAATAGAATCTAGCACAATTATTGCATGCACAACTGTTTTACTTTTTTTTCCTTTCAGGAGAACATAGGCATATGATTATTAAACAAAACTAACAACATTTTTCTCTGCCAAGTCTTTCTACTCAGGTAAAAGTAAACAGATTATCACAGGTTTGAAAGGAAATAAGCACCTTACAATTGAATGATTTTGGATGGAAGTGTGAGAAATTCTGATATTAGATTTTTCTGGTCATAAGCTTCTCAAGCAGTGGATTTTCTTATAAAGAGAAGGTGTAGAATTGTTTCCCGGGACATTTAAAAAGTTTAATGGTAGAATATCTAGGAAAAGATATAGGATATATCAACAAAACTGGATAAGAGAACTCAAAATAGCTTTAAGTATACAGAAGCAATCAATATACAAGAAGAGTGCCACTTAAGTTCATTGGAGAAAAGAATGATTTTTGTAATAAATAATGCTGGTGAAATTTGTTGTCCACTTGAAAGACAACAAAGGAAGACTATGCTCTTATTTTCTACAATACATTTTGCAGAATTTTTTTGAAAAAATTTTGAAAAAAACCAGATTTAAAATTTCAATGAAAATATAAAACAGTGAAAATATTAGAAAAATTTAAGAGGATCTTTGTTTAAACCAATCTTTAAATATAAGTACATTAAAAGTAAAAAGAAGGAGAAAGATGTATCATGCAAACACTAACCAAAATAAAATAGCTGGATTAATATCAGATAAAGTAGACTTCAAAACAAGAAATATTATTCTGGATAAAGAGAAATACTATATAATGATGACATAAATGATGACATAGTAAATTCTCCAGGAACACATAAAAATTCTAAACATCCATGCACTTCCCAGCAGAGTGTGAAAGCACACAGTAAAAACCATAAAACTAAAAGGAAAAATAGAAAAATCTAAAAAGAGAAAAAAAAGATACAGAAGAATCAAATTACCCTATAACCAATAGCTCTATTTGACTTTTATAAGAGATTTCATTCAACAACATCAGAATACATTTAATTTTCAAATGTACATAGACCATTCATTAACACAGGCTGTATTCTGGGCCATAGAACAAATCCTGACAAATTTAAATATTAGAAATAACATGAAGTATGTTCATTCACCATAATGGAATGAAACGAAGTAAATAACAAAAAGATAGCTGGGAAATCTCCAAGTATTTGGAAATCAAACAACTCATGTCTAAATAACCCATGATTCAAATAGGAAGTCTCAAGGACAATTGAAAAATATTTTAGACTTAATAAAAATAAAAATACAACATATCTGAATTTGTGGGATGCATCAACAACAATGTTTACTGTTAAACCTGTCGATTAAATCTTGGAACTGAAAAAGTGTCCAATAATTTTAGGTAGAAAAAGAAACTAAAGAGCAAACTAAACCCAAAGCAACTCGGGGATCAAATAATCAAATAATAAATGTAAAAAATAAAACTAAAAATAGAAAAACATTACATTAAATAAATGAATAATTAATAAAATTTATAAACCTCTAGCCAGACTGACGAAGGAAGTGAGAAGACATGATTTACCATGTCAACATTGGAAAGAAAGGATATCACTACAGACCCCACAGATATTAACACAACTAAAGGAACAAAATGAATAGCTCACAATATAGACACCACAGATATTAATAGGAGATACTGTAAACACATATTACAATAAAAAATAATAAAGTAAAATAAAATAACAAAAGGGATAACATAAACAACTCTATTCTTATAAATTTTCAACTTAGGGATGACATACCAATTATTTGATAGACACAAACTACCAAAACTCAAGTCAAAATAGGTAATGCATAAATCATATACAAATTAAAATGAATTCATAGTTAAAACTTTTCCAAAAAGGAAGATTCAGTTCCAGATGTTTTCTATTATAATTTTTACAAAATATTTAAGAAAAAAAATTCTGCATAATGTATTGTAAAAAATACGAGGGAGCACTTCTCAACTCATTTTATGAGGCCAGGTGAGCATTACTTTATTACCAAAACCAGATAAAGACATTATAAAAAGAAAAGTACAGAATAATTTCATTTATGAATTAAAAAACCCTCAAAAAATATTAACCAACTGACTCTAGAAGTATATAAAAGAGATTTGTCATGAAAAAGTGGGTTTATCCCAAGAATGCTGGTTCAGAATTCAAAAATTAATCAATGTAATTCATCATATTAACTGATGAATAAAGAAAAATCATATAATCATCTAAATCAATGAAAAAAAAAACTGAGAAAATCCGGTAGCTATTCCTGATTTTAAAAACTCCCAACAAACTTGGAAGATAAGGGAGCTATCTTAAACTTGATAGAGAAGAGCTATACAAAGCCAAAGCAACCAAAACCAAACAAACAAAAAAAATGCAGCTAACATCATATTTAATAATGGTGATAAATTGAAATTTCCCCCCTAAATTTGGGAATAAGTCAAATGTGTGCTCATATTCCCCAATGTGCTGGATGTTCTAGCCTGGGTTACAGGGCAAGAAAATGAAATAAAATCTTCCAGGTTTGAAAGATAGAAGTATTGCAGACATCATGCTTGCCCACATTTCAAATCTCAAATAATCTACCAAAACAAAACAAAAATAAACAGAAAACAAAACAAAACTCTTAGATGTTAACATGGTTGTAGAAACAAAGTCAAAGTATAAAAATCAATGTATTTCTATGTTCTAGCAGTCAACAAAAGAACTTCGTAATTAGAAAGCAAACTGGTTTTGTTTGTTTGTTTGTTTTAAAGATTTTATTTATTTATTTGGCAGAGAGAGACACAGCAAGAGAGGGAACCCAAGCAGGGGGAGTGTGAGAGGGAGAAATAGGCTTTCCATTGAGCAGGGAGCCTGATGTGAGGCTCGATCCCAAGACCCTGGGATCATGACCTGAGCCGAAGGCAGATGCTTAACGACTGAGCCACCCAGGCACCCTGTAGAAAGCAAACAGTTGATAGGACTCTCAGTTTCTGATCTGGGTATGTAAAGAGTGTGGAAGTCATAACTCTTGTCCCCACAACAACAAATAAAGCAAAACAAATTGAAATCAACAACTCTTCTTAGATCCATCAGAGTGTTAAGGTCACAGGGCAAGCTCTTGTCCTGAAAATTGAACACAGACCTGTGGTTTCAAAGAATCACAGCTTATTGGAGCAGAAGCCCAGGAGAGAAACTGCTATTGGAATCAGTACCAGGGTAGGAAAACTTAAACTCTAATTAACAAATTGCTGGAATCTCAGTGTGGATAAATTTGAGATTTGAATACTTCTAAGGTACCTCGTGTTAGGGATGTCCCTACACTTTCATGAATTTTACCTCCAGGAGGCCTACCAGATTTGCACAATGAAAGTCAGAGAAAAATCTCCTTATGCTTCTGGCACTGGGGTGGCAAAAGTAGTCCTTTTAAAATAAGCCCAGAGTATTTTGTTATTTTTAGTAAGACTATCCCTCAAGGAAAATTATTTTATTAGAGCCTAACTCACTTGAGGGAAAGGAAATCCTCAGTTCTCGCCCCCTCTAAACTTTCTATCTCACCCAAGGGTTGGGGGAGACTGAGAAGCATTTGTGAAGGTCACAGCCCATAGGTGCAGATTGACTAAAAATCTGAGACTCAGTCATAGGACTTCAGAACAGTTTCCTTCCACCCACATCTTACCACTACATTGATCCATAACAAGGCGATACAAAGGAAAGAATTATATACTGAAGACCTTATTTAAAAAGACATCTTTAGGGAAACACAAAGATATCAGGGAGAACAAAAATAAAGACATTAGAGGAAAGTTTTGCCTCTGACAATTACAGGTAAAACAGTAAATGTGGTCTCCTAGTCATATAAAAATAACCCCTCAGGCTTACCTCAGTTCCCTTTACCTAGCATATCACACCTGACTTACAGTTAAAAATTACAAACATACCAATAGACAATACAGTTTGAACAGAAAGAGCGAGATTCATAGCCAGTCCCAGATATGGTAGTAATTTTGGAATCATCAGATCAAGAATTTAAAACAATTATGATTAATATGCTAAGAATTCTCATGGAGAAAGTGGACAACATGCAAAATCAGATTAAGTAATCAGGAGATGGAAACTCTAAGAAAGTATCAAAAAGAAAAACTAGAAATCAAAAACACTGAAGGAAATGAAGAATGGCTTTGATGGGTTTATTAACAGACCAGACAAGATGAAGAAAGAACACATGAGCCTAAAGAAATATCAATAGAAACTTCCAAAATCAAAATGTAAAGAAAAAAAATGAAAAAGATGGAACAGGATATCCAAAATCTGTGGGACAATTACAAAAGTATACACACATGCAATGGGAATACCAGAAGGAGGAGAAAGAAGGACTCAAACAAAAGAAATATTTGAAATAATAATGATTGATCATTTTCTAAAATTAATGTCAATGACAGATACCAAACCCCCCACATATCCAGGAACTCAGAGAACACCAAGCAGAATAAATACATTAAAAAAAAAAAAAAAAAAAAAAAAGAAAGAAAGAAAAAGAAATCAAAGGCAAAGAGAAAATCTTGAAAGAATCCAGAGAAGAAAGCCACTTTATCCTGTGATGGGCAAGGATAAGAATCAATAAAATGTCTCTTTAGAAACCAAGTAAACAAGAAGAGAGTGGAGTGAAGTATTTACAATGTTAAAACAAAAGAAAAAAAAAACCACAAAAACAAAAACCAAAATCCCACCAACCTAGAATTCTTAATCCGTTGAATTTATCCTTCCAAAGGAGAAATAATTTCTCAGACAAATAAAATTTGTGGCAATTTTTCACCAGTAGACCTGCTTTGCAAAAAAAAAAAAAGCTAGAATAAATTCTTCAGAGAGAAGAAAAATTACATAGGTCAGAAAATCAAATTTACATTTAAAAAGAAACACTATTAGAAAAGGAATAAATAAAGATAAAAAAACCTTTATTTCTCTTATTCTTAGGTTGATGTAACACATAACAGTTTGTTCAAAATAATAGCAGTAATCTAATTATTATAGTTTATGGAAAAGTGAAATGAATGATAACAATGTTATAGGGAACAGGAGAGGAGAATCAGGATTATTCTGTTATAAGGTATTTACACTACTTGTGGAATGGTTTAGTATTATTTGACAATGGACTTGGTTAGGTGCAAATGTATATTGCAAACTCTAAGGCTACCACTTAAAAACAACAAGAAAAAAAGGTATAACTGATATAAGAGAGAAGAGAAAATGGAATAATATAAAATGCTTAATTAATATCAGGGAAGGCTGTAAAGGAGTGGAAGACAGAGAGGGGAAGAGAGGAGAGAGAGAAAGAAAAGAAGGCAGGAAGGAAGGAAAGAAAAGGAATGAAGGAGGAAAGGAGGGAAGAAAGGAAGAACAAAGGCCAACGAATAGAAAGCAATAAAAATATACAGTACACAATAATCCAACTACACATCAACAGTCACCCTAACACCAATGGTCTAAATATACCAATTAAAAGATAAAGATTGTCAGGCTGGATAAAGGAAAAATACCCAACTATTTGTTGTCTACAAGAACTCACATTAAATATAAAAAAACACAGAAAGTTAAAAGTAAAAAAATGGAGAAATATACTATGTTGACTCTAGGCAAGAGAAACCTTGAGCAGCTATATTGATTTCAGACAAAACAAACTTCAGAACATGAAAAATTACCAGGGATGTACTGGGACATTACATAATGATAAAAGGTTTAATTCTCTAAGAAGACATAAAAATTCTTAACATGTATGCACCTAACAAGAGATCAACAAAATACCTGAAGCAAAAAAACTAGATAGAAATGCAAGGAGGAATAGACAAATCCACTCTTGTAGTTGGAGATTTCAACATCCCTCTTAAGGTAATTGACAGATACAGCAGGCAGAAAATCAGTAAGGACATAGTTGAACTGAACTGTACCATCAATCAACTAGATCTAATTGACATTTACAGAAAACTTTATTCAACAAGAACAGAGTACACATTCTTCTTAAGCTCACATGAAACATTTGTCAAGATAGACAATATTCTGTGCCATAAAACACACCTTAATGAATTTAAAGAATGGACATCATGCAAAATATACTCTCAGAAAACTTTGGCCTTAAACTAGAAAGCAATAACAGAGAGTTGTAAGCCACCTAAATGCCTGGAGATTAAATAACACACATGTCAAAAAAGAAATCTAACAAAAAATTTTAAAATATCTTAAACTAAAAAGAAATTAATATACAACCTATCAAATTTTGTGGGATGCAGCAAAAGCAATGTTTAGAAGGGAATTTATAGCTTTGTATGTGTACATTAGAAAATTAGAAAGATGTAAAATCAATTATATAAACTTCCACCTTAGGAAACTAAGAGGATATTAAAAGAGCAAATTTAAGAAAGAAAAAGAGTAAATTAAGTCCAAAGTAAGCAGAAGAAAATAAATAATAAAAATCTGAGTAGAAATCAATGAAATTGAAAACAGGAAATTGATAGAGAAAATCAGTAAAAACAAAACCTGTTTCTTTGAATAGATAATAAAATTGATAAGCCTGTAAACATGTTAGGTAAGAAAAAATGAGAAATGGTGCAGTTACTAATGTCAGAAATGGAAAAAGGATCATCACTACATACGCCATGGACATTAAAAGAAGAATAAAAGAATATTATGAACAACTCTATGTTCACAAATTCAATAACTTAGATGATTAGATAGAGTGGGACAATTTCTTTTCTTTTCTTTTTTTTTTTAAGATTTTATTTATTTGACAGGAGAGAGAGAGTACAAGCAGGGGTAGCGGCAGGCAGAGGTAGAGGGAGAAGCAGTCTCCCTGCTCAGTAGGGAGCCCAATGTTGGGTTTAATCCCAGAACCCTGGGATCATGACCTGAGCCGAAGGCAGATGCTTAACCATCTGAGCCACCCAGGTGCCCCTAAAGTGGGCCAATTTCTTGAAAGACAGAATCTACTGAAACTCACACAAGAAAGAGGTCATCTGAATAGGCATACATCTATTAAACTTATTCAATCAATAATTAAAAACCTTCCAAAACAGAATGTGCAAGACCAGATAGGTTTACTGGTGAATTCAACCAGCATTTTAGAAACAATACCAGTTATCTACAACTTCTTCCACAAAAACAGAAGCAGAGGGATTACTTCCTAACTCTGTGAGATCAGCATTTCCCTAATACCAAAACTTGAGAAAGACAAAACAAGAAAAGGAAACTACAGACCAATATCTCTCATGAATATAGATTCAAAAATACTCATAAAATATTATCAAATAGATAACAGCAACAATATATAAAAATAATTATACGTTATAAGCAAGTGGGATATATTCTAGGTATATAAGACTTGTTCATCGTTTGAAAATCAATTAATGTAATCCATCACAAATAAGTATTCAACAAGATCCAGACCCATTCAAAATAAAAAGTTTCAGCAAACAGAATAGATGAGTAAAGAACATTTACAAAAACCCTACAGTTAACATCATACTTAATGGTGACAAAAATAGATGTTTTCCCACTAAAAGCAGGAACTGTGCTAGGATCATCTCTCTCCCCCTTCCTGATTCAGCAATGATATGAAAGTCCTAGCTAATGCAATAAGACAATAAAAGATATACAGATGTGGAAGGGATCTATAGAACTGTCTTTGTTTGCAGATGACATGATTTTCAATGGAGAAAGGGCTATCATGAGGGAATTTTGAAAGTGATAAAACTGTTCTTTATGGAGGTGTGGTGCTGGATATATCTTTGTCAAAGCCCACAAAATTGTATCAACCAAGAATGAATTTTACTCTATGTAATTAAAAAAAAAATCAGCCAGGATGTGGAGGAAAGACAAAAATGCAGATGGAAACAAGCAGATCCAATTGTATTACATACAATCATCATTACATACAATCACATTATCACACTGAAGGGGTTGCGGGGGGGGAAAGCAGATCGAAGGATGCTGGTAATAATATTTTGAGTGGATACTATAGGGCTAAAGACAAAAATAATTGTACACAAGCACTGTACTTCCGTTTGTGAGTTTGTTTCTCACAAGGGTATAGGTAAGCCTGTACGAAACTACTCTATTTGTAAATTAGGGTTGAACATTTGAGCAGATACACTGTAGATAATGAGAAACATTTTTACAGTTGGAGGAATAAAATACAATTAAGAAAGTGAGAAAGGTTAGAATGAGCTCTGTGGTACTAGGTTGGAATCAACTGAATCATTAGGGACACACTTTTTTTAGAAATAGATATGCAGATGGAAATAAATGATGTTTGCTTGTATACTTGAGGTCGGTATATAGTCATATATTTTCTAGTTCTATCTACTAAGAGACTAAAATTGATGACATACCCAGTGGCACTGAGCACACCTATTGCTCACATATTGGTTTCTAAATACCATTCTCCATTTAAAAAAAACAAACAAACAGGGTCCTTGAAATAGTGGTGGATTATAGGGATAGAATCTTAGTATCTTGTAGTATTTAAACATATGTGGGCATGTCAAAGGGCACACAAGGCAACCTGAAAGAGCTCTGTGTGTCCAAAGTTGGAACAATTTGAACAACAAAGTAAATGATTGTACTGAATTAAAATAAAAAGGATAAAATAATTATTGAAGGTTCCATACTGTTATAAATAAATGAATACAAAAATTGATGAGGGAGAGGAACAACTTTTCCTTACAGAATAATTACCGTTAGTAAATGTTGAAAGAAGGAGAGAAAGTAAATTATTCTATTAGGACACAACAGCTAATTGCCACAAGCATTATTCTCAGGGATTCTGAAAATTAGCAGCAAAAGCAGGATAAATGCATTGTTTCCAGTTATTCACCTCAGAATATTCAGTGCTTATAATGTAAAAATAGTAACTTAAAAATCCTAGCAGTTACAACCTTGAATGAATAAACAATGTCAGCACTGATCCTAAGACATATCAACACTATATACCTTCTGAAAGGATGCACCGAAAAGATCATATCACTTCCTGGATATTATTTCCCCAAATACAAAATCTCAATAGAATCATGGAAAATTATCAGATAAAACAAATTGAGGGGCATTGTACAAAATAAATGACCATATTCTTCAATGTGTCAAGGTTATGGAAAAACTTTGGAACTGTCCCAGACCGATGGGGACTACGAGTGTGACAACTAAATGCAATGTGGAATTCTGGATTGGATCCTTGAAGAGAAAAATCATACTAGTGGAAAAACTGACAAAATACAAATAGGGTCCTTGGTTTAGTTAATAGTATTATACTAATATTAGTTTTGATAACTGTTCAGTGCCTATGTAAGATGTTAGCAGAAGCCGAGTGAAGGGTGTACATACAACAACTGTTTGTACTATCTTTGCAACTCTCCTGTAAGTCTGAAATTATTTCTAAAAATACCTTTAAAATATGCAGAGGGTCCAATTAGGTAAATTTTTAAAATACCATATACAAATGGTGAAAGAAACTTATGGCAAAAAAAAAGTAAACTATCAGTCAGGACAATGCAAATTAAATTAACAGTGTGTTGCTCTATTTTACCCACTGGATTGGCCCAAACTTACAAGCAAACACACTCTTATACATATCTGGCTGGAGCATACCCTGTTACAGATTTTTGGGGTGAATCATCTTCCATTATCTTTTACAACTAGAAAGATACATACTCTTAGGCCCTGCATCTCCTTTTGAGGAATTTGTGCCATAGGAATAAAATTATTAGTATATATGCATGAACATGGATTTTCATTGCTATAGTATAGTGGTAAAGAAAACAAAGTGAAATAGCAATACGAAAGCCTGGAAACAACCTGAAAATTCATCAATAGAGAGATGTTACTTGTGGCAAATCCTATACTATGAAATATTTTGCATTTATTATGAGTTAGATTCATTCCATATTATGTGATGTGGGCAGACATGCTCCAGTGTTATATATACATATATATATATATATAATATTTTATATAATGATCCTATGTTCATAATTACAAACAATGGCAACAGACATTCCCATATATAAAAGTGTGTAGATGCTTTTGTATGAATTCAGGGAAAGGAGTGGAAGAATATACCCCATCTCAGGGAATGCCCATTTCATGGAAATAGGAAAAACATGACAAGTGGGTGGGGAGGTGATGGTAGTGGTTATTCTATTGACATAGTTTTGCACTGTTTTGCAAGTTGTAATGAATACATATTACTTTCATAATAAAAACTAATTAATTTTGTAAGAGCAAAATCTCTCTATTCTCTCTTTTCTTTTTTTTCCTCAATTCTCTCTAATCTTTACCCTCTGAGAATGTAGAAATAAAAGTCTGAACTACGGGGGAAAAATAACTATTAAGGTCACATAAAGAGCCATGATTGCTAGTTTGGGTATATTTTGAGACTTCTATTTTTCAAATGTCTCTTCTTTGCAATATCTATCCTCAATCATGATCTGATGGCATAGATTAGAGCCACCCCTCAGAAGGTGGGAGCCCTTTTTGTAAATTTGATTTAATAAAAACCATAGGCAGTGATTCACATGAGATCGGGATACTCAGTCTGACTGGATCTTAATGGACCCTTTGCCTTGTAAGATTCCTGAGCTGCATAGCGCATTCTAAATTCTACACATACACTGAGAGTGGAAATACTTGGTGGTTTGAACTATAAAACCATTGCTACTCCTACTACTACTAATGTTTTAATACCACTACTAATAATAACACAAACAGCTAATTTTTCTTACCACTTCCTATCCTCCTATTTTCCATCTTCTTTTTGCAGATGAAGAAAAGGAGTCTAAGGAAGCAAAATAACTTGCCCAAAGTCACAAAATGTGGCATGGTTAGGATTTGAACATAGGAAGTGTCAGGCGCTCTCGTTCTTCTATGATATAATGCATTACTTTACAAAATACCTTCTGTGTCTGGCGCGCCTGGGTGGCTCAGTTGGTTAAAGCAACTGCCTTCGGCTCAGGTCATGATCCTCGAGTCCTGGGATTGAGTCCCGCATTGGGCTCCCTGCCCGGCAGGGAGTCTGCTTCTCCCTCTGACCCTCCCCCCTCTCATGTACTCTCTCTCATTGTCACTCTCTCAAAAAATAAATAAATCTTTAAAAAATAAAAATAAAAAAAAATACCTTCTGTGTCTGAAAATAAAAGTAGGGTACTCTAGACTTAAATTGGCTTTCTTAATTTATTATGCCATATCACTTGCTTTCCTTATTATGCCATATCACTTGCTTTCCTTTGATTTTGCCATGAATTTACAGAATTATACACTCAGTATATTTGAATGAGTGGAGACATCGAAGTCATTGACAGCGGACAGTATTGAGAACTTACCATCTCAAAGCCCACCACTCGTATTTTGTGCTATCATCAAACTACTCTGAATTTTCACAAGTATACACCAACTAAATGTGGCTCATCTCGGGCTTTTTGTGTCTGGCAAATTCAGAGAAATTATTTGGTGATGGATTTAGTGTCTCTAGGCATCAGGGCAACGATGTGCAATTTCTTTAGGTCTCACTCATAAAACTAAATTTTTAAGGTCATGAGAATCAGGAATGAACATTAACAAATTTGGTAAAAAACAAAACAAAAATGATAAAAAACGGTGGCACTTGTGTAGTATTTCACCATTTAGAAAGTGCTTTCCTGAACAGTCCCTAAAATATAAATTCTGTAAGTGGTAGGATTTTGATTTATTTTATTTGTAACTGATTTATTTCAAGAATCTGGAATAGTACCTAAAATTAGAGTAATTGCTAAATGAAAATTTGTTGAATGAGTCTTTTGAAATACATTATTCCCATTTTTCAATGAGAAAAAGAGAGGCAGTGAGAATTTACATGATTTGCCCATAATTTGAAAGTAAAAGAGCCAGAGTAGGTCTTTATTGCTGAATCCATCGCATATTTTTCTGCCCCTCCCCTATGACAAACCAAGCTAAAAAGCACATTCTTGCCTCAACCAATATTTTAAATCATCTACCAACAATTACCTGAAAATATAACAACAAAAAACTACATCTTTTCTAATATTTGGTAAGGGCAAGACAATATTTTTTCTTCTATTCTTTGAGACGGTGCTGAAAGAATTGAGATGTCAGAAATAAGTTCATATTTGAAATACTTTATATTGATAAATAAAATAATATCAAAAGTTTGTTTTTCACATAGGCAGAAATTTCTATATTATTTCATTGTGTCTGCAGCAAAATGACTCCTTCCATGGAAAATAATAACCATAGTCACTGACAAATCCCAAAGAATTTTAGAAACTTTCAAATGAATTTGTGATGTTAAATATATTTTGTTATATAATACTGTTGAAATTTGGCAATAGAGTATATGATTCTCCGTTCATTCACTCATTCATTCATTCATTCAACGAGTATTTACTAAGTGCATGTTAAGTAGCAGGCTCTATACTATTTGCTAGAGATATGATTCTGCCTGCATGGAAATCACAATCTATCAGAGAAGGTAAACCCTAAACAAAAATTCAGATGAATTAGGTATTAAGATGATAGAAGCACATGATGTTCTGGCCTCCAAACATGACCTCAGATCTAGAAATAAGGAAAGGCTTAGAGAAAGAGCGAAGTTTAAATGGAGGCCTGAAGGTTAGGTGGGGAATGGGCCAGGGAATAAATGGCAGAGGTCAAACCAACAGTATATGTGAAGGTCCAGAGGTGAGAGAGAACTTGGCACCTCAAGGAACTGGGGTGCACTCAGAATACCTGGAGTATAGAGGGGCAATGGGAAGATGAAGATGGAGGCCAAAGAGAAGGGTCTAGCATGTAGAGGCCACAGCAAAAATGTTGAGGATTTGGGACTTCACTGAATGTTTCTAACCTGGTTAAGGGACATAATTAAATATGCATATTTGAAAGATCTTTCTTGATGCTTTTTTGAAGTGTCTAGGAGGTATGCTATCAACAGACTTAGCTTTGCCCTTTGCATTTTATAGATGCTCAATGTATTTTAGTTGAATTGAATATTTCATGGATGATTCTATGAATAGTCTCCTTTGTTTTATATTTATATCCTGCCTACTTCCAAAAAGATTTGGGAGCATAGTGCAGATTATGGATTTATAGTAAAGTTTCCTCTCCAAGCTAACTGGTTTATAAAACCAGAAGAGACACAGGAGAGTAGGGTTTGCTTATCTCTAAATAATGATGGGTCTCTACTAATTATGAGCTCTCTGAATCTAGGGATAATGCTTAGTAGATGTTCAATTATTGTTTGGTTATAAGTCAATAAATGAATCAATGTCTTATTGAAGATGTAAGATTCGGATAACTTGCATGCAATGGCAAGTACTGGACCAAGCACTGAGCAACCTGAAGAGTGGTGCATCAAAGTCTCCTTCTAAAGACCTTTGTGCTCCTATAGGGGAGATCATATACCCACAGACATGCAGTAAGATTCCCATCATCACACATGCCCCTCAAACTGAAGGCTGAAGGGGGACCGGGGTGGCTCAGTTGGTTAAGCGACTGCCTTCAGCTCAGGTCATGATCCTGGAGTCCCGGGATGGAGTCCCACATTGGGCTCCCTGCTCAACAGGGAGTCTGCTTCTCCCTCTGACCCTCCCCCCTCTCATGTGCTCCCTCTCTCTCTCATTCTCTCTCTCAAATAAATAAATAAAATCTTTAAAAAAAAAAAAGCAAAAACTGACAGCTGAATGTGACAAGCCCTGTCTGAGAGGTACAGCGTGTGCATTCCCTAATGCAAAACACAGTATTTTTATTTTTCCTCAAATCAACCCAATTTGCGAAAGTTCAGATGCTTATTCAAACCAAATTCAAACTCTAAAGCCTTGGGGGGTTTTCCCGTCACTGCTTGTATTCTAGTTTTGAAAAATAACTGCAGGATGACTTAATTAATTGTCCCTTCTTTCAGTTTTCCATCTAAAGGAGATGAATACCTATGCATCCCACAAATCAATGAGCCCTGGAACTTCCTACACATAGATTAGCACATCTGTAGTTTAAAGCCGGTTTGTATCAGAAGGGAAAAATATATTCCCGTGAGGAATGTTTAAGGGATCAATTCATAAGCAAAGAAAACATGCTATTCTCAGCAAGGAAACAATGTATTTTGCTTCTGTTGCTGTGATTAATTACACACCACAACACAGAGAGTGTTTTTAAAGGGCCATAGTCAATCTTTTAAGACCCACAAGTTGACCTGCATTAGAAGCTGAGGAGGAATTGCACACTAATTCTGAGCAGCTTTGCGTAACAGGCCTGTTGTGTGAGAAATTATGGATAATAATAAAAATGCACAGCCTTTGTATAACACTTAAAGTAGGCAGTGTTGCCCCACCTCTTGTGACTGATTCCACTAATGAATCACACTTAAAACAATCAAACCTCTTTCCTGAGAGTCTCGCCAATTATACTGCAGTGAAAATGAGGATGAACTGGCTTCAGTAAAATTTCAGTGAGGCTCGTGCCCTTCCAGATTCCTCCTCCTAGCCAATACACTCACAAATGAATTTCTAAGAGGAAATTATGAGGGAAGATACTCATTTTAAGTCATATGGCTGTTTTCCCGATTCTGTGTTTAAGGTCTTATTCAATCATTTATATTCTGTATTCAGTGACAGTAAAGAAGAAGAGAGAGGAGAAAATAAAAAAAGAAGGAAAAAAGCAGTCTTTCAAAGTCAGGACCTGTGTGCAATTTCTCTTTTCCCTTCCTTCCTATCTGAGCCTTCCTATCTTCTGTCCTCACTGATCTTTCCACCCTCTCCTCCAAGTACCACACCCTGCCCTGAAGCAATCTGATGATCCATTACAGAGACAATACCGTCTTCACATTTTGCAAAACAAGGATTCCGGCCACACCACTTCAGGGTAGTGTTCTGCTTCCTGTGACCTCTTACCTACTCCATGTCATTTTGTTTCATTTGTTCTTTATTAGTCTGTCCTTGCAAGACAAGGATGCAGACACTTAGTGCTGATTTTCCACCCCTCATCTCTGAACAACTTTCCCCTACGTACAAAGCTATGTACTCCTACCTGGGACTGTATAAATAGTAGTCAATTTGGTTTCAATTTCAGGCAGATGACCCCTGCCTTTACACAGTGACCCCTGGCAGTCATAAGAAATGAAGCATGTGCTCTGCCCACCCATATGTGGAGAAAGGTTGGAGACCGTTTCCGTCAGTTTTTTTCCCCATCTTTCAAGCCCCATTGCCTCTGGCACATTCTCAGCAATGACCTGCAGTGGGACCTTGAGAAAGCGTAGAATCAATTCCAGTTTTTCCAGCAGTGCACAGACATCTGGATAAAGGGAAATGACTTGAAAACCCGTGAGTCTGAAGAACTACAACCTGACTACCATGAAAGTGTTAAGACTTCATTTCTGATACTTCAAACCTACCACACTGGGGCAGTGTAGAGGCTGATGAGAATATGAACTGTGTGCCTGAAGAAGAACCCTCTCTGTGGTATGGAATGTTTCAGTATTTTAAATTTCTATTACCCTAATACCTCAGGACCAGGCATTCAACAGCTTGTCGGTGTTTGTAAAGTTTTGTTCTATAACCGAAATAATGGATAGGGTCCTTGATTTTTAAGAACTTAGAATCAAAAGGAAAAAAAAAGGCAGAGAAGCATACCAATGCATAAAATACCTCAGATTATCTATCTAATGTTAACATGAGTCAAATAGAGTTGGACAGGGCTAATTCTTGAAGAATAAATAGACATTGGCAAGGTTTCTATGAATAATTTCATTCACTGTTGCCTCAGGGACTTCGCAAGTAAATCTAGCAGGCCCCTTCAGTCGGCTCATCCTCCAGGTAAGATCTTGGCTCCGTCGAGCTCTTAGGAATCTTTCAACTAGATCGACTTTGTGTTTGTAAATTTTGTTTAGGTGCCCCCTTTGCCGGTAGCTCCCTGTACTCTTCATTGCACGTTCCACGTTGTACTATGGGTACCTGATTCTATGTTGGTTTCTAATCGTAGATTGGAGGACCTTGAGAAACTTTATCTCACCTTCTTTTCTTTTCCTCTTTTTTCCTTTTATTGAGCATCTATCTCCATGTCTGTTGCATTAATGAGTATTAGTTGAGGGTGTCCGATAAAGCCATGTAGTGAGAGTATGGTATAGTAAATATATGAAGCTAGAGCAGATGAGAAGTGGGAACTGATGGAGAAATCCCTGGAAATGTAGATGGAGAAGGATGTTGCTATGCCAATGTTGGAACAGAGGTGTCCTCCTTCACAGGATTGCCTTTTTACTTTTTTTCCTCATTTAAGAGTATAATTCCTTACTGCAAAGGTGAAAATAAGACATTATGTCAAGCTTGCTTTCCCAGTTATAAAATCTTAGAAAACTGCAAAAAAATTATTTTAAAATAAAGGAAAGCCAAGGGGAATGTAAAAAAATAAACCAGAAGCCACTTTTCCCTGGAGAACACAGGGGAAATGAACATTTGCCATATAATTTGTCAGCGTTTTTTTTTTTTTTTAAAGTATTGTTCATACAATTAGTTAGGCTGATGGGTTAAATATTCACCTTAACAGAAGCACAGACAGGGCATTATATGGAGAAATTAGACAACGTATTTACCAAATGTAATGGGCTGATTCTATCACCATATTTGTAGAACATAATAAAATGTGTCCTTGACTAACAGGTATTTTACCTTAAAGTGCTTTTCTTAGTGTTATGAACTTATTTTCTGATGCTGGTTATTACTTATTTCTACAGCCTTTATTATAGGAGCAGTTAAAGAGTAACTTCCACTCTTAAAAAGGTTGATTTGTTTTGCCCCTGGAAGGAGTTTGGTCTGAAATGTTGAGACAAGCTTTAGATAAGGGCAGCTGCCACAGAAGAGTGGAAATCATTCGTCTCCTTAGCATGCTACCTGTCCTTTTATGTGCTCATCTTTCTAACACTGCAAGTCATTGGTTACAAAGTTGGTATTCCCCCTTGCCTATTTGCAATGCCCTTTACTTAATTATTATTTTTTAATGTCCTCCCTTCAAGAGCTAACCAATGGTAGGTACAAGCATGCATATTTATAAATGGGAGAATGAAAGAGGGTTACAACACAATGACTTTACCCCACCGTCAGAGATTGGATAGATTCATCGTTGGAGATTGGATAGATCCCTCTCATGCATTAGAAAGTTGGGCTAAGTTATTTAATCGTTTGATACTTGTTGAAACATTTACCTTATAAGTCCATTCATTATCGGTTCAGAGAAATTTTTGAGCTTATGGATGAAGAGCCTTTCATTTTCAATGCTTTTATATATTTAAAAATATTTTAGTTATTGAGGTTTCTTGTACTTAATCCAGTCTTTTACTTATTCTTTCATGGGAAAGAAAGGGCAGGTCTAAATGCAAATTAACATTACTGTTTAAATATCACAGACCATTTTCTCTGAGCCCAGTTACAATAACTAGTAATTATAAAAATTGCTTGCCTTCGGCTTCCGGCTAAGCCAGTGCTAAACTTGTCCTTTTATTAGATCTGTCAGACTGAGTTAATTATCTTTATGATAATAGATGTGCCTTACCTCCAACAAAACAAATACACTTATAATTAGCTTTTTAGTTAGAATTTTAATTTATTTATAAAGACTGTTTGTTTTCTTTCTTTCTTCCTGCGTTAAAAGAGAAAGGATAGAGGGTGGAAGTTTCCAGTTTATCAGGTTACCAGTCTGCTCACTAGTTTATAAAGGCAGAGGGGGGGAAAAAAAAAAAGGATTCATTTTGTTTAATCACCAAGTCCAGTGTTTAATAGTGCATCACGCCTCTTCTGTGTTATATCCACTCAACTCTAAGGCATTTCATTTTACTCCACATACAGAAAAAGGGGCCCTTTTTATCTGCCTTCTCAACAGAGTAGTGTTATAAAAGCCATTACACGGAAATACTAACAAGTATGAATCGAAAAGCTTTCTGTACCATAACATACGTGCCTTAAAGGTCAAATCATCTTATTCTTTCCCCACATTTTTGCGTCGCTTGCTCCTCTTTCATCTATACCCAGCCTGTGTTTCAGAATATTATACAAATGCTTGCAATGAACTCTTGGAGAGTATCTGTGCTGAAACAGCAGAGCACAAAGGAAAACATATGCTTTGGTGTCATGTCAAACAAAGATGGGTTTCTTGTTGGCTCTGCCCACTCATTAGCTGTGTGATTCCGGCATGTTACTTAACCTCTCTGAGCCTTGATTTCTTCATCATTATAGTGAGAATAATGCCTAAATTAGTAGTGGATATTAAGAGATTTATTTTTTTTAATTTTTTTAAATTTTTTCAAGATTTTATTTATCTATTTGACATAGAGATAGTACAAGTAGGCAGAGAGGCAGGCAGAGGGAGAGGGAGAAGCAGACTCCCCGCTGAGCAGGGAGCCCGACGTGGGGCTCGATCCCAGGACCCTGGGATCATGACCTGAGCCGAAGGCAGCCGCTTAACCGACTGAGCCACCCAGGCGCCTCAAGAGATTTAAAAAGATGGTATAAAGAGGGCTGGGAAGGGTGCCTTCACAATGAAAAAGCTTAGCAAGGGGTGGTTGCTGTTTTCAGTAATAGAATCATGGAAGAATATAGATGCCTGGAGAATTCAAAATTCATATTACAGCCTAATAATCATTTTATGGGTTTTGTTTTATAGAAATATGTTTTCTATTAATTTGTGAAAACAGACGTCCCTGATCATCTGGAAATTAACTCTAATTTGTATCAAATAATGAAAACATGCTGCAGATAAATGATTCTCCAAAGTTGTCATGATGAACCTTCTACCTGTTCTGTGCTGGAAATGGACTGCCACGTCTGTCAGCCTTATTTAGAACAGAACACAACCCTTTTATTTTTCTTTTGGTAAACTTACTGACTTACTCATTTTACTTTGAAAATTTCCATTGACTTAAAGCTCCCCTTCAATTCCTTTCAATCTGCCAAATCCCAAGATCTTGGTTAGGATAGCCAAGGTCTTCTTTAGACGGTGTGGGCCCCCAAAACTCTATAATGTGAAATCAGATGTGCCTAGAATAATGTTCAGCTTCCATACAAGTCATTAATAGTGAGTGCTCATGATGCTGATTTCTGGCCAGAAGAGGGATGTGTGCTGGAGGCGATGAAGTGGGGCCAAATGCTCACAGTATAGGGGAGATGAGAGAGGAGTGGGCAGAGGACAGTAGAGAGGCTCCTAACCTCCTCTCAATTCAAGCATACCGGCACCCGATACCGGATAGATTTGTATCCAGAGCTGCCTTAAGACTTTGGGTATCAGGAGGCCGGATGTGTGAATTCAGAGATAGCCAAGGCCCTTTGCTTTCAGTTCCATGACTTCTACACCCAGGTTCACACTCAAAAAATATTAATGAAGATGCTACTATATTGCAGGTATTTCTAGCCACTGGGTATTACTAGAGAACAAAGAATTCTAACCGCTGCCATATCATCACTTAGCCATTTGTTATACCTGCCATATCATCATGTAGCCATTTGTTATACAAATAGCCATTTGTTATATAAGGGGAGGTAATACAGGAAGGGCTATCGCAGACCTGTCTCAACCTGATCAACTTGACAGATTAACCAACACCTCCAATTCCCCTCTGAAACACTCTGACTACAGCCCTCATTACCCTGATGCTTACAATAGCTTTCATCCAGTTGAAATATTACTTTATGAAGAACCAGTTGTTTGTTCCTAAAGTTTTGGTTTTTTTTTTTGGGTGGGGGGGGAGTAGCTACTTGTGGTTTTTAGTGTAATTATAAATAGGTAACCTGATTAAATGTGAGTATAAAAAGAGAATTGTAGATTCTATGCAACTGATCGAAATGCTTTAAAAACTCAATGAGGATGAATCACTCATACATTTGTCGTGGAAATCAGCTCATGTACATAACATGCTCATACATCTGCACATCTATCTGGTGATGACAGACGTCCTCCGGATGTTTGTGATGGCTGGGCCGAGGGATTGCTCAGGACTGGAAAGTACAGTGGAGATCATAGAGCATTTGAAATATGGAAGCCTTCTTCAAAGTAATTTTGATGAATATCCTAAAAACTGAAAAGTAATAATTCACATTCTTAGTTTCACAAGAAATTAAAAATGTCTTCATTTATCCCTCACGAATTAATTCATGAATTAAATATTTTGGTGAAAAGAATTTTTTAATAGCTGCTAGTAAGACTAAGTGAAGGAAATGTGGCCGAATGTAAAAAAAAAGCCAATCTTGCCTTCCTTTTCTTTCTTTTTTGTAAATCATTTGGGGCTTTTCTTTGCTACTGCTGTGTTCCAGTGAGCCAATCTGATCTCTGAGTCATTATTACCTTTTTTTGCCTGAATGGCAAGGCTACATACAAATAGAACTTGTAGTGTAATTCTACACTTGTATTAACACTCATTCCTCTCCATTTTTTTTTAAATGGTGCAAAGAGGTCCAAAAATAATATTAAACTCTAGTAGCTTGCCTGCAAATTACCATTCATTTCTTTGTATCCTGCATTTCCTTAGCTGTCACTCCCATTGGCTTCAACAGAGGCTCTAGGTTCTGCAGCCAGTTCTACCATCGATGTGTTTTAGAGCTTTATTCACTGGAGGTGGGGGATGGTCTATGTACTTTTAAGCAGATCCCATCTCTTGGTTTGTACAGTGTCTTTCCCAAAGCTAGGCCTGGCGTCTTCTCTTGGGCACCTGCCTATTTTCTGTCCACCGTTTCTTCATGTTATACCCTCTTCCTGAAGGGCACTGCTCAGGCATCTTTGCAAATTTGTGGGACAACTTATGAAGTCTTCTGGAAAACCTCATTAAGCAGAAGCGGTAGTCCAGGCTGTAGTGGGGAGATAACTTCTTCCGCTTTAATGAAAGGTACATGTTGATACGTGAGTATCCTTTCAGAGCTCTTTATGCTTCCAGGTACATTCAGAATTGATACCAACCCATTTAGTTTTTAGTTTCAGTCCTTGCCTCTCCCTGCGTCTCTGATAGGAGCATGATAAGATGAACCCAGAGACACATGCAAATAAAAATACATGCATCATTCATCAGTCTCCTTTAGAAAACTGTAGCCTCCCAATTGAGCAAAGCTTGTCTGCTTGACTCCCTTTCCATGGGTTAAGAGTTGCAAGGGCCTACAAAGGCTAAGAGGGTGGATAAATTACCGAATTAGGCTGGGGGAAGCTGCTCTAAGAAAGAAAGAAATCATATTCTCTATTTAAAGGGAGTATCTTTCAGCTTGAGCCAATTGTTGTCATGCTAGAATGTGGGCCAAATAAAATCAGATCTAATTTTTCTGGTAAAGTCCAAATCTAGACTTTTATGTGAACTCTCTTGATTTTTGAATCTTGACAACTAATTCAAAAATTAAGTACTAGCCAAGCATAATGCATCTTAATTTGGTTCCTAAGTATCTGGTATATGATACCTGACTTAGATGATTATTTTTTAAATGTTTCTACCCAAACATCCTTTGATTAGAGAAACAGGGAAGTTTTCCTCTGGGAGAGTATAAAGTGAACACTCCACCCCACATTTTCAAGTAAAAGAAAGAATTTATACCAAGTCTATCTCATGACCTTGTACATGCCTCCATTGTAGAAGTCTTAGCTTTCTTTTCTCTTAGGAAACTCTCAGTTCCCTTACAATAAATTTCTACAATTGGTTAACTTTGCCACCGGAAAAACATGCCTGTGCCTAAGATCTCCTAGATCTTCAGGATCAGCTTAGGCTTAAGCTAGATATTAATACACTCAATAAATATTTCTGGAATTACTTTGTACATATCACAAAATTTAGTTAGAAAGTCTACTCCTGGGGCGCCTGGGTGGCTCAGTTGGTTAAGCGACTGCCTTCGGCTCAGGTCATGATCCTGGAGTCCCAGGATCAAGTCCCGCATCGGGCTCCCTGCTCGGCAGGGAGTCTGCTTCTCCCTCGGACCCTCCCCCCTCTCATGTGCTCTCTTTCTCATTCTCTCTCTCTCAAATAAATAAATAAAATCTTAAAAAAAAAAAAAAAAAGAAAGTCTACTCCTCAAGGAATTTGTAGTCTAGTAGAATATTTAAGGAAGGTCATGTTAAAAAGGAAGGAGATGAGACTTTGTTATATGCCTGTTATACAACAGGCACTTTGCCATTTTATTTAATCCTAGGAACCAACCTACAAAATAGACAAGATGAAACCCATTTTAGGGGCACCTGGGTGGCTCAGTCAGTTAAGCGTCTGTCTTCACCTGGGGTCATGATCCCGGGGTCCTGAGATGGAGCCCTGCATCTGGCTCCCTGCTCAGCAGGGAGTCTGCTTCTCCCTCTCCCACTGTCCCTCCTCCTGGCTCATGCTCTCTGGTGCTCCCTCTCTCTCTCTCAAATGAATAAATAAAATCTTTAAAAAAAAAAAAGATGAAGCCCGTTTTAAAGATAAGCCAAGTTCTAAGCATATTCAACTTGTATCAGGCAAAGCTGTAATTGGAAACCCAAACTGTCAGTATCCAATATCTGTTGCTTGATGATATACATGTACCATATATATGTCATATATATATGAGATATGTCATATCTCTCTATATAGAACTATATATATATAGTATACATAGAACTATATATATATGTGTGTGTGTGTGTGTGTATATATCCAAATTTATGTCTTGCAGGGAAATGCAGAAAGGATCAATTACAGCTTGAATAAACCATAACAAGCCTCTCTCTCTTCTCTCCCCCCTCCCTCCTTCCTTTCTTCCTTCCTGTGATGGATTGGGGATACTTGAGAAGCTACAGTCACTAAATATCTTCAGCTTGATTGCCATGTGTAGTAATGTTTACCCAAAATACATCTTTTGCATTTACTGCAGTAAACTGTGACTTTATAAGATTTAGATGTCAGAGCATTTTCATCAAGCTCCCAATTCCATTCTCTGCAGGACTACTTCAGTGGATACATTAATTTTGCACAACTCATTTACCCGTTCTTAAAACAAAATTATATATATCTGGTTGACTTAGAGACTATCCTTATATCTGGATTTGTTTCTACATAGTGATATTACAAATCTGTAGTCAAAATATTATTGAAATTACTAGATTTTCCAAAAGTACTGATAATGCTGGTATTTGGTTTGGTGAGTTGTGGTGGGTTAGATTTAAGGATTTTGATTTATGTGGCTATAGTTGTTTTTATGCTTTTGGTGAAAATGACATTTCTCTCTGACGTTTCTAACTTTCTATATGCCCCTAATGTATAAATAGCTTCCCTGGGACTTAATCACAGGAGGTAACAAAGCGGATGGTGGGAGAAATCATTGTTATTCCTCCTGTTCCAGTATCATCCCCAAAATCCAAGTGCAGTTTATATTTTTAGGCAATCTTTTATCATAATGAGCCTCATCTTGTTCCTGCTGAAAGTTCCAGGCCACTTTTGTGTACCAGAAGGTATCATTCACTTATATCTTTGTTACAGCAAAGATACTTGTATGCTTTGCTACAGCATCTAAGTAAGAAAAGATACAGCACGATTTAGGAAGAATCCCTTAAAATCTGGTTTTGGAGATTAAAATCTGGCTTTGAGCTTAAGACTCATCATTACTCCTTCCCTTCATGTCACCAAAATAGATCACAAGGATCACTAGCTAAATGTGACAAGATATTAGCTTTGCTAATGGTTAATCAGGTGCCCAATTGTCCTCCTACTGCAGGGCTCCTGGTAAAGTATGTTAGAGAAAGTAGCTTAGAACTAAAGCCTAATGAAAACTTTTTATTTTCATTTCAAAATAAGGCCTGCAGGGAGAGCTGGGTCAGCAAAACAGACTCCAATGATACAAGGCAGCCTGCAGAAAGAACTTCAGGCCTCACACATGGTTACTGGAGAGTGAGAAATGAGAGATGGCAGGTCTCCTTCAGGGCGCTTATCTCAGGGGAGCAGAGAACAGAGAAGGAAAGTTCACTCCCCATAAATGTGAGTAGTTCCAAGAGAGCAAGAGCCCTTGCCATGCATGACCAGTGATCTGCACAGTGCCCACACCCACCAATAAAAACATGGTTTTGCGAACATTAGGTTCTCACTAATGAGAGTTACCTGCCCCCCTCTGGGGAGGAGAGTGGAATAGAAGTGAGGAAATACTAAGGAGAAATGGGAAGAGTTATAGCAGTAAATGCATATGCTGCACATATCTTTTCTTGGAAAGCCTCAAAACTCCTTTGTCTTCATCAGGAACAATGCAATTAGTAAGAAAAAGATGAAGGAAAAGAGTGGGGCCACTTAATTCCTGCGGCTTTTAAGGGATTATTTTATTCATAGGGTGATAGGACCGGGGCCAGCAGATTGATATGTGTTCCTAAAGGTTACATTGACTAAAGGTGCCCAAACTCAAGTTCCCACAGGGCTTTACCTTCATGGGTTGGAGAATGATGTCTTTATCCCAATCTGGTGCTCAGTCTCCCAGGTTCTTCTGCATCTCTGCTCTAGCCCCTGCCTTTTCAAGGCCATGGAACATAAAACTTGAAATGAAATTGAGGACTCCTTGTTGTCTCTGACTGATGAGTAGGAAAGATTTGGGGGAAGGGAAAGTCCCAAATTCTGCCACAGGGAAATGGGTTCTCTGGGGAGAACTTAATCATTTGCTTATTCAACCAACATTTATCAGGTAGAGTGTAATGATGCTCAAGGGGCTGCAGATGCCAGTTTGTGAAACACTGCAGTAAAAGTTAAAGGCTGTTGTTCTCTTGATACCAATGTTGTTGAAAACAAGCTCAAATGTGAGCCCTTGGAATATTATACCAGGGCCAAGTTACAAGGCAATCAAGAATATGCTCATATTTACTTTTAATATCATCATTGAAACTCAAACAAAAAATTTCACAGAGATCGTGTGGTCCTAGAAAAAAAATTTTTTTTTTTAAATATTTTATTTATTTATTTGACAGAGAGCGACACAGCGAGAGAGGGAACACAAGCAGGGGGAGTGGGAGAGGGAGAAGCAGGCTTCCCGCAGAGCAGGGAGCCCGATGCGGGGCTCGATCCCAGGACCCCGGGATCATGACCTGAACCGAAGGCAGACGCTGAACGACTGAGCCACCCAGGCGCCCGGTCCTAGAAAAATTTATCTTAAGAATCCCAAAGACCATGTTCTGCAGTTTTTGAAATGCTAGCATAGAGGGAAAATGAATCGTTTTGAGATTCAAATGGACGAGAATTCTAATCTTGGTTCTGGAATTTACAAGATGTTTTATTTTAGCCAAATTAGATGATTTGATATCTTTATATTTAATGAGAAAACACTGCCTGTATAATGGTGCTCTTACCAGGAAGACAGCATGATGTATACAATATATTTCACATAATGTCTTACACATAATAAACTCCTAATTAATATGGATTCCTTTTTATGCCATAATACCCCTCTCTTCCCATTGTGTACAAGAAACCATACTAGGTGATACACTGATAAATTAAGTATTATCTACAAGAACATCTCTGAGACAATAGACCTGTAAACATAATTGCAATATACTGTGATATGCACCATACTAGAAAAATGTAACACATAGAGAAAAAAAGGTATGATATATAGGAAAGAATTTTTTTTTTTTTTCCTGATGGCCCTAAAAGAAACTGAGAATTACTTCCCAAAGAAACATATTCCTGGTGAATATTCAGTTAATGACAATAGTGATGAGGATGATGTTGATGATGATGGAAATGAAGTTTATGATGATTATAAAAATGATGAAGATAGTTTACATTTATTGCATATTTGCTATGTTGTGGGAACTCAATTTGTGTATATTACTTGATCCTCACAACACTCTAGTGAGGTAGAAATATAATTTCCATATTGTAGAAAATCATGAGGTTACACAGGTAGCGTGGGGAAAATCTGCAACGTGACCCACTTCTGTCTGATTAAAAAACTCAAATCCTTAACCACTATAATGCATGCTCTTTCCATAAATTAATTAATGAATTGTAATTAGGTTCTATTTGAACTATAGTTCATTTGATTTTAAATAGGCTTTTGAGGGATATTGAGCACCTTTTCCTACTCTATCCCATTTACCAATTTCCTGGTTGTAGCACTCTAAATGGGATTTGGGCAAACAACACTCCAAAACTCAGTACATGTCCTTTAAGAAATGAGCACTTAACCACCCCTGACTCCAGATGTGGAATCTTTGGCATAGACCTAGCAAGTGAGAACATTACCTGCTCTGGTCACAGTGAGTGTTTCAGGGATGGACAGGCACATGAGTCAACCCAAGAGTCAAACCCAGTCAGAAACAATCCCAGAGACTTTTGTTAGTGAGATCATAAAAAGTGGTTATTGCTTCTCTTTTGGATTTGAACCTGAGAGATTATAAAACTAGAGCTACTGAAGCTATCCTATTACCAAAGAGATTGACAATGAAGTCAATTTGGAGAAAGCAAGAACCAGCAAAGAGATCAAGTTTTATGAACATCATTTAAACCATTATCTTTAGCCAGCTATTTCATTGACTAGAACCAATGTGTGTAGTATTATCTCATTGTTTTAATTTGCATTTTCTTGATGACATATGATATGGAGCATTTTCGTTCCCTTATTTGCCATCCGTGTATCTTCTTTTTTTTTTTAAGCTTTTATTTATTTATTTATTTATTTATTTATTTATTTATTTATTTATTTATTTGAGAGAGAGATAGAGATACAGCATGAGAGGGGAGAGGGTCAGAGGGAGAAGCAGGCTCTCCGCTGAGCAGGGAGCCCGATGTGGGACTCGATCCCAGGACCCTGGGACCACGACCTGAGCCGAAGGCAGTCGCTTAACCAACTGAGCCACCCAGGCGCCCTGCCATCCTTATATCTTCTTTGGTGAAGAATCTATTAAGGCGTTTGGCCCATTTTTTAATTGGGTTATTTGTTTTCTTATTGTTGTGTTCCCCCAGTTTTTTTCTTTCTTTCTTTCTTTCTTTCTTTCTTTCTTTCTTTCTTTCTTTCTTTCTTTCTTTCTTTCTTTCTTTCTTTCTTTCTTTCTTTCTTCTTTCTTTTTCTTTAGTGTATATGCCTCTGTGTGTGTGTGTGTGTGTGTGTGTTAAGACCACTTAACATGAGACCTATCGTCTTAAGTTTTTAAGTGCCTAGCAGGGTAGTGTACAGAGGATCTCTCGAATGTATTCATCTTATATAACTGTAGTTTTATACTCATTGAACTTTACTGATTTGCTCACTTGATTTAACAATTCCTGAATGATGTGTGTTAAACTCTTTTACTAGGGTGGTGCTTTCTTAATTTGCCCTCTTAATATTGCAAAATTTCATTTATATGTTAAGACACTGTTATAAGATTTTTGTCAGCCTAGAATTGTCGTTTAGTTTTTCTAAATTGAGACTTTTATTCTTATGGAGAGATGCCTTTTATTTCTAGCAATGCCTTCTGGCTTACTGTCTACTCTCTTCTATATAAATATAGTTACACTTTCTATATTTTGGTTAGTAAATGCCCGGAAACTTTTAGATAATTTTTCACTGAACCCTCCTGTTTTACTTTGATTTAAGTATGTCTTTCATCAGTAGCCTATAACCAAATACTGTTTCATGAATTTATCCTGAAAACTTTTATCTTTCAACTATCAAGATTAAGTTACATTTTTGAGTGATTATTGGGGTTTTCCCAGCATCTTATTTTGGTTATTTGTCCTACTTTTAGATACTTTATTCTTTCTTGCCTTCTTTAGGATGCAATTTAAAAAAAATCTTATTCCATTTATCCATCAGTATATATTTGGAAGTTATGTTACCTATTTCAATTCTGTTAGTAATTATTCTAAATGTTTCAACAGACTGTTTAATCCTGAATAACATAAAGACCTTAGAGAACTTTTGAGCAAATTACCCAATAGTTAAGATACATGTCAAGAAACTTGGTTTTGTCTTCTATCTCCACATACTATACATTATTGTTGTTTATTACATTGAAGAGTATTTAGATTTATTCTTTTCCTTATTATTTTCTTGGCATTTCTCCTTGCATTTTAGCTATTTGTAATTATTTTCCTTCTTGAAAGAAATCCCTTTAGTGATATTTTCTTGGTGGTAAATTCTCTCATTTTTTGTTTGTGTAAAAATGTTTTTTAAGCTTAGTTTACAATTTTAAGTTGGCAATTATTTTCTCTCAGAACTTTAACCTTATTGTACTATCATCTAGATACCATTTCTGCTCTTGGAAGTCGATGAAATTTTCATTTCCTTAAGGTACTCTTTTTCTGGCTATGTTTAAGATCTTGTATTCTAAAGACTCACTGAGGGTGAGTGGGTGTGGATTTTCTTTTCCTTTCTTTTCTTTTCTTTTTTAATTCATTTTGATTTGTCCTTCATTATATTTCCTAATTTGTTGTTTGCAGTTGTCATTTCAGGGAAGTTCTGAGCCATAATGACTTCAAACATACAACTCTATCCTCTGTATTATTTCCTTGTGAAAATCTGAGTAGATTTTTGGTAGGTGTTATCATTCTATTCTCTGTATCTTTTAATATCTCTTCATATCTTTATGCTTCATTCTGGGTAATTTTATTAGGTCCATCTTTTAGCTCACTAATTTTCTCTTTAGCTAAATCAAGACTATGATTTAACACATCCACTGAAATTTAAATTTCAAGTATAAATTTATTTATGGAAAATTTACTTGGTTCTTATAAAAAATGTGCCTCATCCTGTCTTATAGTATATTTTGTTATTCTTATATGGCTTGATTGTTCATTTTTTAAAAAAAATTCTCCAATCCTATTTCTTGGGTCTTTACTTTTGGGAATTTTATGTTGTCTGGGTTTATAGAAGTGTCCTAAGGAAGTTATTTGCATTTGGTTTTGCTAGGCTTCTGGGAGAATTATCAAATCTGTACAACTATAAACTATTCTCTTAACTTGGGCATTTTTGGCAAATTAGAAAATAAGAATTTAAACTTGGTAATGAATTTAGACTGTTTTATGCATACACATATGCATTGATTTTTTTTTCCCACTTGCCATCATAACAATGGTAAATAGACAATATTATCTGTCACTTTCTATTGCAAACATTTTTTTTTTAGTCTAGTCCTTCCCTGAGCACAGAGGCTTTGGGGTGTTTAGCTTCATGCAGGGGTTTCTATTCCAGTTTTTATGTTGAGCAGACCCAAGTGTGATTTTTATTTTACCTGTGTGATGATTAAAGGCGAAAGCTCTAGATTACCATGCTTGCATAAGGCACCAAGAGAGCCACTTAGCATCTTTTCCCACTTACCATCCTTGATTTTCTTCTGTTTGGGGTCTTGACTTCAGAGGATTTCTGCTATTATTTTTGTGATGTTAGCTATGTACTGAGAAGAAGTTTTAAACAGAATTTTAGGAGCATATTTAGGTGTTTTGTAGCTGGAACATTTGAGAATAACTGGAATTTCATAATGCTGAACACCATAGTTTCCAACTTCTTTTTTGGCTGTGACATTTTAGTACATAAACAATTAAGCAAATAAGGTAAAACTTATTCTGGTTGTTATGGAATTGGTTGGCCTCAACTTCCACTTGTTCACCAATACTGTCCCGCGTATTTTAGAGAAAACTAACAGAGATTGCCAAAATAGAACAATAGATCAATAGGAAAATGTTCCCAAGTTCTGAAAATTCACATTACAAAGAGACATTTGGAAAATATCCCATTTTTAATGTGGGGCTACCCTGACATGGATTTACTTATTCTGGAACATTTTACCATGAACCCAAATAGCTCCACAGGAGGTCTTAGCTCCATGGATGTTAGCAAATCTTGTCTGCAAGTTTGAAGGGGAAAGCCAATTCCATTTTGAGGATGCATACCTTACAGAATATCTGGGAACTGGAAAAAAAGTTTAAAAACAACAACAGTGTTTTGCAAGGGATTGAACCACTTTAAAAGGCATATGAATACCGGCTTTCTGCAATGTCAATAGCTTTCCATCGCAATGAAACAACAACATGGATATCAAGATTTACCTGCATTTTATACCCATCAAATCAATATAAAAAGATGAGGTTAAAAATTCTGCTGCTTCTGTGGAATGAGAATGAACCATGTTTTACAGTAATGCCAATAAGATGAGCAAAAGAGCAAATGCTGTGGGTTTTTATTTAGGAGCTCTATCCTAAATGGGGTGTGCATAGGATATCAAGTATTAAGATGCATTGCAGTTGTAAGAAAATCTGGTTTTTATGAGACACAGAAAGGGTCTTTTACTCCTAAAGAGACTGGCTATTTCATGCATGCCATAAAGTCAGGAGTAGTCTGATCTACTTAACACATATTTTAATTAGCAAATATAAAGTCAGTATCATTTAGTATACCACTGAAACCTCTGGGCTTATTTTAAAACTGACTTAATGAACGTCAAAGTGTAAGAGATGGATGACTGAAATGGAAAAAACATGGCAGCCGTCTACAGAAGAATGACTTGGAAACTGCAGGGAAAATATCCAAAAGAGCAAACTTACTCTTTGCTACCTTTCTGCTATGGAGGTCTTCATCTTTTTTAGGCTCTTGGGCCCTAATACTGCTTACATTGCCTTTTGATTACTGAAATTGATTGTGCATCCCAGCATGCACCACCTTCTCCCTCATTCTCACTTTGCTTTCCTTAGTATCTATTTTTCAACTGGAGCATCGACTTGAAGGTTTTACTAAAGCAATAGGTCATTCACAAAGCTTAAATCCAAGTGAATTTTCTCAAGAGAAATTAACTAACATAAGGAATCTATTATAAGAATTTAAAAAATCATAGCATGTTTGATAAACCACATTAATAGGAAGAATAAACAGGTTATAGAAAAATACATAATATATGTAATATAAATATTAAATTTAATATTTAACTTAATATATATTTAATATAAATATACATATATTTAACTGATAAAATAGCCATTGACTATTTTGAGCTAGAATGGCCTTGGCTAATAGCCACCAGCTCTGTTTTTCTTCATCTTCTCCATTTCTGGAATTCAGGTCTAAAAGGTCTTTGTTGTATCAGTTATATTCTAGACATAACCCTTGCTTTTAATCCTTGTGGCACTGTCTCTTCTTTTTCAGAGCCCTTCCTTGGTATTTATTGCCATGTTCCTCTCCTGAGTGAACTTAGAAGTAAAACAGAAAAACAAACTAACAAATGAAATACCAACTGGAAAACACAGACATTCACAGAATATCACCAAATCCTATCAGAATAGCATAGTTTCACACTGTGTCTCTCAGAGTGCTAGTTTCTTCGTGACATTGGTCCTTGCCCCATTGGCATCTTTCATCTGCTTGCTTGCTTATGGTCTGGGAAATCCTCCTAGAATGGAAGCTCCATGAGAGCTGGAGCTTTGTCTGGGTTCTTTTCTTTCTGGTCAGATATGTGCCAGTAACAGGACCCATCTGAAGACAGGTACTCAAAAGACTTTTGTTGCATGAATGAATGGCTAGAGGAAGATGGATGTGGGCCAGGAACTTACTTCAAATAATTCCACGAAATATGGGAAACTTGGCACTATTACTGAGTTGTCCTGCCAGTGGAAAATCCCAAACACTCTTCTGGGCGGTTTAAGCAATTTTATTTGGAAATTAGTGAATGTACATTTTATTTATTTGTTTATTTATTTATTTTTAAATTTTAATTCCAATTCCAGTGTAGTTAACATCAGTGTGAGTTTCGGATGTAAAATGTAGCAATTCAACAGTTTCATACGCTACTCAGTGCTCATCAAGATAAGTGTGCTAATCCCCTTCACCTGCTTCACCCATCCCCCACCCACCTCTTCTCTGGTAAGTATTGTCAGTCCTTGTAATTTTAGCCATTTGGATAGATGTGCAGTGGTATCTCACTGTATTTATAATTTGTATTTCCCTACTGACTGACGATGTTGAGCATCTTTCTTTTTTAAAAAACATGTTATTTTTGTCCCCTTCCTCCAAATTTGTGTAAATAATTGAGCAGGAAAGGAAAGGTGACTGCATTTCTTCTACTGATCTTAAGCTCTGTTGATGTGCTTTAGAGGAATCATAAACATGATAAATTTCTCCCCTCTTTTAAATCATGTTTGAATAATTGGCACTCAGACCAAGTCTTTAAGTAAAGGGAGAGATGAATGGAAAAAGAACTGAAAAGTAAAAAGCAAAAAGTAATTACATACACACATGATACCTCCATAATCTGCATTTTTCGCCTGTTAATTCTTGCAACGTAAATGTTGTATATGCCATGCTGCCTTAAATATGATGATAATAATAATAACAACACTAACGACGGTCACCATAATACCATTAGTGTACATAAATTACATTTCACGTATATCAATGTATGCTTGGTATTGCATACCCGTTTTGCAGGAAAAGTAATAGAGTAGGGGAGGTGTACAACCATCACACCTTATAAATCTAATTGTTAGGATTCCACTTGCCACATGCTTTATATTTTAAAACCTCTTAAAAGAAAAAAAAATCTGGACACATAATCGTTTACATATGGCCTTTTTGTTACATGTTGCCTTACTTCTTGTGAACTTTCCATATGTATTAAAGCAGTAAAAACATCTTTCTTTTAAAATTATGGAGGCTGTGTATCTTTAGGGGGGTCTATCCTTGGACACCTTCTCTATGTTCATGCTTGATAATTTGATTTGCTCTTCTAACCCCCACCATCCTCTATTGTTTGAAGAGTCCCCAGCATTTAACTTAGACCTCCCTCCAAGTTTCAGGCCCATATACCAATTTCAATTAAAATACTGCATATTTCTTAAACTTAAGTCATTATCTTTTCCCAGAAATCCACTTCTATTCTGATTCAAGATGGTTGATCAAAAACCTTCTTTAACTTTCTTTTTTCCCCAAATCTCACCAGAATTATTAGAGAAATATATGAATAAATTCTAGTAACCCTGGAATGTTAGGAGAATCCCTGCTCTGTGGGGAGCCTGCTTCTCCCTCTCTCTCTGCCCCTCTGTCCCCCATTCATGCTCTCTTTCTCTCTCAAATCAATCAATCAATCAATCTTAAAAAAAGTGGGCAGGTGATAAAGGCAGACAGAAATGATAGGAAACTTCGCTACTCAGAGAAGCAGTCATCCACATACCTTGCCTGGACAGTTAACACACCCAGTTTGAAGAGATTAAACATTTTGTTTTCAGAGCTAACAAAAGACTTAAGCCCACCAAGTGCAGGAAAGAAAAAAAGACAATCTAAAACCAAAAAAGAGATGAACGCAGATTACTTAAAATTACCAACAAGGACCCAACCAGCATTACTAACAAGGAGGGCTTGAAATAAAGGAGCATTCTGAGGAAAAAATGCTTTGAATCTTGTTTTCTGTATGAAGCCAAAACAACATTCAAGCGTGAGGACATGAGAAAAACAGTTTTGCATATATAGGAAAGGAACATTTTCATCCTCAAATTTTTTCTTAAATTATTTGAGAACATATTCTTACAAAACAGAACATAAATCCCAGGGGGAAAAATGATAGGGGTTCAAGAACTATTATGGGATAAAACATCTGTAAACTTTATGACCATCTAAATGATTATTAATACAATGGTTGTCAATCTTCAGATAACCATTAGAGAATTATTTGTAAAAATGTGGAGATATAACACAAAATTATAACAAAATGACAGTAAAAGTCCCGGTGATTTCAACAACACATCAACAACAGTGATGGCACTGTTATATTCAGAGAAAAATAACAGCAAGCCAGGAATTTGTCTTGGTTTGAGGGAGGAATTGAAATACTTTTTTAAATACTGTAAATGTGTGTGTTAGTTTCATAAGGCTTCCATAATAGTTACCACAACCTGGATTGTTTAAAACAATGGAAGTTTATTCTCTTGCAGTTCTGGGGGCCAGAAGCCCAAAATCAAGGTGTTGACAAGGTTGGTCTCTTTCGGAGGTTCTGAGGGAGAAATCTATTCCATGTCTCCTGGTAGCCAGGAGTTCAGGGTGTTTCTTGGCTTGCTGATGCACTGCTTCAATCTCTATGTTCATCTTTATAAATCTTTCCCTCAGTTTCTCTATCTCTTGTAAAGATTCCCATCACTGGATTTAGAGCTCACCCTAATCCAGAATAATGTCATCCTGAGATTCTTACATAAATTACACCTACAAAGACCCTTTTTTCTTTTTTTTTTTTTAAAGATTTTATTTATTTATTTGAGGGAGAGAATGAGAGAGAGAGAGAGCATGAGAGGGGGAGGGTCAGAGGGAGAAGCAGACCCCCCGCCGAGCAGGGAGCCCGATGCGGGACTCGATCCCGGGACTCCAGGATCATGACCTGAGCTGAAGGCAGTTGCTTAACCAACTGAGCCACCCAGGCGCCCAAGACCCTTTTTTCAAATAAGGTCATATTCATAGGTATAGATATGACTTAACCCACTACAATGCCTTAACATTTATTAAAAAAACAAAAATAAACTCTTACAGTACTTACATCAAACACTACTAGTTTTATATGTATTAAATGATGTAACCTTCCCAATAACCTTATGAACTATGTCCTATTTTTTCCACTTTATGGATAAGGAAACTGAGGCACAGAGAGTTTAAGTAATTTACCCAAGACCACATAGGTAGTATGGTAAAGCAAGGGTTAGAATCTATGTCTAGGTCTAGAATTTATGCCCTTAACCACTATGTTTGTTAAATTTCGAGGCTACAAATTTATTGCATACAAGAAGAGAAATAAAATGTGTAATATCCAAACAACTAGGAGACACTGAACTACACTCTAATAATTCTATGAAAGGTGGAAAATTTCAGAGAGGTAACTTCAGAAAAAGAGATAGCATGGAGAAGAAATCAAAATAAGATGGTTGGTATCAATTTAAGTAAAATATAGAAATTTTAATAAAAACAAAAATAACCTAAAATGAATTCCTATGACATGCCATTCAAGAGATAGCTGAAACAAGCAATATATGAATATGGGAGGTAAAGTGACGAAAAGAGATTTATAGTCACATTTTAACAAAAATGAATAGTTGCAAAATTCTTTACAGATTGGCCAGAGAATATTTTTAAAATGTATATGGGATCATGTAATTCTCAGTTTCAGAGCCCTCCAATGGCTTGGTGCTACATTTTGAATAAAGTATCAATTCCTTCTTCAATGGTTTACAAAATTACAAATCATCTTGGTTCCTGTCTGAGATTATACCTTGTCTCCTTCTCTCCCAATATCCCTTGCTTACTATGTTCTGCGTTCACTATTTTCATTCCCCAAACTTGCCTGTATACTCTCTCTTCTCTCTTTCTCTGGCACTCCCTTGATGTGGTTCCTATTCATCATTCAAATCTAAGGTCGCAGATCACTTCTTCAGAGCTGTCCTCCCTACATTATCTAAAGTGACCTGTTGTTATGCTCTACCACGTTGCCTTAATTATTTTCTTCCCAATTATTTCAACTGCTTGATATTACTTGTTTGTAAAAGTCATTTACAATCGCTCACAAAGTCATCAACCTTACACCATAATCACCTATTAAATGAGTCCTCCTTCAGTGGCACCACAGTAATTCAGGCCTCCAAGAATCCAGGAAGTCTTGTATAGGATGGCACCTGAGGTCAGTGTTAGAAGATGAGCATGGGTTAGGCTTTAGTTTGGTAAGTAGTGGTAATTTGTGAGTAAATCCTAAAGAATTTTAAATATATAGAGAGCATGGAGAATGGATGGAGTGTTGGTGATTCTCTTGCAGTCAGTCATACTATCAAAAATCATCAACGCTATTATTCTGAATATCATCTATTTGGCCCTTTAGGTTCACTCTGCATCCTTCTCCCAGTTGCTAGATGCCTGGATGGCTGACCACATCAAAGGGCTCTCTTGTTTTCTGTTTGGGAGGGTGGTAGGGATTGGCAATGATTCTGGCCTGGGGGATAAAACACTCTCCTATGTGGTTTCTCCACTCTGACCTCACGTTTGTCAATAGTTCTTTTATTAAATTCTGCTCACATTAGTTTGAATGTGCCATTTGTTTCTTGCTGAGACACTGACTAATACATATGTATTTCCTTTGAGCATTTCCAATTGCCAAGAGTACATACTTCATTTTCCCCCGTACAATTATTAATTGAGTGCTTACCATGTGCCAAGCACTGTTACAGACCTTGGGGACTTTGCAGGGAACAAAATAGATGAAAACCATTGCCCCTGTGAAGCTTACATCCTAGTTGAAGATTACAATGAATAAAATAAATGTGCAAAATTATGTGAGATATAGTAATACATATTATGAAGAAAAATAAAGCAGGGGAGCAGGATAGCAATGTTGGAGGAGATTGAAATTTAAAGTGTGGGGGGGCAAGTGAAGGTTCTGCTGAGAAAGTTACATTTAAGTAAAGAAATGAAAGAGATAAGGGAGCTAGCCATGAAGATTTCTGGTAATGAACATACCAGGCAGAGAGAATAGCAAACGCAAATGGCCCAGTCACACGTGGGCTTGATATTTTCAAGGATCCATGAGGAGGCCAGTGTGATAGAATAGGGTAAGTCAGGGAGGAGAGGAGATGACATGAGACAGATCCTGTAGGACCCCAAGGGCCACTGTAAAGGCTGGAATTTACTCAGTGTGAAAAAAGGGAGGATATTGGAAGGTTTGGAGCTGTGGTACAATTTGACTTACACTTTACATTAATTGTTCTTGCAAGTGTATGTATGTGCGTAGATGTGTGTTTTAGAATAAAGGAGGGCAAGCAAAGATATAAATAAAAGCTATTTAAGAGGCATTTGGCTGGTTCAGTCAGTAGAGCATGTGACTTCTGATCTTGGGGTCTTGAGTTCAAGCCCCATGTTGAGTGTAGAGATTACTTTAAAAAAATCTTTAAAAAAAGTTACTTAAGAGCTTAATATCATTTCAGGAGAATGATAACAATGGCCAAAACTAAGTTAGTGGCAATGGAATTGTTGATAATGAGGTATGAAATACTTAGATTCAAGACATATTTTGAAACTAGAGTCAGCATAATTTTCTAATGGATTCATTCATTCAGCACGTATTTACTGAGGGCTTACCATGGGCTAGGCATTATGCTAGGTGCCTGGGATAGCACAGTGGGCAAAACAAAGATTCCTACTCTTACAGAACTTAAAAAATAATGATAGTATGCAGGCAGTAAACAGTGAGCCACACAAATAAATAAAACGTAATACGTTACCTACTGTTAAGTGCTGTTAGAAAAAAGTGATTGGGTGAAGAAGGGCAATAGTGGTGGGGTAGGTTAATAAATGGTCAGGACATGCCTCCTTGAGTAGGTGACATTTCAGTAAACAGTTGAGAGAAGAGTGGGAATAATTTAAGAGGATATTTGAGGAAAGAGTTCTTTGGGCAGAGAGAACAACTAGGAAAGCCATAGGGTAGACACATGCCCTGGGGCTTAAGGAACCACAAGAAGGCTGTGGAGCTGAAGTGTATCAGTCAGGGACAGTGTATTAAGACTGGATGTTACAGGAGTAACAGGCTACAAACTTTAGAAAGCCTCATAAGCCATTGTAAGGATTTGGGCTCATACTCAGTGCAGTGAGAGCAATTGCAGGGTTTCTGTGGAGGAATGGCAAATCTAACCTTTATTTTTTATTTTAATAGGATTATTCAAGTTGCAGGATTGAGAATAGGCTCTCAATGTCAAAATTTGAAGCAGGAAGACCTGCTGTGAATTGGGATGTATGAAAAAGAAAGAACCAAAGACAACATTGCCATTTAAAATTGTGGAAAAACTGGGAGGAAAGTAAGTTATAGGGAGGATGATGGGAAGATTAGGATCTCAATATTGGACATATTAAGACCAAAACAACTATTAGAGATTCATTCTTTACTTTTTTGTTTTCCATGTGGAGGGACTTCTAGTTTCTATCATTCCACAGCAATAAGTTGTTTAACAGATGGATTTAGAAAAAGCAAGTGGACAAGCTCAGCTTAGCCAGCTCTTTTGCTCTTTTATTTTGCAGGGAAAAAAAATGCATTCTCTAACTCTCTGTAATGCAAGTTTTAAAGAGTCAAGCCCTAGTGGTGGTGTCTATGTCTATTAAGCAATGACTAGATTGACTAGATAAGTAAACTTAAATCTTTAGTGAAGTGTTAGTAAGTCTTATTTGTTGTAGTTCCATAGGTGCTTTCTCTAAAGACCTTTATATAGAATGAAAGTGATCATTTGAGTTTCCATAGGATAGTCCTCATGTCAATCTACCAATCCTTTTGAATACTGGGGGTGGGAAAAATGGCATTATTCCTCTTCTCCAATCTAAAGATTTAAAAAAATGAATATAGAGTGAATTTTACACTAAAGATTATTATTAAGAGGCAACCTTCATATCCAAGTCTTCTCAATTTTGAAGGTAAAATTGAATTTGACCTTTAACTAAAGATCAATTCCACTGGGTAACCAATTTGGACTGATTCCACTGGAGATCACCTAAGAGTATTCTGGCATTGTAAATGGCCATTAAAAGCCATCAGTGCTATAATTCTTTTAGAAACAGATAGTTATGTGAGAGTCATATGATGGTTATTGCTTTATGATTTAGATATTATTTCATGAACAGTTGGAAATATCTATCAAGTCTAACTTGACACAAGAGGACAAAAAGGACCTCCATCCTAGCCAAGACTACTTGGGAAAAATGCTGTAATTTCCAAAAGCATACCCTTCAAACTGACAATAATAGCATATTACCCATTTGCCTCACATCTTTCACTTAAAATTATCAAAATAGTTGACAGTACTTGACTTCAGTCTTTTTTTTTTTTTAAAGATTTTATTTATTTATTTGAGAGAGAGAGAATGAGAGAGAGAGAGCACACGAGAGGGGGGAGGGTCAGAGGGAGAAGCAGACCCCCTGCTGAGCAAGGAGCCCGACATGGGACTCGATCCCGGGACTCCAGGATCATGACCTGAGCCGAAGGCAGTCGCTTAACCAACTGAGCCACCCAGGCGCCCTTGACTTCAGTCTTATGTGTTAACTAGAGTCATAGCTATAAATCATCAGGACTGCCCATCACCATCATCACAGGTTATACTAAGTGAGGGGTTTTAACCTCTTTTGTGCCATTTAGGCAGTATTTTGAAACCTTCACAGATTAATAGTTTTAAATATATAGAAGCCCAAGGTAAGAACCATAGTGAAATATATTACACTCTTTCAAGGGTACTCACTTTTCTCATTTGCTTAAACATTCCTATTCACAAGTTTGAAGATGTTTTTTCAATGAATATATCATTATTTTATTCTTGCCATTAGCTTATCAAATTTTCACTTCATCTACGTTGCTTATAAAATGTTACAAAAATTACCTTAGTTATGAATATGTTATGGTTGATATAAACACACAACTCTTTGTTTGGATTTCTTTTTGGTCTTAATGATCCAAACCCTTATAAAGCAATGTTACCAGAGGCTTATAATTACATAAAACATAATTGTGTTTTTTATCTTCCTCCAAATATGTACATATGTACATCTATTTTCTTATTTAACCTATGTTTCTTGAGCTGATTCTCGTGGGCCCAGACACTCTTCAAGATGCTAGGAATTCAGTTCTGAATCAGATAAAGTTAGAGAAAATAAGAGAAGAAAATAAAGCAACAAAGAAGAGAGGAAGGAAAGAGGGAAAGAGAGAGAGAGGAAGGATAGGGAAAGAAAGGTAAGGAAATCTGATGTTAAGTAAGGTGTAACAAAGGAATAAAAAATGACAGGAGCTGAGAGTGAGATAGGTGGTTAAGAAAGGACTCTGAGGAAATGACATTTGCACAGAGAAGTTAATATATCAATCCTAAAAAATTATGTATTGTTTACAAAAATCTAATTAGCTTGAACAAAGCATGATCACGTTCGTAGGCAAGGATCAAGTGTTCTGCCTTAGACCAGAAAGAAGGTGTTCCTTGTGTCTGTCATTCCCAAGGAGGGTAATGTCAAAGATGTCTACTCTAGAGACAGGTCTGGCAGAGTTGAAGCAGTAGCTGCCCTGTTCTCAGACTAGATAATAAAGGGGAACCCGAAGAAGAAATGGGTAGTTTCCCCAGAAGCATTTGATTTGAAGATGTTTCTCCATGGTTTCAGCTCTGCTGAAAGGACCTGTAGTATGATTACTTTCTCTTAGCTACCTTTGCTCCATAAAGTCAGCTATCTCAGAGGGTAAGGGCCATGCTCTTTCTGAAACCTATAGGGAAGAATCCTTCCTGGCCTCTTCTAGCTTCAGGCGATTTTCTGGAAATCCTTAGGATGTAGCTGCAGCACTTCAGTTTTTGTCTTGTCATTACATGATGTCTTCCCCTCAGGTGTCTGCATCTTCACATGGTCTTATAAGAACAATATCCATAATGGATTAAGGGCCCACTCTACTCCAGTATAACCTCACATTGACTAATTACACCTCCAGTGATACTATTTGCAAATAAGGTCACATTTGGAGGTACTAGGGGGTAGGATTTCAACATATATTTTGGGGGGATATAATTCAACCCACAATAGTCATTTCTAGAGTTCACACAAAAACTTGAAGTACTTAGAAATCAAACCAAGTAGATATGGAAAAAGCTCAAATGTCCATCAACAGATGAATGGATAAAGAAGATGTGGTGTATACACACACACACACACACGCACGCACGCACGCACACACACAGGACTATTACTCAGCCATCAAAAATAATGAAATCTTGCCATTTGCAATGACGTGGATGGAACTAGAGGGCATTATGCTAAATGAAATCAGTCAGAGAAAGACAAATACCATATGATTTCACTCATATGTGGAATTTAAGAAAAAAAAGAGATGAACATAAGGGGAAGGGAAGGAAAAATAAAATAAGATAAAAACAGAGAGGGAGGCAAAGTATAAGAGACTCTTAACTATAGCAAACAAACTGAGGGTTGCTGGAGAAGAGGTGGGTGGGAGGATGGGGTAATCGGTTGATGGGCATTAAGGAGGGCACTTGATGTAATGAGCGCTGGGTGTTATATGCAACTGATGAATCACTAAATTCTACCCCTGAAACTAGTAATACACTATATGTTAACTGAATTGAATTTAAATAAAAAAGAAAAAAAAGAAATCAAGAAGAAAGAGTATAGGCTAGGAATTTAGATAGCTAACTATTTAAACTTTGACATTATTATTTGTTGTATTGTTCATCTCAGGAAGTTGTTAAAATGTCTAGACTCAGTTTTCTCATCCATGAAATGGTGGGGCTCAACTACTTTGCAGAACTGTTGTAAAGACAGAAATAATATAAATATAATGAGAGTACAAACTTAAATTCTTGTTCAATTGTTCTTATAAATATTTTTAGCATTCAAAAACTAATTATAAGATTAAATAGAAAGGTATTGCAAGTTATCCATCCTTAGGAAAAAATAGGAGTTCTGAATCAAAATTTTTTTACTTAAATTAAAACAAAAGGGGCACCTGGGTGGCTCAGTCATTAAGCATCTGCCTTCGGCTCAGGTCATGATCCCAAGGTCCCGGGAACGAGCCCCGCATTGGGCTCACTGCTCAGCAGGAAGCCTGTTTCTCCCTCTCCCACTCTGCCTGCTTGTGTTCCCTCTCTCACTGTGTCTCTCTCTGTCAAATAAATGAATAAAATCTTAAAAAAAAAACAAAAAAAAAAAAACACAAGAAATAAGCATGTTTTCCTATTTCAAGTTCAGAACTCCATATTAAGATGTATGCTGATAGACTTCCACAGCAAGTTGAATTGAATCAGCCCATTAATGACATGAACAGTTCAAGAATCACTAGAAATATTTTAAAAAATATTCTCTTGGTTTACCTGAAGGCTAATAGTCACTACAGTTGCCAAAACGAGATCAGTATTTTCCAAAGAATTACTTGTCTTGAATTTAAAGCCATGGCCTGTAATTAAGAACATACTCTTCAGCAAGGCCTGTGCTGACTACCCAATATAAGTTATTTCCACTTCTGGTAGTCTATCATAGCAGTTTGTTCTTGGCTTTATAGCATCTATAAAGCATGTGGCATCTATATAGCATATCACAATTTATAATTATATATTTGTGTTTACTTGTCCACGGTCTGTTTTACACACTAGATCTTAAGTGTCCAGAGAATAGGGACCATGTCTCAACCCTCTAGCACAGTGACTATCACATAATGAGGGCTCAATAAATATCAATTTAATGAATAAATGGATTGGTGAGTTTATTGATGAATAAAAACATTATTACTCTCTCCAGACATTCTCATTTGACAGATTTGCCTTCAGCAAAGACAACACAAAAAATTGTATATTTATTTACTTGTCCATTATATAGTGGTACTGGATAAATCCATGGAATATTGTTGGAAAAATACTTTAAAATTTCCAGCAACAACATATTTTGAATATCAAGTATAGCATGTTACTTTTTAAAGTTCTTTTATATCTAAGAAAATGTAGGCATCAGAGCTTTGGAGATGGAATATTGAGGAAGTGGGAAAGCAAGACAAATACACAAACAACCAAAATAGGATATAGCAGAAGAAAGTGAAAATGAGTAAGAAAAAGTCAAACAATATATAGGTGAAAGTGAGAGGAAAATTGAACCAAAGTCTAAAAAAAAAGATGAGACTAACATCAGTATATAAATAAGCTAGGTTAGAGAACTTATGTGACATTTCACATTTTTATAATTTGGCCCAAGTAACATGTTCTACCTTATTTTCCATTGCTTAACTTGTTGGTTAATGTCCCCAGTGAATTTCTACCTCACAATAGTAGCTTCTGCCCTCCACTCTGCCTAGAACACTACCACCTGCCTATCATTAGATTTCTCCTTGTATTCATCTCTCAACACTCCATCAAGGTTCTAATTTCTCTGTTACAGACTTCCCATTATATCTGTTGAAGAAGCGGAGACTCAAGGGTAAGGAGACAATGTAAGTTCACACAATTGGTGAAGCACTAGGGCTAGAGCACAGAGGACTGTTTCCATAGAATCACAAAGTCTATGACTTACAGCATCCTTTGCTCCAGGGTTTGAAATAGAGTACATTATCCATCACCTGTGCCAGACTATGCATACCTGGGTCAACATAAGGAACAAGAAAAGTTAGTGGAAATCCATTAGATTATAGTTACTATCAAACCAGAGGCAAACATTATAAAGCTGTCTGCTATATTTATGTTTTCCCAAGTATGCTGAATGAAGTAGATGGAAGAAAACCCTAAAGCGGTTGGCTAACACAAAGATAGCCTAAAAGTGCATAATATGTGGTAATTCTTAATATAAAAGGATACATTTGCAGGGTATACAAGAAAATTGGAGGTTCAAATTCCTCTTCAACTATGAAGTGATTTGCAAAATAGTATGAAAGGCATAATCTCAAGGAGGTGATTTCCTTTTTCCTTTTAATACTGAAAATAACCCCATTAATTTTAATATGTGCCTGTTAAGGGAAAACATATCCATGGGCATTTCAGATAGAACTCAACAGTATTTTTAATTTAGAAGAGTAATATAGTTACACAATATAAAATCAGTATCTGTTGGTTATTAAAATGTTTCATTCTGGTTTGATGTTTACAGGATTTGGCTGGTATTTTTCTTCATTTACTTTATTTGAAGATCTGAATAGGTGACTATAAACTATAGGAACTTGTTTAGGAAGTACATCTAACTAACTCTGCATAAGACTTAGGGTAATAAGGGGCACCTGGGTGGCTCAGTCGTTAAGCGTCTGCCTTCGGCTCAGGTCATGATCACAGGGTCCTGGGATCGAGCCCCACATCAGGCTCCCTGCTGAGCCAGGAGCCTGCTTCTCCCTCTCCCATTCCCCTTGCTTGTGTTCCCTCTCTCACTGTGTGTGTCTCTCTGTCAAATAAATAAATAAAATCTTAAAAAAAAAAAAAGACTTAGGGTAATAAGTTAAATTTAACGAATTGGCAATAAGGGATATTTTTTTTCTCCCATGTAATAGAAGTGACCTGGTTTCATAAATGGCTTAGAAAATAATAAAACACAACATGTTTATGGCTTGACATTTAAGAAAAAAACACCTGTTTCTCTAGAAAAAAGAATAAGAGGATTAAGGGAAATATTATAAGAAACAAAAGAGATTCCCTGATAACTTTGTTCTTTAAGACATAAAACTTTTCACTATACAAATATTTCTGCCTTCCCTTAAAATTCTTTGGGTTTGAAAACACCTTAGAATACATACATAAATATATATTCTCTCTCTCCTTACATGCATGTATATGCATATACACATATATGTATATATATACATAAACACTATAATCTATATTATATGTAAGAATATATAAATAAATAATATATTAAAAATGAGAAACATATATATAAATATTTATTTTATTTTTATATTTTGAATCCAGTTACTAAGTCATTATTGGAATACCTCCCCTGAGGGCAAAAAACTCATCATTTCCTGATGTTGCCTACCTACAGACACCATCTACTCATTTATTCCTTCGTTTCTTTTATAAACAAATATTGGCCTCTGCTACTGGATACTTGAGATAAAAACAACAACTCACAATTCCTGTCTTCAAGGGAAACAGAGCTACTGTGGGAAAGCAAATGTAAAAATATGAATGCAATAAAATATATTATTTAAGAAAAATGTTACTGAAGTAGAGAGAACACAGTTGAGGGTAGAGTAGACAAAACTCAATCTTGCAAGAAAAGCTTACCTAATGGAAGAATCTCAAAAGATGACATTGTAGACCTCTTTGGTCTAGGGCAAAGGCTTGGAATCTTGGCACTGCATGGACATGGCAGAACTACAAGGCCTGCCCCATGATTTGAATTTAAAATAAAATACTTAAAGATAAGTAAGACTAAATGATGAAAAATAAAGAATGAGCAAGTACATTTTCAGCTAAGTGTAAATTTCAAGTAAACAGAGTCACACTAGAAATATTTAGTCGAATAAAATTCAAGGCAAAGAGCATTTTATAAGACAAAAGAGTTATTTATAGAAATAATGAATTATAGTAATAGAAATTCACAATAATATAAATATCTGGTAGCAAATAAAGTTGTCTCAAAATTTATATAAGAGAAGTTAAAATATATGAATGGGAGTTAGCATACTTATCTATGTCTTTGACAAATCTCATTAGCAAAAGTTACTCAGGATATGAAATCCATGAATTTATAATGTATACTATATACTACATATTATTTTGTTATATACTAACTAATGTTATGTTCTTATAATTCATTATATGTTACTCTATATTATTTTATTATATGATAGAATTATCATATGTTATCTTATTAAATATAATGTCTTATATATACATACCACACATTCTAACCTACAAAGAGAAAATAGCATCACAGATCTTTCACAAAAACTGAGCATGTAGTAGGCCACCAAAACAAAACAAAGCAAAACAAAACAAAACCTCAATAAATTAAAAAGAAGTTAGTTAATGGGCTATATTCTCTAATAATAATGCAATGAAACTAGATATTATTAAGAAAAGTTTGTGTTTAAAGATGCTTGGAAAATAAGCAAAAATATCATAAATAACTTGGAGGTCAAAGCACAAATTAAATTTGTCATAGCACCTATATAGAATACAATGTAAGTGAGAGTATCACATATTATATTAATGGAATGCAGCCAGATCTCCACCTAGATGTGAATTTATAAATCTAAATGCATATATTTTATGCAAGAAACACTAGGTGTGAAAGAACTCAGCATGCAGCTCAAGTATTCACAACAAAGTAAACAAACATTAAGGAGTAAAGCAGGATAAAGGAATTAATAAATAAGAAATACAAACAGAAAGGAATGAGTTAGAAAGCCAAAAGGTAGCAAAATAGAAACAAATATAAGATGATTAAAAAAATAAAATAGTCAAACCTGGCAATGTCAGTTGAAAGAGAGGAAATGAACGTGGAAGAAATCACATCTATGAAACATTAGGAATAAAAAAGGATTAGATTAAAATTATAGACAGTATTTTTTTAAGATTTATTATTTATTTATTTATTTATTTATTTATTTATTTATTTATTTATTTATTTATTTACGAGAGAGAGAGAGAGAGAGAGAGAGAGAGAGAGAATGAGCAGAGGGGAGGAGCAGAGGGAGAAGGAGAAGCAGACTTCCTGATAAGCAGGGAGCCTGATGAGGGGTTAGATCCCAGAACCCTGAGATCATGACCTGAGCCTAAGGCAGTCTCAGCATACTGACACACCCAGGCGCCCCTAGACAGTATTATTTTTAATGTAAAATCACTATGAACCAAAAATTGGAAACATTAAATGTCACAGAATATGAAAATATATTAATTATCAAAATTAACTTAAGATATGAAAATCACATGAAGACAAATAACAGCTATAAAATTTAAAAACTAAAAACAAACCTATCTCCAAAAAATGGTGCCAGTGAAATATGATTCAGATGAATTTATGGGAAGGGTATGTCAGGATCATTCTTATGCTATTTAGACTGTTTCAGAACACAGAAAATAGTTTATGAAGTAGACAAAAAATTGACCCCCAAACCTTCAAAATACCATGTTGCAACTGTGGTTAGGATTATAGATTTGAAGATCCTCGTCTATGGCCATACCACCCTGAACGCGCCCGATCTCGTCAGATTTGAAGATCCTCAAGGGAACACTACCAATTTGGGCCTAGCATTACGTTAAAGATGCAATATAAGACAACAAATGGACTGGGTCCAAAAAATTCAAGGGCTTACATTGCATTATTTACATTGTATTGCTTATATTATATTGTTTATATAATATTATATTGCTTATATTAATATATCATATGCATATATAATCAGTCATTAAAAAAATGCTTTGAAATTTGCCCAAAACACATTTGATAAAGTAAAGTGTGCACTTCTCATAAACATTTTGAATAGAGACTACTTTTTTATACATTAAAGAAAATCCATATCAAAAATATTTTAATAGTGAAACAACCTGAAGAGAAATGGATGCACAAATATTGGCAAAGAAGAAACAGAATAATTATTATGTATTGATGATATGATTATTTTCCTAGACAATGGAATAGAATCAAGTGAAAAACAGTTACCAACAGATTGGAATGTTTTTAGAATTGTTAGAGTAATTTAGTGGTAAGGTGCATTCCTGTCTTATTTGTGATTTCAGTGTGAAAGCTCCACATTCAATATTTAAGCTTGTTTAATTATCTACCTTTCTAAAATAATCTCATCCCTTTAATTTCTTAGATTCTATTTAATTCTAGTTGATTCTACTTCATTTACTTTCTTTTCCTATTAATTCTCCATCTTTATTAGAAAGCTGTATTATAACCTCAACCTTTTTACCCGATCTTTTATTCTTTGCACCTGATCTTAATTACAACTTGGCCCTTCCTAAAGGGTTTCCCTTTCTTAAGTGGCAGGTGCTACAAAACATCCCCACAAAACATCCCAAGCTATGGATTCAGAGTCCAGCTACCTCCAATATGGTTCTTCTGCCCCCTATGCATTCATCTCCATAGAGAAAGCCAAAACAAACAAACAAACAACAACAATAAAAAAAAAAAAAACCAGAACAAAACCAAAACCTCCTACTTCAAAGCGAGTGCCATCTGGCTAAATTATTCTATACACCTCTTCCTTGTTATCATCCACAAACATCTGGGTTAATCCTCTTATTCAACTACAGACTTTGGCCCTTGTTCACACTGCCTTTCCATCTGAAATCCTACCATGATCCAGGGTGACTTCTAGGCCATATAGAGAATACATCCAGTACTGGCCAAAAACCACAACAGGCCTGCTACCTGGACTTTGTCCTCATCCATATCTCTGAAATAATTAACTTAGTGCCTTCACTCTCTCTCCCTGACCCCTCCCATTCTTCTCAACTCTTTTTAGATCTTTTCTTCCACCTAATTGGAATACCCAAGGCTGTGACTGTGACTGGCTGCATATTCAAATCATCCTGGGAGCTTTAAGAAGGTAGGATGCCACTGTTTCAGAATCTCTGGGCTTTGGTATTACCAAAGCAGCCTAAGTACTGTGCAAACAGGTTAAGAACCACTGCCCTAGGGTATGTATGTGTCTACTTCCATTTCTCTCTTCACTGCCTTTCCTATCCAGCGTGGATTCCCAGTGTCATCACTTGAAATTGCTCTTTTGTCAATAGCTTCAACTCCTTTCTTCTGGATCCCTTTTATTGTTTCTACCTGGCAAAGTTTAACCCTCATTGAAAACTAATGCCCTGAACTCCTAAACACTGCTAGAGGGAAAACGCACAATCTTGCACATTGGTATTGTCACTAATTTGTAGTCACCAATATACAGAGCTGCTCTGCAGTCTTACTGTGTCTAAAATAAGCTCATTTTTTTTTCCTTTTCTCTGTGATACTATGTCAAACCATCCCCCCCCCTTTTTTTTTCCAAATCTCTAACCCCATCGCCTCACCCATCTTTCATAGATATCCTTAAATGACAACTTGACAATAAGAACAGAATCCTTTCCATGGAAACTCCCTGAAATACCACAACCTGAATAATATGCTTCTGCACAAGATTGCCTCTTCCCTCCTATTGCAATTAAGGCGTGTCCTTCCTCCTATCCAGGGCTCACCTCTCAACTTCTTTGCTGAATCCCTCTGGCTCCTTCTCAAAGGCTTTTCTTTGTTACTTATCCTTAGATGATTAGTCTAATGAAGCAGTTGCAGCTTGGATTTGACTATGACTCCTCACTAATTGCCTAAGTGACCATGAGCATTTGACCTAACCTCTTCATACTCATTTTTAACTGTAAAATGGGGGGAATAGAAATATTCCTATTGCATAGAGTGATGGTTAGAATTGAAAAAGTTAATCTTTATATAGACTTTAGTAAGCACAATAACCATGGTTGAGAAATAAACTATCCCCTCATTCCTATATACTTAATTTCTATGATTATATTCACTTCTATTCAGCATCTACATACATTCTTTAGAAAAAGATATCATCTCCATGCTCTCCTTCACTAACCAATGTATTTTTTTCTTCCCATTCACAGCCAAACATATCAGAAAAGTCTGAATTCTGTCTCCACATCTGTTTCTCCTTTTCACTCCACAACCTTCTGAAATCTGGATTCGACTTCCCCCACTCTGCTGAACCTGCTCTTGTCAATGTCAGCAATGATGGCCTTGTAGTTAAATCCAATATATAATTTCCAGGCCTTATCTACCTGAACACTTGGCAGAGTTTGACACTATTGACTTCTCCTTCTTTCTTGAAATGCCCTCTTCTTATGACTTATCTCTTATTGCACTCTCCTTGTTTGCCTTATACTTCTCTGATCGTTTCATTTTCATCTCTTTTGTGAGCTTCTCTTTCTCCTTGGTCTGCCCTTTAATTACTGGCAATCTTCAGAATTCTGCCTAAGTCCTTTTACCTTCCTATTTAAAAAAAAATCCCCCTGGCTAATATTTTCTACTTCCAGGGCATCAATTTCCATATATAACATGATGGATCCCAGTCTTTCAGTCTCCAGCTCAGATGAGGGAGTGTAGGACAGTGTTTAAGAACATGAATTCTGGAGATAGTAGATGTATGTTCAAGGTTTATATTCTTACTCTGCCAGTTACTACATATGCGATGGAGAAATCATTTAACTTGTCTAAGCTTCAGATCAGTTCTTTGTAAAATAATGTTAAGAATAATTTGCTTTATACACTATATAAGAAAACATGTATACATTGCTTAAGAGAATTAGTGATATCTAAAAAATATTTAATGTATTCTATTGCTGATCACCTCTACCTTTAGATTTTTTTTTTTTTTTTTTTTTTTTGTACCTTTAGATCTTTCTATTAGCCTGTATGACAACTGGCTATTTGACATAACCATTTGATTGTCCATGAAGTCCTCAAATGCCAAGTCTGAATATACTTTCTCAAGCCCCCTTTTCTTTGTGCATTTCCTAACTCATTGGGTGGCATAGTGCCCAATAAGAACTTCATTCCCAACATTATCCTCTTATTTGTATTGTTTTAACATCTGTGCATTTGTAGTTATGTCACCCTTTCCATTTCTAATACTGCTTATTTTTTCTCCTCTTTTTTTCTTTATCAGTCCTCATAGACATTTGTCTATTTATTAGTGTCTTCAAAGAACCAACTTTTATGTGTTTTAAAAAATAATTTTATAATTGTTTTGCATTTATTGATTCTCCTCTTAAGTTTATTATGTCCTTTCTTTTTTTATGTCAGGGTTTCTGTCCTATCTTCTTTAGTTGCACACTTAGCTCATTAATATTCAGCTTTTATTTTTTTAATATAAGAACTTAGTAAATTTCCTTCTAAATAAACGTTTTAATATGCAATATTTTTGTTATCATTAAGTTATAAAAATTTTAGAATAATCCATGAGTTATTTATGGGTGTGTGTGTGTGTGTGTGCATCTAATGTCTTTTTTCAGTTAATGGCCTTATGTTGACCATAGTTTGGAATTTGTTAAAATCTACCTTATGTTCCAGTATATAATCTTTATAAATCTTTTAGATGTTTAAAAAGAGTTCATATTCCCTTATTCTCAGGTGTAGGACTCCATAGAAATCTATTATCTCTAGATTGATAATTTTGTTGAAGTTTTTTACATTTTTGTTTATTACCTTTTCTAGATTAATCTGTCAAGAATTGAGAAAAGTTGGGGCGCCTGGGTGGCTTAGTTGGTTAAGCAACCGCCTTCAGCTCAGGTCATGATCCCGGAGTCCTGGGATCGAGCCCACATCCGGCTCCCGGCTCAGCGGGGAGCCTGCTTCTCCCTCTGACCCTCTCCCCTCTCACTCTGTTTCTCTCTTGCTCACTCTCTAATAAATAAATAAATAAAATCTTAAAAAAAAAAAAAAGAATTGAGAAAAGTATGTTAAATTTGTCACAAGGATGAAAGATTTCTTAACTTTTCTCAGTAGATTTATCAACATATTTATTCTGAAATAGTTTTTTTTGGAGTATACAAATGTATAATTATTAGAGAATCCTGATATATTTGGTCTCTTATCATTATGTGATAACAGTTTACATCCCTAAAAATATTTTTGATCTTAAGATATATTTTTCCCCTATTTAGATAGTTATGTCAGCTTTCTTTTGGTGTTTGTTTTGTATATCTTTTTCATCATTTTACTTTAAGCCTTTCCGTGTCTTTAATTTTTAGCCATTTCTCTATAAACAGCATATAGCTTCACTTTAAAATCCAATTTGAGGGGTGCCTGGGTGGCTCAGTCATTAAGCATCTGCCTTTGGCTCAGGTCATGATCCCAGGGTCCTGGGATCGAGCCCCGCATCAGGCTCCCTGCTCAGCGGAAAGCCTGCTTCTTCCTCTCCCACTCCCCCTGCTGGTGTTCCCTCTCTCGTTGTCTCTCTCTGTCCAAAAATAAATTTAAAAAATCTTTAAAAAAATAAATAAAATAAAATCCAATGTGATAAATTGTTTCTTGATAAGTATAATGCATATATTTATTTCTGTGATTATGATATATTATACCTGTTTCTACTATCTTACTTTTTAATTTTTATTTGTTTTTCTTTTACCATCCTTCTTACCATTTTAAAATCTGAGTTCATACTTTTCCCTCATTCCATATTTTTTTATAAACTCTTGGAATTTTATCATGCAAATTTAGTTTTAGAAAGTTCAAAATTAAATAATACCTTAATCTTCTTTCATAACAGTTTAACAACCATGGGACCTATTAAATTGATCATTCTCCTGACTTGCATAATATGTGCATGTTGTGTTTTAGTTTGACTTTCCATCTTCCTTCAATACATTTTTTAGAATTTTAGAATTTTTTTAGAATTTATTTTTTTTGTGTTGACTTCTCAGTTTTATTCATCTTCATGTGGCTTTTTTATAGTCTTCTCCAAAGGTAGCTTTTGCTGGTAATACCATTCTAAGTTAGCAGTTATTTCTCTTGGCACTTGGAAGATAACTTCCGACTACCTTCTGACTTCCAACGATGTTGTAATTATTCATTTGTTGGTCATCTGTTCTTTCTCTTTGACTGCTTTTTAGTTATTTAAATTATTTTTATCTCACAGTTATACAAGAATTATATTCTACCTTCTAAGTTGAAGATATTCTAATGTAAGACTCACTAGAATAAGGAATAAAAGATGAGTCACCACAATGGACTGTGTTCAGAGGAAAATGGATCTGGAATCAGGAGTCCAGGATTTGTGTCCCTGCTATGTCACTTCTTAGCTATGTGATGTTGGACTAGTCACAAACTCCTTAAGTCCCAGAATCCCCCTCATTCAGGTAAGGATAACAATATCAACCTCAGAGGGTTGTCAAGAGGACCAAATGAAACAGCATGTAGAAACAATGAGCTCAGTGCCTAGTTCAGAGAAGTACCCAAGAGATTATGCTAAGTCAAGAAAAGTACACTTATTTAACATCTAATTTAGATTGTCAGTTGTGCACTGTCTGTGAACTGCTAGAGTTGTCAAAGTCCAGGGAAGCAGTCTGATAAAGTTATATAAATTAATCACCAAAATAGCTAACATTGATGGACACTTACCATGTCTCTTAAACTGTTTTAAAGGTTTTTCTTTGTCCCTATTCTTCTGCAATTTTACTGCAATTAGTTTCAGTTTTAATTTCTTTATTTTTATCCTGTTTGAGGATCAGGATGTTTCCTGAATTTGTGGATCTATATTTTCATCGATCCTGAAAAATCTATAATCTCTCTAAATATTTCCACTCTTCTATTCTCCCCATCTGGGACTGATTTACATGCATGCTAAAACTATTTACATTATCCTTTATATCATTCATACTTTAGTGTTTTTTTTTCTTTTTTTTTGGTCTCTCTGGTTCTTATTGACTATTTTGGGACATATATTCTAGTTCACTAATTCTCTGTTCAGCTGTAATCATTCTGTTTAATTTAGTCAATTGAAGTTTTTATTTCAAGCACTTTATATTTAGTTTTAGAAGTTATAGAGTTAAAAATGTATCTGTCCATTTCTAATAAAGTTTTAATTGAGAATATTTAAGTCTGAAGTCTCTATCTTATTATCTTCCAAGTACATGAACTTCTATATTCAGTGTCTGAAATTTCCATCAACTGCAGGGATCTTTGGTTTAATTTCTTGTTTTTGTCTTTCTGCTGATGCTCAGACATGGGGAGCATTAGAGCCCTTTCTGAGGATCTAGGCTCAGCACTAGAGACCCAAGTCCCCCTTCCCAACCTCTTAAAATTTCCTGATGACATTGCTGCTATTGCTGATTTCTCAGGGGACCAAAATTATTGATCTTCCAGCAGATCTGGTCTCCCTCTGGCTTTTTAGCCTTAGCTCTGTCTTCAGTCACAGTTTATATATGCTCTTTGTTTCTTGTATATTCCTTTCTTCCTTGATTCCTGTGTTTCTGTCTTTCTTTTTATTAAAGAAAGAAGAAATGGAGAACTTAGGAGCTGTCTCTACCTCCTGAAAAACTGGAGATGCCTCAAATATATTCTTTGCAGGCTTTAGTATTTTGCTGCAGTCATTTTGACTCTTTCTTCCTTAATCCCCAGATCCAATCAACTACATGTTTATATCAATTCATCTTCCAAACAAATGAACAAACAAAAAGTCAAAAGCCACAAACTTCTAAAATCTATTTCTTCCCATACCTACTGCCCATATTCTTATTAAGATTACCACCCTCTCCTGCCTGGAGTGCTTTAACAGTCCCCTAGCTTTCTTCCTGTTCCCAGTCTGGTTTACATCCAATCCATTATCTTTCATGCAATTAGAGTTATCTTACTAAAGTGCAAGACTAAACATATATATTTGCTACTTAAGACCGTCCAACACCCTCTCTTTCCTTCAGACAGTTTTTCATGGTTTTCTCCTGTGGTCCCTGATTAAATCACTATTGCTTACACTCTCATCCTATCTCTCATTAGCATCCCACCCCAACTCTCACATTCTACACTACAGTCAATATAAACACTTCATCTTGTTTTCTTGTATTATGCCCTCTCTAGCCTTTTGACTTCTGAGTAAGCTATTTCCTTTTCCTGATACCCTCCCTCCTTCCAGACCCTTACCCCCATCTCAGTTTCCGATTGATGACGAACCACTCTTGAATAGACTCTACTCATCATCCATGGCTGAACTTAGTCTTTTATTATAGCATTTACCACACTTTATGGTAATTTCTCTTTACTTGCTTGCATTCCCAACTAGACTATACACCCCATGAAAACAAGTACTGTCTACTTTGTTTATTTGTGTGTATCAGATACTTAGTCAAGTGCCTTGCCTTTGGATGCTTGATAAGTAATTACTGAATGAATGAAAGAAAGTAAGGATAGTTTTACAAATAGTAAGAGAGGAGCTCTGAAAAGGAACAGAAATGAAATTTCCAGTTACAACCACACAGTCTCTAATTCTTACTTTTTTCTTTACCAAATATAAACTTCAATAAAAATTTCTTAAATAAATGCTTTGTATGTAAGAAGGGCTCAATATTTTATTCAAGAAATAAAATATTCACTGGTTACAATTAGTGATATCCTTGCATTTCTCTAAATAAAGCTTACAGTAAAAATGACATGATGAGAATCCTTAGTTATTAGATCTATTGAAATATTTTTTCCTTACCTTTTAAATATAGGATAATCATCATTATTTTATCTTAGGTCTATTTCCACACAAATTATCCCAATTGTTATTTGACTCCTACGATTTTCACTTCGCCAGAGTCCGGCTTAGCCACAGTTTCCCACATTCTATCCCACCCACTGTCTCTATCCATTTTGTGCTCTCAGAGGTACATCAAGCAGCCTCTGAGTGTAATCACATCAAAATCGATTTTCATGGCTGAGAGAAAAATAATGGAAATTTCTCTAATGTAGTAAATGTATGTGTTCCTTTTGGTTAACCAAAATAAACTATACATCAGACCTGTCAAAATTAAGTTTTCTTGAGTCAGTGTTCTTGCACCAGCTTGTATACAAATTATAAAGGCATGTTGTGGAGCACCATGATGCAACCTTCCTGCTTCCCTGGTCTGCTTCTGCATATATTGCAAATGAATAATCTCACCAATTTATCAAATAACAGCCCATCTACGGTCTGAGTCCCCAAGCAACCTGCTCAATGTTAGGGTAGTACCTTAAACCTATCCTTCTTAGATCAATTAATTCTATTACTAGATATTCCCAAACAGTAGCAATGGTGACATTTGGGGGGCGGGGGGCATGGGGGAGGGCTCAGAACCAAATTCAAATACCATCTTTTGGGACTTTTTCCTTTTTTCTAATTTTTTTTTTCTATAATCATTTGGCCCAAGGAATCACGTATTTAGAATTTTATTAGTGTTCAGTTCTCTGAAGCCATTTAAGGTGATCAACAATGTTCAAATGATAAGATCCCACTGAGGTGGTCATTCTACATATACTTTTTATATCATGTTCTCTCAAAGTAAATATATCTTGAAAACAACTAGAAAATTTCCCTTTTTACTATCTTGGTAGGTATAGTCACAGCTGTATGATAATGTTGGGAGTGAATTTTAATCTGAATGATCCAGGTTAACAGTCTATCTTCTTTTAAGTATAATGGTCCTCTACTAAATTTTGAGTACCAAAATAATTGCTAAAAGATGGTTTATAATATTTGGTAATGTTTGTATTACTAAGGATGGAAAAGAGATTCAATATGTTAAAAAAATGACTCATGATATGTTGCTGAGAGCAATCAACCAAATCTTTTATTAGCATCCAGCAGCCGTTTATAACCAGTAAGAATTAAACCGAAAACTGTTTCAAGTTTAGTATCTCTAATGTATTATGCTGAAATTCCAGGCTTTTATTTCTTTTGCCTAAAAGAGGTAAGAATGAGTATACACTAAATTGTGCATCTTATTAAAAATGCCAAGATGTGTTCCAAAGAAACTTCAGGCAGTATGGATAGTGTCATAAAAACAAAACAAACAAAGATAAAATAAAATAAAATTTAATTTAATTTAAAAAAGTTTTTCTAAATTTCTATCCTTTTAAAATCATGGTTTATTTCTTAGTTCTATTTTCTTCATTTAAAACTAATTCTTTTGAGGCTTGTATGAAAATAAAATCAATTCTTAGAGTTTGGTAGTCATGAACAGTAACGAGAAATTAGTTTGCATGTCTGGTAATGGAAACCTTTTTATTTTATTTTATTTTTTTAAGATTTTATTTATTTATTTTAGAGAGGGGGGAGGGGCAGAGGGAGAAGGATAGAGAGAGAGAGAGAGAGAGAATCTCCAGCAGACTCCCCGCTGAGCAGGGAGCCCAGTGTGGGGTTTGTTCCCATGACCCATGAGATCATGACCTGAGCTGAAACCAAGAATCAGAGGCTTAACCAACTGAGTCACCCAGGAGCCCCAATGGAAACTTTTTTAAAGGCCAAATTGTTGTTTTAAACTCCTGGGATTTTTGAACAAGGTATCATGGGGACATATATGAGTAGCCAGTGATAGTGTTATTTATTTAATATTTAAATTTATTAATCTTTAATCATTTGTACAATTAATAATATTTAGAAAGACTTTTTTTTTTTTTTTTTTTTTTAAGCAGCAGGCAATATGGCATTATAAAAGAAACATGGCACTTAGAATTCAGAGTTTTGTTTTTCAACTTAACACTTTCTAAATCTGGTACATCAAACAACTCTTACCAGTACACAAACCCTTTTCAGTGCCTCTTTTTAAATCTTAAAAAAAAACCCCACAAATTTCTTGAGCTTTAATTTTATATGTTGTTAACAAAATATTCCTTATATGTCTTTATTTCTTTAAAAACCTTTGATTTAATTTTTTTTTGCCATTCTTTGAAAGCTCTTTGAGGCATTTAGGATTTTAAATACCTGATGGCAGAACTTTTTACATGTATAATAATTAATTATAGACTGAATAAAGTCTGGACTGAATTTGGTAACATTCTCCTTCTAAGGAAGATGAAAATGTTGTAAAAGGCTAACCTAACCAGGGTGATAAGAAATCCATTTATACTCCTTAACAGACTTTCAGTTCTAGACATTCCCACTTTTAGGTGGCAAGTGTGATGTAATGCATATTAGCATAATTGATAGGAAAATTGATCCAGTACAAAGATGAGAAGGAAGAACTGACAGAAGAAGATTTCCTTCTGGAAACATGATCTGAAAAATATAATTCCTGGCTAGTATTTAACATAGAAATTTCTTTACCTGCCCAGGCAGCATAATGAAAAATGTCCTTCATGATCTGCAAATATTTTTTAACTAGGGTAGCTATATAAATTAATTGTGAACCACCATTATAGCATAATTTATTTACTTATGGATACTTTGGTGGCTCTATGGCTATATATTTCAATTCAAGTGGCCCAATCATACACTAAAACTGTTAATGCCTGGATAACTACTGTGTGAGTTCAATACATCAGCATAAAATGGATCGTATGTGTTTTAGGAATTTAATGAAATTGTTAAGTGAACATTTACTCATTCATTTACAAATATTTATTGCACTTAAGCTCAGTGCTAGGTGCTATCATTTATATTCTTTACAATGGTGAAAGTTGGGGATATTTCGAGCATTTTGCTCCTTAAGTTCAAATTCCACTTTCATCAATGATTTATAATATTAACTTGGACAACTTACTTAACCTTTCTGTGTTCCTCTTTACCCATATATAAAATGGGATAATAAGAGTGTGGAAAGTCACGGGAACTCTGTGATAATGCATTCAAGTGTTTTTCATGGCAAAGTGTTATGCGCAATAATTGCTGTTATTTTTTCTTCATTGTATATACACAAAACTGAGGCTATGAAAGAAAAACACCTCACTTATGGGAAAATAGGTAATAAGTAGAGGAGTGGAGATACAGACTCTATTTCTCTAAGTTGAAAGTCTCTACTCTTTTTAAAAGTTATTTTTATCAACATAACACCTCTGCATTGTTTTTAGAAGTTAAGTAGTATAAGACTTAAAATGAATGTGACAGACAGCAACATTTTTCCTTTTCCTCTTCACTCATAATTCCAATAACATGCTAACATTCATCTTTCTTGATTTATTAACTTCAGACATTATTTATTGTCTTCCTATTAGGAAATAGGAAGACAACACCCAAATGTCCCCACCATCTACTTTGCATTCTTTCCTTCTTCCAATACAGCTTTATCAAAATTGTTCAGATAAAGCAATTTTCAGTGTTTACCTTATAGTTGCTAAGTAATTATTTTTCACTCCTGAGCCAAGTCAAGCACTATATTTCAATTACCTTTCCTGTGCAGTATTTTGTTTTTTTCCAGATTTAAATAATTTTCTTGAATTAATTTTTGCTTGACTTTCTATGCCCCTATCATTAATTTTTCATTAGTTCTTCAAAAAATATCAAACCACTTTCAAATTCTCTTTTCTGTGTGGTCAAAAACATTACATCATCTCTTTGTTTCTCTGTTCTCTCTGGAGACATCATTCCTAAAGGCCCCATTCACCTACTCCTTTCTCAACTTGTATCTTAGACCTGCTGTGCTACTCTCATCAGGGACTACTTTTCTCCCCTCTTCATGGTGGATCCACGCTTTCCTTGATTCAGGTTCTTCTTTCTCAGTTACTTCTTGTTTTGATGGAACATAATTTAAGATGCTAGAATAGTTGCCCTAAAAGGAGGTGACTGGTGATAAAGTTTGAAAGCTTACCTGTTGAAAATTGTTGTCTACTCCCAAATTTGATTGATAGTTGGCTAGAGATAGAATTCTCTGTTGAAAGAGAAAAATATATTATTTTCGAGATTTTGAAATCTACTCCACTGTTATTTAGTTTCTAGTTTTGAGATGTCAATTGCCATTGTGTTTCTCCATCCTTTAGATATGACCTCTTTGTTTTCTCCGTGGGAGTATTTAGATCTTAATTTATTTTAGTTTCAGAAATTTTATGGTAATAGGCCTTAGTATGGGTGTTTTATTTTCCTTCCTTTTCCCTCCCTCATTATTCTGCACACCAGGGCATCTTTAATTCTGAAAAATTTCCTTGCATTATTTCTTTAGTGATTTCCTTTTTTTTCCCAATTTTTCCCTGTTCTTTTTTTTCTGGCATTTATATTAGTCAGATGATGGACCTACTGATTTATCATTTATCATTTAAAAATCCCCTTTCTTACCTACTTTTTGAAAATCTTGGCCTTTTGATTCTATTTTCCTAAAGATTTCTGTTGAGGCTAAAATGTGTATCAAAAAAATGTTCAATGACATTGCTCACAGGGAAATGCAAATCAAAACCACAATCAGATATCACTTTACACCTGTTAAGTATGGTTATTATTAAAAAAAAAAAAAGACAACAAGTATTAGTGAAATTGGAACACTTGCCCACTGTTTTGGGGAATGCAAAATGGTGCTGCTGCTAAGGAAAACAGTATGGAGGCTCCTCAAAAAACTAAGAGTAGAATGCCCTATAATCCAGAAATACCATTTCTAGGTATTTTTCCAAAAGAATGGAAATCAGGATCTCAGAGATATTAGTCTTCTCATGTGCACTACAGCACTATTCACAATAATTAGGATGTAGAAATAACCTAAGTGTCCATTAGTGGATGAATGTATAAAGAAAATGTGATATATATACATGATAATGTGAAAAATATATATATATTTGTGATATATATATATAATAGTAAATTATTCTGCCTTAAAAAAGAAGGAAATCCTATAATACATGACAACATGGATGGACTTTGAAGACATGCTAAGTGAAATAAAGCAATCACAGAAGAATAAATACTTAATGATTCCACTTATATGAGGTATTTAAAATAGTCAAACTCATAGAATTAAAAAAAAAATAGAATGGTGTCTGCCATGTTGGAGAGAGAGAAATTGGAAGTTGCTAACTAATGTGTATAAAATTTCAATTATGAAAGATGAATAAGTTCTAGAGATCTGATGTATAACATTGTGCAATAATAATGCTGTATTGCATACCTAAAATTCTATTAGGATGGTAGGATCTTATGTTAAGTATCCTTATCATAGTAATAAAAAAGATTTCTGTTGAATTTTTGATTGAAACTATCTTTTCAAATCATTTATTATTCTCTATTCCCTTTTTCTTTTAAATTCCCTTTTTCTATAACTCTGTTCTCATTTCAGGAATGCAATATCTTTTTAAAATCTCCAAGATTAAAAATTTAGGGTAATTTGTGTGTTTTAAGATTTGTTCTGATCCCTGTTTGTCTCTATTTATGGCAAGTTCCCTCTGACTGTTATTTGCTTCAAGCTCCTTTCATGCTGAGGCTTTCCATACATGTCTGATGATTCTTGACTACTGACTCATACTTAAAATTAAAGCACTAAAGAAATGATTGGAACCTCCATGTGCAAGATTTCACTGCAGAGTGACAGAGTTGGGATCGTAGTATTCTTTGTCCCAACATACTTAAATGATGTCCATTTCAGCACATCCTTCTGTACACTCTCTAAGCCTATTAAGTCATCCTCATATTTCCAGAGAAGGATCTTCCAATCTATCACCTATAAGGTAGAGGGGAAAAGATGAACAATTAACCTCTTCACCAAAGTTCTTAGAACTAACAAGGAGAAGGATGCGGATCTTAGGCTCTGCATGTAGACTTTTTAAAATACCTCTGTTTTCAAAACTGTGCTTCTTATCTGCTAGATCTTGAGAATCTTCGCTTAATTTCTCCACATAGCAAGTTTTCTCCTGCCAGGAGAGAGAGGGACGTTTACCCAGCTATAGAGGATGAAGAAAGAGTCCCAAGAACTAACTGCTCTTTATTCAAACTTTCAACCAGTTACAGGTCATAATAAAACCTTTTAAGGTAGCTGGTGCCTCAAATTCCTGAGCTTTCTAAAGTTCTGCAACATGGATTTGCTTGCCTCTCATTTGGTATCTCAACTGTAGATAATTACCATATTCATTGATTCTAAGACAAGATATTTTTTCATTTTATTATCTTTGAATGTGGGGAACCACATTACAGTCAATCGCATTATGGAAGATTGTCTTTTCCAAAGATGACTGTAATAGTATCTTCATCCAACATCCTCTTTTTTCATGGTGACCTTGCCATTCTTCCATCAAAGTAAGGAATGTATGTCTTTTCCCATTGAACCTGGTTGAACTTTTATGGCTGCCTTGTTCAATACCCTGGAGTGTAAGTGAAGATACGTGATTTGAAGATAAGTCCTAAAGAGCAATATGGCTCTGCCCAGCTATCTCTCTTGGGATATTTACTCTTGTAGACAGTTACTTTGCTCTGAGGAAGCCCAGGCTACAGCATAGTCTGAATATACAAGTTTCAGCCAATGGGCCCAGTTGAAGTCCCAGATGACGGCTAACAGTAATCATCATCCACGTGAGTGAGGAAGACTTTGAGAGGATGCCAGGCCCAGCAAGCATGTGGTCACAACTGCATGAGATTTCCTGATCCAGCCAGGCCCAGTCAAGCCTTAGAAGTGTGAGAGATAATAATGAAATTATTATTGTTGATTTAAGCTACTAAATTTGGGATGGTTTGTTACATAACAATAGATAAGTGGACATTTATAATCATAAATTTATAATTATATTTGGCAGTGATTTTTCTTTCTCAATGAAACAAACTAATGGTGCATTTTATAATAAATGGCAACTTTGATTAAAAAAATATATTAGTATTCTACTTTCTCTGTCTTGTTAACTCCTCTTTGGCTTTCTGTGTTCCAAAAATGTGTTGTCCTATCAGGATTACTGGTACTTCCCTGGAGATCTTATACCCTTCCTTTATTTTATTTTCATTTTAGTGAGATTACTAGGAGAAGTGGTTGAATATGTTCAATCTGCTATGTATAGCTGTACTCATCATATTGTACATAAGGTTCTAAATCTACAGATGTAGTTTCAGCACTAATCCTAAAGACAGTATTGTGTGGTTTTGGTTTGTTGGTTGGTTTGTTTGCTTGTTTGCTTTTTCATTAATATCCAGGTCTTCTTTACTTTAGTGTTACAAGGTTAGTGCTTGGAAACAATTAGTTAAAGGAAGACACTCTGCACAAATAATAGAAATATAACCAAAAATGGACCAGAATTACTTGTGAAGTGACAATAAAGAAGTCAACATAACTTTTTGATCCTCAGTTTTCATAAGCACAAAGTAGAAATATTAGTTCTAACAGGAATTTCAGGTGATAATTTAATGAGATAATACATGTGAAACTTGTACCTAATACATAGTAGTATATCTTTAATAAATATTGGCTCAATATGAATGCACTTAATATAATTTCCTTCTTTTTTTAATGGAGCAGTTATAAATTTAATCTTAAAAAGCACAAATTATCCCTGAACTATTAATCATGTTGGGTTTTTCATAATATTTTATATAGGAATCTATCCCCATGAATGTATTTAAGCATAGGATTGCTTTTTGTCTTCCCAACATCCATTTCCTTCCCTTCCAGTAACAAAAGCTCAATTTCCTTCATTGGCTACAGTCTTGGTAAACTGACCAATCATGTGGCTCAGCTTTCCCATTGGCAAAAGGTACATAAATAATCTAAACTAGGCCATAACTTAGTTCCCTTCCAGGAATTTGAATATTAAACTGAGCAATCCAGAGATTGAAAATGGTCAGATTTCACTCATCCCAAGGCTAGCACTTTGAACAAACTGCCCACTAATTCTTGTTGCTTAGATTCCTGAAACTGCCTTATCTCCCCTTGGTGGTATGTTTCTTCAACTCTTCCTTTGAATCACTGAGCAATTCTATCTTCTTCCTAATAAATTTCCAGTTTTGCTCAAATTAATCAGGATTTGTTTCTGTTGCATGCACCCAAAGAATATCAATTGGTACATTGATATTCTGAGAATTCATTTCTAACAAAAAGATAAGCCATATTTGAAAATAGATCTGACTTGATATAAATGAGGGTAGTTTAACCAGCTTATAATTTTCCATGCCCTTTCCATAAAATATCTCCTTATTCTCAGAGTAGGCTGTTCTTATGTACATTAAAGCCAAGATTATTCACTTTCCATATCTTTACGATTTCAACAAATACAAGGATACATAAGGATGTACTTGGGAATATATGAAAGTAAAGCCTAAAATAGAGTTAAGATCAACTGGCTATACCTTGAAGGCAAGATTTATTTTAAATATGTTAAGGTAACCAAAATTGCCTTCATAGGACAGGTAAACATATTAAGTTCACTTATTTAGAATTCTGGTTGGAAAATTTGCTGTGATACATTAAATCAACCTGTCATTTAAAATTCACACATCAGTTGGAGGTTTTCTCCTTCTACGAGCATTTAGTTGGTATGGTGGTAAACCGAAGCAAGCCCTTTGTGAGCTGTTGCTTAAGTAAAACGCAGGAGACACATTAATATGATGGGCCTCTGAACACTTTGCCAAATTATAATTATCCATAAACAAAGACCAGAAACCCAGAAAAAAATCTGTTAGCATTGCCATGCCTTCTTAAAGCTCTTCTTTTGATTATTTCTATTGCTACCCGGGGTCATATTATTACCAGCTGACGGGTGGTACAGATGGCTCAAAGCAGAGGTTTGTTTCTGTCATGGTTTGCACTATTTCCTCATGCTTTTTCTTGTAGAGTTTTGGTGCATTTCAATTTATTTTATTTCTCATGTAATTGTTTCACTGTTTTTGTTGCTGTTTTTACTTAATTAGTCAGGATGTGGTTATGTGCATAAGGCCCTTGCCTGCCTCTCATTGAACTCATGGTAACTGAAGATGGCTCTGTTTATTGCCCTTCTGCTGTTTGGAAGATGCCCTGAACCAGTTGGCTTTCACCACGGGGCAAGAAGCTGGTCCTGAGTTCAGAGATTCTCAGCCTGTGCGTATAGTATCTTTGGCTTTTAAGGCTTTTACAGCTTTGGTCTTTGTCTTATCCTCCTTCCCACTTCCACCCTTTGTCCCTCCCTTTCTCCCCATCCCCTGCTCACTCTCATATGCTCTCTCTCTCTCTCTCTCTCTTTCTCGATCTGTCTGTACACACACACACACAGAGTTTTCACCATTCATTGCCATTTTGATCATTACTATGTATAAGAGAAGTTCAGTAATATATAAAGAGCAAAACTATTACCCCAAACTTTCCTGCTTAAGATTACTTTACAATTTCTATGTGTGCTATTTCTGTTGGTTTTCTTTTCTGCTCTCTCATTCGCCTTATGAATTCCTCTGCTCTACTACAAATCTTCAGCTTGCCTAGGAATTTGCAAAAAATCATAACAGAAGTTTTAGGCCTCTCCTACCTTCATGAATCCATGGAAGGTGTTAGGGAGACTTCAGTGACTCCATCTTTGCCCTGTTCCCATGATCTTTGATAGAAACTTTCCAGTGCCAGCGAGCAATTCAGTCTGATTTGTCTCTCCACAGACTTTCATCTCTTTTACACTTTAAGAATCAATTTTAGGTCCTTGGATTATTTTATTTCACCTTCCTGAAAGTTTCATTTAATATACTCAGCTTTTTAAACTTTATATGTATTCAAAAGTTCATAGGCAATGAATCTGTAGAACATGGGCAGATACAGTATTTCCATGTAGTTTCCACCATATCCTTTATATGTGAGTGTCAGAATTATATTTCAGAGTAAGGACCAAAGGGGCTTTTAGGAGAATGGTATTTCATTAACTTACCTTCTGGCATTTTAACTGTTATCAGCTGTACAGTTTAGTTTTATTACAACAGACATTATTGTGATAACTTTTCCTACTTTATCTTTGCAATTTATTGGAGCAGTTAATTTCTCAAAAAGTAAGAGCATTTTTTCTCATTAGAATTTCCTTCATGGTCTCTTTGATACATGTTCCTTGCTATTAGAAGAACTGCTGTTAAGTGATTTTGACTTGTATCCTCAGTAATGTGAGATGTTTAACAGAAACTTGGCAAACCACTTAGGGGCTGAAGCCATTTCTTAAAACCAGCCCCAACTGAATAATTTCTGTCCCATTACTGCCACCAACATTCAAAAGTTTCCCATATAGCTATGGCCAGCCAAATATACTTATGAACTTCCTAAGGACAAAGTTTTTACTTTGTTTAATGAATCACTTTTTTTTCTAAGATTATGATTTCTCCTTTTAGTTATATAACTCCCATATTTGACAGCACTGAGCTTTAAAGATGAAATCTGTTAGCTCAAAGTAAGTGGCAGAGATTTCAATTATCCAATAAATATGTGCTCTGTGTAACTCCAAACCATGCAACTAAATCATCCAAATTATCTTCTTTGACCAAATGAGCCAACAGAAGCCAGTCTCCTTTTCTCTTTGTCACATTAAAACTACTCTCTCTGCATAAATGTTATCTCTGGCCTCTCTTTTTGTATGTATTTCTATATTTTCATGTATTTTCCTCTCTTTTGGACTTTGATATTCGTGTGTTTATTTGTCCAGTTGTTTCCTCACAGAGCTCTATCAAGATAAAGGAGGAGAATTTACATCTGAAAACATGACCTAAATGCAACAGCCTTCAGGGAATGTAGTAAGGGTAATAGAAGGCAAGGAATAGACAAGAATCTGGTGATATGAGTAAGACAAGTACTAAGAAAAGAAAAGGAAAGAAAAGGTTGATGTTGACTGTGATGAAAAGATGACAGACTATTCTAAACAGCCAAACACAAAAGCTGATTTTTGGCATTCCTCTTCAGATTTCTGTTATGTTTCTCTTTCCACAGGGAACTTTTCTCTTATAAATCTGCAGAGTGAGTGGTCCACATTCAGAACTCCAAGATTCCATCCCCTTCTTTCTGGGTTTATAAACAGTTCTCACTAGTGAATCTTTATGTCCAGTTGGGTAAGTCAATGTTAATTAATTATATGAGATTAACAACAACTCCAATATTCCTGGGTGTCTACAGAGCTAAAGTTATTTTCCATACATTATTTTTTCATTCCCTTCTGCAATCCTTTAATATAATTGTTGTCCTGAATTTCTAATAGAGGAAACTAAGGTGAGAGAAGTAAAGTAACTTTTTCAAGATTACCGAGGCACTATGTCACCTACAGGTCGTTGGACTTAGGTCTTTTTCACTATGTTCCACCTGAATGCTTTAAGATAGTTTCTGTGCCTCCTCCACTCTCTTTTTCATGAGTCTGCTATCCACCAAAATTGTATCAAGACTGTACTCAATGCTTTCCAATTTGACAAAAATAATAATTTGGGTGCTCTGCTTAATTGAAGTTATAACTTACCTTTATTTCACTGAAAGCTCACTTTAGACTGTCACTCATATTTATACTACAAAGCCCACTTATTAATAACATTATACTTCTTTTCTAATCTAAATATTCCTTAAGATTTGGTCATTGGGTAATTTTTGCATCTATTACAGTGCTATGTCCAAGGTACTGGGTGATAAACAAGACCCATGGAGTTCTGCTTCAACTCGCTGAAACACTAAGATCCAAATATAGAGAAAGGACAGAACCTGAAGTAAGTCATCAGCTGAGCACTGGTGAGTTTTGTAGGCTTTTTTTTTTTTTTTTAATGAGCTTCGAGAATGCTTCTTGAATATTAAGTAGGAAAATGAACCTGGCCTTTGGGAAGGCCTGAAACAACACCGAAAACAGAGTTTGCATGACACAGAAAAAATTTCAGAGAGACAGTGGAAGGAAAATAGAGAAAATCAGAAGGGTTAGAAAAGAAAGAATCCAAGCATCACCCCATTTATGCAAGGCAATGCAAAGGGGGTACTGCAGATTTAGGAAGAACAAATGATTGATTGACAGAATGGAGATAAAAGCAGCCTTGTTAGCATCATTCTGAATTGCTGATGAAAAGCCTATATGGCATCCAAAGCCAGAGCATTCCTAAGTGGCTCCTACACTGATGCTGTCTGGGTATTGGGAGGAAGAGTAAGGAGTGGTTCAGCCTTTAATTCCACACATCAAACCGCAGGGCACTTGGACAAATCTTTATGTCTTCACAAAGTTTTAAAGGTGAAAGCTAGAAGACTCTTTAAGGATTTGTCTATTATGACTCCATCATTAAGCAGACAAGGAAACAGTTTCATTAGATCAGGTGATTTAACTGAAATCACAATGAGTGTGGATTTTAAAAGGGAGCACTTTACTATTTAGGCTACTCTCTAAGCTGCTGTAACAAAGAATCTGTAAAACTTACTAACTGAATTAACACTCCAGGGAAGGGAGATCACAAGGTCATCTGGGGACCCTGCCACCTTCAACATACGGCTTTCAAAACTGATCTTATCTTCAACATGTCTAACCGATGGGAAGTACAATGTTGAACTTTACCGGAGCCCTGAGATTTTGGAACGCAGTGAAGGTTAAGAAATCCCCCTGACTCTTTTGTGTCCTGAAAAATGGCAGACTGCAAAGAATCACCCTTTCCAATATGACTTACCTAAGACTCATGAACACCCCTCTGTTTACCTATGACAGGGCTAGACACAGAATCGAAAGTTTTATTCTTTGCCTCATAGATAATTAGTTGAATTGCTTATTCCCAATGATCAATTGAAACAAAATACCTGCTAATTAAACTTTGGTTGAATTTCTCTCCTCCCCTCCTGGATTTTGACCCACCCTCAGCCTGAGGCAGCATACATTCTCCTTCTGGGAATAGGCTGGCCTCAGAGGAAAATATTCTCTACTCTGCCATCAAATCACACAACCCTTGTATCGCAAACTCAGTTCCTTTTAGCCTTGGGGTTTGAATCTGGGTCTGCTGCATAGCTCTATGATCTATATCGAATTTAACTTCTTTATGTATCAGTTTCCTCATTTAAAAATAATGATAAAAGTAGAATCTGCCTTATAGAGTTTGGAGAAATATTAAATGAGAAAATGCAGGTAGAATGTTTAGTTTACTACCTCCATACAATAATCACCACTAATGATAGTTTACCACATAGAAAAATGCCTGGTATTTTTATATCCACTGTATTTCAAACTTCTCACAATGACACAGTAACAATATAGGAAGGCTATTACTGTTATTATCTTTTTACATGAAAGGGATCTAAGACTCACTAAGATTAAGGAATTTGTCTCAGATCAAACAGAGTAATAGGGTATCTGAGATTCAGAATTTAGTTTCTCTGACTATAATTTACATCTCTGTCATCTCCTTCATCTTACATCATGTAATTTCCTAACTTCTAGAAAACATTACATAATTAACATCCCACGATTTTAAGGGGAAAACACTCTTTGTTTTATGGAATCACTTTACTCAATGAAATATAAAGATGCACTTCTCCAATAATGCATGCAAAAATAAGAAATATCTTACTTATTTTCTCAAAATAAATTACTGAGCAGCAGATGTCTATGTAGACAGTTCCATTGAAGTTTTTGAATCTGGTATTCCTGGTCAACAAGACCAATGTACATGGCATGAAGCAGTCAAAAAAGATGTGCTGAATGTGCTGAAAGGAAAGAGGAAAATATGGCAGGGCTTTTGGGGAAATGATAATCAAATAGGACCACAGAACAGGTGAGTTGTAAATGATGCTAATGCTGTTATGTGCAGAGGCAAAGGCAAACTTCTGTTTTGTTCTTGGATTAATGATGACTGCAGACAGTATTTACAATTTCAATTCTGTTATTACCTACTTCAGTTCTATCTAAATTGTGGGAAAGGAACAGCATGTTAAAATGGTTTAGTGGGGGACTTGGGGCTGCTTTTTTGATGAATTTAAAGAGAAAACTCAGGAATCAGTATTTGGGGGGCTTAAAAATCAAACTTTAGCTAACATACAAGAGATAAACATTTAAACTCTAAATATCCTATAGAGCTCTTTCATGGTATCTTTAGGGTCATGGTGAGATTGTGCCACTACAACAGTAAACATAAATTGAAAAAAGATCATGATTTGAATATTGAAAACTATTTCTAATTAACTATGCATACTTGATCTGCATTAAACTGGAGGATTCATGAGGACAGGAAAAAACTTGTATTCGTGTCTGTCTCTATCCATTCATCAATCCATCCGTCCATCTGTCTATTTTTTCATCCATTCATTCATTCAGCAAACATTTACAGAACCCTATTATATCTGTGCAATTGGCCAAATGGAACATAGGGATGAGAACACAATTCCTTCCTTCAGAATGCCACGGTCTACTTGCAGATACTCAGATACACAACATGCAGTGACAGAAACCAACAGTAAATATATTATAAGGAGGTACAGGAAAATTAAGATAAGCATTTAGGGAAAATGATTATTTATGACTAAAGGATTGGGTAAGGCAAGTGCTTAGTACAGTGGGTTCCATGGTGCTGATAAACAACAAATAATTACTAAATAATTGAGTGAATGAATGAACACTAAAAGCCATACTCTTTCAAGGTGCTTATTTCAGGCTTGACTGAATTATTCATATTGGGTATTTTTTTAAAAGTCAGACCAGATGATTTCCAGGTCTATGAAGGAGCCAATTCAATTCAACAGAATTTGCTTTCATAAGGTCCTTGTTCATAATGCTTCATTGGTTCTCCTGGAAGTTGACTGATGGTCAGACCCTCTCTGCAGGATGAAACAGTCAGGAACCCTGTGCACATAACTGAGGTTATTAAGAATGTATGTGGCTGGATGGGCGCCTGGGTGGCTCAGTTGGTTAAGCGACTGCCTTCGGCTCAGGTCATGATCCTGGAGTCCCGGGATCGAGTCCCGCATCGGGCTCCCTGCTCGGCGGGGAGTCTGCTTCTCCCTCTGGCCCTCCCCCCTCTCATGTACTCGCTCTCTCTCATTCTCTCTCTCTCAGATAAATAAATAAAATCTTAAAAAAAAAAAAAAAAAGAATGTATGTGGCTGGAAAGCAAATAACCCCACATCAAGTTCCCAAAACATATTTTCCCCTGGGAGCCTGTTCATATATTGACCCTCCTACTCAGTAAACCTACACACATATACACACATGCAATACACACAGTTTGAAGCCATTTTTTATGGGAAGGTTTTTGTTTGTTTTGTTGTTGTTGTTGTTTTTAGTCTCAAAGCTAAAGGAGGTACTCCTTCTAGGTGCTATTGTCTACTTCCTCTCTTATAGTATTGGTGACATTATTCAGTTTTATGTTTAACTTTCATGATTATAAATTCTATGAGAGCAGACAGTGAGTCATATTCACCATTATATTCCCATTGCCTCATGTAGGTCTTGGCATATGGTAACAAGATAGTAATTATTCATCGGTGGAGTAACCTCCCCAAAAATGGATAAATGAGTGTAATGTATTACTGGACTAATCTTCCCTAAGAGAGCTCTGACCATATTATCCCTCCACTATGAAACTCTCTACTGAATTCCGAAATACAGTTTAAACTCCTTTGAACAACAGTGAAGGTCTTATGTAATCTAGTCCACATTATTGCTAATTCATATGTCAAAAATTCCAGCAACACTGGCATCCTGAAAAACTATTCTTGAAGACGTTGCACATCCCTGTTTCTCTTGGGCCTCATATCTATCTGACTGTTGAAACTTTACCCACCTTCCAAATCCAGTGGAACTGCTTTTTCTTTTAAGGAGACTTCCTGATCCTTCCCCAAGCTCTAACAATCGTTTTCTTTTTTTCTAATTACCCAAAGCTTTCAACAGACTGTCTTACAGTTTACCACAAACCACCATGAATTATATTTAGATTTTTAGTGCATATTTCATCTCCTTTTAAGACTGTGAGTTCCTGGAGGGCAGGGGTTGTATCTTTTTCATCCTTATAATTACCACAGTGATAGATAAATACAATTTTATCAATATGCAAAAGGAAAACAAACTTGTCAAAGAGCTGGAGTTTACTATACCTTTTGATTCATTGTCCAAGTGGCCATAGATTAATGTATAATGAAATCTTTTTATTTAAAATTTTATTTAGGGGCACCTGGGTAGCTCAGCGGGTCTGCTTTTGGCTCAGCTCATGATCTCAGAGTCCTGGAATCCAGCCCTAAGTGGGGAGTCTGCTTCTCCCTCTGCCTCAGCCCCTCCCCTCACTCGTGCTCTCTCTCTCACAAATAAATAAAATCTTAAAAAAATAAAAGAATAAAAGATTTTATTTATTTATTTGAGAGAGAGAGTATGAGTAGGGGGAGGGGCAATGGGAGAGGGACAAGAAGACTCTCGCTGAGCGTGGGTCTGAGGCGGGGTTGATCCCAGCACCCTGAGATCATGACCTGAGCCAAAGTCATACACTTTGTCATAACTGACTGACCCACCCCGGCACCCCTATAATGAAATATTTTAGTCCATCTTAAATGTATTTTATGTCTTAATATGTAGATCTTCCTTCTTCAAGCCTATTCTAAAAATATAACTAATAGTATCAAATCACACAATTCTTAAGAGAATCAAATGAGATGATGCATATAAAGTATTTAGCAAGTGTCTGGTCTATAGTAAGCAGTAATTAAACATTATTTCTATTTATTACTATCTTTATTACTATTATTACCATATCATCAATATTAATTATATTATAATGCATTTAGGTTGACATTTCAAAGAGAATTTGAGCATGGTCATATTGGATTTTCAATCTTTTCATTTTGTATTAATTTTTTCAAAGACTCATATGTTGTATGAAGTTATTATCATCAAATCCAAGGCCCCATGTCTTACTAGAACTATGTGATTCTTGACTCCATAATACTTGGGAGATGCATGCTTCACTGAAGTGCCATTGATTTTCAACTAAAGTGAAATGCTTTCATTTAATGCTTTCTTAAGAGAATTACAGCAGAGGTTGAAGAGATTTTGGCTTTAGAGAAATCCATTATTAATTTTAAATGGCAAAATTGGGATTTATATATCGAAATTTAAATTCAAAGGTCCCTTACAGCTGCTAAATCAAAATGTTGTTCTAAAATTATTTGTCTTTTCTTTCTATGAAATGAAAAGGTTTTTTTGTCCTAGACTTGTAAATAGCCTGCTTCACTCGAACAAGTCTTAGTATTTGCTCTGAGAGAGTACTACCTCTTTGTTTAGCATATTGGGTGTAACCTCAGATTTCTCATCTTTGTAATTTTTTCTGAAGAATCTTAAAGAGCTTTTATCAGCTTAAAAAAATCCTTATCTCTAGCCCTCCCTTCATAGTAAGAGACACATTAAGCTAAGCCAGACATAGAAATACATTCATAGTCCACCTTGAGTGGGCCCCATTAATTCAGTTTGTCTTAACTAAACACTAGCCTTAACTCCAATGACTTTCACCTTGAAGGTTTCTAACATGAATTTGTGCATCCTCAGAAATATGCTGAAGAAGCTTCAGTCCAGTGCAACCCTTTTAAACCAAGAAGAAATGAATTTAAGAATATTACAACTTTAAAACAAAAACCAAAACCACCATGTCTGTTCACTGGCTTACACATTAGGGACTGCAATACCATAAAGCTGGATTTTTCATTGTTAGGCTCTTTCTAAGTAATAGGAGGTGATTTTTTTGTTTTGTTTTGTTTTTAAGATTTCAGTTGAATGTGATATATTTTGTCCATGTGTGCATAGCTTAAAGGCAGAAGGAATTCTGTTCAGACTACTCTCTCCCGTCTTAGTACCCCAAATTCTCCCTTGGGCTAAATCAAGCACAGAAAATTTTTGCTTAAATGCATTTTTTAAAGGAAAAGTCATAATCAATTGGGAAAAAAAGGCATCTGATAATGAAAATTGTTTTTTCAGGCAGAGCAATAACATTTGCTGCTGTGCATTCTATAAAAAGCCTTTGGATTCCTATAACAGGGACAGTGGTATTGCTTTGCTTCCTGCTGATGATTATAATTTTAAAGATGGAAAATCTAGATGTTCTATTTTGTCCTATAAAACCGTCTCTGACTCTGTGGTCAGCCTGGTGTCATATTTATCTGGGACCAAAATTTTCCTAGGCAACAAGAAAGTGTGCATCATTTGTTTCTTTAAATATTAGTATGCAACTTCTATTCTTGGTTCTGGGATACAGTAATTAAAAAAATTCTGGCTACGTGAAGGTTGGATATGTGAGTAAACAGTTAAAATACATGTGGTTAGAGTTACATTTGATGTTATACCCAGAGCTATGGGGATGTGAAGAAAAGAGATCCACATCCATCTTGAAAAGGAATTTCAATCTTGTAGAGTCTCCTAAAAGATAGAATTCTTGGCTATGGTTATTCACTGCTTTCCTGCCTAGAATGCAGGATGATCAGACTAGATGATGCTCTTTGGGGTTAAAAAAAAAAAAAAAGTTGTCTATAGAGTCAGCAGGCTGCTTCCTTTGTGTGCCTGAATAATTTGGATCTGAAGGCAATTTTATTTTATTTTATTTTATTTTATTTTATTTTATTTTATTTTATTTTATTTTTTTAAAGATTTTATTTATTTATTTGAGAGAGAGAGAATGAGAGAGAGCACATGAGAGGGGGGAGGGTCAGAGGGAGAAGCAGACTCCCTGCCGAGCAGGGAGCCCGATGCGGGACTCGATCCCGGGACTCCAGGATCATGACCTGAGCCGAAGGCAGTCGCTTAACCAACTGAGCCACCCAGGCGCCCCTGAAGGCAATTTTAAATGGCAGCACCAAAATATTTTGAGCCAGAGTGGCATCACCAAGCATTAGGCTTTAATGATTAAAGATCAGTAGCACAGCACGGACATTATGTGCATGCTTTTGGATTCAGGCATTTGGGTTCCAATCCTGTCTAACCCAAGTTAGCCGTTACTTAGGCAGTTACTTAACCTCTAAACAAGACTCAGTTTTCTCATCTATAAAATAGAGATTATATCATCCACCTTAAACAATTGCGAAAATTGAACGAAGACTGAATACGTGAGAAGCCTTACATAGTGTCTGGCATATAGTAAGTCATTAATAGAGTAAGTAGTTAATGTAATTCTGGCGTCAATAAATATTCATGGTACTTTATAGTTTACAAAGCACATCCTATTACTATTTTCATTTATTTAATTTTTACCACAACTTAAGTATTATTATTCCCACATTATAGATGAGTAAAGTGGAGGTCAAGGATAAATGGCCAGCAGTAGACCACACCCCTAGAAGGCAATAAAGAGGGAACTGAGTCCAGCCCTTAATGGCTGTATGGAGTCATGCTCTTTCCTCTCAGTATGTCAAAGCTGAGTCATGTGTGGATCATGACCACAGAGAAAAGCAGGTTCCCATTAGAGATTATCCTTGTCTTTCCTAGCCATTATTTTTTTCATTAACACAGTTGAAGGCTGACAAAAGATAAGGATGGGCCTTTTTAAAGTAAGTCATAAGTATTAATGCAACAGCTTTTAGTAAATTACTGTTATTTAAAATTCTTTCTATGTACCTCTAGGATGTGTAATAGCTTGCCTCATTTATGTTTTTTCTTATACATTCATTCTCAATGGACAAAAATTCTAATTCATTCCGTCTCTCCTGACACATTGTACTTGGCAGGTAATTCGTAATAAGCTTTAATTTTGAAAATGAACATTTGTCATTTGGGACCGTCATTTAGATAGTTTAAGAACACTGAACCCGCTGTGCAAACATCTGGAAAACTTGATGATAGGGGATTGTTTGCTGCAGTCAACATGTCTACCAAGTAGATGACAGAATCAGACAGAGAAAGGTCTGTTGTCAGAGATCACCAATAATGGTGATTTGTCTAGGAAGAGGGAGATAAAAAAGAAAAAGTCATTTTCCAACAATTTGGCAAGTGCATTTGCTATTTTGGACTAGTTGCTAATTAATGCTTTAAACCTGTGATCCAATGTACTGTTAAATATGAAATCAGTACACAGAGACTCATACCCATGTGAAGATAGATGTCTGAGGTAAATTTAGAGATGAGAAAATTAATGCAAAATGCCATACTTTGAAAGTAAATCCTTTGGGAATTGTCAAATGCCAGTCAGTTACTTGTCTAAGTCAGCTTTCTTGTGAAGACTATAAAACCAGGAACAAGGCTCTTAGAATTTAGACCACAGTTTCTTTAGTAATATATGCAGATAATCAGAGAAGTAACATGAAGGAAAATTATGATTTTAGTTTTAAAATATGATAATCTATTCTTCTTTAAAAAATAATTGATATCACAGGACCTAAAGCCATTTTGTTCACCATCTTTTCTGATAAGCTTCATTTTTTAAAAGACTGAAAACTTTAGGGAGATTCATGAGGGAGATTCTGGACTTTAAATACATAAGTATCAGAGACTAGTTTTCATAGTAATTGAAAGAGGTCAACAACACCTCTGCAAACCATTCTAGGACTTACCTTGGAATGGGAGGTTTGGGGGGCTGCAGAATCTTACAGGAGCATGTCTCATATATCAATGTAAGATAAACTAGATGTACCTAAGTTATGATTGTTTTTAAGTTGTGAAGAGGGACAGACATTTAAACAGATATACACCTGCTTCCTCAGAGGCATAGTTAAAACAGTAAGGACAGAGTACCCAGCTGCCAAGTAGAACTATAGTCTTTATTGAAGAGCGGGCATTTTGACTTGGTCTTGAAGAAGGCACAGGAATTTGCCCGGAGAAGGGTTTTTCTGGGAAAGTGGATAGTATATGCAAATGTGGTAGGTAATAATTTGAGGAATGGGGAAGTTTTCTCGGGATGTGAGTCCAGAGGGATTACTGGGTCTCTACTAGTTCCTTTCAGTAGTGAATAAAAAAGATCCCATTTTTTAGGGAATCAGTGACTCAAGGGAATTTCTTTATTAGTTATCATTGTATATCATCAGTGTGTATAGAAGAGGGATGTTTTTGCTATTTCTCAGAGGCAGACTCTACCAGAAATTGGAACTCTCTAGTCAAAGTAAAATTGAGAAAACACTTGCGAGAGAGAGGGAGAATAAAAGTGGAAAGACAAAGGAAAGAGTTATACCTTTGAAGTAAGATATTTTCTGTACTTTATCCCCTTAAAAATGCTGGGATGGTCACCCCTTCAGAAGAATTAATGTATGTTACAGTGGAAGAGGTTTTTTCAAATATTTAATTCATTACTCCATTTTCATAAATGAGGAAACCAAGGTCCAGAGAAGTTGAAAGGCTTGTTCCAAACTACAGCTATTTGCAGGTATAGAGGGGACTAGAACTCTTGGTACAAAATTCTTTCCTTTAAACTAATACAGCTTTTAGACAGATCACCACCGTATGAATTAATTGGTCAACCAATGTTTATTATTACACTACAGTGACTCCATATTGTTCTGGGTTCTACAAGGAATGCAAAATAAAAATAATATATAATATGGAGGCAATGTATTAAAATACTATAAAAATATGTAATCAAGCAATAGAGAATGAGACCCTGTATTAATACTTGCTATTGCAGAACATGATGTTACCAAACGTTCATTCAGGTAAGGGTGGACACTGGAAGATCACAGCCTTGATTTTTAGGTTATCTGATATAAGCTGTGAATGAAAAGTAGATTTTATTTCCCATGATCATTCCAGTTGATTTGCCATGTCTTTCTAGAGCACTTAACTGAGAAGGATTTTGATCCTATTTGATGTCAACAGAAAGAAGCACATGATCAGTTAGTAAAGACTGTTATGGCATAGTAATGAAAATCAGGCCAGGCTTTCTCATACATGGTTTAGATATTCTAGGGCATCTCCAAATGGTTTTAAGAAAAGCATCAGAGACATAGCCAGTATAGTAATAAACATCTTATATTGTATCTTTCTTCAAAGATCAAAGGTTTCTCCAAACTAGAGCCATGAAACTGAAACAGAAAACCATAGTTCTTACTCCAGAGAATGAGTTGATGCCAAAAGATTATGTAAGCATCACTAATGTGCTTACATGGGAAAATATTGCTGCCAATTATATTTCTATTCTGACTATATTACTCAGATCTTAAGATGATGTCACTCTGTGTGTATGCGTATATCTTATGACATGAGACCAGAAAAGAAAAAGAAAAGATCTAGGGTGATTTGAATAGCTTTGGCATCTATATGCCACTCACCTGAATCATTTTTAAATTAGACTGTCCTTCAATCTTATGACTCAATCTAATAGCTAAATAGCTAAATGCATTTTGTCAATGCCATGGATACTCTCAAAGTTATAAAAGATGTTCTGGGTTCATGAAGACCGAATTAAAAGACATTCACTTGTGGTGGCTTTAAACCACATAGGATGACTCATCATATCAGTTACATCTACTTGTGCTGAAGTTTGTCTTGAGTAACTATTGTGTTAAGTGCTTTCCATAAGTAGCATTCATGCAAATCTATTTTTTTCCAGATCATTAAGGCACTTTAACACAAAGGAGTAGAACTCTTACCTTGTAACCACATCCTGAGTTTGTTTCTCTATAGGAAGATTGCTTTGTGCCTGAAAGCTATACAGGATATTTAAAGACTTGCACAAATGATTAAAATTACCCGCATTTATTTTTCCTGGCAGCCCCAGCCCTGTGCTTTACCTGTCATTCAACTCGTCTAAAAGCCAAAGAAAAGGGCTGAGACAGAGTAGAAGTCCTGTCACACGACATCACCCTCCCCTCCAATCTCCTTTTTAAGATCTCCTGTAATTGTCATTTACACTGAAGCTCTGTACTCTGGCCTGCAGGTAACGAATTGCTCTTTTGTTGAGAGTTTAATTTCTGTTCCAGGTCAGAAAACAAAGATTTTGCCAGATATCAGGCTGCTTTCGAAAGTATTTAATTGCCAGGACTTTCTAAACAGGAGAATAAAGCCAGAAAGCAAGGCACGCCCTGAAATGTTAGTACAATATAAAGGTGCCCTTAAGGAAATGAACAACTTGGATCTCAGGTTCTTTCGGAGTCCAGAGTTTAAGAATTTAACATCACCCACACTTATGACATCTAAAGGGAATTGGGGAGCAAATGGCAGCAATTCAATAAATTCTACAAACATTTATAGAGCACTAATAGGTCAGGCACTATATATGCACCAGGCTTATGAAATTCAGTTAGACTATGTCTCAGGCTTCATGGAGCCCAGTGGCTGCTAAAAACAATTGATGCATTAGTGATTATAACAGAAGTATACTCTCAGTATAGTTGGAAGGGCTTGAAGGGCAGTTCAGAGTAGGACAAAAGACAGGAAATAGACACTCTTCTCATGTCTCATTATATTCAAGTCTATTTTGATGATGTAAGTATAGACAGTACAGTGCAGAGAAATTAGTACAGACTCTGGACAAGTACACAGTCAAATCATTGCCTATCTGTATGATGTTGTGTTGGGAGATGCTTAGACAACAACTAGAGGATATTTTCTATGTTCTTTGAAATAGAGTTCATTGTCTTAAGACCATGGAAGATATTGGGGCACCTGGGTGGCTCAGTCCGTTGAGCATCCGACTCTTGATTTCAGCTCAAATCATGATCTCAAGGTCATGGGCTCAAGCCCCGTGTCGGGCTCCACACTCAGCGGGAAACCTGTTTGGGATTCTCTCCCTCTGCCCCTGCTCCCCCCAGAAGAAATAAATAAACCCTTAAAAAAAAAAAAGACCATGGAAGATATCAGGATTTAACTGAAAATGTCATCCATATTTTAGTCTAGGAATATATCTTGTTAAATTATATAATCTGTCATTCTCTTTGAATTTATTTTGTAGTGATTGTGAATCTCCTTATTTTCTTTAATCTTGCTTATAATTAATTTACTTATTGGATTACAAAACAAATGAATATTTGTCTTGAGACTTTCAGAAAACATAGAAAAGTTCAAAGAAGGGAATTAAAGTAATCCATAATCCTACCATCCTACTATGCAGATTTACTAATGGTTAACACTTTGAAGCATTTTCTTCTATGATATTTTTATAATCTACTTATTTTTATAAAATTGATCATATCATGATATTTTTTTAAGAATTTATTTATTTGAGAGAGGGAGATAGTGAGAAAGAGCATGAGGTTGGGGGAGAGGAAAAAGCAGTCTCCCTGCTCAGCAGGGAGCCCAATGCAGAGCTTGATCCCAGGACCCTGGGATCATGACCGAGCCGAAGGGAGATGCTTAACTGACTGAGCCACCCAGGTGCCCCAAATCATGATTTGTTATACAACCTGATTTTTATTGGTAGAAGTATTCATTTTTATAATTTGTTTAACCAATTTCATATGGTTGACTCACTGTTTTTTTTTTTTCCTTCAAATTTCTTTACTAACATTATCATTCCTCATGAAAGAAAGAGAACTGATATAGCATTGCCAATCAAAAGAGAGGAGCCAATTCTATGCATCCCAGAAAAAGAGCTACAGACAAACTTCATAAAACCCTCAACTAATAGCAATATACTTGAAGCCAAGGTCCATGTCCTATATTTTATATTCTCTGCAGTGGAAACTGCAGACCAGGTAACCATGGAGGAGCTCATCTAAATTACTTAGAAATTTCAGAAAGAAAATTATAGGATATGAAATGAACTACTTAGCCGTCACTATGCTAAACCTCATTAGGGATTCAAGTACAAGTCATGATGAAAACAAGACAATGATTTTACTTTGAAAATAGAATAAAAGCTAAGGGTTTTAATAGGGGAAATAATATTTAATAATGATGATGATACAGTGACAGTTATTGAGCGCTTTTATGTATAAGGGATTGTGATTTATATACGTTAACTTATTTATCTACTACAACTATTGTTCTTATCCTCAGATAGTAACTGGAGAAACTGAGACTCAGAAAGAACAAGTAATTTGCTCAAGGTCACACAGGTAGTAAAGGGGTGGGGTGCTTGGAATTCTCTCCATCCAGATCTTACTTTTAGGTCTCACATCAAATGTTATAACCCTCTGTTGTAGACACCTTTTATTATAAGACCCTGGTTTATTTTCCTCAAAGAAATTATCACTAATGCTGCTATTTTCTCCCTAATTTGTTTATTGCCTATTTGCTTGACTAGTAACTGGTGATCCATAAACATCTTGTTCAAAGAAAGAATACATGGGATAAAGGGCATGGTGTCTGCCCTCAAAGAATTGAGAGCCTAGTCAATTCTAAGATATGCACAGAAGTTGAATTTGGGAAATGGCGTTTTTGAGAGGCCCTAAGAATTGTAGTTCCATGAAGCAAAGGGGAGACAGAGTTCATACACACCTGTGGGTGCTTAGCAAATGGCCCAGGCAGAGGCCATGATTAAGTGGGGCCCTGGACATATAAATTGCTTGAAAGAGTATCTTTAACTTTGTCCCAGTTATTTAAGCCCAGCCTTGGTGATTCCAGAAATGAAAGAGCGCCCCTTCAAAGAGAGAGCTAGGAAACCCCATAGCCTTGATAAAAACACATCAAATGAGATGCTAACACCCCACATTGATCACACTCAGAAAGCCTGACTGAAGATGTTTATCCTAATCCTCCAATCCAGGCACTTCCTGAGATATGGTCAGGAGGGCTAATTACTCCAATACATAAAAACGGAAATGCTCTCAACCCAAACAGCCAGAGAGATCTCCATTAGCAGCAACAGCAGTAAACCCTGATGCTTCATCCTTGGTGAAAGAATAAAGCAATGTCGGACAAGTGACAGCAACATCTATAAAATCCAAATTGGATTCCTCCCTTGAAAATGAGCCACAGACTTCATCTCTCCCCCGATTGCTGCATATTAACAAACATGTAAAAAAATCCAACCGGGAGAAGAGATTTTCCTTGCTTTATTAGACTTTAAAGTCACCCTGGACTCAATCTGGCTCCAGAAGTGAATCCACAACTGCTACAAAGGGAATGGGTGGGAAAACAAATGAGGTATTTAAGTTTCTATATCAATCCATCAATTGAAGGATGAAAATAAGCATAAACGGATGCCTTCAAGTGGGAAAGTGAGACAAGGACTCACATCTCATTGCTTAATAGATACTAGGATAAATTATTCTCTGGTCTGGAACTCTGCCCAATCTCAGGGTCTCTGATAAACCAAAGAGAACCGGACTATTGAGACACCACACTGGGCTGGATTTCTTTGTGGCATTTAGATCATTCATGTGGGGGCTAAAAAGAAAAAGGCTAGTCACTCATTAGTGACCCACCTCTCTATATCCATCTGCAGGCAGTTCTTAGACTGTTTTATTGATGGTCTAATAGAGTGCTGATTGATAATAACACACAATATGGAAAACAACATGCCTGGTTGATCATTAGAATGTGAATGCCAAGGAATAAAGAATTGCAAGGTACTTAATTCAGTTATTTTTTTTTTTCTGTCACCAGAAATATATGGCATGGTTCTAGCCTTGAAAGACCATAAAATCTTTTAGTAAAGAAAAATATAGATGTGCAAATCTTAACAATCTCCTTAATCTTCTTAACAAAGAGATCCTTGATATTTCTGAGGAATGCCTCCAGAGTGTTTCTCCAAATCAGGAATACCAGTGGAGCATATAAAGATGCCCAATTCATTTGAATACAGTGGAATAACTCTGACCTGCAGGATCTTAAATCCAAAGATGCAAAGAACTTGCATGGCACCACCATAAAATGAACCATGATATCATTGGTGTGCCAGAGTTTGGACTACAGGTTCTTACTTGTGTTCCTTAATGCCCTATAATTTGAAGAAGAGTTTTTTTTTTTTGAAGAAGAAGAGTTTTTAAAAATCTAGATTCAACTATAAAGGCTGCCCTATGCTCACAAAGTATAACAGTTAATATGCACTTAGCTACCTTATACTTGTCCTTCCTAGACAAATTTCATGAAGACAATTTTATTCCAATACACGTCTGATTAGTTTTTAATGAGCACTTATTTTCCAGTCTATACTCTTTCATCTCAATGCACCCCTTAAGTCTAAGAGGAAACACTCCAGGAACAACATGAATTCAATTAAAAATTATTGAGCTCCTACTACCTTCCAGGTATTGTAAGGAATACACAGACAAACACTTCTTCTCTTATAGAAATGTTGCTCCACTGGGGGAGAGCCAGCCTTTAAACAAGTAAATACATAAACAAGAATTTCACACAGTGATAAATGCTTAACTGAGACACCGAATGTATGACATGTTAGAGAATGACCAGAAGGCTGTTTTTATGAATGGTCAGAGAAGACTTTTCTAAGAAGTTGACATTAAGATCTGAATTACCAGGTGGATTGAGCCATCTTCAAAGGAAGGATAAGAGCATTTAAAGCTAAGAGAAGAGCAAGTGCAAAGACCAAGAGTAGGGACAGACTTTAGCTTCCTGTACAAAAGAAAAGAAGTCCAGTGAGAGAAGGGGAAGAATGGCGTGAGAGAGGGTTAAGGACTTAAGCAGGGATTTAGAAAGGGGTCCTTCAGGGCTTTAATCAGAATAAGGAGACCGGGTTATACTTTAAGTGATAAGAGAAGCCATTGGAGATTTTTACACAGGGAAATTACATGATCTGACTCATAAATTTTAAGAATCACTCTGGCTTCTATGTTGAGAATTCATGGCATGGGGGCAAATGTAGAAGGCAGCAATTGCAAAGGTCCGTGAAAGAGATAATGAAGGCTTGCACTAGGGTGAAAATGGCAGAGTTGGTGATAAAGAGTCATGTGCAGGTGAGAGACTATGGACTCTGAGAAAAAAACTGAGGTTCTAGAAGGGAGGGGGATGGGGGGATGGGCTAGCCTGGTGATGGGTATTAAAGAGGGCACGTACTGAATGGAGCACTGGGTGTTATACGCAAACAATGAATCATGGAACACTACATCAAAAACTAATGATGTAATGTATGATGATTAACATAACAATAAAATAAAATAGAAAATAAAATAAAATAAAAAGAGTCATATGCAGGATATGTCGCAGAGGTAGAATACAGGCATTGCTGGTGACTTCACATTATCTAAAACAATTTTAAAATCTTAAATGTTAAGTCAAACTTTACATGTGACAAGGGTTCAACTTTTAGAAATTTATCTAAATTGGGCTAGTCCAGAGAGATATGTATATGAACAAAAATATTCATCAGTTTCAAGGTAAAAATAAATTGGGAAACCAAGCAGGGAATTTTTAGATATCCCTCAAGATGAAGGTACTTTGATAAATTGTGGGTAAAATATTATACAGTTATTATCACTGGTGGTATGAGTTTACATTTATTAATATCAAAATATATCAGTGGCATATTGTTGGGTGAAAAAGTAGGTTAAATAACAGTATATGTACTGTTAAAAAGAAAAAAGAAAATTGAATATATACACAAATACAGCATGTGCCCAGAAAAATGTGGAAGGAAATACACAAAACTATTTCTTATTGACTTTTTTATGAGTCCATATTAAATTTATAATTTAAAAATATCAATAATAAATATATTTCCATTGGGGGAAAATGGGTATCCAGTACCTACATTACTACCTTCATTACCAGTGGCTCTGTTTAAACTATTTGTGTAGACTTTTAATTATCTAGGTGCCAATTCTTTCTTAATTCAGGTTTTCTTAACTTCTATGTGTCTGCTAAGTAGTTAGTAATTTGTCAACTTATACCAATGCCCTTAAGAACATGCTTTAAAAACAGAAGTACCAACAAAACACCATCTGACAAGACTCTTTAATGATATTTAATGGTGAAAAAGTGAGCACTGAATTTTTGTTTCTTCAGTATGACACCCATGTTTTCATCAAGGACTTTTCGTGAAATGGGGGCACCAAAGATTGTCATCTGTGGACATTGGGACTTTTGTCCAGCAGCCTATGCCATAACTTTGTTTTACTGAAATTGTCAGATTACACTAAAACCACCCTGTCCACAAACCTTTATACTGTTTAATACTTTGCTACTCAACAACATACAGAAATAGAATATTATACATTCTAATTATTTAGATTGCAAGATTAAATTATTCCTGATACTTCACAAAAGTCCTTGTGGTAATTATCTCCAAACTGTAACAAATTATTTTCTGAGATCCTTTAATTTTTTCATTAATATGATTTTTCTCTTTCTTCCTTCCATTATTTTACCCCTTCCTTCCTTTCTTGCTTCCTTCTTTATTTCCTTCCTCATTAATTGTTCAATCACTCATTTATTTATTCACTTGATAAAGAGTTATTGAGTCTGACAATGTACCAGACATTGCCTGATGCTGATGGTACAAAATGAGTATGACAGAAAATTTTTCCTCAAGGAACCTAGAGCCTATCAAATGCATAAGCCAGAAACATAAAGCTGTAAAAACAACCATGATGATGGTGTGATGTTTAACATTGATAATGTTGATTTTTAAAAGATAAAACAGGAAATTAAAAAAAAAAAAAAGCAGAATTTCCCCTTTGTGGGCCTACATCCTAGGTCTTTAGAACTATGGCTAGTATGCTCTGGGCTCAGGGAATTTGGTTAAAAAAATTTGAGCGGTTCTCTTGGGATGGGACCTGCATAATGTCTGGAAAGCTGAATGGGCCTCACCCAGGCAGAGGGGTGGCATGGACCATAGACAGGAGAGAACGGAGGCATTCAGATGGAACAGCATTACCAGCAAAGGGAGAGTATGAAGAAATAGCCTAGCACCTTCAGAGGGTACTTACGTTGAGGACAGCTGAAGCATAGTGAAGGTCAAAAAATTGGTGGGATAAAATTAGAAAGGGTATTAGAAATTGTTCCCAAGACTAGACAGGGCTCCTCTAGAACATACAGGAATCCCAGTTTCTTCTCACAGGCCCTACTGCCACATGTAAGGAGTTCCAGGCTACCTAATGTTGCTGCTGCTTTCATAACTGTAAAGTTACTCAGAAGGTCTTATAACTGGGTAATCAGATGCTCAGGTTGATTAATCAGTATTGCAGAGGCCATTTATGCCTGAGATTTCTGGAATAGTGCCTATAGTTTATTGCTCTCAGGGCCTTAGTCTCCGTCTCAGATTCAGGAAGGGGACACTGCCCTGAGCTCCAACATTTAAGAACCTCTTCTCTGGCTGTCCTAGGGTCATACTCCTCTCCATGGAGGGAGACATCGACAGGACTTAGGGAACACCATGACCACACAAGAGCCCATAATACCACCGCTGCCACTCCCCACAAATCACAGTTACCTCAAGTCCTGGGATTTCTTTTCAAGTGGTCCCAAATCCTTGTTTCAGGATGCATGTGTGCTATCCCCAAGAGGTGTCCCAGGGGCAGCTGTTTGCAGGAAAGGGGGCTGCATGGGATCAGTGCAGATGAAACTTTGGGCTATGTCTTGGTTGTCAACATATAAATATGTGGGACCCCTAGCTGTAAAAGATGGACCCAGGAGTGGAAAAAAGAAGGTGCAGGTTGTTTTTGGATATAAGGGATGTTGTCAGAGGCCAGGTAGAAGGAGCCCATTTTTCTGGTGTAGAATTCTCAGAAGTCCATGGCCTGAAAATTTGAACCTGGCCTTAGAGGATTTTAGGAAGGTATGTCCACCAAGGAAGGAAGATGGATTCAGTGGCATGCTAGAGCCAGCTTACAAGGTCTCAGGAGAGGTGACTGCTATCTTCTTTTCTAAGCCCCATGTTCAGTGGTGTCATGTTGGTTCCCTGAAACTGGCCACAGTGGGAATATTTACACCATAGAAATCAGCAAACACTACAAATCAACATCCCCATCACTTCCCCACCCCCTTTAGAGACCCAACTGTTAAACATTTATTCTCATACCACTGCACTAAATATACTTTATTTAATGGCTTATGAGTTTAACATGAAACTTTTAAACTTTTAGACATGTGGTATGTCAGTTTCTATACTCTATGAATGTTTGGGGTAAGATTGCCAGGGTTAAGGCTGGGTTGTTGCATAGCTGCTTAAACTCACTGGGAAATATATGGTTATCTCTGGGTAAAAATTCTGTCCTGATATCACATGCTGACCACAAGTCTATGATAAGACTCACCCTCTATTTCTTCTATTCCTGTAACTTAACCATTTTGGTTATTGGAAGGTTGTCAGGATATATGATATTGAAAGAATGAATAATCAGATATCATTTTTATGGGTTTAGATCCCTCCTCCTTTTGAGACATAAAAAGAAGGTGCCCTATTGAGCTCTCTAAAACTCGGAAGTAACCAAGACCTGATTATAAGATTTTAAGGGATATGGTAAACCATGATAAGCAGCTTATTTTCTATGGGGTGCATTCTGGAAGTCTTAATATAAATCTAGACATCTCCAGGCCTGTAGTCTATGATTCATATTTCTATTTTGAGTCCTAGGAACATTTTTTAATTACTATCTTGAAACTCAAAACTAACTGAACCTAGGATAATCTGTCCATAGTTGGTTTTACATTTTTTGAAATGTATTTTTATAAATATCTAGAAAAGTAATTAAAAAGAATGATTTTCTTCTCTCAGTCCCAGAGGTTCTGATTCAACAGGTATGAGTGAGGTCCAGAAATTTGAATTTTTAACAAATTTCTCAGTAGTTTTGATGAACATGGACAGTACTTTGAAAATATTAACTTGATCAGAAGTATCTAATACCAAATTATTAAAAGTTCTCTCAGTTATTTGGTATCGTAGAAATAAACTGACCTAGGGGTGCCTGGATGTCTCATTTGGTTAAGCATCCAACTCTTGGTTTAGGCTCAGGTCATGATCTCAGCATGGAGTCTGCTTGGGATTCTTTCTCCCCCTCCTTTTGATTCTCCCACTCATGCTTTCTCTCTCCCTCTCCCTCTCTCAAATAAATAAATAAATCTTAAAAAAAAAAGAAATAAACTTTATCCATTCATCTGTTGAAGGACATCTCTGCTCCTTCCACAGTTTGGCTATTGTGGACATTGCTGCTATGAACATTGGGGAACATGTGCCCCTTCTTTTCACTACATCTGTATCTTTGGGGTAAATACCTAGTACTGCAATTGCTGGGTCGTAGGGTAGCTCTATTTTTAACACCTTGAGGAAACTCCATACTGTTTTCCAGAGTGGCTATACGAGCTTGCATTCCCACCAACAGTGTAAGAGGGTTCCCCTTTCTCCACATCCTCGCCAACACTTGTTCCCTGTCTTGTTAATTTTTGCCATTCTAACTGATGTGAGGTGGTATCTCATTGTGGTTTTGATTTGTATTTCCCTGATGGCTAGTGATGTTGAACATTTTTGCATGTTTCTGTTAGCCATTTGTATGTCTTCTTTGGAGAAGTGACTGTTCATGTCTTCTGCCCATTTATTGACTAGTTTATTTGTTTTTTGGGTGTTGAGTTTGAAAAGTTCTTTATAGATCTTGGATACCAGCCCTTTATCTGATATGTCATTTGCAAATATCTTCTCCCATTCCATGGGTTGCCTCTTAGTTTTGTTGACTGGATAAAGAAGATTTGGTTCATATATACAATGGAATATTACTCAGCCATCAGAAAGGGATCAATACCCACCATTTGCATCAACGTGGATGGAACTGGAGGGGATTATGCTAAGTGAAATAAATCAAGCAAAGAAAGACAATTATCATCTGGTTTCACTCATATGTGGAACGTAAGAAATAAGGTGGAGGACCACAGGGGAAGGGATGGGAAAACTGAGTGGAAAGAAATCAGAGAGGGGGACAAACCATGAGAGACTCTGACCTCCGGGAACCAAACTGAGGGTTACAGAAGGGAGGGGGTTTGAGGGATGGGTTAATTGGGTGATGGGTATTAAGGAGTGCATGTATGGTGATGAGCACTGGGTGTTATATGCAACTAATGAATCATTGAACACTACATCAAAAACTAATGATGTATTATATGCTGGCTAATTGAACATAATAATAAAAATAAATTAAAAAATAAAATAAAATAAAAAATAAACTGACCTAAATGAATAAGTTTTGGCCAACTCACACAGATACCACAGTTCATGACACATGAAATAAATTGTGTTCCCCTAAATTCATATGTTGAAGGTCAAACTCCCAATGTGACTATATTTGGAGATAAAGCCTTTAAAGAGGTAATAAAGGTTAAAGAAGTGTCCTTATAAAAAGAGGAAGAAATACCAGGAGTGTGTGCATGGAAAGAAAAGGCCATGTGAAGACACAGGGAGAAGGTAGCCGCCTGCAAGCCAGCAAGAGAGGTCTCACCAAAAACCAATCCTGCTGGCACCTTGACCTTGGGGCTTTCAGTCTCCAGAACTTAGAAAATAAATTTCTGTTGTTTAAACCACCCAGTCTGTTGTATTCTGTATGGTAGCCTGAGCAGACTGCTACAACAAGCTAAAATATTTTTAAAAGAAGTGGCAAGTGGCCATAAAGTCAATATGATGGTCTTTAGTGTGATGAAAATATTTTATCCAGAAGCTGGGTTCCATCACTATAGAAGACCAATGTTTTATTTCATCACGTTCTGAGAAGAGGACTGTTCAGATTGGCAAATGCTCTGACTTTGAAGATTTTTATATGGACATTTTCAAGGATTGACTCACTGACTCCTTTTTCTTTGCTTCCTTTGGTTGACCAATTTTTCTTCTGGCAGATCCATTCTTTATCTTTTTAAATTTAAACAATTGACAGGGTTACAGTTTGGTTTTACTGACCAAAGACCCACTGTATTTTTCTAAGACGCCTTGGCTTGTTTCTATTCAAATATATTCTGTATAAGTTGTACAGCTCAATTTGCAGAGAAAGGTCTCATTTCTCTATGTGTATTGGGCAGTCAGGAGCTCAGGGTGAGGGGAGGGGATATATATACACCTACCAAAGTAAATTTTCCTCTAATTTGGGCTTCCATAACAGATCAAAGAAAGGACATGGGAATTAATTATATAGAAAACCCTCATCCTTAGGAAAATTGGTGGCAGATAAAGAGGATTTTCTCAGTAGGCAGAATAGTTGATTAAGAGGGAAACTTCACCTCATGACCACAATTTGTAACTGAATGTTTATGCTTATTAAAATAGATGCACTGGTATCTGTAAGATGTGGTTCAGCATCCTCTTCTGAATTCAGATTATTTTTTCCCTAGTCACTTCTCAATTGTAAGTATCTATTATAAATAAGTTAGTTTTAAATAAGCTATTTCTAAAAACCCGAGGAAGTATATATTTCACATTTCTTTTTATTTGCTATGGTAAAAAAGGAAACCTCTGTCTCAGTCACTGTGATTATTAAGTCATTTCTCCACAGGTTTCCAGGGACCCTCTGCTAACTAATTTCCATTTTCAGTTGCTGATGACTATATTCATTCAACTAGAGTGATGGAGTTTCTTTTCATTGGTTTTAAAATAAGGTCTTTTATGGAAGGTTTCTTCACATCACTGTTGAAGGTGCAGTATGCCATTTGTTTTTGTTAAAAGTTTCATTCAGGTCATACATGACTGAAGACACCTGGATAGTGAGTTCTCCCCTGAATTCCTTGGGCTTATTACTGGGACAATGTAGTCTTCAAGTATCATGTAGAGTGTAGGGAAATAATATTTATTAATAATAATTATCATTTCTCTATACCAAATTCTTTGCACAAGGTATATCATAATATTATTCCCATTTTCTAGATAAATAAACGGAGAACCAAATAGGTGAAGCATATTAGTTTGGGTATAGAATGGCATGAAGAGGAGAATTATACTAGCTTCCTCCATTAGGAAATGGAGATACCAGGCTTTAATCCCAGATCTATCTGATATAAATCTAAGATGGTCCGTTTCCCAGGGCATTCATTTTTAGTACTGAAAATCTTGCATCCTGTCAATCCTGGCCAAACTGGGACAGTTGGTCACCTTATCAAATTCTAGGCAATTTTACAATACCATATTGTTGGTTCATGCAATGGTTTTATCAATAGATTTGCTAAATCAAATATTTTAAGATATTAGTATGAAGTAGATATTTTTAAATGTTAACCAGTTTTTCTCCTCTGTGTTTGCTTATACACAGTGATCTTTCTTACAATTAGTCGGGTATGCTCTCATTGTTTCCAAGAGAGAGTGTTCAACAGGGAATAAGGAATTGTTTCTTTGTCTATTTCAAGTTTAATTCCTCTAAGACATTGGAAAGTCTTTAAAAAACACAATATATTTGATGCTATACCTGATGATATATAAATATGAATTTATATTCTCAAAAGTGATGATGATGATGATAGCTAAAATATGTTGGGCAATTGCTATATTGCAGACACTTTTCTAAGTATTTTATAAAGGTTGGCTTACAATTTCTGTATGAATTGTGTACTGCTTATTTTATAGATGGGAAAACTAAGGTACAGAGAGACATTTCAAGTTCATAGATATACAACCTTATGAACATGTAATGATGCATCCCTGGTGATCCCTGTACATGAACATGTAATGATGATCCCTCAAGGTCAAATATTCAGCCTTAGGCAGTTTAGCCCCAGACCCTATGCTCTTAAGTACCATGCCCTGATGAATAGAAAATGATAGCATTGGTTGTAGACAGAGAGGGCCAGTTGCAGAGGAAGGAATGAGGAATAAGATACCAGTATTTCCTTGAGAAGATGGACAAAAACTACTCAATCCTTCAGGGACAATGCCTTAGGGAGAACACATTAGAAGAAAAAAAAAAAGCAGCAAGGTTTGTTTAAGAAGAATATGAAGAAGAGTGTTTTTGTGCTCCATTCCCAAGTAGATCCAAAATAAGGCAAGATCCCAGAGTAAAAATCATTTTATGGTTGGTCTAAGAGTTCATTCCTGAGATAACAGGGGTCAATTAGAATTTGGTTCATCTATACATGACAAAAACCCAAAATAAGGGAGACAGACAAATGAGAGAGTTTTATTTGTTTGTTTCTTTACTCAAGAAGTTGAATTCTAGTAGCCCCATAATCATCAGGTAACAAGTTTTTTATCACCATCCTTGTCATGTTTCTTATGCTCCAAAATGACTGCATAAGCCATCACATTCATATTTTTAAAAACAAAAGAGGTAATAAGAAGAGCAAAATAACATGCCCCCTTTCAAAGTCCCATCCAACAACTTCCACATATATCTTAATTGGCCAGGATTTAGTCACATTGCTACATTTGGTTGCAAAGATGGAAAGAAGTATATTCTCTTGTTAAGCATATTGCTACCCTAAACAATATAAAAGTACTTTAACATAGATAAGGAGAAAATAAATATTGTGCATGAACTGGAAGTTTCAGTCAGTAGTTCCCAAGAAACAGCATGACCCAATAATATTGGGATTCCTGAATGCCAGATGATCCAAAATTAGCTAAAAGGTATTCAGACTCAGAAGACCCTAAAGCCAGGAGGGAGGTACAATATAGCAGCAATCTTCATAACAGATGAAAATGAACATGTTGAGAAATGATCTTCCCTTATATGTGATACTGTATAAGCCCTCCCATCATCAAATACCTCTTAAATCCCTCAGAAATTGATACAATTCTAGGAAAAGGGTACAGGAGCCCCAGCTGGGCTAAAATTCATTTTATTCCATCACAACCAAATGGGATGGAGAGATTCATTTCAATTTAAGAATAAAGGTAAATTTCTTTCTCATCCAGGATTATAGACCAAGATTTGTAAAAATTGCATGTGTAAGTGAAAGGAAGGATGCATCATTACATGTCAGTATCAAGATTGTGTGTAGAGCCAGATGAATATTTATGAAGCCCTTTGATACTGTTTGATTACATTCCAGCCTCTTCGGACCCCATGAGTGTTACCTTAAGTACTTTGGCATGTAAATGGCACTTTTATTATGAATTAGAATGCATACCTTTGAGTTCAACTATGTCAATTGAGCAGTTGAATTGTATTCGTTTGCTGGAGCTGCCATGGCAAAGAACCACAGACTGGGTGGCTTAAACAACAGAAATTCATTTTCTCACAGTTCTGGAGACTTAGAAGTCTGAGATCAAGGTGTTGGCAGAGTTGGTGTCTTCTGAGGCCTTTCTGCTTAGTTTCTAGATGGCTATCTTTTCCCTGTGTCTTCCCATGATCTTTCCTCTGTGTGCATCTGTGCTCTAATTTCTTATAAGGACACCAGTTATATTGGATTAGGGCCACTCTAATGACCTCATTGTAACTTAGTTACCTCTTTAAAAACCCTATCTCCAAATATGGGCACATTCTGAAGTCCTGGGGGTTGGGACTTCAATGTATGAATTTGAAGGGAACACAATTCAGTTCTTAACACCAACTTTGCACCCAAACGATCCTGTGCTTATTACACTATTGGGTGGCACTTTATGACCATGGAAAGCTCCAGGCTTATTTTATCAGCCAGGATTATTGGTTGAGCACCCTCTATGTGCCCTCTGTTAGGAGTTGTAGGATCATAAGACTCCAGCAGTATGCAGAGCTTCTCATTAACTGAGGTTTCTGGATATTGAAATTCTGCACAAGGCAATCTATTCTACCTGCTCTCATTGAAATTTATTCTTCTAGAGACATAGGGAAGGACCCAAATACTTAAATTATAAATGAGCCCAGTGCTTAAACATAGCAAGTATGTGATAAATATACATGGTGTGAATAAATGTAAGAACAAAATATTGCTGTTAAAATCCTTTGTAATTGAGTCTAGTTTATGATATTTAGTAGTTAGGTAACCCTGGTTGCTCATGTTACATCTTCTCTTTAAAATTAGGATAATCATTATTTATAAAACTTTATTAAATAGCATGCCATATGACAAGAGCAATTTTTTTTTTAAAGATTCATTCATTTGACAGAGAGACACAGCGAGAGAGGGAACACAAGCAGGGAGAGTGGGAGAGGGAGAAGCAGGCCTCCCGCGGAGCAGGGAGCCCGATGCGGGGCTCCATCCCAGGACCCCGGGACCACGACCCGAGCCGAAGGCAGACGCCCAACTACTGAGCCACCCAGGTGCCCCGACAAGAGCAATTTTTAAGCTCTAATCATACTATATAGTAGTTATTTTTGGAAACTATATAAATATTAATTATATATTGTGATTTGTGGGAAAAAGAAACGCTCTCCATTACTTCCATGCATGTTCATTTCACTCATGAAAGGCCCCCCAATACATCAGAGACTTCTGCTCAGCTCTGTATGATATTACTGTCATCTTTCTTGGTGGGGTTGTAAAGCACAAGAATGATATTCCTTTACAATCTATAGTGCTGGCCAACTTCTCTCTTTGTCCAATTGACTTAGGGAAAACTGGATGAGGGCTTTTCTAGCTCTGCTTTCTAAGTAATATACATACATTTTCAGGCTTCTGAAATATCAGAGGATTACTGGGGTAACAGATAGGGAAGATGGCTTATACATGAAGAAGTATTAAAAAATATTCCTGTATCAGTTAGGTTTAGGTTAGGTTATGCTGCTGGGACAAAATAATCCCAAATCTTAGTGGCTAAAAAGAGTTTATTTCTTGCTCAAACTACATATCCTACAAAATCAGGCAGGAAACGTTTTTTTTCTGTAGTCATTCAAGGATAACCTAAGGGGCTTTCCTTTGACATACGTACCCACCAAGAGTATGGTGAATTGCATAAATTGCACATTGTATCTTAGAGTCTCTGCCAAGAAGTGACATATGCCACTTTTGCTCACATTTACTGTGTTAATGTGAGCAAATCACATACCTAACTCCTACCGGGGGCCTGGAAGGGAGATGGAAATAGTGAACAGTAATGATATCTATCACCTATTAATTCATTTCATCCCCTCCACATGATGAAAGCCTACCATGTGTCAAGAAATGGTTTAAGCACTGAGGATATAGGAGTGAATATATATACCTCTATCTCATAATGTTCTAATATCCTAATACTTATATAGTATGTCATAGATATGCATGTAATGGGTAATATCAAAATAAGAAACATAAATAGAGATAGGCAGGAACATTCCTGATATTCTTGCAGAACACTAAGGTAAATATGACTGGAGAAGAGTGAGAAAGGGGGATGGTAAGGGATTAGGTTAAAGAGATAATGGGGAGGAAGAATATATATATATATAGGGCCTGGTCAATCATTAGAAAGATTGTGATTATGAGTGAGATAGGAGGAAAGGGTGACATAATCAAACTCACATTTAAAAGGGTCAAGACTTGGGAAGAGAGCAAGACAGAAGCAGAGAGACCAGTTAGACTCTCATTATTCGGGGTGAGAAAGGACAGGAGCATGGACCAAGTTAGTAGCATTGGAAGTAGTAAGAAGAGATTGGGTTCTGGATATTTGAAGATAGGCTCAATAAGATTTGTTATGGCTTAGCTTTCAAATAAGGATTTTAATTGAGTCTTGGTATAAAAAAGTAAAGGCTGACAAAAGACACTGCTATGTTATGGGAAAACTTGAATGGTGTGGATAGGATTCTCCCTTGGTAGTAGGAGAAGTCAAGACAATCTAAATGCTTATTTTCTCCTTCACTTCTCCATTCTTTTGTACTCCCATATGATTGTTACTTCTATTTTAATCATTACATTACTTAATTTCCTCCACAGGTAAATAGAGAATATCAGAAGCAGAAGCTATTTCTTTCTTTCTGTACTCCCTTCAAAGCCTAGAACTTTGCTTATAACAAAGTATGTGTGTGCTCAATAGAAGACATTAATTGAAGAGAATACCAAAAGTGGAATTAGAGAGAAAAAAAGATATCACATTGTTGCTTCTTGGTTCATTATGAAATATGGTAGAATGCTTTGCTTACTCTTCCTTGCACCCTTTCCTCTTCATGGTTATATTGCAACTGTTTTATGAACTATTGGTATCGAACTATAGGTCCTTTAAAAATTAGATTAGTTACTAATAGCCACTTTTTTCTTCAACTCATGGCTAACCCCTCAAGGGGGTACAAAACAAAGAGCCTAGGAAGCTTACATATTCTATCTATCCTAGGAATGCTTCTGGATGTAGATAAGTAAAAACAGATCCATTATGTGTACTTAGCATCTTAGGGCACACTTTTAGTCTTGAGTAGTGTACCTTACCTTCTAGGTTATATAATAGTACATATACCCAAGAACTAATTTTTTCCATAAATATTTGTGGTGTACCAACTAGGTAGCAGAGACTGTGGTGATACTAGGATTATAGACACAAACAATCCAGACACTGGCTGAGTAAATTACAAGTGTTATTCATATTACCAAAATGAATGTAAAGAGAAATGTATAGGAGCCCAAAATATGGTTCAGGCAATAAAGGGTGATAAATTTGTTCAGTTCTTAGACCGATTTATGATGGAAAGTCTATAACAGGAGTTCGCAAACTATAGCTTATGAGTCAGTTGTACATTTTTGTATATAGATTTTTATTGCAACACATCTCTGTCTATTCTTTAAAGTTTTCTCTATAGGTACTTTTCTACCATGATGGTAGTGTTGAATAATTGTGATAGATACTGTAAAGATTCACAAGGCTAAAGTATTACTATGTGGCTCCCTAAGAAAGTATTTGCTCACCTCTGGTCTATGCAAAGACAATAACAACCACAGGAATACTCATAACTTTTAAGTATGATGTGCATGAAAAGCTATTCTTCCTGGTTCTATTGCATAGGGTTGGCATTGACAAGAAAATCTTTATCTGATTGGCTCATGAAAGCAAGTCCAACAAATGAGAACATTTCTCTATGCTGGCCTACAGGAGAGTATTAATCCTAATGCATTATTTTTATACAAGGCCAAAAGAGCTTTTCTAAATATGTGCCAATTGGTCTATCCTTCATTTGAAATTGTGAGAAAAGCCATACAGAGGCTATCTCCAGACCCAAGTGTTGATTTATTGACTTTGGCAGCTCTTGAGCTCATGTTTACCTTGTCATGACAATAAAGTTATTGAAATTGAAGTTGAATCAAATTGACAGATACCAAGAACCACAGCTAAACTGGCCAAGTACATTTTTCATTTATAGGATTCAGCATAGTGTATTATATTGGCATGTAACGAAGGCCAAAAATGTTCCCAAACTGAGAGACAACCTAAAACAGAACAGCAAATTGACCAGCAGTTGTCTACTCATGAGGGTTTTACATAGAAACCAGTATCAGTGGTGTGCATTGGAGGTGGTGGCGATGCAATGACAAAGTGACTATTATGGGACAAAGAACAATCTCCTCCAAAAGGAAATAAAATTTGTAGACCTTCTGTTCAAACATAGGATTTTAAAGAAAATGTCAATGACCGTATACATTCCATTATTTTCATATTTCTAAAGAATTTCTGTAATCCATCCCACACAAATTTTGCATCCTTATTTTTCTTTTAATTCCTAATAAATTTGAACTCCTTTATTCCTTTACGGTATTCAACCACATTTATTGAGTACTCATCAGCACAATGGATTTATTATATAAGCAATCTCAGTAAGAGTGTCTTTAAAGGGCGCCTGGGTGGCTCAGTTGGTTGAGCGACTGCCTTCAGCTCAGGTCATGATCCTGGAGTCCCGGGATCGAGTCCCGCATCGGGCTCCCTGCTCGGCGGGGAGTCTGCTTCTCCCTCTGACCCTCCCCCTCTCATGCTCTCTCTCTCTCTCTCATTCTCTCTCTCAAATAAATAAATAAAATCTTTAAAAAAAAGATACAACCTAAAAAGAGAAATAATAAATTATAAAATATTTGTAAAGCAGACAATATAATGATACACAAACTCACACAAAATGTTTATAAAACATAAGATTTTGGGGTTTCTTGGCCTATTGGGCTGATTATTGGTTAAAGCTACTCAGAAAACATTTGGTGGAAGTGAGCTTCAAATGGAATTTGGAAGGAAAGAACTTATCACATTTGCAAGAGACCGTAGATCAAAGTTGATAAGCTATAGTCCAAGTCTGGCTTGCTGGCTGTTTTTGTAAATAAAGTTTTATTGGAACACAGTCATGTCCATTTGCTTATGTATTGTCAGTTGCTGCTTTCATGCTATAATAACAAAACTGAGTCGTTGTAGCAGAGTTGGTATAGCCTGCAAACCTAAAATAACTTACGATATGGCCATTTAAGATGGCTGTGAAATGGTTTGCTGCTCTGCCTTAAAGGAGTAAGAAGATAGAGGCAGAGACTTTGACTGGTAAGAAGCTCTCATATTTTATCATTTGTAAAATAATCGGGACATGGATGTTTGTATTTATTTAGCTTCTTTTAGTTATTTCTGGTGCAAAGATGGATATAAATTAAAATTAATATATAAGATGATAATCACATAACTGAACCTTGATTTTCTTATTTGAAAGGTAGAAATGATATCACGTACAAAGAGATCTTTGAGAGGGTTTCTCATGAAACCTGGCAGGGTTATCACCTTGGAACTGGCATCCCCGCTGTGACTGAGTTGTGAATCTCAAGCCGTCATTTGGCTGAATCAGGTCTTACTTACAGAAATATTTCTAACTTTTCCAAAATTTTTAGCACCTTCTTCTGAATGAGAAGCGAGATTGTTCTCTCACATCATTTTTCAGGATTTTACTTCTGGACTCCTCACGTTAGCCTAAGTGTGAACTGGAGTTTTAATCTGTGAAGGTCTCATTGTAAAAGTAAAAGGGAACCTAGGATATTTAGCATTACTTGAAATATGTCCTAAACCAATTTAGGATTTGTTGGAAATGGGAAACTCACGTTTTGATCATCTTTTTTTTTTTTTCAAAATTTAAGGAGAGAAAACTTTAAAAAGAACTACATTATCCACAAAACTATTCTAAGTACTGCCATGCTATAAAGTCCAGCTGCGAAACTAGTCCTACCTCATGTATAATGCACCAAATACCAAGCTGCAGAATTTAAAGTAATTTTAAGAATTATGGGTGGAGATGAACACATTTCTCTTTAAAGGTTCTACTAAGTTGAAACTCATGCAAATATGCTGTAGACATTTACATTCTTACATTCAAATCCTCCAACCCTTGTCTGAGATCTGAAATGTGTTGCCTGTTTTCAAGTACTTTCACATTATTGGCTTTATCCCTTAATCTGGTTTGGAAGACAAGGTGAAAGAAGTTCTTTTTTTTTTTTTTCCTTACAGAAAGGTTGAGGTTTAACAGGTTAAGGGACTATTTTAGATACACATCAGAATTGCCATTAATGCTCAAGACTTTGGCAATGATTCTACGGTTCTAGGGAAGGCAAATTTCCCCTTACATAAAAATTTTCTGAATGTCTAAGTCTATATCCATATCTTTATATCTATATATCTTTATAAAGAGAGGGAAAGAGAGAAAGAGAGTTATAGAAATCACATCCTCTCTCTGCTATGCTAATGGTTATGCTCAGTATCCTTTAAAAGGATATTTCATGGATTATGCTTCTTTTTTGCAGTCACAGCAGATGTAGGACTCAATGCTTGTGTTGAGAAGAATGTTACGTGTTCCTCAATTCATGGAAACTTCAAGTTTGGAAAACAGAGGACTCTGGTTAATATCTCCAAAGACCCACAGGGAGTGTCACGCTCCATAAAATTGTTTATGCATTTATATACAGTGCATGATCATCATCTCTTGGCAAGAGGACATAAGTTAAGCACCTTCCATATGCAGCAGGGAAAACCCCTTCGGCAAGGAAGCCTACCCGTTGGCATGCACAAATTATACTAGCTTTAGTTTTACCATGTCAAAAGGAATATTCACCATGCTTAATGAGAGGCATTGGATTAATGCTGAGTGTTTTCAGCAGGGGAAGGAATGTTCAGGTGCTTGGGAAAACAAGTCACCTGGAGGGTACGGTGAAGGTCACTTACTCATTTTGAGAAATCAATTATTTTGATGGCAGCAAGTAGAATCTCCAGTGTGCATACAGGGTGTGTGTGTACATGCAACACATGTGTGTTGAATACAAACATATATTTTACATACTTTTACTGCCACTCATGTTTAATTTATAAAGCTGAAAGAGTAACACTATCTTGCCACAGATGACCAATTATTCAAGTAGTCTTTTCCTCCCTTTAAAGAGGAAAGCTTGAGAACATGGTTGTATCTGAATATATTCCCAAGAACCTCCACCTTGTGTGCCAATTTGATTGTTCTTCCTATTATTTTTTTATACATTTACTATGGAGTGTCCTGAATTGGCAACTAAGATGGACCAAACAAGAAGCCATTGATTTCATGTTCAAGGTATTCTTATTTTATCGACTCAGGGAATGTAGGAAATACTCTTGTCTTAAGAGAACATTTTTGAAAGTACCTATTAAGGGGAATTCTATGGCCAAATTCTAAAACTGACTTAAAGATATATTTATGTTCAGAAAAATCCATTTCTTTGTCCAACCTTCCATGATGCCTATAATTTCCACCTTGAGCATCATCATCCCTTTGGATTGTAGCATTTTTTAAAATGCCTAACAGTATGTGTCTTGTATAAAGTGAAGACATTAAGAGTTGTGCCTTTGTGGACACTATTGAGTAAATTGGTGTATCTAAATAGTCTGTTCGCTAAAGAAATTGCACAGGGCATGTAAGTTTTGATTGATAGTCAGGAGGATGCATTTATTCAACCACTTATTTATTCAAGCATTCCCTATTTCTTTATCGAACATGATTTATTGATTTTCCACTGTGGAAGTTGAATGTTCATAGGAGACGCTAATTGCTAATCTCAGGTCTAGTGAAGGCAGTGGCACCATGTGAGGCATCCCAGTGCACAAAGCGTAGATGAGTCTCAAGTCAGCAATGGAATGGTGGGAATCATGAAACAAAAAATTGTATCAAAGAGTCAAAGTCAAGTCCCACCTCTGTCTTTCCTGTGATTTATCCTGACCACCGCTTGCATCACTGGGATAGCAAAAGTGGAATTAGGAGACTGCTTAATGTCTTGGAATTAGGAGACTGCTTAATGTCTTGAGACAACTTTCATGGTGGTGGGGCACCAAGTGTAGCCTGTTGCCTGCCCAGGAGTGCACACCAGAGCTTCTTGCATAGTGGCTACCTGCTATGGTCCTCCAATACCCCTTTAGCATTCTAGGTTACAGACCCTGAGCCAGTATCTTAACATTAAAGCCAATAAGATGATTCTTTAAAGAGAAAACAAAAGATGTTGAGAAAACTAACATACCTTTAAAACAAGTACAGAGGTCCTGCAGGTGACATTCTCCTAAGTCAAAGCCAAGGTCCTCACAGCAGCCTACAAGATTCTCATGAGCCAAAGCTCCACCCTCCCACACCCTCTGTACCTCTTTGAATTCAGCTCTCTCCACTCACTACAGAATAAGCACTATGAAGACAGGGTGTTCACAGTACCTAGAACAGTGTCTGGGAAAGAGTAGGCACTCAGCACATGCTTCTTTAAAGCAAAGCGTGAACAGCTGATATGTTTAGCCTCTCTCTGTGTTTAACTGTTTAACTCTCTGAGCCTCAGAGAGTTTATAAGGATGAGAACCATACTGCCCATCTTCCAGAGAAGCTGAGAGTATAAAAAAGAATAACACACATAAAGGATCTGGCAGAGTGTCCTACCTGAAGTCAGTACTCAATAGATTTTTGTTTTGCTTCCTGTCCTCTTTTATTCTCTAGATGTAATAATAGTAGTTAATATTTACTGTATTGTTACCATATGCCAGGCTCCATGCTGAGCACTTTATAAGCATTGTCTCATTGAATTTCTCAGCCCTGTGAGCTAGGAACTACTAGTACTCCCATTTTATAAATGAAGATTAGAAAAGTTAAATTTTTTTTCCCAAGATCACACAATCAGTACACAGTCAAATCAAGATGCAAATCAGGTTTACCTGACACATAATCCCATACTTTGCCATAGCAAATGCAGTAGGAAATACTTAATTGCACACTTGAGCTTGAATCATGCCATGTATGGATGACTAATACATTGTTCATACTCCAATAGCTGGGGTATATATGTGTCCCTTACCAATGGACATCATAGTCCATTTACATGTTAGCTTGGTTGTTTAATCTCAGGATAGCTTAAATTGCCTGGCTCACTTGACACGTTTGCCTAGACCATCTTCATAAAACTCCATCCCTGACTCTAAAGGGTTCATGTGAAGGACTTCATAATATATAAAATAGATTTGTCATCTACAATTGATGACTTACTTGTAAGGAGCTATAACATAAAATCATATTTACACATATTATATTGCATATAGTATATTTTTGAATTCTCAAACCAACCTTATTACATAGACATTATTATTCCCATCTTACCAACAAGGTCATTGGAGAGGTTGGATTTGCCTGAAGCCACACAGCTAGTAAGTAGCAAAGCCCTTAAGAAACTATGGAATCTGAATTTCAGCAACTGATTTTCATAGGAGTTAACATAACTCAAAAACCTAAGTCAGTCTGACTCCAATGCCTGTGCTCTTAACCATTATATTAAACTATAAAGTACTATATAAATGTGAGGACTTATTATGCCTTTTCTTATACCATTATTCCACATGGAAATTTCTGCTCTGGAATGCCCTCATAAGAACTTTAAGTTCCCATTTACAGGAACCCTCTTTGCAGTCAATTATTCAAGGAACTGAGTTGACAATTGCTCTCACAAGTATCCAAAAATGAAGGCCAAAAATGACGTTGGCATAACAACCCAAATACTCACCAAGTGTCTATCTGACCACTTTGGCTGAATGGAGAGGCCCTTAGCTGTGAAGTAATAGGCAGTTCAGATAAAGCATTTAAATGGGCTGTCTGAACCTCAAAGTTGGCAATCTTCCCAAAGTGGAGTGCCAAGGTTCTGACCTCTTCCTGGGCAGAGGGGAGGGTTGCAGGCTCTTCTCTCATTGCTGATGTTCTCAGTTGCCAAGGGTGCACGCTTGCCAGCTTCCAAATCAACTTCTGGTCGAGATTTGAGATGGAGACCACTTCTGTGGAGTGAATTAGGCATCTGGAGAAACAGCATTAATTTTGTTAAGCTTCTCAAAAATAAGTTAGGAGCACTTGAACATCCCATACAATGTGTATGCGATCAGTCAGCTGCACCTTAAAGCCAATGTTATCCGTCCCTTAAAAATTTTTCCCAACATAGTTGGAGAACTTCTTGCTTCTCCTGAATGATAATTTTCTGTTACAATCTCTGAAGGAATTAGTCATTGCCATTGTTCCCATTGTTTTCTACATTTGCTAGCAGTGCCAGCCATATTCTATGATTTTAGAACAATTTAAATTCCTTATTGAGCTTGGTGTGACTCCTGAATGTATTCATCATTACCTATTTCAGTTTGTAATGCATGTCACCTTTATGGGATGTGTCCACCTGCCTAGACACCAGCTTTCCCTCCCAACCCCATAGGGGCTTCTACACTGTGTCTCACAGCCCCACCACAGGACAGTATTACTTCCTTGGGGTACACCAACAGCAAGTGACATAAAGCTGTAAGCCACCAGATTCATGACAGCCTCCAAAGGTTTGGCAGGAGGGCATCATTAATATTTGAGAAGATTCCCTGCTTTTTGGCAGGAATTCTGCCCACAGCTTTCCAATTAGCACGCTTTATGGCTGGAGAGAAGCTGGTTTCTCAATTGTAAGTGCCTTGTCTGACTGAAATCTTATTCTGCCAGATAAATTACAAAAGAATTTGTACAACTTTACCCAGACTCCAGCTTAACCACAAGATTGATGTGAAAACAGGGTCCTCCCTCAAGTCTTCTTTGAGTACTTCTGAGAATTTTCTTCATTATGTCTTCCAAATGCTCTGCTTTCCTAATGGAACATTAAATGGTATTCTTACCAGGAGGTGTGAGATGGAAGTTTCAACTAGATCTTCTCAGAAGAAAGATCTAGATTGTGACATTGCAATAGGGAATGGGAGTGAATTACTTACCGTGACACATCCTTCTCAATTTCTGCTTGCTATGAGTTGAAATGTAATTAATAGAAGCTGAGCGGAGCAGGACTAAGCCTTAACTTAATACACAAAACCTTGATAGTTTTATGATTTGTGCCCTCTGGGGAAAATCCCCAAACATCAATAGGGAATTTTTCTGGGGATATTATCTTGTTTGAAAATATTTTTTTAAATTTATTTATTTGAGAGGGGGAGAGGCAGAGGGAGAGAGAATCTCAAGCAGACTTCATGCTGAGCATGGAGGCCGAAGTGGGGCTCTATCCCACGACCCTGAGATCATAACCTGAGCTGAAATCAAGAGCCGGATACTTAACTGACTGCACCACCCAGGTGCCCCTGAAAATATTTTAAATCTATGTCTGAGATTCTGCAAGGTCCTATCTAGACTGGCTGTGGCTTAAGGATGTTCTTGACTTCTTGTTGCATGAAAGAAGCATCTCCCATTAGAGAGGATTTTGTCCTATTTAATGTGACTTTTCACCACCAAACAGTTTTTAGTGAAAACCTAGGGTCTAACACTTTAGCTAATCTACATTTGCAACAGGTTGGTAGAAAACATTATTTCCCTCGTGTTATTTATGGTTTAATTCAAAAATCAGGAGCAAAAGCATTTTTCTGCATTAACACCATGTACGCACACACAAAAATCTCCTGAGATGCCCATCAAAACAAGTATCCATCATTCTGTGATTAACAGCTTTAATACATACATATTGTTCTTCAAAACTGAGTTGTTATATCTAATAGCTCATTTAATTTTCTATGAGTACAGATAAAGGAGTTGTTATTCATATAAAACACATAAAACCCTCAAAGTATATAGGGTACATAATAATTATCACATTGTGTTTCTACCACTGTCTTACCGTTAACGATTGTTATAATAATATAACTTTTGTCACATGAGAAAACAAAAGTGCATTATGATAATGGTGAGCAAGCCAGTATCTCTTTGACAGACATGATGCCAAAGTAAGATTTTTTTTCTAGACCGTTTCCATCCTTTCAGTTATAAATCCTTCAGAACCATGACTAGCTAGACTTTCTCTCTCTCCAGGCACAAAAGTTAAGGAGGCTACAAAAAACAAAAAACAAAAACACTCAGCAATCAAGATAAATAACATTTTATGATGATATTAAAAAATAAAAATTATGGGGCAGCCATTATGGAAAATGGTATATGCATGCAGGTTTTTCAGAACGTTAAAATAGAGCTATGATCCAGCAATCCCGATTCTGGTTATATATCCAAGGGAATTTAAATCAGGATCCCAGAGAGGGATCTACACTCTCACGTTCATTACAGTGTTATTTACAATAGCCAGAATACGGAAACCACCTAACTGTCAATAGATGAATGGATAAAGAAGATACGCTTATATATCTATATCCATATATATATAGCTATAGATAGATATAGATATAATGCACATATATATGTACATATATATATATACATATAATATACTCACAGATATAGTGTGAATAGACACAATGGAATATTATTCAGCCATGAGAAAGAAGGAAATCCTGCCATTTATAACATAGATGGACCTTGAGAACATTGTTAAGTGAAATAAATCAGACAAAAACTAATACTGTATGAAACCACTTATATGTAGAATCTAAAAAAAACAAACTCATAGAAATAGAGACTAGAATGGTGGTTACCACAGGTTAGGGGGTGGGGGATCTGGGAAGTTAGTCAAAGAGTACAAACTTCCAGTTTTTTTTTTTTTAAAGATTTTATTTATTTATTTGAGAGAGAGAATGAGACAGAGAGAGAGAGCATGAGATGGAGGATCAGAGGGAGAAGCAGATTCCCTGCCAAGCAGGGAGCCCGATGCGGGACTCGATCCCGGGACTCCAGGATCATGACCTGAGCCGAAGGCAGTCGCTTAACCAACTGAGCCACCCAGGCGCCCACAAACTTCCAGTTTTAAGATGAATAACTTCTGGGGATCTAATGTACAGCATGGTGATTATAATTGATAATACTCTAGTATATACTTGAAAGTTGCTAAGAGAGTAGATCTTAAATTTCTCACTATTAAAAAGAAGAGGTAGTATGTGGAGTGCCTAGGTGACTCAGTCGGTTAAACATCTGACTCTGGCTCAGGTCATGATCTCAGGGTTCTGGGATTGAGGCCCACATTGGACTCCGTGTTCAGTGGGAGTCTGCTTGTCCTTCTCCCTCTCCTTCTGCCCTTCTCCCCACTTGTTCTCTCTCTGTTGTCTCTCTCTCAAGTAAATAAATAAAATATTTAAATAAAAAAAAGAAGAAGAAAAAGAGATAGTATGTGACCTGACAGAGAAGTTAGCTAATCAAATCGACACATTGTACACCTTAAACTTACATAATTTTATATGTCAATTATCTCTCTTTATAAGGCTGGAAAAATGTATTTGCATAGCGAAAAAAGTCAAAACAGTCAAAATTAATGCCAAAAAATATGTAATGAGCGTAATATCAAAATTTTAAATCAAGATAGGATTAGAATTACTGATTTTTCCTTAACTCCTGCATGTCTTCATAGATCAATGTCAAATGTCTACTTATATTATTTGCATAATAATAGTTTTGGCCTTGATGTCGCGCTAATTTTTAAGTGTTAATTCACTTCAATATGTGATTCTCTCTCTTCACCTAAATAATAAGCTACAAGCAGCCAGGAATTCTGGGTGTACTTCACTGTTGCAGTAGATTGCTTATCATTGAGAACTATTTAGCTCCATTTAAAACTACATTTGGACAAAGAGAAGAACATCCCTCCTCTTGAGGCCATTTATTAAAATGAAAAAGTCACAGAGGCAACAAGATATAGAGAAAAGAGCAGTAGCTTGATGATTATTTCTACCTTTGTGACCTCAGGCAAGTTACTTAACTTCTCTGGTCCTCCATTTCCTTACATGTTATGTAACCATTTTAATATTTACCTTGTTGTGTGCCTGAGAATTAAATGGGATAACCAAATGTGAAATGCTCAACCTATTGCAGACATTGAGGAATTTTTTTTCCCTTCCTACTTAGCATCCTCTCTATCCCATTTCTGGATAATTTAAGCTTTTGACTCCAAGAGCCCAACCAAGTAGGTGATCATTCTTGTTTACAGACTGTCTTTGCAATATGGTATATTCACGTGTTAGCTCTGCCTCCCTACCTTTCCTGACCCTGCGCAACATCCTTTCCCTTGCTATCTAACCTGGGGCATACACCAGATGGCAGTGTCCCATTGAGGACAGGATCCTCCTGGTCTTTCAGCTCACTGACCAAGTGACCAGTTGCTTGGCCATATCTCTATGCATGTTACAGGTCAATAGCATTAGCCTTGGGGCCTAGTTGATGTTCAATGTAAAAATAAACACTGGAAAATCTCTGTACACGTTCTATTCCCCTTCAACTGCAAAGCATTTCATTTACAAGGTCAATTGGAAGAGGTACATATGTGATATTGGAGTAAACATACACTTCAAATAGGTTTTAGTCAATATTTATTTTTCCATGCACTTTAATCAGGATGTAATCATTCCTACAGTCTATCTGACACACATTGCTAGGTACCAGGTCTGGTACCTTCAAGTTGTCACTCTTTAGTGGAAGAGACAGTTTTATGCAACTAATAATAGTACCATGTGATCCTTGTTATGTTATTTAACACAGATGACTTTGCAATTTTTTAAATCAATATACGTATCTGTCTCAGAGTTAAGGCATTTCATAGATTTTACTAAGTTCACAGCCCTTCAGCTAAGAGCTCTCAAATCTCACGGATGCCTAGAGTTATCCATTTAAAAACTTCAATAAACATTTCTATCTTGCTACAATCCGTTGTGATTTTGAAAGCTTTTATCATATTCACCTTTTAATACTAAGAAGTAGTATACCTGATAGTCGCTGCTACCTCTTAATTTATCCTACAACAATTTGCCACAGGATGCCAAGTGCTCTGCTTGGAGAAATATAAACAAGAGTGAAATCCAGTTCTTGGCCCCAAAGACTGTGAGTCTAATAAAAGGTTAATAATTGGTTAGAATTTGAGGTTCTGTCAGGTGACGGTGCTGCAGGTATGTGAGTGTGTGTGTGTGTGTGTGTGTGCATGCGTGTTGTCCTTGGTGTGCGAATGTGCTCATTGAAGCTAAAGACCATTCTCTGTGTAGTGCTCACAAACATATACCCTATCTAGCGTTGCCAAACTGGAAGAATAATAACTCTGGAGTCAATTTCTTCTGGTCACATTTCATTCCCTTTTTGCCCTATTCACTTCCTTCCTGTCTCTGCCCTGAGCCACCCTGCCTCTGACCAGTCGCAGTCACCCTCCCATGACCTCTAAGGACTCACAGGAATCTGGTTTTCCTACAGACCTGCCAGCTGGGGACTTGGGAATCTGATCTACTCTTGGACCTTTCACAGGCTCAGCAGTAGCATTTCAGAGTAGGCGCCAGACAGATCCCTGCCTCACTTGTGCCCCAATATGTGTAAGGACACTGCTCACAGCATTTTGAAGATCTGAGAGACCCGCTCTGTGCCTGGGAGGCTTGCTGTCTTCAGGAATTTTGCTGCCAACACCAATGGAAGCTCAGCAAGGAGGCAGGTCATTGGGTTGCTTGGCCAAGGGGAACCCCCAGGGTGCCTATCAGAGCTGTGCATGGCCCACATATCACAGTTCAAGTTCAGCAGGATAATTATCTGAGATTTGGATGAAAAGAGGTTGTTAAGCCCTCTCTTCTCCTTTCTCAAAGTGTTGATATAATGCTATCCCCTCTGTAAAAGGGGGAAGAAATAAAATAATCCCTGAATTCCTCAGGTATCTGTGGCATATTGGAACTGCCATCTGCTTTCTTGGCTGTTGGTGATGCACTGGGCATCATCATCATGACTATCTGTTCCTTGCTATGATTCTTAAGGTGTGAGATGGAGCCTGGGAATCTGCATTTTAAAAGTACACCATGTTTTTCTGATGCAGCCCAAATGGAAACCACTGCTTTATGTTTCCTCCTAACATACTGTACTCCAGTATAGTATTCAATTATTTCCAGAATACAAAAAAGTAAGTGTAGGACACAAGGTCAGATAAGAAGACAGAAACAAGGTCAAGATTAGAACTTGGGTCTCCTGACACCTGCTCAACTGCCCACTCTGCATCCTGTATAGGCCCAGCACGTGTTTCAAATGATGATTGTGATACACATGAAGAAGGGAGATGGGGGCTTACAAAGCTTCCACGGGGTTCTCAGATAAACAAATGACAAAACCATTGTTTAAAGCTGCAAAAAGAGAACCAGAGGTAAAAGGAGTCATGACCTCTGGAAATGAGATGACAAAACAATACTTCACTCATTCATTCATGTATTCACTTGTTCATTCATTCAACAAATGAGCACTTAATAAGAGAAAGATTCTATGTAATGGTAAGATGCTAGTGACAGACAAAATGTGAGTAAGATAGGGATGCTCCTCATAAGGAATTCACAGTCCAGGAGGGAAAATGCATGCCAACAAATACTTTTGATAGAAAGAAAGGAAGGAAGGAAAGAAAGAAAGAAAGAAAGGAAGGAAGGAAGGAAGGAAGGAAGGAAGGAAGGAAGGAAGAAAGAGAAAGAAAGAAAGAAAGAAAGAAAGAAAGAAAGAAAGAAAGAAAGAAAGAGAAAGAAAGAAAAAGAAAGAAAGGAAAGAAGGAAGGAAGGAAGAAAAGAAAGAAAGAAAGAAAGAAAGAGAGAGAAAAGAGTAAAGCCCAGCACCACTAAGTGTCTGTAATGCAGCAGATACTTCACGCATATCATCTCATTTAATCCATCCTAGCAGAATGAGAGGGAGATGTTATGCTACCCATTTGGTAGAAGAGAGATTGGAACCTCAGGGACAAGAAGTGACTTTCCAAGGGTCAGCAATGAATGAGAGAGAAAGCCAATATGAGATCCTGGTCTTTGAGAATTCAAAGCTTACGTACTTTCTCCTTCCCTCTGCCACCTTCTTTAAAGGAAAGAAAGGAAGAAAAGGAGAAAGTATTTTTTCTTGCCTTCACATTACAAATTGGATTTCACCAAGTGGAATGCAATGCAATCAGACTGCATGGCAACTTCTTAGTTTGTTTTTAATCCCACGTAATGGTCATGGCTGCAGCGTTTAATCCCCTGAATGGCAGTAGCATACATTGCTGGTTCTGTACCAATCCCCAGAACTCAGACACCATCTAATGCAAGCAAGTGTCTCACAGGCTTTGAAAGGTGCCTTCACTCTGCCTGATGGGGACTGTCAGTCAGGGTCCATTCCCAAGAAGTACTGTCCCAGATGGGGGAGGACGCCCTGAGCTGCAAACCGAGCAGCAGTATGGATACTTAAGCCTCTGCACAAAGCTTTATTTGTGTGGTTCTGTGGCCCCTTGTCAGTAACAAAATGGTACTGTGAAGGGATCCAGAGGGTTGCCAGGCATGCCAGCTGCATGGAATGTTTTGAGTAGTTGGGGTCGATGAGTAATGATCTCAGACAGTGTTGGTAGTTTCTCTGAAGTGGGCCATAGTGAGTGCATCCTTGTGTAAGGGGCGGTACCAGAGAGCTCTTCTCCCTTTGAGGTGCGTGTTTTCTGGAATGCTAAGTAAATACTTCATGGTTACCTATACGAAATTGGATTTTTTCCCTCTGCTTTTATTGACCCATCATTCATGTAATAAATATTTATTGAGCAACTACTATAATCCACACACTATGGCAGGAACATGGGAGACAAAGATGAATAAAGTGTCATCTATGCGCTCAGTAACTGACAGTTAGATAGGGTGATATGCAAACAAATGTGGGTGGTAAAGTATTCTGTACACTCTATCAAAAGTATATTTGGGGCTTAAGGGGAAAATATGTTATGTAGGATCTAGGGAGGAAAAAGAGAGGAGTATTCAGAACGATGTGGTAGAAAAGACCTTCCCTGCAAGACAGCATTTTCAGCAGGAAGAATACAGGCTGTTAAATTAGATGAATGTGAAATTAAGTCCTAGTTCTGCTAACATTTGAGGTATGTAATCATAACTTTGATTTCACCTTTCTGAGCCTCCTCTGTAAAGAGAGGATGACACCACCAACGCCCACATCAGAGAGTGGTGAACCTTGTTCGACAACTCAGAGAGAGACTTATATAGGTTGTGTATAATTCAGTAATTTTCCAGGGAGAGAGTCTCTCTGGGTTAGAGGGTGACTTTCCCAGTCATGCTATCTGAACTTTGGTATGTGAATGTTTCCGTTCACCCATCCAAGATGTGCCAAGAACAGAGAACCTTGACCTTGAAGATTAAAACTGTGAGCTGACAAATGGAAGACCTTAACTCCACCCACATACAATGCCTATCACCCCCTTGAGGAATGATGATGTTGTTTATGACGTAGAAGAATGTGTTAGGTATGACCTCAGACTGTCCTTCTGGAATACGAGAGTGGCAGATATTGTCAGGTATTCATCTTTGTATATGGAGACCTGTCAGAGGGTAAGTAGACATGACTTTTTCTGCAATCTTTGTCTTTTCAGACTAGTCAATTTCTGTTATTTTGGGGAAGCTGAGTCAGCTTAATAGACACATCAACTGCTCAATCAGAGGTAGCAAAGCTTATTATTACTGCATCAGTCAGGGTTCTGTCTTTCAAGCAACAAAAGCGGACTCTCTTATTAAGAAACAGAGTTTATTGAAACAATATTGAGTAGCCCACAGAGTCATCGAGCAAGCTGGAGAACCAGGCTAAATGCCAATCATTCAGGAACTGTTCTGATGAGAAAAGCAAGGAGACTAGTGGCACTGCCATTGGTTGGGAAGGGCCCCTGACACCCCAGAACCTGCCATTTCTAAGGAACTTGAATTTATCTCCAGCACCAATGCCTCTTCTTGCCAGGATTTCAGCACGTAACTATTGTCCCTGCCGCCACCACCAGAGAAGAAAGGAATCATGGCTCTACCAATCAGAAGCCTTAAAACCTAGTGATGGAAAAAGGAAGGATCAGGGAATTCCTTTCCTCTCTGGTGTGTGGTCCTATGGCATCTCTTCTACATTCTTTCTAAGTGTAGGAGTTCCTTAAATTATAGATTCTAGTTTTTCAAAATAAGAGGCCAAAACTCACTCCATTTCTCTGACCACAAACAGGACAAAATCCACTATAAAATTATATCGTCACCATCGCTATTACTGCCTCTAGTCGGTCAATAAGCATGTATTAATCCACTAACAAGTATGAGGCATTATGTGGAAGAATAGCTAGGAATAAAGGCTGGAATGCTTGCCCTCAGCTTTCACTTGGGAATAGTAAGGTGTACACCCCAACTATACATGTGATTATCAAATCAAATTAAATATCAAATCTGATTCTGTTGAAGGAAGAGTTTTATGTGGGTGTATATGTGAGGGCTTCATCTTGCCATTTAGAAAAAAAAAAAAAAAACAGAGTTTTAAAAGAGGTGTAAGATTTGGTTAGGGATCATTTCTTCATCCAAGAAGCGAGAGCAGGTATTCTCAAACTTCAGCCTGCATCAGAACCACCTGGAGAACTTGTTAAGAGAGATTGCTTGACCCCTCCCCCTGAGTTTGTGGGAAGGAGGAACAAGAACTAACATTTGTAGAAAGTTCAAGATCAGTCTGAGGATTACATTACATCCTGAAAACCACCGAGTTAGAGAAACCTTCAGGACTCAGAGGCAAGGAAGAAAGAATCAGCCAGAGGGATTCAATGAAGAGGGAGATAGCCACATAGAGAGGAGAACTTGTGTGAGGCAAACATCGGGAAAAGGTCAGAAGAGTACATTTAGACCAAGCATTCAAGGGTGGATTGTCCTGTGATTGTACATCCTGAGGGTGCATGGAGTTAATGTTACAGGCAGGAGAAAATGCTGGAAGACTTTAGACAGTTCACTCCAAATAACTTGTAAAAGAGACACTGTTGTCCTGAGTATTTTGCTAAGTGCTGGAAATACCATATTGAAATTTGACTTTTTTTTTTCAGTAAGATAAGTCATTGGGTTATTCTCAAGAGAAGGGAAATCCAATCCAAGTGTGGCCTTGTGTGGTAACATCCCAAAGGGAAATAATTGAAGGACAAAATTAATGACATTTGAGAGAAAAATCTGTAAGGTGTCTTCATAGAAACCACTGTTATTACTGCCTTGCTGTGTGAGCTTGGGCACGCTGTGTAACCTCTCCTTTATTATTATTATTATTATTATTTCACTGTGGAAAAACAAATGATTTCTAAGGATCTGCCTACCTGTGATGGTACATACTAAGTCTATGAATAGAAGGCTGAAGAGGACACACAATTCAGAGGTGATTTCAACGTTGTAAGACTGGAGAACTGGGAGAATCATGAACCAAAAAAAGAAATAACGTCAACATTTTTCATCCCAACTGGAGAATACTATGACCTTGCCTCAAAGTGGAACTACAACAGGAAACTAGTGCATCAGAATGTCTTTGTTTAAAAAGTTACATTCAATTTTGGAGGTCCAGGATAGATAATGTACTGGGAGGCAACAGATATGCATATAGATGAATCCTAGTTCAATGCAAACCTGTTAGTTTATTTATGTTATTAATATGATACCCTAGAGGATATAAACCAATTAAAAACCCATTTCAATTATTAATTGGGTCCCCTAATTGAAGGGACATAATAAATTAATTAAAATGTCCTCAGCTCTATTCACCAAGGAAAACACCTAAGTCAGGGAATGTTTTGGACAAACACATCCCCATATTAAACTCTTAAACTGGACCCTATCCAACTCCACTTAGAAAATGTAGCCAAATCTACAGGAGGAAGTGTTTGAATGAGAAGACTGGGAGAAGAGAGATACCAAAGGGGATTTCCCACTTAGTTCTGTGGGAACAGACGTGCCATCAACATCTCAGGCCTCAGTTTACATAAATAGAATGTGAAATCATTGACTCAAATAATTCAAAATGTTCCTTTCTTGCTCTGGCCATTATGACTTACCATGAATACATAGGGCCAAAATGTCAATCCTAAAACTTCCAGTGATAATGAATCATTAATGGAGCATTTACTGAGCACCCTCTAAGCCTTAAGGGTGCTCACAGTTAAAGGATATGCAGATGAAAAGGCATGGTCTTGCTCTCAAGTAGCTCACTGTCTCAGCGTGTCAGAAATGGGTGCTTAATCTGGAGAAAATGCAGTGGCTGTTTTTGGCCCCTTAATCTACCATTTATAATGAATGTAAACTCAGTTTGTCAATAATTCTGTTACATAATTTTTAGAATTACCTGTTCTCTCTGCATCACTTTTGGATCTAAGTTACTTTAAGATATTGAATGTTTTCACTCGTGGGCATAGTATTCATGCTCATTATTTTTGTGTTTCATTTTCCATTTTTCTGTAAACTTTTGTAATTTTCTCCTTTAAATTGTTAAACATACTTCATTTTGCTCCTAGATACATTTTGTGTGTGTTTTTGTTTTTATTGAAAATGGTACTGAAATATACAAATGAAAACACATTTTATGTATTGAATTGAGTTTGTGTATTGATCTATTTGTGTATTAACATTATATCTGGAAAACGGTATTGATATATACAAAACTTTTGCATTTTATATATTGATATTTTAATCAGGAAACACAGTTAGATTTTATTCATTCTAATACTTTGAAGATTCTTTGATTCCCATTATCAGCTTAGGGAGGTTTATTTTTATTCTTAGTTTGCTAGGATTTATACATATAAAAATTGTTGTGGAATTCTATTGCAGACATGTTTAGACTTTCACTGGAATGATTATGTGATTTTTCTTTATCTAATGTGGATAATTACATAGTAGGTTTTCTCATTTTGAATTAAGTTTGCATTCTTGCAAACAGATTGGTTATGATGCAGTATCTTTCTTACGTACTACTGAATTTGGGGTTGCTAATAGGTTGTTTCCTGTTCTTCCATTCACATTCATAAGTAAGATTGGCCTCTAATTTTCTTGTCTAATGCTATCTTTCTCTACAGGTTGATACCAGGTTTGCACTAGGCTCAGGCAATGAGTTGGATGTCTTTTCCTATTATTTTATTTTCTGCAATACTTTGTAGAAGATTGGAATTATCTGTTCCTTGAATTTTTGAGAGAATTCACACAGAACATTTGGCCTGTTTTCTTTAGACGATGTTTTAACTACTGACCTCATTCTTTAATAGTTACAGGATGACCCAGGTGTTTTGTTCTTTCTGCAACAGTTTTAGGTCATCTCTGTCCGTGGTTTTTTTTTTTTTTTTTTTTTTACTGGATACTATCATTTGGTTATTTTTTCAGTCTCTACCATATCCTGAGTTATGTTGTCATTATATACATGTATATTCTTTAACTTTTTAAAATAAAATGTCATTTATGGTTTTAGAACCTCTATAATAATAACTATTTCATAGATTCTCCCATAATCTGCATTATTTGTTTTATTATTCTTTCTTTGAGTTTAGTGTCTTCCTCTTTTTCTAAATTAGAATACACACTTAGTGTGTTCACTTTCCAGTTTCCTTCTTTTCTGTTAGAAATATTTAAAACAATATATTGCCCTCTGATTACTGTGGAATTTCTCTGCCTTCCACAAAATTTGGTGCACTGTATTTTCATTATCGTTTTAACTATTTCTGAATTTCCATTATGATTTCTTTTTTGACTTTGATGTTTTAGGAAGTATTTTTTTCAAATATATTTTAAAATTTCTAACAATGGAGAAGCTTTGAGTTATGTCTTTGGTTTTTATTTCCAGTTGAATTGCCTTAGATCAAAGATTATGTTTCAGGGCACTTGGGTGGCTCAGTCATTAAGGGTCTGCCTTGGGCTCGGGTCATGATCCCAGGGTCCTGGGATCGAGCCCCACATCTGGCTCCCTGCTCCGCGGGAAGCCTGCTTCTCCCTCTCCCACTCCCCCTGTTTGTGTTCCCTCTCGCTGTGTCTCTCTCTGTCAAATAAATAAAATCTTTAAAAAAAATATTATGTTTCAAATGAATCTAATTTTTAAAAATTTCTTGGACCTTGCTTTTCATCAAAATTGTGTGTGTGTGTGTGTGTGTGTGTTAAATATATTTCTTTGATTTTCAGGATACATTACGAGGAATTATAAATTTAGAATGGTTATATCTTTTTCATTAAGTGAAAATTGTTCTATGTTGATTCTACTTATGTTTAGGAAAGTTTCTTGACTTAAAATTACTTTGCCTTATATTTTCTTAAAGATTTATTTAGAGATTTATTTTAGAGAGAGAGAGAGAGAGAGCAGGGGAGGGGAAGAGGCAGAGGGAGATAGAGAATCCCAAACAGATGCCCCACTGAGCATGGAGCCTGATGCAGGGCTTGATCCCAGGACCCTGAGATCATGACCTGAGCCGAAATCAAGAGTTGGTCACTTAACTGACTTGGGTTTATAATTTTTCCATCAGCTTCTTACTGTGTTACATCGTTCTGATCTTTTCATTGTGTTTATTTTAATAGCACATACAAGAAATCTTTTTTAACCTAGTACAAAAATCTTTGATTTTTACTGATCTATTTGTCCACAAACCTTGATTGTGATAACTCATATAATTTGTTTTATGCGTATGCAGCTATTTCGTATTTAAATTTGTTCTGATTTATTTTTGAATTTATTTACCCTGTTTTTTTCTTTTATTGATTGATTTTTGGTGGAATATTTCCCCCCAAATTTATTTTCTTCCCTTTAAGATTATAGACTTTGCACATCCTTTTTTTTTTTTTTTTAAAGATTTTATTTATTTATTTGAGAGAGAGAATGAGAGAGAGCACATGAGAGGGGGGAGGGTCAGAGGGAGAAGCAGACTCCCTGCCGAGCAGGGAGCCCAATGCGGGACTCGATCCAGGGACTTCAGGATCATGACCTGAGCCGAAGACAGTCGCTTAACCAACTGAGCCACCCAGGCGCCCGACTTTGCACGTTCTTTATGTTGAGCCCTTGAAATTGTTAACAATACAAATACATTAAAATGACTCAGAATGTGTCATCTCAAATCACTGCTTTCCAATGTATATGTTTTTGGCTAGGGTTTTCATATTATATAGATTCATATTTTAAACCACATGCATCGAACAGTATTCTTATTCTTTTTAACAGCCAATGTTTGTTTAATTTACTCATATACTTGCTCTTTTTTTTCATAAGCCTCTTGAATACCTAAATTTTCTTCTTTTTTTTTAAGATTTTGTTTATTTATTTGAGAGAGAGAGAGAGTAAAAGATTGAGAGCATGAGAGGCGGGAGGGTCAGAGGGAGAAGCTGGCTCCCCTCTGAGCAAGGAGCCCTGCATGGGGCTAGATCCCGGGACTTGGGGATCATGACCAGAGCTGAAGGCAGAGCTTAACTGACTGAGCCACCCAGGCACCCCTCTAAATTTTCTCCTAAAACTATTTTCCTTTTTTCCCAATGTACATCCTTTATTCTTAAGCAGTAATCCACTCGATAAGTTTCTGTTTGTATTTCTAAAAATGTCTTTTTTTCTGTCCGCTATTTTTTGAAGGTAGAATTGTATAGAGACTGAAACTAGGTTAAGTCACTATTTCCTATTCCAGAACTTTAAGGTCATCATTTCCGTATGTTTTGACTTTCATGGTAGAGCTTGAGAAATTAGATAGCCATCTGATTACCTTTTTTTTTTTTTAATCTGTGTCTCTTCTCTGGATTTTCAAAGATCTTCAGTTTGTCTTTGGCACACTGCAGTTAGAAAAAATATACATGTCTATGAGTGTATTTGCTTTTTTAAAATTTGATTAAGATTTTTTTTTCTCTGAAACAGAAGACTGCTGATTTTTGTCAATTCAAGAAAATTTTCAGACACTGTCTCTTTGATTAGAGACTTTGCCCTTGTTTTCTCCATTTCTGTTGAAATTCTATTTTTTTAAATATATAACTTTATCTTTCTATTCTGTATTATGTTATTTGTTTGGTCCTGTTTTCTAGTTCTCTAATAATCCCTGAAAGTTTGTCCAATCTTATATAGTAAACTAATTTGCCCTATGTGTTACAGATACTATTCCCCAATCCTATTTTATTTTGTTTTCATGCATGGTAATTTTTGCCATGAAAAAATAATTTTAATGTAGTTGAATTTGTTGCTAATATCTTTATTGTGTTAGGATAGTTTTCTCTTAAAATACAGTATATATTCCAGATTTATATAATAAGTATTCTCTTAAAATTTTATTTTATTTTATACTTATATACTTGAATTATCTAGATTTGAAGGAAAGAAAGAATATTATACAAATCCAAATATATATACATATATATATTTTTAATGGAAAATATATTTTGCAAGTAAAAATGCCTTTACTGAATTCAGTAGACTGCAAACTTCTTCAGGGAAGCTACTTTGTCTTATTATCATTATACACACAGAACTGACCTTAGTGGCTAACAAAAAGTTACTTTATATTTTTTATAGTAATTCATTATATATTTTAAAGCAATTTTATAAACAAATTAATTACTTTGAATAATGAACATATTAATAAATTACCTCTAAATGTTTTCAGAAGTTTTGTGTGAAAAGTAATCAGATTAAACTAAATTTAAATCATATATAATGCATATCAAAAATTTTGTTAGCATATGCCATCCATGTTTATATATTTGTGTAATGTTATTAATTGTTTATATATTAGTTTATTATGCTCTTTATGCATGCTTTTAATAATTATTATCCTCAATTATAATTGTAATAACTTCATTCATTTTGTTTGTTTAGCATATTTAATTAAACTAGGTATCTAATATTGGCCATTTAAATTGTTTCCAATCATTTTTATTATGATAGATTACATTTCATAAACTTATTTGTGTAGCTAGAAATGTGTTTCTTCTATGGTATGACTAGTGTTGACATTAGGAGATTTACACTCATAAAAGTATGAGTTGAAAGCTAACTTCACTCCTTACTTACCAGAAAATTATTTGGCCTTTCTGGTCCTTATAAGCCCTAGATCACAGGGTTTTCATTGGGATTAATTTTTTTTTTTTTTTTTAAGTATACTGTGGACTTCACCTAGTACACTTCACCCAGTCTCAACCAATGGTAATTGACATTTCCCCTAGTCGTCCTGCTTGTAATAAATTCATATGAGTAAAATTGTTTACTCAAATAATATGAACATCTAGTGGCTCTTGATAAGTATCTAACTGATAGCAACTGTCTGAATCAATGACTCAGCATATGTAGTCAGAACAGTATAGCAAACTTGAGCGGTGCACACACCACATAAATAGCATAAGCTATGAATAGTTTACAGATGGGGAAGTGAGGCACAGAGAGGTGAAGTGATTTTCTAAAATCACACAGCTGATAAATGGCAGATAAGTGGCAGATTTGAATTTAGGCTATCTAACTCCAAAGACAGTGTATTTAATGTTATGATGCCTGAAACTTGTATAAACATCTCCCTGACACTAATTCCTTCTTTTATTATAGAGAAAAACACATTTTAACTAGGTTTCTTAATTTAAAATTGTACAAGATTTAAGGCTTCTCTTATTTTCTGTATAGTCATTTTCTATTTAGTCATATAGTGTTTCAGGGTTATTCGTCTCACAACTATATATGTCTCCTCAGCTGATTTTGAGCTTCTTTAAGAGTTAGACTAATTTCGCATCCTCTTTTGAATCCTGTATAACATCCCCCATAGTGGATAATTAGTAAACACTGCTGATGTTTAGACAGTCTAAATGCTTCATTTCCCTGTGAAATAGTCTTCTTCTAATAAACCAATGGAAAATAAAAGTCATGAGAAAACAAATCCAAAAAGAAAAAAAAAATGTCTAAATGTTATGTTAGACCCATTATAAAGAATGGCCAGATCATGATTCTTTAATATTTTTAGTGAAACTTCTCGTGAAAATAAGCCCACTATATTTCTCTGGAGATCTGAGAATAGAGAAGACTATCAACGCCAGAATCTTCCTGGCTAGAAATCTGACAATCTTGGATATGGGTCGTAATTGGGTAGTGGTGGGTAGTGATTGACCAGCTTGACCATCTACCAAGTAATGCTTTACAACTGAACAGCTCAACTCAGTCTGCCTTTAAAACCTGGTCAAAATTAGCACCACGCTTGACATGGGGGAATATTTGTATTATTGTTTCTGACTAGAGAGATTGAAGAATTAACTCCAAACTCGAGAGGCAGCAGGAAATATGGAGAGAAATTCAAACCAACTGTGATGGTTGGATTTGCCACCAACAGGCTGCATAAGCTGAAGCTGCTTTCCTGATATATGGAGCTTCGACAGAAAGAGGAGGGTAACTCCCTTAACCTCGCAGGGATGTTGTAAAGATTAATGTGATAATATATTATCATTTGCGCTATAATCGGCATTTAGGAAATGGTGCTATCGCTATGATTAAAAGATTACTGATGAGGAGCACCTTCTTTCTATACCTTCCATAGACATCTAGGTTTTGAGAGTTTCCAATTACTACGAATACGTATTGAGATATGCTTAGAAGTGTAAAGTATATATATTGTTTGTTCCTCAGGTCAGTAATTAAAACTTAACACCACTGCCACTGCGACTAAACCAACAAAATCGTGCTAACATAGCACATGAATTAACAAATAAAACCCTAAGTAAATCAAGTGTGGTTATTTATCATGTTGAATTTTAAAACATAAAGTTTCCTTGAGTTACAGTTAGAAAAATTATTGGCAAGGCAAAATTTTCCTCATACATTTCATTTTTACATTTGGGGAGAATCTTTTCTCCACTGAGTAATCTAATTTTTTTCAATGAACTTAATTAGTAAAGCCATCACTTAAAAAGTGAATTAAATAAGGGTCATAAAATTTTCCTCAAATCTGACCAATAGGTGACAAGTAAAAAGAATTGTCTGATATACCTTTATGTGTCAATAAATTTAATACTGTCATTGAGAAAATATTGATATACACCTGATGTTGATCTATACCAAAGTATATATTTTAGGAGCTTCGTGGTTTATTTCAGTACCTGCTCTGAGATAGGTTGCATTCATGCCCATGATGTATAACACCATTAAATGCTGAGACATGATTTTATTCCTGAACACCAATCCACTGTGTCATCTATACTGGTTTGAAGTACATAGATCTGCATAGTGTTTCCTTCTGCTTAATGTAAATGCTACCAGACTCTCAATGATATATCCCTTTCCCTCCTCACTTGCATTCCATTTATGTTAAATATCCAAAAAAGGCAAATCTATAGAGATGGAAAGTAGATTAGTGGTTGCCTAAGGCTGGGGTGAAATAGGGGTGGGGATCTGGAGTGTAATAGCTAAAGAGCATGGAGTTTCTTTGGGGGGTGATGAAAATGTTCTAAAACTGATTACTGTAGTGATTGTAGAACCCTGGAATATACTAGAACTCATTGGATTGTACCACTTTAAATGGATGAATTACATGGTAAGTGAATTGTATTTCAATAAAGCTGTTGTAAACACATAAAGTAAATTAAAAAGAAAGAAAAGCCTAAAAGGAGAGATGCAGCCACATGACTTCCATCAAGATTTACTGGTATCTTAGTTCAGTTCATCTGATTGAGGGATGCAGAGAAAAAAAAAAAACAGACTGGAAATCTCACCATACAATATCAAGGCAAATAAAAGCTATTTTAATGATGCCAAAATGTTTACCACAATTTTTCTGCTTAACCAGGTCTATTAACATAATTGAAACATAAGAGACAGTGAAGGAAGAGTTAAGACCAAAACCCATCTGTCAGACCCTGTAAGTTGCCACGTTTGATGTGCAGAAGCTTTGTGTAATGGCCTTAATTATTTTCAAGTGAATGATTAATAGCATTATAGAGATATGACTTTATTTCCAGGGCAGTGGGCACTTTCATTCTAATATAAGGGTCAAATCATATCACACACATATTCAACTAAATAGAATTTCATATGTATTTAGATGAGAGAGACGGAGGAAAAGAAGAAGAAAACGGAGAAGAAGAAAAATAATTCATTTAATTGATTCAGAAAATTCAACCTGTACAGCCATTCAATGTGTAAATACCCCAGAACCAGCCTAAAATGGATTCCCAGGATCCACGTTTTGTCAGCACCTTGGTTCCCTTGTGCCTCTCAGAACCTGAGCATCTCATCCCATTACATGTGTTTAAAGAATCTCACTTTGGGATCAGCATAGCCTGTAAAGAAGCCAACTACTTTATCTGTGGTTCAACTGAATAAAGAGTGAATGATTTCAATGCTGGAGGAAAAACTGACTTTGCTCAACTTGGTTAAACATCTCCTACCCAGAACTTATCAAAGGGAGTTTCAAGGGTAATTCAATAATATGCAGTTTTCATCTTATTTATTCTCTGACCTTAGAAACCAGCCCTCATGTACATGGCACCTTCATTTTATTTCCTAGCGTGCTCAATTGATAACAACTTTTTTGCAGATAGTAGCCCAATGACAACTCATAAATGAGAAAGAGCTGCGAGAATCCACCAGAGCATCAGATGCAGAAAAATATGCATAAAAAGGGAAGCTTGAAGCAAAAGAGAAAGAGTGAAAGAGAGAGAAAGTGCAATGAGTGGAAAGCATTGAAAGGAGACTAACAATAAAAATAGAGATACAAAATGAATTTTGTGGGCCTTCTGATACACTTGACTCATGTAGGAAATAGAATTGTTTAAAATATACACTTGATTTGTGCCTGTGGTTGTATTTTAATGCCTTAACTCATAGTACTCAAGTTGATATGAGGTTTGAAATACTAGTCTCTCATTAAACTAATTGTAGTCTCAATATTTAAATAATTAAAAGATTCCTTAAGTTCTCCCAAGTTGAATCGCTATTTGATTTAAAGAACTTGTTCAGTTGTACTTTATTTTGGCTTTTCTTAATGAAGTTATACTGGAAACAATACTTCATTTATAAGTAAAAAGAGGTGAAAATGTTATGCTGGATTGGACACATATAAAGAAAGGCAGAAATTAGAAGATCTTGTAATTTTTCATTCTGAGAATTTAATTTTACCATACAGTGGCCCACCTAAGCAACATCCACTTGGCTGGGTCCACTAACGCATCAATATTGCTTCCTTATAGTGAGCATTTTCTGAATAAGGAATGTTTATTTTGAAGACTAATGCAGCCCCTTGCCCATTAGCCAAATGCTAATTGAGAAGTTAGTAGATATCTAGGAATAGGCTAGGTGGGGGAGTTAAGAACTACAGGAAAAATAAATGATACCTTTCCTTTACCCAAAGAATTTCCATTTCTGTGTGGGGAAAACAAAATTAAGGTAGAAGAAACAGAAAACAGAAGATTGCTATCACATGGCTGTATTATAACTTTCTGATATGAAAGAAACAAGAGATCTAAAGTTAGCCCCTGAGAGTCAGAATCAACTTGATAAAAAGAAAAAAAAAGGTGGAATTTTAATTGGGCCTTGAAGAATGGGTAGAATGTGAGTAAGCAGAGGATGGAACCCAGGGGCTTCTTAGACAGTGGAAAATGGGCTCAACAAAAAGTCAGAAGTGGGAATGGTTATTGGTAGTGTTTGGAGAGAGTGGGAAAGGGGCAGTAGAGAATGGCTTACCTAGTGGGGCTCAGGGGTGGGGCATTAAAAAACACTTTGAACAGTTCTATTTGTGGCAGACAGCACCCTGCTATGGCTACCCTTTCTTTTCATATCCAAATAAAAAAATGTGACCTCATCTCATGAGTGAAAAAGCCTGCCCCCTTCTCCATTTCCTGAGGATTCCAAAGGTGAAAGTGCTGATGTTCTCCTGCACCTCTCATATGTCTGATATTCCCCGCCTTCTTCTTCCTTCTGAATCCCCTTGCACATCTCCATGTTTGAGATGCCCATTTATTTATGCATCTCCTGAACTCTCTAGGTACTACCTGGTTCCATGTGTAGATACAACCCCAACCCCTTTGTTCCTGGAAGAGCCATTAATTCAAGGTGGTATAGAATGTAATACATTCTAACTAAAGGTTAAAGGAATGGTGCTGTGGTATTGGGGTGAGGTATTATAGCAGAATAGGAAATGACCTAAGATTGCTATATTCATGACTATTAACATTTTTCAGCCATCTCTACCCCAAGAAATATCCCACAAATCTCTTTCTGCACAGAATCCAGATGGCCATATTTCCTTATTTCTGTGTGTGTATGTGAGTGACTGTGTATATATAACATTTGTGTATATTCTATATTCTCCTAGCTCTAGAATACACTGCTACCCACCCTCCTACCCCCAAACCAGCAGAGTACAAAAGCAAAATTCTTGACTCTTAATAATGAAGAGTAATTGTTTTCTTCTGTCTCTGCTTCTACCCTGCACTGGTCTTGGAGGCTGACTTTTGCATAACTTAAAAATCCCCTCAGTGTTTTCCTAAACAAAAGAGCATCTACTCCAGAGAATACTTCGGCTGTTCTCCTATAATGCAGAAAACAGCTGCAACCATTTCTAGTTTTTAGTGATTTTTCCCCCCTGTCTGTTACATATTATTGAAGATTGATTAGCTAAGCAAATTGCTCAGGTTCAGGAAGAGGTAAAACAAACATAATGCTTTAGGATGACAAAGCCCTTTTGAAGCAGGCTCTGGGCAGTGCTTGGTTAATACTTGGAAGAAAACAAAGAGATCTTGTCTTCTTCCCTTTTTTTTTTTTTTTTGACTTTCTGCCATATTCAACAAAATAAACTCCAGCAAATAAAAAGAAAATCACTCTGTGAAAACAAGGTGATAGCACTCCAAGTGCAGAGTGGGAAAAACTGGCTATGTAGATAGCATAGCTCTATTATTTTCACAAAATATTTTGCCCTTCACTGGTGACCCTTTGCATCTGTTGCATATGGTGCTGAGCCAGGGACATTAGGAGAGTCAATGGGGATAATGTAACAGACTCCAGTTCCCTAATGGGAGAGAAGCACTCGTTTATGCTGGTGTAAGTGTGCATTCTAAAGACTTTTAAAACCGCTTGGATTTTCTGTAGCTTTTAGATTTCCCTAAAAATTACCAAATCACAATCTTAATCTGTGTAATTAGTCTGTCTTTAGGAAGGTTTATAGCGGTCTTGCTGAAAAGGGTGGTCTGTGTGAATAAATGGTTTGATTAGTCCCTTTTTGGTCTCTGATACTAGCATTCAACTGTGAGGTTGACTTGACAGAAGCTGCATTAAAGAAGTTTTCCCTTAATGCAGATGTAGGATTAGGACCTGGATATAAACCCAAAAGCACAGAAGGCACTATACCTAGGCAGGGTCAAGGACCCAAACAAATCACGTGGTGTCAAGTCCATCTGCTCCTCTCTTTGTCACATGGATAAAATCTAGGTAAAATGACCCTTGCTGGCATCCTTGATCAATGGAATTGGAGTACCAATATCACAATCTGTTATCAGTAGATAGAAGTGGTTTGGGGCCAATGCCAATCTACAAGGGGAGGCCCTGAGATTTACATGCTGATGTTAATTTTTATGTCAGTGACCAGTTGATAGCTATGCCCTTTCCTTCTTCTCAGGGCCCTGAATCACAAAGCCCATCAGAGACAGCTCTGTGGTCAGGAATGAACTTGGCATAAAGACTTTGGCCACCTGTTACTCTCAAGGCCAAGGAGACAAGATGTAGAAAAAGAACTAAATGTTTCCTACATAAAAATACCTTTCCCTACACACAGACCTTACTTTTCTCACTAGCAGTGATACTCTAGTTAGCCTGCTTTGTCCATTTGTTGAAGCATAATATCAACGGCTATTCTTTACTGTCATGAGAAGTCACCCCTCTTGGTGATGCCTATGTATATCAGCTGCTTGGCTATTATGACTAGAAAGCTTTTGCTACAGAGAAGGGAGCACCATCTTATTAAACATCTTGGTCTGCCTCTTGTTGCACACTACCCCATGAAGGATGCATGTGTAAATTCAAACTGCATGTGCTTTATGAGTTGCATGCTGTTTCTCCAACTTTTTTTTTTATACAGCATCCTCCTGCTTGCAATGAAACAAGTGTATTGGATTTTATATGGTTATAAAATCTCACATAAGACAAACTATACAAAAGGCTTTTTATGTAGCTTGAGACTTCTTCACAATACTTCCCCGACCCCCCCCCCCCCCCCCGCCCCATCACTACCATAGCCCCTATCTCCCAGTTCTGTTTCCTTTTTTCTTTCTCTGGTCTTCAACCCTCTTATTCAAAACATTCTGGAGACTTCCACTTTCTCTGTCTGTTTCTTATTTGCTTTTATGAGCTCAATGCCTGGGAATCATTCTTTTTAACTATGGAGGAGCACACTGATGAAGGTTTGTAATGACAACATCTGTGTGTTCTAAACAGATGTTGGGATAATCCCTGGCTACGCACTTAGTATGCTGTCAGTACATTCAGCCTGATAGTAAGGATCCCCTGGTATTCTTGGGTCTAAGATAGATGTTTGATAATTCAAACTGTAAGCTACTCTTGATGGTAAACCTCATTTTTGGATAAAATCTGTAAGAACACAATAGTATTAATCCATTGTCTACTGCAAAACTCAACTTAGTTATGTGCATCATATTATAAATTATGTAGCATATAAAACTGCCTACATTGTGGAATTTGTTTTAAAAGTAATGTGTGTAGCTTCTGATTGCCTTGAGGTATGTTTGTTTATGCAATAAGCCCAGATAAACATTCCACTACACTACACGCTATCCTTATTAACAGTAGTCAAATATTCCAAAAAGCTTTTTTGAGTTTAAGTTAATCCATAGTTAATCATGACCTTCAAATGAAAACTTGGCTCTAGTATTATTTTCAAAAGAGAACTCCAACACCAGCCATACTTTGCCAATGCCAGAATGCTTACAACATGATCAACAAGTTATACATATACCCTTACAGACAAGTCAAGGTTTATAATTTAGAAGGCAGGCTGGGGATGTATTATTATGGTGAATGTAATACAAGATGCCTGGGCAAGATGAGGCACAGGTCATCTTAAACTTAATGCTCAGGAAAAACAACTTTCAGAAGGGAGCAGTGCTTGAGCAGAAAGCTGTAGGAAGGACAACACCAGGCATACAAGTGTCTGGGGAAGAGGAGAAGAGGCAGAAGAAATAGCAAGACCGAATATAGGAATGTGCATGGAAATAGGAAGGAAGCCAATGTTGCTGGAGCAGAATCAGCTGGGAGAAAGTGGAAGGAAATGAGGTCAGGAAAGTAGCCAAAGGCGAGATCATGGCCTTATAGACCATTAAAAGACATTGAATTTTATTCTAAATGTGGGAAGCACCAAAAAATGAGAGCAAAGAAATTAAGAGCTCTTTAAAAAACAGGAGCTCAGAAGAGGAAATGCCTAATATTTCTTAAGATGCCAAAGAAGGTAAAATTGTTTTTTGATATTGAAGTACTTGGCTGAGAAGGGAGAAAAGGTGATTCATACTGAAGCAACATTTATGTACAGAGACAATATGCACGCAAGCTGACGAGAGAAAACAGTGATATACTGAGAAATAATTTATCTGGTTGGGGTATGTGAAGAAGTGGTATGAGATGAAGTTAGCATCAGATCTTCAAGGTCCCTGCATGTCACCCTACGGAATTTGGACTTAAGCCAGTAGGCTAGGGAGCCACTGAAATATTTTAAGTAAGGAAGTGATGCAACATGATCATAGTTTTATTTTGGAATAACAAATCTGTCAGTAGTGTGAAAAATTAATTGAAGTACAGGGGAGTATCTGAGGTCAGGACTACCAGCTGGGTAACTTGAAATAATCCATATGAGTAAGAAGAGATGAACTAGTAAGTGACAGTGAAGAGAAATATACTGGAGTTTTTAGAAGATAGGGCCTCACAACTGTTTGGATATGAGCTATAAAACTGAAGATTGTCAAGGATAAGTTCTTGGACCATGGTTTGAGGAATTTCATCAGTGGTGACATCATTACCCAAGATAGGATGGAGGATCAAGTTTGAGACTAAATGTATTTTCAGATTTAATGAAAAATACAATATATAAAGTAGAGGAGCTACCCAACAGACTAAAGACCTAGAGAAAGTTAAGAGGATACAGGAATAAGAGAATGGGTGTAACTGTTAGTTTCGGCAAAGGATAAGAGACACCTTATCTATAAAAAAGAAAAATATGTAATGATTGATGAAAACTTGGATAAACTGGGATGTGGAAGGGAAAAAAGTTAGAAGAGCTCATTTTAAGATTTTCCTTTCTTCTATCTTACTTTCTCTCTCTCTCTCTCTATATATATACATATATATATGAATATACAGTTTAATGAATATGTATTATATAAGTGTGTACGTATATATACATACACACATATACACCCATTAATTGGGAGAAATGGTTTTGTTGAAGATATATAAGCTGAAACAGGCTTAAAAGGATGGATAGGCTTTACATAGATCAACAGTAGTCAAAAATGATGCTGAAATTTCAAGGTTGGGTGAAAAAGCATGGCATCATCATTTGAAGAAGCTGAGGAAACAATCTGGACACCAGCTTGTTGTTAGGGGAGAGAGTGATGATTAATTTCATTTTGGGCATGTTGAATTTAAGATGATGGTAAGGGACCAAAGGGTATATGTCCATTATAAAATTGAAATTATACCATTGGAGCATAAATGGATGGTCTGAGCAAAAAAGATAAATTTGAATAAAGATAGTGGTGAAAACTATAGAGTTACATGGGTTATCAGTAGCTGAAAAACCAAAATAGTGAATGAAAAACCCTTGGACAATTCTTTCTGTAGTCAGCAAGGAGAAAGAACCAAAGATGGAGATGTACTCTGTCCACCGACTTAATAGTTACATCCCACCAAGCGTTCTTATATTGACTCTGAATTGGATAACTACTTAAGAAGCAGAAACCTCCCCTAAGAGTCAGATGACTTACACCTAAATAATTCCTAAGCAAGAATTGATGAAAACAGGGTGTAATATGTCTGCTCATGGGAAAGTGGTCAGAATATCATTAGAAAGGTCCATGAAGGACAATAAAAACATGAAATAAAAAATGAGAGATTTTAAAATGACTGGATGAAAAAGAAAGACCCCCTAGATACATCCTGGAGACTGAGGGCATCAACATTGCAAATTGCTGAATTTTGAAAGAAAAAAATTTGAAAGAAAAGCAAAACAGGAAAATGACATTCTCTGGGGGAAAATGCATTATGTAAACATATATGTCTACTCCCACCATATATAGGGTAAATTGGCAGTGCTAAAATTAATCTTTTGCTCAGAGATGTCTCCCATCTGAGTTTAAGTTTACAGATTGTGCATTCCAAAAAAAGATGACTAACCAGCATTCAGTGATGCCACAATTCTGACACCCAGCTTTTCTCCATCAATAGTCCTTAACCCAATGCTACCAAGTCTCTGCTATGGTCTCTGGCAACACAGATCTGGGTTCTTAGAACATGATTTTGCCTAGGATAACTGCCCTTGAGAAGATTGGCTCATTCTTCAATGTGATGATGTGAGGCCAGTGCTGCAGAAATCTCATGTGCCCCATTAATTCTCTGTAATCTTTAAAAGGTTAGAAACATCAGAGCCTTGGAAGTAAGTTAACCCATCTTCTGAGACTCTGAAGAAAGTACACAGATCTTTTGGAAAGACAGTCCAGGTTACAGCTGCTTCTAAAAACCTCAATGCCACCAGCCATTTAAAATATCTCTGATTGAAATCATACAGAATGTAAAACTGCAGAGAACAAAATTCTTTGAACTTTAAATACACAAGGAAAATTAGATTTTTGACTTTATTATTTTCGGTCTTTACTCTTCTGGGGGTTTTTATATTTGTAGTTTTATTTCTCTTCATGAATTTATTAATGAGGTGAGGTTTAGATTCTGGTTTTGATGTTGTACTATTATGTCCTCCTTGTTTATTTTACTATTGAAGAAACTTAATTGTTGTCATCTAATCTGATTGATGAATTTATGATATGCTCCATTGAACAATGTGACTGGTGCAAAATGAAGATGAGAAATAGGACAAGAAGTGAATTTTCAACTCTGATTAATGATTGACTTTGAATTGTTTATATAACATATAATTCTGATCCATTTCATAATTTTATAAGAACAGTCTGAACTGCTCACAGCTAGCCCAAGGAGAAAACCCCGAAGAGTTCTGCTTGTCATTGGAAGAACAACCTCATGGGGGTGAAGAACCGAGTAATCCTGATAGAGATCAAGCCTCTTCTGTGCAGCAGGTGGCCACATCTTTAATTGACCAAAGTCTTAAGGGTTAAGCTCAGTGGACAAACAGAACTAGGGAATTTTACAGAAAATCCCATCTTATCCACTCTCCCCCTCTTGGTTTCCATAAAATGAAATGTGGTAAGCAGAATAATGTCCCCTCCTGCCAAAGATGCTCGCGTATCAAACCTCAGAATGTGGTTATGTAACCACAAAGCAAAAGGGATTCGGTTAAGGATCACGAGATGGGAAGATTGCCCTGGATTATTCATATGAGCCCACCATGCTCACAAGTGACCTTATAAGTGCAAGGGGTAGGCAGGAAAGCCACTGTTTGATAAGAGCTGGATAAGAGGAAGATAAGAGCTGAGGTTGCATGAGACAATTGCTAACTGGGGCCACGAGGTAAGGAGTGCTGTTATCTTCTGGAAGAAGACAAAAAAACAGAGTATCTCCTAGAGGCTCTGGAAAGAATACAACCCTGATGACACCTTGATTTTAGCCCCATGACATTTATTTTAGACTTCTGACTTCCAGAACTGTAACATAATAAATTTATGTTGTTTAAGCTACTAAGTGCATAATAATTTGTTGCAGCAGTAATAGAAAACCAATACAGAAGTTTTTCCCCCAACTGTCCATGGCTTCCTTCTACCCTTGCTCATATTTCCTGGGAGGAGAAATGCCTTGCTTGATTTGTATATTTAAAATGTAAAAACAGGGGCACCTGGATGACTCAGTCTGTTAGGCATCCAACTCTTGGTTTCAGCTCAGGTCATGATCTCAGGGTCGTGAGATCAAGCCCCGCATTGGGCTCTGTGATGGGCATGGAGCCTGCTGCCCGCTTAAGATTCTCTCTTTCCCTCTCCCGCTGCCTTCCCCCTCCCTCTCTCCCTCTCTAAAAAAATAAAATAAAATAAAATGTAAAAAACAGAATTTTTTAAAACTTAGCTCTTCTATTTTCCCTCCTTCAGAGTGTGCCTGCATAAACTCCCCTTTGGTTCTCCACGCTGCAAGCCTTACCTGACCACATGGCTGGCCTGCTCTGAGCCTGGGTGGCATGTAGCTATTTCAGTAAGTCTTTGATTTCGGGAACTCAATGGATAGGACCAGTTGGCTCTCATAATTAGTCTTTATTAATAATTAAGATAATATTTTGATATTAACCTGCCATTTCTTTCAAATTTTTTATTTTTTAAAATCTGGGTGGGGAAATAAACTATGATTTCTTGAGTCCTTGATGACCCCAACAACTACAAAAAAGTAGGTGGCAAAACATTTCAAACATTGTCAGGAAAACTGAGATTGAGAAAGAAAAGAAAGGAAAGAGTGTTGGATTTGGCAATAAGAAGATTACCATTATATAATAAAACAACATCTTCAGTCCAAAATATAGCAACTTGCTTAATTAAGAAATGCTAGCAGCACTTATATTAACATCAGACAGAAGATATGGGTGTCCCCTTACATTGCTGTCACATAGAATTGTTCTTTTTTTTTTTAAGTTTTATTTATTTATTTGACAGAGAGAGACACGGCGAGAGAGGGAACACAAGCAGGGGGAGTGGAGAAGGAGAAGCAGGCTTCCGGCTGAGCGGTGAGCCTGATGCAGGGCTCGATCCCAGGACGCTGGGATCATGACCTGAGCCGAAGGCAGACGCTTAATGACTGAGCCACCCAGGTGCCCCACATAGAATTGTTCTTGAGGTGTTAACCAGCTCTTAGTTGAGACAAATAATTTAGAGGAATAGAAATTGTAATATGTGAAGTAAAGCTATCCCAATTTGTAAATAATATGATTATATACCTAGAAATACAAGAAAAAATGAGTGATTAAAAACAATTATGATAGTTTGAAGATTCTTAGATTGTGTGTTTGCATTCATATCTTGTGTAACATACACATTGTTCCTTTGTTTCAACCATTATACAATTCATTGTTTTTCTTTCCTAATTGCATTGCCTAAGAACTCAGTTTAATAGTAATGATCGGAAAAGACTTTTTTTTTTGTCTTATTTCTGACTTTAATAGCAATTAAGTGTGATATTTGTAATATTCTTTTTACAGATACCCTTCACTAGGTGAAGGAAATTTACTTCTGTATACAACTGTTTAATAAGTTGCATACACTTCTGGGTATGATTTACTAGCAATGTATGTAGGATTCTTGAAACTATATAAATGTGATTGGTGTTTCTCTCTCTATATTTCCCTTACGGTCTTTGCCTGGTTTTGATTATCTGTAAGTTAGACTAACATGTGAAGAGTTTTCCCTTTTGTCTAGTCTATAAAATGTTTTATTTAAAAAGAAGAGCCCTCCTAATGCCCATCACCCAGTTACCCCATCCCCCCACCCACTTCTCCTCCAGCAACCCTATTTGTTTCCTATAATTAAGAGTTTTTTATAGCTTGCCTCCCTCTGTTTTTGTCTAATTTTATTTTTCCTTCCCTTCTTCTATGTTCATCTGTTTTGTTTCTTAAATTCCACATATGAATGAAATCATATGGGATTTGTCTTTCTCTGACTGACTTATTTCACTTAGCATAATACCCTCTAGTTCCATCCATATCATTGCAAATGGCAAGATTTCATTCTTTTGATGGCTGAGTAATATTCCAGTGTGTGTATATATATATATATATATATATATATATATATATATATATAGTGTGTGTGTGTGTGTGTGTATGTATGTGTATATACCACTTCTTCTTTATCTAGTCATCTGTTGATAGACATCTGGGCTCTTTCCATATTTTGGCTATGTGGACATTGCTGCTATAAACATTGGGGTGCATGTGCCCCTTCAAATCACTATGTTTGTATCCTTTGGACAAATACCTAGCAATGCAATTGCTGGGTCATAGGGTAGCTCTATTTTTAACTTTTTGAGGAACCTCCTTACTGTTTTCCAGAGTGGCTGCACCAGCTTGCACTCCCACCAACAGTGTAAGAGGGTTCCCCTTTCTCCACATCCTTGCCAAGATCTGTTGTTTCCTGAGTTGTTAATTTTAGCCATTTTGACTGCTGTGAGGTGGTACCTCATTGTGGTCTGATTTGTATTTTCTTGATACTGAGTGATGTGCACTTGGATTTATGAGTATGGGCATAGTATGCAACTGATGAATCACTAAATTCTACCTTTCAAACTAATAATACAGTATATGTTAATTAAATTGAATTTAAATAATTTTTAAAGGAAGATAATCTTTTATTTATATTTCTAATAAGAATAACTTATAACAATATCTGAACTCAGTAATTTGAGTGGGTAACATTTATTTTTATTACAAATAAATTTTATTGCTTTTTTCTCAATATGCTTTTTAAGATTTTATTTATTTATTTGACGGAGAGAGACACAACGAGAGAGGGAACACAAGCAGGGGGAGAGGGAGAGGGAGAAGCAGGCTTCTCACTGAACAGGGAGCCTGATGCGGGGCTTGATCCCAGGACCCCGGGATCATGACCTGAGCCAAAGGCAGACACTTAACGACTGAGCCACCCAGGCGCCCCTCAATATTTTTTTAAAGAGTTTAATTGTTTATTTGAGTGAGAGAGAGAGAGATAGCATGAGTGAGTGAAAGAGAGAGAGAGAGAGAGGGAGCACACACAAGCAATGGGAGGTGGAGGGGCAGAGAGAGGGAGAAGCAGAGTCCCTGCTGAGCAGAGGCTGACTATCATGACCTGAGCTGAAGGCAGACACTTAACTGACTGAGCCACCCAGGTTCCCCTGTCCTCAATATTTTTAAGCTACTCATACACATTTTCATTTCTTTATCTTTCTGATTTGGATTTTAAATAAATTCTCCAATACTTTCATTTCAATCACATTTTATTTGAATAAATTTCTCTTCAACAGTTTCAAACTAGAATTGATTCAGTGTATTGAGATTTTTAAAATTTCAATGATGACATTTACATTTTAATATATTTGTTTATACCCATTCACAATTCATTTAATGGTAGCTTTGTTACATTATTTTTTTTCTTTAGAGATATGTTTCTTTCTTTGGGGATTTTTTAAATATTGTTATTTTACAGATGTGCAGTCTTTTTTTTTTAAGTTTTGATTTAAATTCCCATTAGTTAACATACAGTGTAATATTAGTTTCAGTTGTACAATAGAGTGATTCAATACTTCCACACAACACCCAGTACTCATCATAGGTGCACTCCTTGATCCCTACCACCTATTTAACCTATCTCCCACCCACCTCCCTTCTGGCAACCATCAGTTTGTTCTCCACAGTTAAGAGTCTGTTTCTTGGTTTACCTCTCCCTCTTTTTTTCCCCCTTTGCTCATTTGTTTTGTTTCTTAAATTCCACATAAGAGTGAAATCATATGGTATTTGTCTTCCTCTGACTTATTTCACCTAACCTAATACTCTGTAGCTCCATCCATGTTGTTGCAAATGGCAAGATTTTATTCATTTTTTTTAATATTTTATTTATTTGTGTGAGAGAGAGAGAGAGCACAAGCAGAGGGAACTGTAGGCAGAGGGAGAAGTGATTCCCTGCTGGGCAAGGAGCCCGATGAGGGAAGATCCCAGGACCCCGGGATCATGACCTGAGCCGAAGGCAGATGCTTAACCCAGTGAGCCACCCAGGTGTCCCGATTTCATTCTTCTTTATGGCTGTGTAATATTCCATTGTATATACGTACCACAGCTTCTTTATCCATTCATCGGTTGACAGACATGGGCTGTTTCCATAATTTGGCTATTGTAGATAATGCTGCTATAAACATCGGGGTGCATGTATCCCTTTGAATTAGTATTTTTGTATTTGTTGGGTAAATATCTAGTAGTGCAATTGCTGGCATATAGGGTATTTCTATTTTTAATTTTTTAAGGAAACTCTGCACTGTTTTCCGGAGTGGCTCTACCAGTTTGCATTCCCACCAAGAGTGCAAAAGGGTATTGTAATGTACTTATTTTTAAAGCATTTTAACATTGCTTTTTATTTTTATTATTGGAAGTGATTTTAATTCCTGACATTTTTCTTAGCTTCAAATGTTTTTTAAAACTTCAAATTTTGATTTCCAAACTCATGTGAGACTCTTGTTATTACCCCTCTGTCTCTACTTAGCCTTCCATTTATAGAAATTCCACAGGTTCATATGCTGCTGTTGCTATATCCTCAGTCAAAAACGAAGTGTCCCATCCCTATCTCTGAGACCCTGTCTTACAGTGATGAGAAGTATGACATATCTAATCACTGAAACAGCAGGTAGTTTGAACAAGGTCTTGGTTTCTGGGCTCTCTGCTCCTGTTCAGACATGGTGCTTATTTAAGTGGTAGTTAAGACTAATAGTACCACTAATTTTTTAGTTTCAATTCTTGAACAAGGGTGCTCAATCCTTGTGACTTGGTATAGTCTCCAACACAAACAAAAGTCTGCATTTCTGCCATTTCAGCATTCTCGTATACCCTGAGGCCGGTGTGCCTAAAGTTTCAGTCTTTCTTTATCACTATAGACCTCTGTTGGAGGGCTATTGAATTTTTGAGTATGGCTATGTATTTTTCATAATATATAAATATAAATAATTAACTGTGTTGAATGGATAAAGACTTGAAAAATGAAAACTTATCTTTTTTATTTTGACTTTGATGCAAATATTGTTTCCAAAAAAGAGATATTTAACTTTATAGTCAATTAAAATTATTTTTTGCCTTTTATTTTAATTTGAATGATTATTTCTGCCATAATTGTTATATTTTATGTTCCAAAATTACAAAGCCCTTTTTAATAGAAAAATCACTGTGGTGGTTGAATACTTTACATTTAAATTTTTCATACTACTATTTTTTTATTTTGATAATGAAGTGTAGGTTAGGGATAAACTTTATTCCAGGGAACCAAGCAATTATTCAGCATCATTCATTGTCAGTTTCACATTTATCATATATTAAGTTAGTGCATGTATTTGTCTCTTTCTGATATTTTTCATATATTAGAATTTAATAATTAATAATTTATTGCTTGCCCCTACAGTTGGAAAAGTCATTATTTGACTAGAATATTTTTTTTTAAGATTTTATTTATTTATTTGAGAGAGAGAGAGAGAAACAGCATGAGGAGGGAGAGGTCAGAGGGAGAAGAAGGTTCCCCTCTGAGCTGGGAGCCTAATGTGGGACTCGATCCCAGGACTCTGGGATCATGACCTGAGCCGAAAGCATTTGCTTAACCAACTGAGCCACCCAGGCGCCCCTATTTGACTAGAATATTTTATCTTCAGTATATTTTCTACCTGGCTAAAACTAGGATATAGGAAAGTCCTTGTCTTTTCTAATATCCTGTAATTTATTCATATCATGAATATGCTTTTTAAATAAAATAATTCTTAACTTTATTTCCTTTTATTTTGGAGGTATAAAATCATAACATCTACAAATAATGACATTTTGCTTAAATATTCAGTATTTATAACAAAAGTTATGTTTGAGCTGAATTACACTGGAAAGCACTCCTAGCATAATGTTTAACATTGTAGTGTGTGTGGGTAGGATCATAACAAAATTTCCCTCTATTGATTTAGATATGACTACTTCTACTGATTTGCCTTTAGACAATGTTTGTTTTAATTTAGGATACACTATTCATGTATTGTATAGTATTTCTACATTTTATTTTAAATGGATTTTTTGGTTTTAAAAATTAGAAGTGAATTTAAAATTTTACTAACCAATTTTTAGGTAGGTAAGAGCTGATGCATGAGCACGAAATCTGTAATAATGCAGCCTGTGTTCTGGTGTTCATCTTGCCACTCACAGGCAGCATTATTCTAAGTAAATCAATTCCATTAAACTAAACCTTGGATTTTTCATCCAAAAACTATAAGTGATAATGCTCTTATTACATTCTTGTTTTTAATTTGAAGTATAGTTGACATATAACATTATATTAGTGTCAGGGCACAACTAGTGATTTGACACATACATACATTATGAAATGCTCACCATGGTAAGTATAGTTACCATCTGTCACCACACAAATCTAACATCTTACTATTTGTTTTTGGTTTGTCCCAGTTTTGATCTCTCTCTCCCTCCTTTTATGGGGAATATTTTTATTATTCCACTTCCCATTGTTCAATTCACTGGAGATTTTGTATATATACATATATGTATATGTCACATATACATATATGTATATATCATATATTTATGTATAATAAATATGTATAATATATGTATATATCATATAATATATTTATATGATATATGTATATATACACAAAGATACACATTTATATGTATATGGACTGATTTATGGACTCAAGTTGTCATATATTTTAATTCTATGTGTATAAGCCAACAATATTTATTGTTGTTTTAAATAGTCAATGTCCATTTGTATTTATAAACATTTATAGGCATTTTATTCACTTTTATTTGCTCTTAGGATAATTTTTTCCTGTTTGACTTTCAGTATTTCCATTATTGGATGATGATGGCAGCCAATTCTTTTGGTTTTCCTTTGTCAGAAAATACCTTAATTTTATTTAAACATCAATATCTGAATATTGAATTTTAAGTGTGCAGTTATTTCCCCCCCTTCCCCTGCTTCTTTTATGATTTTGACTTTGGTTTTCAACATTTTTTTTTTTTTTACTATGATATGCTTAAGTGTGTGTTTGTGTGTGTGTGTGTATGTGTGGTATTTGCTTTTTTGCATTCATCCTGTTTGAGGTTTGTAATTTTTTTCCATCTGTGGGTGATATCTTTTGTGAGATTCTTGGACATATGTCTTCAAATATTGCCTCTACTTAAACATCTTCACCCGGTCCTTCTGATATTCTTTCTTTTTTTTTTTTAAGATTTTATTTATTCATTTTAGAAAGAGAGCGAGCAAGTGAGCAGGCGAAAGAGCACAAGCAGCAGAGGGAGAGGAAGAAGCTGGCTCCACACTGAGCAGAAAGCCTGATGTGGGGCTTGATCCCAGGACCCTGTGATCATGACCTGACCTGAAGGCAGATGCTTAACTGACCAAGCCACCCAGGCACCCCGTGATATTCTAATTACATATATTAGAATTTTTCATTATACCATTCTTGTCTTTAATGTTTTCTCTGTTTTCCCTCCATTGTTTTTTCAAACTTCAGTTGTATATTTTCTTTTGATTTGTCTTCCAGTTCACTGACTCTTTCTTCAGCTGTCTTTAATCTTCTCAAACATCTGCTGAGTTCTTAATTTCAATTATTCTATTTTCAGGTCTGTATTTTTTATTTTATTCTTAATTATAGTTTTATTTTGTCTGACATAGTTCTCTATCTTGTCATATATTTTCTTAAAACTGGTAATTATAGATATTTTTAAGCCTGTGTTAATAACTTCTATTTGTGCATCTCCCAGGGATTTATTTCCACTTCCCATTTTATTCTCTTCAATTTTCAGTGAATTATTGTCTTTCCATATAGCAGGTTACATCAGATACTGCATACAAAAGTTATAGTAAAAATGACATTTTGGTTGAGATTATATTCCTCCTCCTATATTTACATTTTCTTCTGCTTGGCTGCTATTTTAAGGGAAAATTGCTTCAACTCAGTTAAATTGAGTGGTTAGAGATCTGGCTCCAGTCTTGATTGTTCTATTTCTGTTTTGCATTATTGATAGGATTAGGCAGCCTTCTCAGCCTTCAGTTATCATTTTGACTTTCAGAATTGGCAATAAGTCAAGGAGGAAAATGCTTCAAATTATGGATTTACCTCTCTGGATCCTCCTTATTTTCAAAATCTTGGTCCTTAAAATTCTCACTGCCTTGATAAGCTTGCTAGTACTTTCAAATTTATTTTTTATATGTAATTTTTCCATTTTTATTGGTTGTTTTCATCAAGAGAGTTGATTCAGAACAGTATCCTCTCATTTGTGGAAGGAGAATGCTTAAAATTTTTGTGTGAAGTATAACTTTTATTTTCAAATTCATACAACTTTGTACTATTTGCAAAAAATATCAATACTTGTATATAAATTCACGTGTGTGTGTGTGTTTTAAATACTCTCTATATTAATATCAGTGACTAGAAAGAGGCTTTCATGTAATCCCCTGGCTTTGCATTCTCACTAGCACACTAAAACATACCTCAGGAACCAAAATATCCCATTTCCAGAAGTCAGTAAGTTAATTGAGGGGTTAAGTGAGCAATAAGTTCATCTCCTTCAAGGGGTGGCATATCAGTTTAATAGTTCAGAAGCTAACTGAACTATAGAAATGATAATGGAGGGGAGCCTTGGTGGCTCAGTCCTCTGCCTTCAGCTCAGGTCATGATCCTGGTATCCTGGCGGCACTCCCTGCTCAGTGGGGAGTCTGCTTCTCCCTGTCCCTCTGACCCTCCCCTCCACTCATGCTCTCTCATGCCCTCTCTCTCTCTGTCAAATAAGTAGTTAAAATCTTTAAAAATTAAAACAAAAATAAAATAAATACATCAATTTTTTCCCCACATCTTTTGTTGTACTCATTGATTCAAATGTCTACTTTTACCTAATTTATTCACTTCTTAGCACTAACCCAGGAAGGAGAGAAGATCCTGAATTCAGAGCAGTTAGAAAAGAGAAACAGAATATAAATAAAAATTATATTAAATTAAGCCATATGCTATGATAAATGATGTTAAGAAAATTGTGGACTCTCTGCAAGATATCAGCTGCATCATTTGACATCATTTATGAAATTAACTCAGCTCTAGATGTTGGCACATGAATAACTGTGTCATTTCTTGCATGCTTAGAAGTGCTCTCCAAACACAAAAGAGAAAAGTGGGCAAAATAAGTGATCTAATGTGGTATTTTCCAAAAGGTAGGACATGTGGTTCCAAAGTATGGAATTAAACAATATTAAATCACAGATGGAAAGAGTTATTCACTTTTAAAAATTTCTTTCAATACTATCTCAAGAAAAAAATCTTAGTTTAATTTTTGCTAGTTTTAAGGCATCTTTTGCTTACTAATCCCTCCTCTGAACAAAGAAAGTGCAGATTTCCAGCTCTGAGCACTTGGAAGGCTGCAGTATCTAGCTAAAATTTAAATGACATTGCCCTTTTCTGTTGTTCTGTTTTTAGTGCATTTGTTTGTAATGTTATATTCTATTTATCACAACTGGTACAAGTTTTCCTTCTGTGGCAGTGTTTTTTTTTGGGGGGGGGGTTTACTTTTAAAGTTAGTGTGTGAGTTAAAAAATGAATCAATACAAAATATTAACTAGTAGGTTGAATTATGTGAAATTCTCAATATTCACCCATTTTTGACCTACAAAAATTGGCAATATTATGAAGCTAAAACTAACTATAATACTATAGGTAGTATGTAATGAGAGAAAGTATGTGGTGATGTTCTGGGGATGTCTGACATCTGAGAATACTAATATAATAATGAGTGCCTCCAACAGGAGCTCGTATGATTAACAGTTGACAAGAAGAACCTCTTCCTTTAGCCTCTTTTTCTATGTTCAAATCATGTTTTTTTTTTTTTAACAAGGAGAGTGATGCTACTTTGATTCTAGCTTTGGAGCCAGCCATGACCCATAAAGTGTCATTCTCTAATCTAGCATATTATTTCACCAGATATTGAAAAGAACTACCAAGATTAGAGGTTGAACTGTGTGCTATGGGTCATGAGCCCAAACATTATTTCAATATATAATTGACTGGCATATCCCAAACCTTGAGATTATTGAGAGGAAGTTACTTTATAATACAAAAGGCATAATATTCTAGTTAAAACCATAGGGTGAACTGAGCAAAGACCAGAGGAAAGCAAACTTGTTAACAAAGTTGATCTTCATCCATTACCAAGCTTCCACAAACAAATCCTTACTTCTGTTATAACTCAGCTATTTAGTCTTATTGCTAGATGAATTATATCAAGAAATTATAGAAGGAAATTGTTCACAACCAAAAGGCCTGGTGTAGTATACAAATGGAAAAAAGAATTCAGAGCTATCAATATATATAATCTCTGAAAGTGATACATCAGTGCTAAAAAGCAGAAAGTGATGAGATGAAAAATCAAATTATAAATGCATTCCAAAAATGTGAGAAAATGAAAATGGAAAGCGAACTTGAGGGGTAGCTCTTAAGAAGGAAAAGAATTAACTCCTCTATCATTAAACCATCTTTCCTTGGCCAGAGAAGTTACCCAGACCTCTCACCTATGGCCATGAAAATTGATGTAATGTTACATATACATCTTAAATGCAAAATGAAGGAAGAAAGTAAATAACTGAGGCCACAATTTCCAAACCAAGAGAAAGAGAAAATGGGACATCATAAAACTATACAAGCAAAGAAGAAAATCAATAAAATTCAATGCAGCACATCTTCCCGCTCACTTCTGAGCACGCAAAGTTTGCTCATCTGGAATGCACCAGGTGTACAGTATGTGCTATAAATCTTTCAAGTCTTCAGAAATATGATCTATCATTGGAAGCACTGGAAAATACCAGTTGGCTTCACTAATTGTGGTTTCCGCTTCCTTCCAAACTTGGGTATTGACCAGCATCCTGGGGGCTTTGGTTCATGTTAGCACCAACAGTACATTTAGAGAGGAGGTAGACATTAAGGACAGTGTTCTTCACATAAATTTCTAGTTCTCACTCTTGTAATCCTGATTCAGAGAATCTGAAGGTGTGTGGTCTCTTTTACTCCTCCTTCAGGTAGAGCAATCCCATTTCTATACCAAGATATTAAGTACAAAATCTCACTCCATTCCTGGTTATTGAATATTTTCATGATTTTAAAATTACCTAAGAGTAATTTTTAGAATTAACTCTCTATCAAAATCATCCTGGAAGATTTTTTTTATTAATGTACATTTCTGAGCCCAACCTTCAACCCAAATAAATGATACACTCTGGGAGTTTTTATAAATCTGCATTAAAAAAATATTCTGATACAGCTTGTCGAAGAACCACATTTGAGCACCATTGTGTAGAAGTACTCATCTCTCCTCTTTATCTTTAAAATGGGTAAGATTCAATACCATCTTCTCTACCTTTGGGGAAAACAAACCAACAAAAAACTGAAACAAAAACAAAAACCTTTAAAACTTTTCCCCATCTCTCAAAAAGGTGTGAGAACGCCTCACCTTAATTAGTCGTACCTCTTCCAAATATATTTTTCAAATATTTTACCCACTCTGCTTTGATCTCTTCCTAAATCCTAATGTCTTATAGCTATTAAATTCCAACATAAATATGACACTATATAAAATAATCCCTAGTACTGAAGGCTGTTTAGCCTTTCCAGACATCACATTTCTTCTAGTCTGAATATATATTAAGAAAACTAGAAACATATTTCTACTATTGAGCCTAATAGGCTGACAAAAAACTGCTTAAAATTTCTTAGACATTGAGCATTACAAAGAAAAGCAAACTGCAATATTCCAAATTTCTCAAGTGTCTCATTATAAGCATTCCCCCATGTTACTTAAAGACATTTCAGAGAATTCCAATAATATCCCTGTGTTTGGATCAAGACCCTAGCAGAATCCACTGTTCTTCTTCCTGCTGGCTGGGATTTTGTCTAGTAAAGATGCTCTATTGAGATGCTCTGTTGTATGGCCTAGGGGGAGGGTACTGAATCTCTTCCACATTTAAATTTTTTTATCAAACCTGTTACTTTCATGGATCCTTCTCACTTTATCCTACCTTATAGGTGTATCAGGATGGGTTCAAAATGCCAAGTTATATTTTTACTGTACCCCACACTATATGAGTTCCTTGGCTAGGTGGAAAGTAGCATGAATGAGTCAGGTGGCCTGTACTCATCTCTGTTAGTAAGCTATATGGCAGGGTAGTCTACTTACCTCTCTGGTCCCTAACGTCCTTAACTTTCTATAAATGGCATTGGTCAAGACAAGTCCATAATGAATGGATAAAGAAGTTGGGAGATATATATGTAATGGATATGTGGTATATATATGTATATATATATATATACACACATATATATACAATGGAATATTACTCAGCCATAAAAATGTTTATATATTCATTCTCCCATTGATAGATATTTGAATTGGATCCAAGCACTGCTTTAAAAATTCTTATACACTTCTCTTCTTGCCCATGTGCATGAATTTTTCAAAAGTATATATTATAAAGAAACAGACCTTAAGATATTCTCATCTTCAACTTTGCCAGGTAATGCCAAATTACCTGACATTCCAAAATTGGTTGTATCAATGCATAATGCAATAAGCAGCATATGAAAATCCATGTTCTAGATTTCATCAATACTTGTTTTTCCAAATTTTTATATTTTTTTTGTCAGTTTGGTGTGTTAAACATTTACTTCACCTGCACTACCACTACTAATTAGAGTTAGATTGCATATGAAGATTCACAGAACCCCAAATGATAATGCTCACAAATCTGTATTTGTCCAGGGATGATAAGCATGAGTTCTAATTGTCCTCTCCCTGTAAGGGTCATACTGAATGCACTTTTTCTATCAATCAGGAACCGCAGGTATGTACATGGCACACTTCAGAAAAAGGAAGCTCAACATAAAGGTTCATCCAGTCTTATACCGTCTTGATCAGATAGGCATTGTTCTTGTCACATAAGTAGTATCAATGGCAGAAATTTCTGGGGATCTCACTAAAACCAAGTACAAATCATTAGTGCCCTTGCTATTAATAAACAATGGTGACAAGCCGACATAGACTACCCCAAACTCCTTGGATCCATGATTACAAACAACACTATTAATCAGCATGTTTTATAACTTGTCTGGGAACCAATGTCATACTGGTACATTTTGATTTTACTGAAACAGTTCAGGCCAATTCCAGCCCTTTATACATCAACATTCTTGTAATTTGTAATTTCCTGATGATGAGTGGAGAAATTCATATATTTATTGGCCACTTGAAATTTTTCATGGAATTCCTGCTTGTGCTTTTCGATCATTTTTTCCCTCTTGAATTTTGCGTGTGTGTGTGTGTTGATTTTTAGGAGTCTTTTACATATTTTGAATGCTAATTCTTTTCTACAATTTGCTCTCTTGTCTATAAATTCAAGTTGTCATTTATAGATCATTCATAGTTCTTCCTTTTATATTTTTGTTCTCTGTCTGTACTACATTTCAAGTATTTTATTCCAATTTATCGTCTAATTCACTAATTCTCTTTTCAGTTATGCTTAACTTACTATCTAACTCATTGCATTCATTAACTATTGCTACGTAAAAACAACCCCAAACTCAGTAGCTTAAACCAATGGCCATTTATTGTCACCCACAAGTCTATGAATTGTTTAGAAATTGGCTGATGTGGGCTGAGCTCAGCTCAAAACTGATTCCAGATACATGTAGATCAACTGGGGGTTGGTAAACCTAGGCTTAGCTTGGCTAAGGGAGTTCCACTGGGATGACTTTGTTCCATGTAGTATTCATCCCTTACATATTTTTTTTGTGATGATGTCAGGAATATAAGAGGACCAGTGGAAACATTGGGGAGGTTATGTGCTATGGTGAGTGCTGTGAATTGTGTAAGACTGATGAATCACAGACCTGTACCCATGATACAAATAATACATTATATGCTAATAAAAAATAAAATAAAATAAAAATAAATTAAAAGAAAAACAACAACAACCTCATAAGGCCTGATTTCAGAACTGGCAGTATTCACTTCCACCTTAGAATATTAGCTATGCTGAATACCATGGCTGATTTCACAGTTAAGATACAAGAAAATATACTATAGCCCAAGTGAAGAAATTGCCCAGTCCTATGACAAATGGTGTTGATGTTAGGAAGACTGAAGAAGGCAGGTAGTTATGCAATCTACCACATTCATACAGAGTTGTGATGGTTAATTTGTGTGTCAAGTTAACTGGGCCACAATGCCCAGTTGTTTAGTCAAACATTATTCTGGACATTTCTGTGAAAGTTGGTTTTTTGTTTTTTTTTTTTCCCTGAATGAGATTAACATTTAACTAGATGAGCTTTGAGTAGAGCAGATAGCCCTCCATAATATGGGTGAATCTCTTCCATTCATTTGAAGACCTGAATAGAACAGAAGGCTGACTTTCACAGAGCAAGAAGGAACTTCACTAGCAGATGGCCTTAGGACTTGAACTACAACCTCAGCTCTTCCCCTGTCTCCAGCCTCCTGGCTCATTCTGCAGATTTTGGACTTGCCAGTCTCCATAATTGTGTGAGCCAATTCTTTCAAATAAATTCTTTCTATATAGATAGATAGATAGATGATAGATGATAGCTAGCTAGCTAGCTAGATATAGATAGATAGAAAGATAGACACATATTTACACCCTATCCTACTGGTTCTATATCTCTGTAGAACCATAATATGAGAGGGTTATTTTTTTTCTTTTTTGTTTTTTTGAGAGGGTTCTTTTTATCTTATTTGTAGAATTATATCAGATTATTTTCCAAAATCTGCTTTATCATTTTGATTCTATTTTACCTCTTGAAATATATACTACTTAATACATTTAAATATATTTACCACTGTGAATTTTGATATATATTTAATATATTTAGCACTCATTTTTATGATTCCAAGATCTGAAGTCTTTGCTTATCTGAGCCTGTAGTTTTTTCTACAGACCTTCATTTTGTATTATTTCTTTTTTCTGTCTGCCTCCTTTCAAGATTTTTCTTTGTCTTTGATTTTGTTTTCAGCTTGACTATTATATGCATAGGTGTAAAGTTCTTTAAATATTTATTTATTTATTTATTCATTGGTGTTTATCTTACTTGGTGTTTTCTGAGCTTCTTGGATCCTTCTGATTTGGTGTCTATTAATTTTGGGAAATTCTCAGCCATTATTATTTCAAACGTTCTTCTCATCCTTTCTTTTTTCTGGTATTCCAATACACATATGTGCCACTTCTGATAATTGCCCCACAGTTCTTGTCCCACAGTTCTTAGATATTTTGTTCCCTTACTTAAAATTCTTTTTGTCTTGGCATTTCAGTTTTAGAAGTTCCTATACAAATATCTTCAAGCTCACTGATTCTTTTCACAGCAATGTCCAGTCTCTTGATAAGCCCATCAAAGGCATTCTTCATTTCTATTACAGTGTATTTTATTTCTAGCAATTATTGTGGATTTTTTTTTTTAGAATTTCCATCTCTCTGTTCACATTACATTTGTTCTTACATGGTTTCCAGTTTTCCATTACTGTCCTTAGCATTTTAATCAAAGGTATTTTAAATTTCTAGTCTGATAATTCCAAAATCTGTTTGGGTTTGGTTTTGATGTTTACTTGGGTTTATTTATTTTTTTTTAAGATTTTATTTATTTATTTGAGAGAGAATGAGAGAGAGAGAGAGAGCGTGAAGGGGGGAGGGTCAGAGGGAGAAGTACACTCCCTGCTGAGCAGGGAGCCTGATGCAGAACTCGATCCCAGGACTCCAGGATCATGACCTGAGCCAAAGACAGCCGCCCAGCCAACTGAGCCACCCAGGCGCCCTACTTTGTTGGGGTTTTTTAATGCATTTTTAGACTTTTAACATGCCTTGTAATGTTTTGTTGAAAGCCAGAAGTCATAGATCACATAAAAGGAACTGAGTAAATAGTTCTTCAGTGTGAGACCTATGTTTATTCCTTTAGGAGTTAGCCTATGTTTACTGTTTGCTAAAGTTATCAGAATCTGACTTTTTTTTTTACTATCCTTGTTTTTTTTTTTTTAAGATTTTATTTATTTATTTGAGAGAGAGAGAATGAGAGAGAGCACATGAGAGGGGGGGAGGGTCAGAGGGAGAAGCAGACTCCCTGCCGAGCAGGGAGCCCGATGTGGGACTCGATCCAGGGACTCCAGGATCATGACCTGAGCCAAAGACAGTCGCCCAGCCAACTGAGCCACCCAGGCGCCCTACTTTGTTGGGGTTTTTTAATGCATTTTTAGACTTTTAACATGTTTCGTAATGTTTTGTTGAAAGCCAGAAGTCATAGATCACATAAAAGGAATTGAGTAAATAGTTCTTCAGTGTGAGGCCTATGCTTATTCCTTTAGGAGTTAGCCTATGTTTACTGTTTGCTAAAGCTATCAGAATCTGACTTTTTTTTTTTTTTACTATCCTTGTTTTTAATCTCCTGTGATGTTCATTGGGTTTCACAGAAGCTCCTTCTTAAATAGGATCTGAGGCTTCCAGTTCTTTTAGTTGAAATACACTGTTACACAGAAGCCTGACTGATGCGGTGGTAAGGTGTGGGAGGAGGGAAAGCATCCTATAATCCTCTGATTGGATCTCTGTGTTTTAGTGACCCTATGCCCCTTGGCTGTGACCCTCAAAAGTGCTATTCAACATTCTTCCTCTCTCTTAGGTAAAAAAGAAGGCTACAGGGGCCTGGAGTGAGGTATTTCCCTTTCTACGGATAAGTTAGGCTCTGGTAAAACTCAAGTTGGGTAGATAATGGCAGAATAGTTTCCTTGGGCAAATAAGGGCCATCCTTTGTTGAAGAGAAGAGAATGAGCTGGGCATATTTCAAAATGCTTACTTTCCCTTGCAAAAGGAGATTTCTCTAATCTTCGCCTTGAGAACTGAGTAGGGCTCCTGAAAGTAAAACTTACAAAAGTGTGGGAGCCCCTGGGGGCACCTGGGTGGCTCAGTCGTTAAGGGGCTGCCTTCGGCTCAGGTCATGATCACAGAGTCCTGGGATCGAGCCCCGAATCAGGTTCCCTGCTCAGCAGAAAGCCTGCTTCTCCCTCTCCCACTCCCCCTGCTTGTGTTTCCTCTCTCGCTGTGTCTCTCTCTGTCAAATAAATAAATAAAATCTTAAAAAAAAAAAAAAAAAGTGTGGGAACCCCTGAAAGGCCAGGCCCCTGGAGCTTTAACTCCCAGACTAGTCCACATTCAACCTCTGGTAATTCATCAATCGCATTTTAAATGGTCTTGTGGGCACGGGCTCTAGCAGCAGGCTTCTGCTTTAGGTAAGCAGAAGGTAATGTGGTTCTTGGTATCCACTTCTCTGTCCAATTTGGGAGGCACCAGTTTGTCCTTTGACCTCAGTTCTCTAATGGATTTAAGGAAAGTTGTTTATTTTCAGTTTGTTCAGCTTTTTTCATTTGAGAAGGGAATGATGACATTCAAGCTCCCTATATGTTAGACCAGAAACCACATACATATCTTCATGAGTTTCTTTTTAAATTTTCTGTAAAAACTTCCTTTGGAGTTTTATCTATAGAATTCTATAATATCTGGGCTGGGAATGCATTCCTGGAGTGAGGATTTGCATTTGTTTCTGCCAGACCCTTCAGGGAACTCTAGCCCCCAAAATATTTTACATAATTTCTTGATTCAGGATTCTTAGGTACTCTAGATCCTCATTTTCAACTTGTGTGATGGGTAATATCTAGTTTATTTATTTTTTGGTGGGGGGTAATATATAGTTCAGAACTTTTAGTGAAAACTTTTAAAATTTTATCTCACCTATAAGATTCAAGGCTGTGAAGGCTGTGATTGACAAGTTTCTTTGCTTTCTCCCTTCACATGTCATGTAGATATAGATACAGATATAGATACAGATATAGATATAGATATAGATATATTTTGTAATTCACCCTTTTTCTGAGGAGTATCCTATCACAAATCCCAGATTTAAGTGTGACTGTGGTGAATCTGTACTTGCATGGGGCCAAAACTTTTTCTCCTCTTCTCCGCATGCCTGTTAAAAGAAAGACTGTAGCTCACTGGAAGTCTCCAGGTACTTTTACAAAAACCTCCATTTTATTACACTGTATTCCTGATCCCACTTTTTTTCTGTTCTTTGATGCTTCTCCCATTTTTTTGAGTAATAAAATATACATTTAAACATTAAATAAACTCGCTTCCCATTTTTAATAGAAGGAATGCATTTAGTGTTGTGTGGCCCACAGTATTGCTAAGATAGAGGTCTAGTTCAGGTTTTATCTGTTTATATACTAGAATGTTTTTTTAATAATATGCTTTGGATAAATGCCTCCATGACTACAAAAATGTTAAAAGTCATTAAGTTAGAAAATCTCTGACTATTTCTTCATCTAAATTCAGCATTGTGGTTAAAAGTAAGAGCTTTGGAGCCAGACTAAGTAAGTTTGATTTCCCATTCTGCTAATCATTGCCTTGAGTGTCCTCAGGGTAGTTACTCAAGCTTTTCTGTACTTCAAGTTTTTCATCTATAAAATGAACATTATGGTAACACCTACTTCATAGGGTCATAGGAGGAGTAAATGAGTTAAGATATTAAAAATACTTAAGATATTAGGGAGGGTATGTGCTGTGGTGAGGGCTGTGAATTGTGTAAGACTAATGAATCACAGACCTGTACCCCTGAAACAGATAATACATGTTAATTAAAAAAATAAATAAATAAAAATACTTAAAATGTTGAGTATCACATTGCAATCTTTCAATAAACCTCAACTACAACACTATTCCTATAGTTTATTTTTATTGTTATTTATAATTACTGCTGTTTTAGGATTGTTCCTAAATGGCTGTCATATACTGAATGCTTGTATCCCCCCAAATTCATACGTTGAAGCCTTAATCCACAACGTGATGGTATTGGCAGTTAGGGTCTTTGGGCAGTAATTAAGGTTAGATGAGGTAATAAGGGTGATGCCCTCATGATGAGATTTGTGACCTTATAACAAGAGGAAGGGACATAAGAGTTCCTTCTCTCTCTGTGTCTCTCTCTCTGAGCCCACACTGAAAGAAGATAGCTGTCTACAAGCCAGGAAGCAGGCACTCACCAGATACTTAATCTGAAGACACCTCAATCATGAATTTCCCGGTGCTCAACTGTAAGAAACACTTACCTATTGTTTAAGCAACCTAGTCTACAGTATTTTGTTACAGAAGCCTAAGCAGACTAAGATACTGGATATTTAATGATCATTAGTAGAGCTCTGTTCTTGCACTAATATGTAAGAAAAATTATTCATCTTTTTGGAATGTACTACCTGGCTAAAGTTATTGTTTCTAAATGAGATGAGCTGGCCACACACAGGACACCTGGAAGTAGACACTTTTGCACACAAAAAAGTGAACACCCCCTTCAGGTACAATTGTATATACTGTCTTATGAAACTACCTTGCTCAAACCTGGTGTTTTCCTTTCATCTAAGGACAGAATTGCATATTCTTTGTAGGCTTTCTAGCCATCCAGGGACTGAACAGCTGTACTGCCATTTCCTGGTTTAATGTCTTTATACCCCCAGGCAATAAGAAGGCGGCTTTCTAGGTACGATCAGTGACATGTAACAGATTGGTCTCTGACACATCTACCTGGATTTATGCTTCTAATTTTTCCCTAGCATCACAGCATCACATCTCTGAGAGCCAAAACTATCCGTGCCTTCTCATATTCATTCATTCACTTCATGTTTGTTATTTACCAGTTTTACAATATGTGTTCTGCTTGGCATTTGTGACACTGTGTTAAGACAAAATCCCTCTAAGGAAAGTCACAATCTAGTGAGGAAACTCATCCAGAACAAGAACATGGACACAGACTATGGAAGTCTATGGTTGCCTGCGGGGTGGGGGGCAGAAGAAATAAAGGCTTCACTGAGTGGAAGTGATATTTCACCTAGCTATTGGAGAGAAAAGGAAGTACATTTTCAGCAAAGTGAATATTATATGCAAATGTATATGTGTCAATCATTTGGATAGTATGGCACACTTGGGCTTCAGTGAGCAAATTCATATGACTGGAGTGTAAGATGTGTTTGGGAGGAGAGGCACAAAAATTGAATCAAAAAGTTGTATGGAGAGCAGAGACCTCATATGATAGGTTTGGGGCTTAGCCTTGGGGGAGGCAAATCTTCACAGCAGAGAGTTAAGCAGAGAAGGACCCAATCAAATTAGTTTTTAGGAAAAAGTTAGTGTAGAATGGGACAGAGTTCTCATGTTGGAGACCAATTAGGGGGCAGCTATGGTGATCCAGGTCTGAGCACAGGCAGAGTCAGTGAGGATAGATATGAGGACAGATTTGAAAGACATCAACAGGCAGAAATTACAGGACTAGGTGAGTGATTATAAATGAAGGATGAGAAAAGCAGGGCAGAGTGCAGAAATGTTTCCATTGTGGATGGCATATTTAACTGACAGAGAGAATACAAAAGTGAAAGCATGAGAAAAGCACTAATTTGTTTCTAATCCTTTACAAGGAAAATTTGGGCAAGGATTGGTCAAGTAACCACAAAGGCCTTTATAGCCTTGAGTTTCAGGACCCTCTGTGGCCCAGGCTTGCTGCTGTGCTGTCTTTCTTTAGAGCAGACCTCAGGGACTCCACCTACTCCCTGCTCTCCAAAGCTGCCAATGTCAACTCTGTCCCTGGAGGGTCCTCTCGCCTCCAGCTTCACGGCAGAAAGCAAGTCTCCTCAGCTTCCTCCTTCCTTCCATTCCCCAAAGACAAGTACACAGGACATTTTTTTTTTAATTACTATTAATCACCACAGGGAAACAGAGAAGAACAATAAGAAACACAAGAGCCTTGTAATTACAAGGCTTAAGAAATCATACAGACTTCTTTATTCTTCTATTACTGAGAATGTAACAGAGAGCCAGTCCTCGCTCCTTCCCCACATTTTATTCAACCTTTATTCCTAGGGGTAGAGTTTAGCAATCTCCTCAAGGGAGTCTAGCGCCAATCCTTGAAGAAGAGGGCATGCTGACTACTTTCTCAGGAAAGCCCTTTTCTTTAAGCAACTGGCTTGAATTCCTTCGCATCTGCCCATTAATTCAACAAATGTTTACTGAATACTCCGCTCTCCTCCAGGCACCATGCTAGGCTGGGGATACGGTAGTGGAAACGACACAGCTCCTGCCCTGGGGGGCTTATCTAGCAGTGGTAGAAGAAATTGAATGCATATGTATTTATTAGGCAGTGTCCTTTTCCTGAGTGAACAGTATATTCAGATTACCTTTATGGTGGCAGGGATGTTTTTCATTTTGTTTTGTTTGCTGCATTCCCATCACCAAGAATAGTGCTTGGCACATAGTGGATGCACAATAAATATGCTTTAAATCATGAAATGTCCTATGCCAAAACCACAAAGGTCTTCTATCATTTCCTCAAATGAACTAATTTCTTTTGTGATTGAGGTGTTCAAAAATACCCCTATAAAAATTATATTCCTCATATTCATAAAACCATTAATAAAAAAGTAATTCATTTATTGGAATTGATTTTACTTCCTTCACAACTTCACTCTTGTTCTGTGATGTGTATTAAAAATATCAAGTAGTGAGTCGCACTAGGATTTATCCTGCCTGCTATATGCCCTAGACATGGGGGATGGAGAGGTAGGGGAGGAGGCAATCATTACGAGGACTTCAAGACATCACCAGGCTTCTTATACTGAGTTTAGTCTGTTCGGGGTCCATACTTGAGGCAGATTGTATTTTCCAAAAGTGACAGATTGTATTTTCCAACAATATCTCCCAACACATGCTCTTCTTTCAATGTGGTTTTGACACTCTTCCCATTAAGAGGTGGGGTCTCAGTTCCCTCTCCTTGAATCTGGGTGGTCTCGTGACTATGACAAAAATGATGCTACATGACTTCTGAGGCTAGGCTACAAAGGCAACATAGGTTTTGCCTGGTTCTCTTGGGGCACTTACCTCTGGATGCCCGTGAAACCATATTAGCAGTCTGACTTCAAATCACCATGCTGTGAGGAAGCTCAAACTAGCCTACAAGGAGAGACTAACTGCAATGGGAGGATAGTGAAACTCCCTGAAGAGAGATGCCCATGTAGCTTCTGGCTTCTTCACCTCCCTGTTGTCCTAACACCCACTTCTGATGGCAACCACCTGAGTGACTGGAGCCAGAACTGCCCAGCTGAGACTTTCCCAAATTCCTGATCCATAGAAACCTTGAAAGTTCAGTGTCTCAGTATTCATTTCTTACTGAGTTTTTAACAGGATTCAAGCATATGTTCATTCTTTCTTCCTGTCTTTGTTTCTTTCATTCTTATTCTTTTTTTCTTTCTCTGAATGCTCTTTTACTTTTTTCTCTAACTGAAAGATGCCCCCTGAGAACTCTGGTTCCCCACTTCTCTCAACCACAGACTAGATTTCTCCCAATTCTACATACCTTGTAACATTTAAATGGTGTCTGTCCCCTCCTAACTCCCCATTGCTTCTTTCAAACCCTTTTCCTCCTTCAAAGACTCCAACTGGAGTGCCTGGGTAGCACAGGTGGTTAAGCAGCCAACTCTTGGTTTTAGCTCAGGCCCAATCTCAGGATCCTAAGATTGAGCCCCACATAGGGCTCTGTGCTCAGTATTGAATCTGCTTCAGATTCTCTCTCCCTCTGCTCCTCCTGCTCATTCTCTCTCTCTCTAATAAATAAATCAATCTTTGTTTTAAAAAGACCCCAACTTCTTTAATGTTCATATTATCAGACATTATCATCTACTCTGCTTTTTGGTGTTGTCATTTATCATTTCAGTCCTTCCTTCCCATTTATAGATGAACATTACTTTTCATTATCACTGTAGTCATCATTTTTGACCCTAAACATGAACAGAACAGATTTAACCAACATGTTTACCTCTCACATCTTCTAAGTCCTTCACCAAAAATATCTTCCACATCACTTCAGCCTCTCAGGTGATTATACTCTGAGGTTTATACCAATAGTTCTCTCTCTTTCTCTTTCTCTGTCTTCCTCTCCCTCCCTCTCTCTCTCTCTGTCTTTGCCACTTTCTGTCTACAATCAAAACCTCCTTTCCTTTCAGTCATTTTTTTTCTTGAACTCCCACTCTAGCAATTATTTAATAGCATTGAGCTTTCTAATCCACATCCTAGCTAGGTGAGCTTAGGCAAGTTGTTCGATCTCTCTATGGCTCAGTTTTCTGTTTGTAAAATTAGGAAAATAGCCTACATATCAGGATTGTTGTGAAAAATAAGCAATTACTATATGTGAAGTCTTGGAAGGGTAGAAAATAAGCTCTGTATGGTATTAGCTATTATTTTTCAGAGTTAGATACACTCTTACATGCTGGAGTAATACTTTATGCATAGCTCTGTTACAGCTCTAATCACATTGTATTTTTGTATATTTTCCCACTGAGTTGGGAGCTCTCTGAGGACAGGTATTATATTCTCTGTTCTCTTGAGTCGATAGCAGAGTGCCCAGTACTTAGTAAGCATGAAATGTGTGTTGGTTGATCAGTTAATTCCCATGAGATATACAACATCACTATCCTGTGTCTTTCAGTATGAAAAAGGAATACATTATGGTGTCACAATTTCTTAAAAACCTGGGGAACAAATAAAGAAATACAAAAGTCATTCCTAAACTCCTAGGTCCATGCTACCAAGAGCAAAGAAGAGTGATTCTGAGAAGAAAATGTTATTCTGAAGTTGCTTTGCTTTATTTAAAATCTCAATATATTACAGTAATTAAACTGCTTCATGACATCATCGAAATCCTGTAAGGCTTAATTAATGTCTGTAAAGCCTTTTGCAATCCTCAGATGAAAGGCACCAGAAAAGTATAAGGAATCATTATTATTATCACTGATGCCATCTTAAATGACTGCGAACAGTTTGTTTCACTTGGATTTGTTGATTAAATCCTAGCTATGACCATGCAGAAACACAAGTAAAATTCATTCCTTCAGTGTAGCTCAGTTTGTCTTTAGAAGGTTGAAGACATGTATAAATATGTAATTTTTCAGTGCAACTATTTTTCAAAGAGACAATACTTAAAATTATGTTAAATGAAGGGATAAAGCCAAAGCATGAGACTGGGCCATTGACCTCAGCTATACCATCTTGCAAAATGTCTTCCCATGAACTTGGGAGTCAGGAAGACCTGGGTTGGAAACCTAGCTCTATAGCTTACTTTCTTTGTAATTTTGGGTAAATAGCTTAGTATCTCTGCCTCCCCCACTAATCCGTAAACTTTGTGGAATCCACGGGCTATGTCTGTCTAGTACAAGACTCTTACCAAGTGCTGAGCATAGAGTCTGGCACATAATATGTGTTCATTATGTATTTTTTTAATGTATAAGCAATTGTATGTATAACTATTCATATTAAACAGTTAAAATACAATGTCACAAGTATTTGAAAGATTGATCACCTCCATCTTTTGAAGTGCAATTATTCCATCATCCACAACAAACTTGTTCCCCAAGAGTTCTGGATAACTGGATTTTCCTATGTTGTTTCCATGACTAACAATTCTGATTTTGAAGGATACTCAATCATAAGTCATATCAAAGGCTTTACCTAAGATATTCTGTTCATCTATTGCTGCATAAAAAAAAAACAAACCCTCAAACTTTAGTAGTGTAAAACATCTGTTTTATTATGCTCACAATTCAGACAGGTTAGAATAAGAATGTCTCATCCCTGCTTCCTGATAACTGGGAGTCAGTGAATGTGGTTCAAGTGGATTTACCTGGAATGGATCATTGAGGGCCATACATTAAAAACCAGTTTTATCAGGTGCACGCTTCAATTCTTCTCCATATTGTGTCTCCTGGGACTAAAATGTCCAAGAGTGCATCTTAATTCAAAACTCTGGTCCCTGGGTTGGTATGTCTGAGACCATTGGGGCAAGGTGGTATCCTTCTCTCTCCATGCAGCCTCTTCACATAGCTAGCTTGGGCTTCCCTAAAGAGTGGTGTTCTCAGAACTTCTTATGTGACAATTGGCTTCTCTCATGGTGAGCATTCCAAGAGATATAGACAGAAGCTGCACAGGTTCTTATGACCTACCCTCAGAAGTGCAGAATATCACTTTCACCACATTCTGTTTTTCAAGCAAGTTGCTAAGGGCATCCCAAATTCACAAGGAAAAAAATTAGACTGTACCTCTCAATGACAGAAGTTACAAAGAATCTATATTCACCTTTTATCTTCCTCATAAGAGAAGAAAAGATTTCTGCCTTAATTCTCCAGAAATCTGAAAATCAGCATGGAGAATTCTACTCTCTTACTCAGACTTCCTTACAATGGGTAGCTGCCTAATCCACTTCAGAGGGTTAGGAGAGGTGGGTTATAAACTTGGTTTTGCCACTTATTAATTGTATAACTTTGAATGTATCTCTTAACCTCTCATCTCATCTCCTCATCTATCCCAGAGAAAAACCATGTCTCTTCCATTCATTTTGCTACCTTGTGGGAAGGGGAGATGATGGAAGGAAAAGGTGATGAAAATTTAGAAAGCCTACATGGCTGCCAGATATCATTGTTAGTAAAATGCTGGAAAGAAGCTACAGTCACTAGGTTTTCCAAGTCTAATTGGGAAGAGTTAGCTTATTTGCTGCCTTGAGTTACTGGATTGATCAAGATTGAGGCTAATGGTGATCCAGGGACCAAGGCATAGTTCATTCAGTCTGGAGATCACACTTCAGCTTCAGGGTTGAGGCCTTGGTCATATCTGGGTCTGTTTGTGCATGGTCCTTAGTTCTCCCAGCTGTGCTGTCTCTGTCTCAAATGGGAAGATGGATAAGGTGATAACTTGCTATGTCAGTAACTAGTAAAACCATCCAACCATTTTGCATCTTCTTATCAATTTAAAGTTTCTTTGATTATGAAAATGGACTCTTAGTCATTTGTTTATTGTGTGAACAGAAGACTTGTGAGGCTCTAATTCTTGCTAACAACCAGCTGGAAAGGGGGAGAGGAGCAAGATGGCAGAGGAGTAGGAGACCTAAATTTCGTCTGGTCCCAGGAATTCAGCTAGATAGGGATCAAACCATTCTCAACACCTACGAACTCAACAGGAGATTGGAGAAAAGAATAGCAGCAACTCTCTGAATGGAAAAGTGACCACTTTCTGGAAGGTAGGATATGCATGCAGAGAAGTGAATCCGAGGTGATATTCGGGAGGATAGATGGCGGGGGAGGGAGCCTCCATCAGCCACTACTGGCGAGGGATAGAGCAGCAGAGCACAAAATCGGAACGTTTAGAAGTCTGCTCTGCTGAGGGACGTTACTCCAGTGGCTAAGCTGGGGGTGGAACACTCGCTGGGACAGTGTGGTCTCAGGACCCTCAGGGTCACAGAAAGACCAGGGGTGCCTGAGTGTGGCAGAGGTCCCAGGTATCAGAGCAGGGAAGCCGGCTGCAGAGACGGAGCTGAGGAGCGGGCTCTCAGCTCAGGATTGCCATAAACCATGATCCATGGCATAGTCGGGCCACTTCTCTTCCAGCAGGGACCCAACAAGCCGCAGATCCGGGGAGACTCCCCTTCCTCCCCTGGGAGGAGCGGCATGGGAGTGCATCACAGGGATCTGCTGGGTTTGGAGACTCCACAAGTGGTCATGTGCCCGTGATAGAAACCCTCGGTCACAGGCCAAGTGAGCATGGAGTGCGGCCGGAGACTGGGGAGACGGGAGTCATTGACTGCTTTTCTCTGGGGGCTCACTGAGGAGTGGGGCCCCGAGTTCTCGGCTCCTCTGGGTTGGAGATTGGGAGGCTGCCATTTTCACTCTCATCCTCCAAAGCTGTATGGAAAGCTTGCAGGGAACAAAAGGTCCTGAGAGCAAGCCTGAGCAGATTACTTAGCCTGGACCTGGCAAGGGCGGGGCAATTCCGCCTCCAGCAAAGACATTTGGGAACCACGGCAACAGGCCCCTCCCCCAGAAGATCAGCAAGAACAGCCAGCCAAGACCAAGTTTACCGGTCAATGAGAACGGCAGAATGCCAGCACTAGGGGAATATTGCACATAGAATTCATGGCTTTTTTCCCAGGATTCTTTAGTCTTTCAAAGTTAATTTTTTTTTAACTTTCTTTTTCCTTTTTTTTTTTTGAATTTTTCTTTTTCCCTTTTTCAACCAACATCTTCTCAATCCCTTTTTAAAAAATCTTTTTTATTTTTCATTTTTAGAGTCATATTCTATCTCTTCATAGTACTTAACCTTATTTTTGGTATATATATTTATAAGTTGTTCTCTCTTTAAAATTTTGGGATAGGGCGCCTGGGTGGCTCAGTTGGTTAAGCGACTGCCTTCGGCTCAGGTCATGATCCTGGAGTCCCGGGATCGAGTCCCATATCGGGCTCCTTGCTCAGCAGGGGGTCTGCTTCTCCCTCTGACCCTACCCCTCTCATGTGCTCTCTCTCTCTCATTCTCTCTCTCAAATAAATAAATAAAATCTTAAAAAAAAAAAAATTGGGATATAGTTTCTTCTAACAGATCAAAATATACCCTAAATCTCTAGTGTATGACTTTGTTCTAGTCTCCTGCCAGGTCACATTCACTCCCCCCCTTTTTTTTTTTTTTAATCCTGTTCTTTCTTTTTTCAACCAACTTCTTACCTTATCAATTCCTGTTATAAAATCTTTTATAACTTTCATCTTTACAGTCATATTTCATCCCTTCATTGTATTTACCCTTATTTTTGTACATATATAAGTTTTTCTTTCTTTAAAGTTTTGGGAGGCACTTTCTTCTAACAGACCAAAATATACCCAAAATCTAGTGTGTGGCACTGATCTATGCACAAGCCTCATCATATTTGATCATACTCTGTTTTTTGTTTGTTTGTTCGTTTTTATCTTTTTCTTTTTTTTTTCCTTCTTTTTTCTTTCTTTCCCTTTCTTTTCCCCCAGTTTCAAATCTCTTCTGATTTGTTTAGTGTATACTTTTCTGGGGTCATTGTTACCATGTTAGCATTTTGTTCTCTCATTCATCTATTCTCCTCTGGACAAAATGACAAGATGGTAGAAGTCATCTCAAAAAAAAAAAGAACAAGAGGCAGTACTGACTGCCAGGGACCTAATCAATATGGACATTAGTAAGATGTCAGAACTAGAGTTCAGAATGACAATTTTAAAGATACTAGCTGGACTTGAAAAAAGCATGGAAGATATTAGAGAAACCCTTTCTGGAGAAATAAAAGAACGAAATCGAACCAAGTTGAAATCAAAAAGGTTATTAATGAGGTGCAATAAAAAATGGAGGCTCTAACTGCTAGGATAAATGAGGCAGAAGAGAGAATTAGTGATATAGAAGACGAAATGATGGAAAATAAAGAAGCTGAGAAAAAGAGAGATAACTACTGGATCACGAGGGCAGAATTCAAGAGATAAGTGATAGCATAAGAGGAAACAATATTAGAATAATTGGGATCCCAGAAGAAGAAGAAGAAAGAGAGAGAGGGGCAGAAGATATATTGGAGCAAATTATAGCAGAGAACTACCCTAATTTGGGGAAGGAAACAGGCATCAAAATCCAGGAGGCACAGAGAACCCCCCTCAAAATCAATAAAAATAGGTCAGCACTCCAACATCTAATAGTAAAACTTACGTGTCTCAGAGACAAAGAGAAAATCCTGAAAGCAGCTTGGGAGAAGAGATCTGTAACCTACAATGGTAGATACTTTAGATTGGCAACAGACCTATCCACAGAGACCTGGCAGGCCAGAAAGGACTGGCAGGATATATTCAGAGCACTAAATGAGAAAAATATGCAGCCAAGAATACTATATCCAGCTAGGCTGTCATTGAGAATAGAAGGAGAGATAAAAAGCTTCTAGGACAAACAAAAATTAAAGGAATTTGCAAACACGAAACCAGTCCTACAGGAAATATTGAAACGGGTCCTCTAAGCAAAGAGAGAGCCTAAAAGTAACATAGACCAGAAAGGAACACAGACAATATACAGTAACAGTCACCTTACAGGCAATACAATGGCACTAAATTCCTATCTTTCAATAGTTACCCTCAATGTAAATAAGCTAAATGCCCCAATCAAAAGACACAGGCTATCAGACTGGATTAAAAAACAAGATCCATCAATATGCTGTCTGCAAGAGACTCATTTTAGACCCAAACACACCCCCAGATTGAAAGTGAGGGGGTGGAAAACCATGCTAATGGACACCAAAAGAAAGCTGGGGTGGCAATCCTTATATCAGACAAATTCGATTTTAAACCAAAGACTATAAAAAGAGATGAGGAAGGACACTATACCCTACTTAAAAGGTCTATCCAACAAGAAGATCTAACAATTGTAAATATCTATGCCCCTAACACGGGAGCAGCCAATTATATAAGCCAATTAATAACAAAAGCAAAAAAAACACATCGACAACAATACAATAATGGGGGGACTTTAACACCCCCCTCACTGAAATGGACAGATCATCTAAGCAAAAGATCAACAAGGAAATAAAGACTTTAAGTGACACACTGGACCAAATGGACTTCACAGATATATTCAGAACATTCCATCTGAAAGCAACAGAATACACATTCTTCTTTGGTGCCCATGGAACATTCTCCAGAATAGATCACATCCTAGGTCACAAATCAGGTCTCAACCGGTACCAAAAGATTGGGATCATTCCATGCCTATTTTCAGACCACAATGCTTGTAACTAGAACTCAATCACAAGAGGAAAGTCAGAAAGAACTCAAATACATGGAGGCTAAAGAGCATCCTACTAAAGAATGAGTGCCAGGAAATTAAAGAAGAATTTAAAAAATTCATGGAAACCAATGAAAATGAAAACACAACTGCTCAAAATCTTTGGGATACAGCAAAGGCAGTCCTAAGAGGAAAGTATATAGCAATACAAGCCTTTCTCAAGAAACAAGAAAGGTCTCAAATACACAACCTAACCCTACACCTATTGGAGCTGGAGAAAGAACAGCAAATAAAGCCTAAACCCAGCAGGAGAAGAGAAATAATAAAGATCAGAACAGAAATCAATGAAATAGAAACCGAAAGAACAGTAGAACAGATCAACGAAACTAGGAGCTGGTTCTTTGAAAGAATTAACGAGATTGATAAACCCCTGGCCAGACTTACCAAAAAGAAAAGAGAAAGGACCCAAATAAATAAAATCATGAATGAAAGAGGAGAGATCACAACCAACACCAAAAAAATGCAAACAATTATAAGAACATATTATGAGCAACTATATGCCAGCAAATTAGATAATCTGGAAGAAATGGATGCATTCCTAGAGATGTATCAATTACCAAAACTGAGCCAGGAAGAAATAGAAAACCTGAACAGACCTATAACCACTAAGGAAATTGAAGCAGTCATCAAAAATCTCCCAAAAAACAAAAGCCCAGGGCCAGATGGCTTCCCAGAGGAATTCTACCAAACATTTAAAGAAGAATTAATACCTATTCTTCTGAAACTGTTCCAAAAAACAGAAATGGAAGGAAAACTTCCAAACTCGTTTTATGAGGCCACCATTACCTTGATCCCCAAACCAGACAAAGACCCCATCAAAAAGGAGAATTACAGACCAATATCCTTGATGAACATGGATGCAAAAATTCTCACCAAAATACTAGCCAATAGGATCCAACAGTACATTATTACACATACATGTGTACATAATTCACAACAACCAAGTGGGATTTATCCCTGGGCTGCAAGGTTGGTTCAACATCCGCAAATCAATCAATGTGATACAATACATTAATAAAAGAAAGAACAAGAACCAAATGATCCTCTCAATAGATGCAGAAAAAGCATCTGACAAAGTGCAGCATCCTTTCTTGATCAAAACTCTTGAGAGTATAGGCATAGAGGATACATACCTCAATATCATAAAAGCCATCTATGAAAAACCTACAGCGAATATCATTCTCAATGGGGAAAATCTGAGAGCTTTCCCCCTAAGGTCAGGAACATGGCAGGGATGTCCCCTATCACCACTGCTATTCAACATAACATTAGAAGTCCTAGCCACAGCAATCAGACAACAGAAAGAAATAAAAACATCCGAATTGGCAAAGAAGAAGTCAAACACTCACTCTTTGCAGATGATATGATACTTCATGTGGAAAACCCAAAGAACTCCACCCCAAAGCTGCTAGAACTCATACAGGAATTCAGTAAAGTGGCAGAATATAAAATCAAAGCACAGAATTCAGTGGCATTCCTATATACCAACAACAAGACAGAAGAAAGAGAAATTAAGGAGTTAATCCCATTTACAATTGCAGCCAAAACCATACGATACCTAGGAATAAATCTAACCAAAGAGGCAAAGAATCTGTACTCAGAAAACTAAAATACTCATGAAAGAAATTGAGAAAGGGGTGCCTGGGTGGCTCAGTTGTTAAATGTCTGCCTTCAGCCCAGGTCATGGTCCCAGGGTCCTGGGATCAAGCCCCACATCAAGCCCCACATCTAGCCCCACATCAGGCTCCCTGCTCAGTGGGAAGCCTGCTTCTCCCTCTCCCACTCCCCCTGCCTGTGTTCCCTCTTCTGCTGTCTCTCTCTCTGTCAAATAAATAAATAAAATCTTAAAAAAAAAAAAGAAATTGAGAAAGATACAAAGAAATGGAAAAACGTTCCATGCTCGTGGATTGGAAGAACAAATATTGTGAAGATGTCAACGCTACCTAAAGCAGTCCACACATTCAATGCAATCCCTATCAAAATACCATCAACTTTTTTCAAAGAAATGGAACAAATAATCCTAAAATTTGTATGGAACCAGAAAAGACTCTGAATAGCCAGAGGAATATTGAAAAAGAAAAGCAAAGCTGGTGGCATCACAATTCTGGACTTCAAGCTCTATTACAAAACTGTCATCATCAAGACAGTATGGTACTGGCACAAAAACAGACACATAGATCAATGGAACAGAATAGAGAGCCCAGAAATGAACCCTCAACTCTATGGTCAACTAATCTTCAACAAAGCAAGAAAGAATGTCCAATGGAGAAAAGAGAGTCTCTTCAACAAATGGTGTTGGGAAAATTGGACAGCCACATGCAGAAGAATGAAACTGGACCATTTCCTTACACCACACACAAAAAAGACTCAAAATGGTTGAAAGACCTAAATGTGAGACAGGAGTCCATCAAAATCCTAAAGAAGAACACAGGCAGCAACCTCTTCGACCTCAGCCACAGCAACTTCTTCCTAGAAACATTGCCAAAGGCAAGCAAAGCAAGGACAAAAATGAACTATTGAGACTTCATCAAGATAAAAAGCTTTTGCACAGCAAAAGAAACAGTCAACAAAACCAAAAGACAACTGACAGAATGGGAGAAGATATTTGCAAATGACATCTCAGATAAAGGGCTAGTATCCAAAATCTATAAAGAACTTCTTAAACTCAACACCCAAAGAACAAATGATCCAATCAAGAAATGGGCAGAAGACATTTTTCCAAAGAAGACATCCAAATGGTCAACAGACACATGAAAAAGTGCTCAACATCACTCGGCATCAGGGAAATTCAAATCAAAACCTCAATGAGATACCACCTCACATCAGTCAGAATGGCTAAAATTAACAAGTCAGGAAACGACAGATGTTGGCGGGGATGTGGAGAAAGGGGAACCCTCCTACACTGTTGGTGGGAATGCAAGCTGGTTCAGCCACTCTGGAAAACAGTATGGAGGTTCCTCAAAGAGTTGAAAATAGAGCTACCATATGACCTAGTAATTGCACTACTGGATATTTACCACAAAGATTCAAATGTAAGGATCTGAAGGGGTATGTGCACCCCGATGTCTATAGCAGCAATGTCTGCAATAGCCAAACTATGGAAAGAGCCAAGAGGTCCATCTACAGATGAATGTATAAAGAAGATGTGGTATATATATACAATGGAATATTATGCAGCCATCAAAAGGAATGAAATCTTGCCATTTGCAACGACGTGGATGGAACTGGAGGGTATTATGCTGAGCGAATTAAGTCAATCAGAAAAAGACATGTATCATATGACCTCACTGATATGAGGAATTCTTAATCTCAGGAAACAAACTGAGGGTTGTTGGAGTGGTGGGGGGTGAGAGGGATGGGGTGGCTGGGTGATAGACACTGGGGAGGGTATGTGCTATGGTGAGCACTGTGAATTGTGTAAGACTGTTGAATCACAGACCTGTACCTCTGAAACAAATAATACATTATATGTTAAAAAAATAAAATAAAATAAAAGAAGATAGCAGGAAGGGAAAAATGAAGGGGGGGAAATCAGAGGGGGAGACGAACCATGAGAGACTATGGACTCTGAGAAAAAAACTGAGGGTTCTAGAGGGGAGGGGGGCAGGGGTATGGGTTAGCCTGGTGATGGGTATTAAAGAGGACACGTACTGAATGGAACACTGGGTGTTATACGCAAACAATGAATCATGGAACACTACATCAAAAACTAATGATGTAATATATGGTGATTAACATAACATAAAAAGAAGAATAAAGAATTCCCATTATCAAAAACAAAACAAAACAAAACAAAACAAAACAAAAAACAACCAGCTGGGAAAGGAAAAATATATCTGAGCAAAGTCCATATGGCTTAAAAGTGTTGTATTAGCATGTGGTTCTCAAAAATATGTGTTTTCCCTTCATTTTGTACTTCTGAGCATGTTTATCGCTTTTTAAAAACTTGTATATTTTTGGATTACTTTCAGAAAAATTAAGGTTGCCTTGAACAATGCTTAAATACAACAAATATTTGAACCTAGTATGACAATATGGTATAGAGAAAATGGCATAAGTCTAGTTGCAACTAGGGGATAGAATTTTTGAGCTTCATTTCTTTTTAAGGCAATGAAGGCAGACTAGTTGAATTGCTGAGATTTTCATAGCACTTTTTTCCCCCAAAAATATGTGGCCATTGTAGAGTTGGAAATTATATAATTATAAACTATGTCCAACTTTAAATTCAAAAAGTGAGATTGTCTCTGACAAATTTCTGTTGTGACAGAATACCAGAGCCCTGACTTGACAGAGACTCCAGGTAGTAAAATCTCCCTTATGATCTGAAACAAGTGAAAAATACTAAATTCAAATAAGCCCCCAATGTATAGATTCTCTCAACCCCTCTTTAGCTTGGACTTCTCTTCATGCATCAAGATTATTCTCAGACCTCCTTGCCACTGAATCCCATGTCCAGTTTCCAGGCTCCATCTTCATCTTCCTTGTCTTTTGGAAGCATATGACCTTGGTGACCAGATGCTTCTTATGAAAACTTCCCTTCCTTAAATTTCTGAAATACACAATAGATTTGCTTCTTACTGCTCTGGTTAATTCTTCACAATCTCTTTCATGGCATTTCCTTCTATTACCTATTCCTGAAATGTAATGTATTACAACCCTCCTCACTATGCATGCTTCTAGAATGATCTCACTCATACTCAAGGCTTCAATTATCATCAATTTGACATCTATCCAATAAATATTTATTGAGTGTGTTTTGTCTTCTAGAGACTATAACCTCATGTTCCAAATATAAATCTACAGCCTAGTGCTTTATGCTGAGCCCCAGACATACATATACTGCTGTGTACTAAATTTATCCACTTGCAGGTATATGACATAGCCGAACTCCAGAGTGCACTGGTCCTGGCCTTTGTGAATGGTGCTCCTTGGAGTTGTGTATCTCTGTGTCTTTCTTAATGCATGACTCAGAGTCAACCTGTCCAAAATTAAACTCATCTTCATTCCCCAAATGACTATTGCTCTTTTTGTGTTTTTCAGCTCAGTGAATGAGATTCAAAATTGGCCAAGTGGTGAAATCACTCTCAGTTGTCAGGATCTTCATCTTAAAAAAAAAAAGAGAGAGAGAGAGAGAGGAGGAGCACAACCTTAAAGTAGTGTAAAGATTAAGTGAAATAATAAATGTAAAACATTCATTCTGGTATCTGGCATATATGAAGCACTCAGTGTTTATTACTCTCTATCCCTGTTGATGTCCAAGCCAAAAACTAGGACCTCATCTTTGACTTACAAAAAAAAAAAAAAAAAAAGTCAAACTTCTTCAGCAAGTTCAAACAAATTGCATCTTTTTATAAATTTTCAATCTCATAAATTCTATCCTTGTGTTACCACTATCTAGCTGACACCACCATCATATTTATTTTTCATCCCACCAACTGGTCTCCCTAATCCTGGCTATGTTGTACCTCACCCCCCATCTATCTTTCATACCATTCCTTCATTGAACTTTCAAAATACTATTACCTATGTGGTCTGATCTGTTTGATACTCGGGCTTTCCATGGCTTTCAGAGCAAAAGACCAAACTCCTAAACTTGGCATGGAAAGCACTTCATGACATGGCCTTTTTCATCACCCTCTCCCTACACTCTGATCCAGACAAACTCAACTACTTTTAGTTCCCTTGTCTCTTGCTGCTTCTGCTGCTCAAAATGCTCCTCCTTATATCTCTCACTGCTTCTTATCTTTCAGAATTTAGCTATCACAGGTTATGTTTTCCAGGACACTCTTCCTGGACACTGAGACTGGGTAAGGTATCTCTATCTCTTACATCTAGAGATATTCTAAGCTCCCTGAGGCAGAAACTGTACCTCATCCATCTTTGTTATCTCCAGCACCAAGCAAAGGGCCTAAAAAAAGTATGTTTGTGGAAGCAATGAATGAATGAAAATTGTACTATTCAACTGAAGGCTATGCAGACAATGATCATAGCTGTTCCATCTGTATAATTATAGAGAAAATTGTTTGACTGATTTAGCTTAGTGGTAGTAGTTGTAGGGGCAGGGGACAGCTTAAGGCCAACCTATGCTCCTTCCTGGAATTCTAATGAATCTTAGGCTGTTTACAGAATGGTGATACTGTCAGAGGGAAACTTATTTGTGTGAGATACTAAGGAGCCTTGACTGGGTCACAAAGTCTTATGGCATTGTTTCTAAACAGAGCTTCAAAAAGTCTAAACAAATTTTTTTAAGTTTTATATTTCATACATACAATAAATAAATACAATATATTATAAGAACATATCAACTTATAATTGGTTAATTAAAAAATTTTTAGTGCCAGCATTAGTTTTTATATAATGCTATTTTAAAGATTTTATTTATTTATGTATAATGCCATTTTAATTATTGTGTGCTAATGAGAAGGGGAAAAAAGGAAGAAAATGATTTAATACATAAATGATGTTTTAATGCAAAATGTAGGCCAAATTACATTAAGGCTCATCAAGTGGAAAAACAGTTCAAGATATTGTGGAGAGTGGAAATGGTGGAGGAATTTTATATATGCTGCTTTTTAAAAGGCACTGCCATGGCACATCAATGCCATATTCATATTATCGGAATTTAGTTTCGGCAAAACAACATCATCCATCACAATACATTAATGCTGTTACTTTTAGATATTTTTTTCTTTGCATTTAATTTATAAACTTATTTTAGCTTTATATTATAAAAGTTTTAAACATATAAATATTTCAGAAATAGTACAATAAAAATAACTTAGTATAATGCTAGAGACCTGAGAGATTATCTTCCTTGAAATAATTTGCTCTTTACTCCAAATGGAAAAAGACTGTGTTAATGAAAAAAGGATCAGGGCATAACAGGCCTACTTGGGAATAAAAGCTTCCTTGTCAGAGTAAAAGGATTTATCACGTAGCCTATCATGTGCATACATGCACACATATCGCCACACACCCCCACCCCCAAACATACAGTCTATATACAAATACATATACATAACACAGATGTATACCTCCACACATGAACATACAAAACACACACTTACACATATATGTACAATAACACACATGTGACAAACACATATGTATCTAGATGTATCACAAATAACTTCATACACAACGGAAACACACACATCCTTCCATGAATTTATATCTGCATTATATAAAGAGAGAATAAGTACAATTGAGAAAGCAGTTTCACTGCTTTAGCATAGCACTTTTAAGAACAAACCCTCTGGAATTACATACCAAGCTATCAACTCTAGCTCTGACCCATCCCAGCTGAATAGCCTTGGACACATTTACTCAGTGTTCAGTCCCTCACTTTTTTTTTACCATTGAACTGGGAAGGATAGTGAGCACCTAGCTCACAGAATTGTTCAGAGAATTCAATGCATTATTTCAGGTTAAGAAATTTAACACTATGTTGACACATAAGAAGGAATCAAAAAATAGTGACTTCCTTTTAAAAAAAATTATATATTAATGGACACAGGGCAGTGCTTTGAGATCCTGTTAAGGGTTGTGACACTAAGCTGTTCTCCTTCCTTTGTCAGAGAAAGTGAGAAACATGAGAGTCATCCCTAACATCTTGCAATCCTTCAGAGAATATAACCAGTCTGTTTTAGTTAACCATTGTCTCATTGTCACCCAGTAGAAGGTTCTCTACATGTTGATTGGCTGGATGAGCAAAACACAACTTTGCCTTGACCTTTCCAAACCATGACACATTACCAGGAGAAATGTGAAACACGGTGCGCAACAGAAAAAATAATGATGCCTGGTATGGTAGGAGATTACTCTGTGGTATACAGTGTCTGGTGAAAGTCAATAGTATACAGTGGTATTACCACCATATACCACTGATGATTCATCAGTGTATGCTGGGAGTGTTACCAATGAAAATGTCAACAGGGACCAATGAATATACTGGTTTCCAATAAAGGGAAAAGAGATAAAGAGAATAGGTATTTTGGGTTTGCTTACTGACTTGCTTGGTTTTAATCTGTGAATTTTATCTGTAAACACAAATGAGATTCCTCCTGGCTCTTTCTAGTTATATATAGTGGGATCATTATAGCAGAATGGAGGGTCTGTAAGATCCAGCAAAAATGGTTGCTACATAGCTGTATCTCACTTTATACCAAATGAAATAAAAAGGCCTGTGTTGGTCTGGTTCTCTGATTTGCATACTAATGGGTAACTATACTTACATATCACAATTATATAGATTATTGAGGTCACAGATGAATACCCAGCATAGTTTCACAGATCACTTAGCTTGGGCAACAACAGCAAATGATGATGAAAGAAATGTCCTTGGCTTATCAACTCTAGTTTTCCTTGGTTCTGTGAAGACATATTTGCCAAGCCAAGGTAGTCTAAAAGGGTCTAGAAAAATTCAGCATTAGGTTTGAGATGCTGCTCCCAAATTTTCTCATATATGTCCTTCATTTGGCATGAGAGGCACTGGTGGTTCTTATCTGAATATATTTGACGAAATAAGATCTATATTCAATTTGCCAAATCTTTGTCAGCTTACTGATAACATTGGTCCAAACATCCTCTACTCTTGTACCCCTTCATATTATATCTCACTACAGATATCATCTTAAAATGTACTGTAATCTGAATTTTTGTTGAATATTTTTCCATTGACTTATATTATTTTTCCAAGATTTAAAAATCTTATTTCTGGTGTAGAGTCAATTCAAAGTAGTTCCAATACTCCATTCTTGTGTATTAACTTCATTTTCTCTCCAGTTTAACCTTATCCTATAAAGTAGTTAACGATCTGATAACTAACAGTTGAATCCACTGGTAAACTCTGATATTTCAATAATTCCTCTGTGAACTTTCTTGTAAAGTGAATAGTCTCCATATAATAAAAGTGATCCTCCCCAGTTATTGTATTATAGATCTTAAGAAACAGGAAAACTTTTTTTTAAATAGTTGGCAAATAGATTTTCTTTAACTGATTATGCATATACTTATTAATAAGAGTTGTTGTGAACACTACATATAGATTGCTCATTTGTTCAGAATTAACATATTTCCCTTAACACTAAAATAAGAAGGAGATTTATTTTCTTACTCTTGTCACTTCATATTTCTGATATATAGGGGGTCAGCATTCATACTGCTATAAAGAAAAAACTATGTTTTCCATTTATTTAGATACAGTTTATCAGATTTTTTGAGAGGGGGGTCATGATTGATAAGTTGATGATTTCCCAAGAATCATTTTGTTATGTGATCTAGTTATGTTTCACATGCTTTAACTGTTCTACATATAATGCTAATCCATCCATTACTTCACTCATTCATTTATTTATTCAGCATCTATTTCCTATGCAATTATCATGTGCTAGGTACTGTCTTTTAACAGCTTTATTAATTGGTATGATTGACAAACAATAAACTATTACATTTAAGATATACATTTTTATAAGTTTTGACATGTATTTATCACCCTGAATCCAGCACCACAATAAAGATAATGAGCATATCCATCACCCCCAAAGGTTCCTGATGCGTGTGTGCATGTCATATCACTGCCCCCCTCACCAAGGACCCTTTGGTCTGCTCTGTCAATAAAAATCAGTTGCATTTTCTAGAGTTTACATGAATGGAGTTATATTTTAATCTTTTGTAAGCTCTCTTCTTTCATTCAGTGTGATTTTCTTGAGATTCATCCACGTTTTCCTATGTTTCAATAGCTCAGTCCTTTTTAATATTTAGTCCACAGTATGGATGAACCACAACTGCTTTATCCATTCAGTGATGGGCGGATGGGTTAATTCTGGTATTTAACTATAGTAGGTAAAGATGCTGTGAGTATTCAAATTCTTTTTGTGAACCTATGCTATCCATTCTCTTAGGTAAATAAATGCCCAGCAGTAGGGTGATTACATAGTAGATATATATTTAATTTTTAAGAAAATGCAACTTTTTTTTAACATGGTTTAAGCATTTTACATTCTCAACAGCAGTGTATGAAATTTCATTTGTTCTGCATTCTCGCAGCATTTCATAAGGTCAGTCTTTTACATTTTAGCCTTTCTAATACATGTGCAGTTGTATCTCATGGATTTAATTTGAATGTATCTAATAACAAATCATTTGGAACATTTTTTCATGTGCTTATTTGCCACCCCTATGTTCTTCAGTGGTGAAATATCTATTTCATCTTTTCCCCATTTGTTATTGGCTTGTTTGTTCTCTTGTTATTGAGTTTAGAGAGTTGTTATATAGTCTAGATATAGTCTTTTACTAGTGTACATAATTGACAAAAAGTTCTTCTAATCTCTAATTTGTTTTCATTCTCTGAACAGTGAACTTCGAGGAGTAGAAGTTTTTAAATGTGGGATGAAGTACAACATATCAATTTTCCTTATATGGATCTTCCTTGTGGTGTTGTAGATAAGAAATCTTTTCCTTTCAGAAGTCATAGATTTTTCTCTTTTGTTTTTTTCTTTGAAGTTTTACAGTTTTAGATTTCAAATTTAAGCCCATGACCAATTTTTAGTTAATTTTTATACATGATACAAAATTACAGATTGAAGTTCAATTGAATATCCATTGTCCAGCAATATTTTTTGAAAAGACTATACTTTTCCCCCTGAATGGCCTTTGTACCTTTGTCTTAAAAATCAGTTGTCCATATGTGTTGTCCATATACCCATATATTTTTTTTTTTAAGATTTTATTTATTTATTTGAGACAGAATGAGAGAGAGAGAGAGCACATGAGAGGGGGGAGGGTCAGAGGGAGAAGCAGACTCCCTGCAGAGCAGGGAGCCCTATGCGGAACTCGATCCCGGGACTCCAGGATCATGACCTGAGCCGAAGGCAGTCGCTTAACCAACTGAGCCACCCAGGCGCCCCTACCCATATATTTTTGACTCTATTTTGTTCCATTAATTTATTTATCTTTATACCAATACTATACTGTCTTGGTTAGTATAGCTTTATAATAAATTTTGACACCTTCCCTTTCAGAATTGCTTTGGCTATCCTTTACATGACATTTTATTACATAGACTTTTACATTGAATCATAGAAGTAACATCAATTTGTAGAAGATAGTCTGCTGAGATTTTAGTTGAGATTATATTAAATCTATTGTTTAATTTGGGGAAATTGATATTGTTGCAATACTGAGTCTTTAGAAACATGAACATAGCATGGAGCGGTTTCCTCTACTATCCAAAACAGAGTGTCCCTATGAAACCCTTCATAAGCCCAAATGGCCTCAAGTGAACAGTATCCCCCTCTTTCTAAAAGTCTGCATTAGGCCATTTCACTTTTACAGAAGACCTGTATTAGGATTTTGCTAACTGAAAGAAATCCAAAGAGAATTTTTGTTTTTACGAAAAAAAAAAATTTACCATACTGATATAGGTCTTTCATAAAAGCAAAATGGCCTGACGTGAACTTCCAGAAAAGTGAGGGATCTATGTATCTCCTTTTATTTAGGGCAACTTCCATTTACCTCAGCAATGTTTTATAATTACCATGTACAGTTATAATACATATTTTCACAAATTTACCCCTATATACTTAATGTTTTCATACTATTCTAAAGGGTGTGATTGTTGAATTTAAATTTTTGACTATTTGTTGCATATATATATATATATATATATATGCACATAAATACAATTGATCATTGTTTCTTGATTGCCTACACTGTACCTTGTTAAACTCACTTATTAGTTCTAGTAACTCTTTGGTAGTTTATATAATATTTACTACATAGATGATCATGCCAATTGGAATTTGTCCTTCCTTTCTAGTCTGGATGTCTTTGTATTTTTTCTATTCCCATATTATGCTGGATCAAACCCACAGTAACATATTGAGTAGAAAGTGGCACCTTTATCTTGTTCCTAAACTTGGAGGTAAAACATTTAGTTTTTCAATATTAACTGTGATGCAGACTAGAAAATTTTCTTAGATGCTCTTTATCAGATTCCAGAGGTTCCCCTTCATTGCTGAGAGTTTTTATTTAATCAATAATGGATGTTGAAACCCATCAAATGATTTTTTAAATGTATTAAGATGATTGTGTTGTTGTTTATTTATTTGCTTTTAATTATATGTGTTTTTTTATTTTTAGTCTGTTAAAATGGTAATTTAAATTGATTTTTAAAACAATAAACCAATTTTTGCATTTTTGGGTAAGCACCACTTGGTCATGATATATTATTCTTTTCATATGTTACTAGATTCTATAGTCTTTCTTTCTTTACTTTTTTTTTTTTTTTTTTTTTGAGAGGGAGAGTAGGGGAGGGACAGAGGGAGAGGGAGAGAGAGAATCTTTAAGTAGACTCTGAGCTGAGTATGGAGCCTGATACAGGGCTCTATCTCACAACCCTGAGATCATGACCTGAGCCAAAACCAAGAGTCAGACGCTTAACCAACTGAGCCATCCAGACACCCCTAGATTCTATTTTCTAAATTTTTTAAATAATTTTTTTTTGCATCAATATTCATAGCAGATTTTAGTCTGCAGTTTTTTTCTTCTCCCATGTCTCCGTCTCATTTTTGAACCAGGGTAATGCCGGCATCATAGAATGAGTTAGGAAGTATTCCCTCATTTTCAAGTTTTTGAAAGAATTCGTGTAGAATTGCTGTTATTTCTCTTTAGTGCTTAAAATAATTCACCAATAATGCCATCTTGGCCTGGATTTTTTTTTATAATGACAAATTTATAATTTAAGTAGGTCATCTGCTTAAAGAACTGTTCAGGTTATCTACTTCTCCTTGATTGAGATTGGTAGTTTGTACCTTTAAAGTAAGTTGTCCATTTTGCCTGTTAGTGCAGTTACTGATGTCAAATTGTTCAAATTGTTCATTACCATTAATATCTGTTGAATTGATTGTAATATCATCTTTCTTATTTCTGATATAATAATTTTGTGTCTTCTCTCTTCTTTATTAGTCTATCTAAATGTTCATCAATTTTATTGATCTTATCCAATAGCCAGCTTTTGGCTTCATAATTTTGCTTTTACATATACGTATTTTTCACACCACAGTTAATTACTTTTTAACAGTTAATTACTTCTGATGAAATATAATTTATAAGAATATCTTATATATTTAACCAAGTGGCTACCATTTCTCAGGCTCTTAATTCCTTGTTCTAGATCCTTATTTTCTTCTAGTCTCCTTTTCTTTTTGCTTGAAGTACTTCCTTTAACTTAACTTTTCTTCTCATTAGGCTCTGCTAGTATTGAATTATTTCAGTCTTTTGTATGACTGAAAAATTATCTATTCTATGTTTATTTTTGAAAGGTACTTTATTGTGTATAAAATTCTAGGTTGATAGTTTTCCCTTCAATATATTAAAGATTTGTACTCTAGTCTTCTCACTTATATTGTTTCTGACAAGATATCTACTATTATCTTTATTTTTGTTCTTCTATATATATATCTTTCAAAAATAAACTTTCTATTTTTAGAATTACCAAAAAATTGCTGAGATAGTGCAGAGTTTCCATATACTGTGCCCTCAGTTTCCTCTGTTATTCACATCTTACATTTGTTATAATTATTGAACTAATACTGACACATTAATATTAACTAATATCAATATTATTTTCAGATTTCCTGAGTTTTTACTTAATGTCTTTTTACTGTTTGAGGATCCCATCCAGGCTATCATATTATAGTTAGTTATTATTTCTCCTTAGGTTTTTCTTGGCTTTGAAAACTCATATGTGTCTCTGCTGATTTCTCTTTACCACTGGTTTTAAGCAACTTGATTATGATGTGTCTTGGTGTAGTTTTCTTCAAGATTTTTTAAAAATAATTTTTACTTGGGGTTGTTGAGCTTCGTGAACATATTGCTTTATAATTATCTTCAAATTGGGAAAACTTGTGGCCATTATTGCCACCAATAATTTTTTGTGCCCCCTTCGCTCTTCCAGGGACTCAAATGAGAACATGTTAGGCCAGTCAATGTTTATTTTTTCATTCTCTTTTTCACTCTGCATTCCTTATGAGTACTTTTTATTGGTATGTTTTAAGTTTACTATTTTTTTCTTCTTTAGGGTGTAATTTTCCATCAATCCCATAAAGTGTATTTTTAATCTCACACATTGTCATTTTTATCTCTAGATTCTGATTTGGGTCTTTTGTATTTTTATATGTATTCTACATCTCCACTTAACTTGTTCAATTCTTCCTTTGGCTTTTTGAACATATGGAGTACATTTTTAATAACTGTTTTAATATCCTTGTCTGCTAATTCTAACATCTGTGTCACATCTGTGTCAGTTTCAATTGATTGATTTTTCTCTTTAGTATAGGTCATGTTTTTCTGCTTCTTTGCATGCCTTCTGATTTTTGATTGGGTGCCATACATGAATTTTATCTTGATGGTTCTGAATTTTTTTCTCTTGTTGTATTACTATAAATATCCTTGTGCTCTGCATTAGTACACAATTTATTTACTTGGAAACAGTTGAATTTTTCCAGTTTTACATTTAAGTTCTGTTAGGCAGTATTTGGTCTAGGAACAATTATCTCTACGACTGACACAAACTCTTCTGAGTACTCCACCCAGTGTTGTATGCGTTACAGTTTTTTTTTCCCCCCAACCTGGTTATTAGAAATAGGCACTATTCCCAGCTTCTTATGAGCGCCAGGCACTGTTCCCTCTAATCCTCTCAGATGGGTTCTTTCCCTGGCCTTTATTAGTTTCCTCTTGTGTATGTCCTGATTTTTACTGTGCTGAATACTAGGGAAGGAGCCCTCTGCAAAGACAGAGTTTTCTCTCTAAAACTCTCCTCTTTGAAACTACTACATGAACCTTTCTACCTTTGTCCCCTTGAACCCTCAGAACTGTTTCTTTAACTCAGGTTGTCACGAAGCTACGTGGGCTCCCCTCCCTGTGCCATGGCCTGGAAACTCTCACCTTGTTTTTCTTCTGTCTCATTGATCACTTCTGGATCCCCTCATCTACCTTATATCTTAATATTGGAGGAACTCAGGGACCTCTTGTCCTTTCCTTATTCATTTCCTTGCTTTTATCATTTGTTCTTATCTATATGTTAATGACTCTCAAATTTATATCCCTAGCTTGGATCTCTCCTGTAAAATACATATTTAAAGTGCCCAATATATTGCTTAAATAGGTATCTTAAGCCTAATATACTAAGATAATATGTCCAAATCTGCATCATGATCCCTGTTTCCTTCTCAGAAAACTGTTCCTCTTGAACTCTTTCTCATCTCAATTAATGGTCACACCATTCTTCCGGGTTCTCAGACTCAAAACCATGAAGAAATCCTTGAATCAGCAGTTTCTTCCATACCTTCTACTACTTCCACAAACCTGCTGATTTTATCTTCAAAATATATCCAGAAATGAACCATTTTTCACCACTTTCTTTACAATCAACATCATTTCTTATACAGGTAATACCTATTTTAAGTCTTATCTGTGTACAAGTAAGGCTGCTATTTGTAACTTCTTTAAGCAGAAATATTGCAAATAAATTAATTTTAATGGGGAAGATATATAGCAATGAAATCCAGCAAATAATTTTAAAAGTACAGAACAGCCGCAAGAATTATGTATGTTAGGATCCAGAGACTCAACAAACTGTTTTCACAAGAATGTTTTCTTCAAACATTTTGAATACACTTTTTTATTTTGGAATAATTTTAGATAATACAAAAAAGATCCAAAGATAGTTTAAACTATACTTTATACTACTTATCCAGTTTCAGTTTCTCCTAATGTTTTCATTTTACATTATCGTTGTATATTTGCCAAAACTAAGAAACCAATATTGGTGTATTACTCTTTAAACTCCAAAATCTATTTAGATTTCTCCTGTTTTTATACTCTTCTTTTATTTCTGTTCTAGGACCCAACCAGAATACCACATTGTATTTAGTTGCCATGTCTCCTGGTTTCAGCTGGTCTGTGATATTTTCTTAGTCTTTCCTAGTTTTTCATGACCTTGATAGTTTTGAGCAGTACTAGCCAGATATTTTGTAGAATATTCCTCAAATGTGATTTGTCTGATATAGTCTCATGTTTAAAATGGGGTTGTAGGTTTTTGGAAGGAACATCACGGAGGTGAAGCGACTTCTTATCACATCATATCACATGACATCAACATGACATCATTGCTAATGCTGATTTTGATCATAGGTGGTACTTGCCAGGATTCTCCAATGTGAAGTTACCATTTTTGCTCTCTACATTCTATTCACTGGAAGTGAGTTACTAAGTCCAGTCTACATTTTGTAGATTGTGCAGAATATTGTGCAGATATACTCTGTGGGAAAAATTTGTCAATTTTCATCCATTTATTTATTCAATCATTTATTTATATCAGTGTAGATACACATATATTTATTTTACACTGTGGATTATAATTCATTGTTATTTATTTTATTCAAATTGTTTTAGCTTTGACCATTGGGAGCTCTTTCAGGTTGTCTCCTATGTCTTTCTGGCATAACCTTATGCTTGTTTGTTTTGTTTTGTTTTGTTTTTGACCACTTCCTTTCTAGTATTCTTATCAAGCATTTTACTCAAAAAATGAAAAAAGCAATAACAACTGAAAAATGTTTAAGTTTTTCTAACCTATGCCCTTTAGGAAAGCAGAACATTTGTCATTGGTTTCAATTACTTACTACAGCAAGATGCCTGGGGATAGCTATTTAATTGGGTTAAGATGCTCTGTTAAAGTGTTTCTTTTCAGTCTAGCTCAAGGCTGGCTGATGCTTCTGAATCTCTCAAGGCCAACCTACATAATTTATTTGAATTCCTTATTCTATTATGAACACCAGTGGTATCTGCCACAAAACGAAATGTATATAAACATGCCCTCCCTTACATTACTGTGAAAAGCTATCTTTAGACTTAAATTTTTTTATATTTATTTGTACTATTCTTTAGGAAATATGGTTTCCAAAATATTTCCTTTTAGTCAACCTGATGTGGATGAAAGATGAGGCACATATAAGAGGTAAGTTAGATGTTCCAGTGGATGACGGGAAACTCCAAAGTGAATGAAATGGTAAAACACATATGGTTGATATTTTTTTTCATGGTTAATAATAAATGAATATACTCAGGAGCCAAACCATGAGCCATTGCCCTGATAGATGTATCTGGATCTTTGTCATACGGAATTTTATATGGATAGGACCTCTTGCCTGTGTGACTGAGAAGATACAATGTTATATTTAAGATTAAGCTAAAAATCAATATTGACCACAATTATTTATCTATAATTTATTTAATAAATTTAGCAGGTTTCCTATTGAACTGTACAACTAGTTAACTATGTTAACATCACAGAATAAATGTTCAGAGTATACCTTTCTCCCATGTCATTTTATTTAGTCAAATGCTTTGGTTAATATTAACATTAACCAATTCCAGATGTCAACAATTAAGTTCAATCCAACAAAACATTTAGTCAGGCACTTTCCTCAGACTGAGAATAAGAAGACTTTACATAAACATGCATAGTGGGTTTTGAGTCTATCTTAAGATAAAATAGTTGTGTTTAGTGACTAAACATATCATTACACAGATGCCTGATCCCCTTTTGCAGCTGTTCTTACTGTTTTGGTTCTACATAGCCCCTTTGCTTGTCTTTCTTGTGGCTCTCCCTTACTGTTGCACTATTTGGGGGAAAATCTGCAGATAAGGGGTTTGGGCTGATTTTGTAATGTGCCTGCAGAAAGCTAAGCTTGCATTGTAATGAGGTCAGATTTCATTTCTAAGCAAGGTCACACTCTAGGGTTGGTAGAGCTCCAAGGAAAATCAAAGTGCTGAAAGAAACATCTAAAAGGTGGTAATTCAGTAGGTGGCACTCTTTCCTCCCTGCAAATCCTGATGTCAATGCCCAAATTCAGTCTGTCTTTCAGAGTAGATTTACAACATGACCTCTTTTGACCATTAGGGAATCTAGTATAGAATAGTTATTTGGGGAAGCAGGTGGTGTTTGTTTGTAGTTTTCTTCAGAATACAAGGAGATTTCCTTGAATCTCTATGTCCCGTCTAAACATGAGCTCTATATTTTTGTTTTGCTTTACCTGGAATTTCAACCTGATGAGCTGAGCTAACTATGCAGGGCAATATGCTGCTAAAAACCTTTATTCTTCTTGGAAAACATTTTCCTTATTTCTGTATGAGTTTTCTACTTCTGATTATTTGTGAAATTCTCACTTAGCTTCCAGGGTTGCACAGATCTCAAAATTAGCCTGACTTGTAGAAGCTTCAAATTTTAATGACTACCAAAAAATACAAATACTGATTTCTCTGCTCTTTCTTCATGAGCTTGAAAACCGCACTCTTAGTTTTATTAAACTGAATGTCAACCAGGATCCAGGAGATATATTTATTAATGAATTTGACTTCCTCCTGAAACCTCCTTTTTCTCAAATGTAAAAATAAAACAAACAAAAAAATGAAGCTCATACTTTTCCATGACAAAAGGATGAAACATGTTTATTCCCACTTTAAAAAGAATACACTAAAACTACTTCAAAAAACATTCATGATGTCTCACTTAGACTGAAAATCAGTAATGAGAAAGTGGAACTCTCCCTGCTCGATTACACAAAATAATGTGCTAAATAAGTAGAAATAATCTAATATTAGTTGAAAAATTTACGATTTATTCTATCAGATTATTACATTTTCTTTTTAAACATTTTTTTTTCTTTTTCATTCTCGGCTTACATTAGCCTCTTGCTTTGCAATGTGACTTTGCTTTTGTTAAAATGTATAAAGAAAGTCAGGTGTGACTGAACTCAAGATTTATAAGACAAAGGAGTATAAGTAAATTCATTTGAGGTTCCATTAGTTCAACCAGAAAAGGTTAGCCGGGTGTGATGTTTTGACATTTACTCAGGACCCACAGAATATTGTGCAGAGAGGGAAAAAATTCACACACATTCACAGGCATGCAGCCACACACATATGCATACACACATGCCCATGCAGGGTTACATTAAGTCAGAACAACTTGATCAGTTCCAGATGGAAATGAAAGACACAAATTTCCCAAGAATATGATAAACATATAAACCATCTCCTTCCTCTAGTAATGTTGTTTGAACCCCTTGAATAGCTCTTTTGGACCCCCTGGAATCCTCCCACCAATTAAGCTTTGACACACCAACCAGTGCCAACCATAAACTCCAGTTACAAAATTATATGATCTGCAAATCTCCCTAAACTCCTTTGGCTCCTATTCCTAGAACAATACTGTGCTGTACATAGTATTAATTGTTTCTGATGACAGGGATAATTTTAGAGAGGACTTGGCTGGCTTCTCCGGTCTCCTTATTTGCACTTCTTTGTGACAAGTTCTGGAAGAAGCAAGACATAGACACTGTGAATTCCCCATAGCTAACTCACAGTTCTGAGGTTATATGCCTTCATGGGAATCCTGCATTCTTTTTCTTATTTAAACAGGTCAAAAAATGTGAAGCAGGCTTTAGCTTGCATTGTTTGCGCTTGATTCTATATAGCTTCGATCATCTTCTTTGGATCTTGTTATATAGAGCTTTTGAACAAATCTTGGCTGCAAATAAGAAATAACCTCAGCTTTTGGGGGCTTGGGAAAATAAAAAAAATCATATTTATATAGTGAAACACATCATCACATAAAAGTGTATTGATTGGATCATAACCTCTATGCCCCCTTGAAGTTTATATTCTAGCAAATCTTCACATATGTTCTATGTTCTATGTACATGTTCTATGTTCTATCTATGTACATTTTTTCTTTCTCACCAGAATGCTTCCCCCAAACCCCTCCCCGATCCACTTTGCCTACCAGCAAACTTTTATTCATCTTTCAAAATCCAGTGCAGACATCCTCATTGGAAAAGCTTTAGTTTATTCCATACCAGGGCAACTGAGTTCATCTCTCCATTCCCCGTTCAATGACGGGGCTTCATTATTGAAGGTAGAGGGTAAGGATTAGCACTGTTTTTTATATGGATTGTGCCTTTGACATTGTGCAAAGAGGCAGATTTTGCCTAGAAACTACCACTATGCCTGCCACCTAGAACCTACTCAGTAGATATTGATTGAACTGAATTTGTCTAAGGTAAAACCAGGAATTTCAACCATGAATACGCTGAAGTTGAAAAGGACTTCAGATGTCATCTAGATCAATAGACTCAAATTATTGAGGAGTAAATGACACCAAAATCTGTGAGTTGATCAATGATTTCTTTGCAAGGCTAGGTATTGGCAGATTAATTTGGATTAGAACCCAGTTCTTTATGTATCCATGTTTTCTACAGCAACAGCTGTCTCACAAATTTTGCTGAAATGAAAAGGTACTCTTCCAATGGGGAAATGTTGACTTTATAAAATCCTGACCTTGAAAAGCATCCCCATGGAGAGATTCACATTTGCTTCCAGCGTGTTAGATGACTGTGGCTCTAATAAATTGAGCAATCTCTTCATCCATTTTTGGTTCTCAGGTTGAATAGTGCTTTGCATCCCTTACCTTGTAAGATCACAGAGTTCTCTACTGGTACTAATTAGGCCTCATGACACTCCCCTATGGAAATGATCTTATTATTATGACTAAAATGGTACTAAAGATATTTAAGGTGTTTAACCTAAAAGTGAAGAAAAGGCATTAAGTAGTCCAACCCCGGGCTCCCTGGTACTGAAAGCACTCCAATGCCAAGAAGCTTGACAGCGTGGCCTGGGGCAAACTGGGGAAGTGGAGAAAGGCTTGTCTATTGAGCACACCTTCAGAGAGACCACGTGTATTAGTCAGGGTTCTTCAAACAGAGCTCAGTGGGTTATTAGGATATATATATATCCTATTATATATATATATGTGAATATATATATATATATTCACACACACATTAAGATATATACACACACACACAAATATATATATATAATGTATACATATGTATATATTTGTGTATATATGTATGCATATATATCTATATATTTCTATCTATACATCTATATATCTAGAGAGATTTTGAGGAATTGGTTCATGTGATTTTAGAGGATAAGAAGTTCCATTATCTGCCATCTGCAAACTGGAGACCCAGGAAAGCCATTGTGTAATTCAGTCTGAGTTCAAAGGCTTGAAAACCAGGGGAGCCAACGATATAAATCCCAGTCCAAGGGTAGGAGAAGATGAGATGGAATGTCACAGCTTAACAGTGAGGCAGGCAAAAATAGGTAAATTCCTCCTTCCATCACCTTTTGTTCTATTCAACCTCCAAATAGATTGAATGATGCCCACCCACGATCTGATTTACTCAGTCTACCAATTCAGATATTAATCTCATTCAGAAACACCCTCACAGGCACACCCAGAAATAATATTTAATTTGGGGACCCTGTGGCCAGTCAAGTTGACGTATAAAATTAAGCATCATACCATCCCATTTACCTTGTTTACACCTTCCTCCCTTCCACCCCACTAAGCTCTACCTTCTCCGGCTATTTTTTCAGCTCTTTTACTCTTTCAGTCTCATTTGTAAATTCCTTTAATAACCTGGTGTCTAACACTGATAATTGCTTAAAAGCATAGACTATTATGCCTTATGTCAGTATCATTTCTCCAGACAATGGTTTTGTGTTGCCTTTAATCCTACCTTACAGTGTGTACCTTTTATTTATCCAAACTAACTGTAATCTACTCTAAGTACCTATCTATCCATGCTGCCTGGAAATTTATTTTGAACCACTTAGGGGTTTTTCTGTGCCACCCAGCACAGTGCAAAAGTTGTGTTCAGGAGCAGAGGTCTTACGCAAGAAAATTCAAAAAGAACCCTCAACTTCGGTCCATATTGGTCTTTGCTAAAATGATCATTGATTAATTCTCCTGAATTTCTTGAATGTGGGGGGCATCTTGCTTCTGAGCCTCCCTTGGACATGGTAGTATTTGGTAAGGTATGGAAATGAGGGTGTTGAACCCAGCCTCCTGAGATAGCCCATTTAGTTCTTGGTACATGAGGTCATGTAGCCTCAGTGTGTTGTTAAAAGTGACTCTAGGAAGGTTCCCACAGGTCATAAAATCCATGTCTTTCACAGTCTTTTGGGAAGTCTCCTCACCAGCTTCTGGACTTGAATTGCTTTTGCCTTCCTGTCCCAAGCTCTCTCTCCATCGTTTTTCTCCTGAGCATAACCTGAACACACTCCTCTGAATGGGTCTTTAGAAACAACATGCTGTCCTCTCCTTCTTTTAGGAAAGGGAAGAAAATGAGATCATTAGCGAGGTTGTTTTCACTTATTGATTACCTCCCTTCCTTCCTCCCCTCCTCCTTTCCTGACATAGTTACTTTATTTCTCCTCCACATACCTTAATAAATATTATCAAACCTACTGCATTTGTATGCAATTAGGTTTCTAACATCTTTGTTTATGTTTCTGCTTTCCTAAATGTGCCTTTATTGCAATTTGATCAACAAACTCCTATTATGACAACAAAACCAAGCTCAGATGTCACTTCATTCAATCATTTGAAATAAACATTTAATATTTACTGAATGATTCCAAGCTCTAGGGATATGTTAGTTAAAAAATATATAAGATTTCTGTTTTCATAATGCTTATCTCCTTCATGAAGCATACTCTGCCATTTCCTAGTACAGATATAAACGTTCTATTACAGCAGTGTTTCTCAACCAAGGTGTATTATTGCTATTATTGTGCTGTATGTTAATCATTGGTTTTTCATATCTTTATTTCCTATAATTCTGGAAATCCTGGAAGGCCCTATTTGTATCATTTTGGTTTCCCCCTCTTTCCCCATTGCTTAGTATACAGTCTGGTATACATTAGGGGATCATAAAATGCTTGTTATATTTTGATGATTTCAAATCTTCCTGAGCATCCACTGTACAAAAAGCACTATAATAGTCCTTTTAGCAATCGTAATGTTTGATAAGATGGGCATTAACACTCTCAAAGAAATTAACCTGGAGAAATGGAAAGTTGTTGTTTAATGGGTATAAAGTTTCAATTTTGCAAGATGAAAAAGTTTCAGATATTGTTTGCACAACACTGTGAATATACTTACTACTACTGAAGTGTACATTTAAAAATGGTTAAGATGGTAAATTTTGTGTTATGTGTATTTTCCCATAATAAAAAAAACCTAACAGTCTAACAGAGATAAGTTTTGTTCATATTGTGATATCAAATAAAAAGTGGTAATTTTCCTAAAAAATATACAAATCTAATGGAATTCAGAAGATGGGGAAGTGACCAATGAATGGCCCATCTCTTCTCCTCCAGAGACTTTGCCTATAACACTCCTAGAAGACTTGAGTGTCCTATGTGGAAAATCTTTAGAATTTTATCAAATAAGTAACAGAATGTATGAGAAAAGAGAAACAGGTTAATATTGGTTGAATTTGAATCAACTCAAATCTGACAGAACTTCCTTGGCGAGTTTGTCCAGCAGACACTGAGACTTGTAGGGCATAGGCTTAAAAAAGAAGTCTGGATGCAAGAGAGTGACTGAAAATTCACTCCAGCAAGGCTGGACCTATGACAGTATATCATGTCTAAGAAGGAAAAAGGCCATGGGAAGGAAAACAGAAAAAGCTGAAGACTGACCTTGTGGTATAACTAAGGGTACAAGAGGAAAGAAGAATTTATGAAGGAGATGTACAGGAAAGGTAAGAAGACATATAAGCATACTGATACATTTTTAACCTTCTAATAATTGAACTGATCCTTTGCTGATATCTTATAGTTTTAAAGGTAAATTTATGGTATGTATTTTTATTATCTATTAATAAATACTAACATTTATGTGATGCTTTAGCAGTTTATAAAGTTGCTCCTTAGAATATGACTATAAGGAAAGAATCCATTCTTCCCCTTCTGTAGAAAAATAAATTCCGTGTATCATAGCTTATTTTACTGCTGCATGGGAAACAGCAGAAACCATGTATTCCAACACCAATTATCATTCTCACTTTAAACATCATTTATTAACATCTCATTTTTAACAGCAATTCTCATTTTTCCATACGTCATCTTATTTTTTTCCAAAATAGTATAAACTCCTGTAGAAGGGTAAAATGGGTGACTTTATGATCATGGATGACTTCCAAGAGAGCAAGTTGAGTTGAAAGGTTGAGACCTTTGCCAGCCTCCAAAGAGTGTGTATGCTATGTCAATGGAGGTAGAGAATGCAGATAAATTTTTGTAGCACTTTAATAGTGAAACAATGCAGAGTTAGGCTCTTTTCTCCAAGGGTTGTAGGATTGAATAAGACATTTTTCTAACATATAAAAGACCCGAGAACTTATAAGCAAATACAGTGGATAAGAAGGCAAACCATGAGAGACCCTTAATTATGGGAAAGAAACTGAAGGTTGCTGGAGGGGAGGTGGGTGGGGTAACTGGGTGATGGGCATTAAGGAGGGCATGTGATATAATGAGCACTGGGTGTTATATGCAACTGATGAACTACTGAACTCTACCTCTGAAACTAATGATGTTCTTTATGTTGGGTAATTGAATTTAAATTAAAAAGAAGAGATGGACAAATGTAAGTAGGGAGAGAAATAATAGATGGAAGGGGTCCTTGAGGAGACAGAAGGAGCTGGAATCAAGAGCTGGTGCAATTAGATTACAAAAACAGAAGAGATATTTTTCTCCCAGACATAAAAGAGATGATCAAAGACTACCTAAAGGTAAAGGAAGATAGGAAGTGAATGGTATGGTTGTTCACAAATTTTACGAGATGGAGAGGAGAGAAGATAAGTCACCTGTTCCAGATAACTTCACTTTTTTCTAGAAAACGAAAAAGGACATGAGAGTGGGGGAGAAGAAGATCTACATGGGACTATAGGGAAAGTTTGAAAGGGATTCTGCTTCAAAGGTTACCTGGCCAAAAAGTAGAGCCTTAAAAAGGTTCAGAATGAATTTAACCCATGGTGCTCAGCTTTTGGTGTTTAAGTATCTTTCCTTGCTAAAAGGAGAAATGGCTAATTCCGAAGAAGGGCAAAGAGAATTCAAGATAAACTGGAATATCTTGTTATACCTGAGAATTGAAAGTGCTCAAAAAATGATAAAGATGTGTAAAAGTACAAAGGAGCCAGATTGAAGTGGTTTCCAAAAGACAAATATCAGGGGCACCTGGGTGGCTCAGATGGTTAAGTGTCTGCCTTCGGCTCAGGCCATGATCCCAGGGTCCTGGGATCAAGTCCCACATCGGGCTCCCTGCTCCTTGGGAGCCTGCTTCTCCCTCTGCCTCTCTCTCTCTCTCTCTGTCTCTCATGAATAAATAAATAAAATCTTTAAAAAAAAAAGACAAATCTCAGACAATTTGTGCATGAACATAAATAATGATACTAATGTGTTATAATCCATTGAATAAAATAAGAATATCTGAGCCCATACTGATAACCAACTAATAAATAAGCATTTGGAGAGAATGTAAAGCAGAATGCCAGCTAATAAATGTAGAATAAATGAAATAGCAAAATCACCATGTGCAATCATCACAATAATAATAAAACCACACATAAATCAACAATGGATGCTATAATTGGCCTGTGAAAATTTCATATTTACAGGGTCTTAAAGTATCTCCCCACAATTATTTATTACAGAGAAAGTGGCAACTGAGTGGTGACACAAAACAGTCATCACTTTAACCAAGAAATCAAAGTTAAATTTACATGAAATGGGACAAATCAATTGACAGTCTGTGTTTCCCAATGTGATGCACTGAGAAGGACATGTTATTACATCTGTGGCATTCCTGCCTAAAAATGCATACCCTAAATCTAACCATTAGAAAGCATTAAACACACCAAACTGATGAATATTCTACAGTACAACTAGTGTGTACTCTTCAAAAATGTTACTATGATAAAAGATAAAGAAAGGATAAGAAATGGTTCCAGATTAATGGAGAGTAAAAAGACATGACAAGTAAATTAAATGGATTATCTTGCATTGAATCCTGATTCAGAAAAAAGTTGCAGTAAAGAACCAATTGGAAAAACTTGAATATTGGCTGTAAATAAGAGTATTTAATAATGTTTAATTTCCTGAATTTTATAATTTTACTATGATGACATAGGATAATGCTTTTTTTCATAGAAAATATATACTAAAGTTTTCAGGAGTACAGGCTGGATGAGTGCAATTTGTTCTTAAGTGGTTCAGAAAGAAAAAAATGGTATGCTTAATAGAGAGGAGAAAATGTTCAAACAAATGTGGCAAAATATTAACAATTTGTGAATCAGGAAGAAGAGAATATGAAAGTTCTTAATACTATTTTTGAAACTTTTCTCAAAGTGTGAAATTATTTCAAAGCAAAAAGTGAGAAAATAATGAAATTTACCACCAAACAAATAATTAATGAGCACGGAGTAGACACAAGACCTGGGGGATATGCTGGAGAGCTGGAACTGTCAGGTACAATTTCTGGTTTCAGGTGGTCCCCAGTTTATAGCAGGAGACAGATAGAAAACCAGCACTCAGGACACTGTGAAATCAATGCTCCAAGAGGGAGAGAAATGGAGTGGGCTTATAAACAACCCTTAAGCTGGAAAGTGAGGTCAAAAGGTAGGCTGGTTCATTTTACTTATCTCTTCAAAACTTTAAAAGGGCTTCTTATTGCCTACCAAAAAACAAATAGCAGAAAGAACTTTGAATATGTTAGCCCAATGGGTTTCATCTACTTTGCTGAGCCCAGTGACATTGTCCTGGCTGCCTGGGGATCGTTTTAAGAAAATTTCTGAGGCCATGCCACGCACTGAAATGCAGGGGGACATCTGCCACAGAACCATGGCTTTGGAGTCACTGCCCACATTAGTTTGCTCGACTGCCATAACAAAGTACTGCAAACAATGTGGCTTAACCAACAAACAAGTTGTCTCACAATTCCGGTGGCTGGCAGAATGAGATCATGGTTTCGGTAGGGTTGGTTCCTTCTGAAGGCTGTGAAAGAAAATCTGTTCCATGCCTTTCCCTTAGCTTTTGATAGTTTGCTGGCAATCTCTGGCTTTCCAGATGCATCACCCTGATCTCTGCCCTCATCTTTGCATGGTGTTCTCCCTATCTGTGTCCAAATTTCCTCTTTTTATATAGACACAGTCATACTGGATGAAGGCCCACCCTAAGGACCTCATCTTCACTTGATCTTCTGCAAATGTGATTTCCAAATGTGGAAATACCTACATTCATAGATACTGGGGGTTAGGATTTTAACACCTTTAGAGGGGACACAATTCAACCCATAACACTACCTCAACTTGACATTCACAGCTCTCAAAGAATTTCTCCCACACTATCTTTCCAATCTTATTTCATATTCCTTCCTTATAAAAAAAAAAACTCAGTTTCAGATAAACTCTTATAAATGTCTCTGGAATACTTAGCCCCTAGATCTGATCATAGCTAGCACATTCCTCTTCTTCCATCCAGAGTTAAAATGTTACACACCGAGAGTTACTACCTAACATATAATGTTGCTAGATTTCCTTTGTGGAATTTATACCTTTATCTTGTTTATGTGTTTACTTATTTATAGTCTACCTCTTGCTACTAAGTTGTAAGCTACACGAAGGCAGGGATCCTGTCAGGGAGACTACCACAGCCTCAGTGCCAAGTTTAGTGTCTGACACATAGTAGATGCTTAGTATATCTCCAACTGCAACAAGAACAGGGGCCATTTTAATCTCCAGTATAATTTTCTTTCCTATTTTGACCAGTCCTGCTTCACTGAACCAGAGTAGGCATTCTAGGTTTTAAATAAGTATACAAATTAGAGCAACCTAAATGACAATAACAAGAGATTCATGAGAACAAACAAAATGTCCAACAATAGGTTTGCTTGAAAGCAAATGAGCATCTTTCCATGGCTACTAATAGCAAAGAGAAGAAAAACTCAGCTGGAAGTAAATTAGAAATGTGAAGACAATAAAACATAAGAAAACAACAACAAGTCTGTAACATGGAAAAATACTTAAAAGCACATGAAAACTTATGAATCTACCTTGTACTATATGCCCACATTGCCAACCTTGGGAAAAAAGAGCGACAGAAAATATGTAACTTTGGATCAATTTGTTGTTGTTGTTTTGTTTTGTTTTGTTTTTTGTTCTAAGTGTATTCAGCCTCAATGCTTCTGTGCTTTATTTAATTTTTTTTTTTTTTTTTGGCTGTTTACCAAGGGCATACAAAAGCCACTCGTTAAATCATTAAATGATACTAATTGCTACTATTATTATTACTGGTCTTGATAATATATGAGTACAAAAGATGGGGGGAAAAATCTCATCATTTTAAACATAAGAAAATGGATGCTTCAAAGTCTTTTAAGTGCCTGGTCTAAGGTTAGCCAGAGCTTGGATGGGAGTCCAGAGAACTCTTTCTTTCCCTGGGCCACACTCTCTCTATTGGTCTTGTTTATCCATTCACAATCTGGAGCCAAACTCTTTGGGGACAGAGTGCCTAGGGTCTCGTTTCAGCTGCCTTTCTCAGACTCACACTGCCAAGCTCTAAGGTTAAGCAGTGTGACTCAGCTGCCAGTTGATAGAGTCACATGGCCAATCCCTCACAGGCAAGGAATGTCACCATTCCCGGTTTAGTCACCTGTGTGTGCGTGTAGTGAGAGGGCCCCAAAGGTAAAATTGCAGTCACACTGACATAATTACTCAGCTGTTCTGTCCATGCACTGTATAGCAAAAGACAGTGGGACACCGAAACACAGACCTGATGTGACACAGAAAAACAGGCATTGGAGGAAAATGCATCTTACGATGACAAAGAAACAGAGAATGTGTCTTGAGTTTAACTTTCAAGCAGAGTGTTCATCAAAAGCCTAGACTAAGAACAGTCATATGAGTGCTTAGATAGAGTTGGAATGCATTTTAGTAATAGTGCGTTTATGTAAAGGGTAGAAAGTGGACTGTCTCTCTGAGTTCATGGATGACAACCTTGAGAAGGAAGGTAAACTACCTTCTAGGGAAAAGAGGAAAATGCACAAAACAAGATACCTGTGGTTGAATATAAGCTGCATATATAACAACACATTTATCATCCCTTCCCTGCCATTCATTTGTGTCCTGCCTTTTGCCTTCTTGGTGGTGATTTGCATTATGGTAAGCTATGTATCACTTACACACTCGAAACAGAAATATATACTTTTTTAATATGCAAATCTAATGGCTCCATTTGACAAAAGAAATCCCAGTGATCTATATTGTCTCTTAAATTGATCCAACATATTGTGGCATTTGGGCCGAGTTACTTCCTGCTAATAATTTCTTAACAGAAAAGGGAAAGACAATAGCATTAGTAAATCAAACCAAATGTGTGATTAATGCCACTTGAATACTAGGCATTTTCTTTCAGCCCCACTAGGCTGACTCTGTTGCAGCTCAGCCAGAAGAAGAGGTTATGTCATTTGCATGCTATGGCAAGATGTATGATACAAATCACCTAAATTATCAACCACTGCAAGCAAACTGGTTGCTGGAATATACATTCTATATCAAAGACAAATTCCAGTGAGGACACACCTTGATTTCTCATTTAAGAAGATACACTTTGTTGCCTTACAATACTTGCTTTTCCCCAAATCCAATTATGGTTTGGCTTCCCTTCAGGTTTTTCAAGGCTTAACCATCATGGCAAACTGGCAGTAACCTCTTACTTAAAAACTTTACATTTTCTACATCTTTCTCAGTACTCCAAGCACTTCTAAATTACCCACTTCCACAGGATTTGGGGTTTTAGAGCTGGCCTTAATTGTAAACTACAACTTCAAATCACACTAGATCTTTCTTTTCTCATCTGTGCTTGCTATCTCATTTTGAATGAAAATTCCACCTCTTTGCAGTCTTCAATTCTGACTACATGAGGCAGGGATGCATCTGAATTCCACAGTGGTATCTGGGTGCTGCTATGGTCTATGGGGCACTTTTCCATGAGTGACACATCCATACATTAAGTGTCTGAACTATGGAGAATGACATGAGAGATCCGGGTGCCGGTCTCAAAGTTCTCTAACAGGGTGCTCTCCAATTCTTCAAGGGGAATCCCTGTCTCAGAATCTCATTCAGAAAGCCTAGATTTAGGGGAAAATTAGGTACTATGTGGGACAAGATATATCTGTGTATTCAGTCATTCACCACATATATTTGTGGGTATGAAAACTGTATAGATGTGTTTTAATGGACAGTGCAAAGAATTGATTTAATTATAATCCTTGGTGGAAGACATATTGTTGTCTTTCATGTGTGACCCTCTCAATTTATTATTTATTTAATAATTTTAGCTAGATATTAAAAAGATAACTAACACTCATGAACCCATTGCCCAATTCCTTTCATCTACCAATTTGCTTCTACCCAATCTCATTCCCAGTGCCCCCACAAGATAATGACTACTAAAATTTTGCATTCCCTTGCTTTATTTAAATATATTGTTTCAGCAGGGTACTGTTTTAGCTGTTTTTGAACTTTTTAAAAAAGATCTTATTTATTTATTTGACAGAGAGCGAGAGAGCACAAACAAGGAGAGTGATAGAGGGAGAGGGAGAAGCAGGCTCAATCCCTCAATGCGGGGCTCAATCCCAGGACCCTGGGATCATGACCTGAGCTGAAGGCAGACGCTTAACTGACTGAGCCACCCAGGTGCCCCAGTTTTTGAACTTTTTAAGAAGGGAGCTGTATGATCTTCCAGAAAGGGCTTCATTTGGAATTATGCTACTGAAATTTATTTATCTAGCTGCCTCTACAGTTAATTCTTTTTATTTGTAGTAGGTACATCCTATAAAGTCCGTGTGAACACTGAAGTAGCTAATTTTTAACTATTGTTCCTATAAGAAATACAGGATTAGGTTCCTGTGAGCCTCTGGTCACATTTTTGGGTTTTTTTTTTGTTGTTGTTGTTGTTTTTTAAAGATTTTATTTATTTATTTGACAGAGAGAGACACAGCGAGAGAGGGAATACAAGCAGGTGAATGGGAGAGGGAGAAGCAGGCTTCCCGCAGAGCAGGGAGCCCGATGTGGGGCTCGATCCCAGGACCCTGGGATCATGACCTGAGCTGAAGGCAGACGCTTAACGACTGAGCCACCCAGGCGCCCCACGTTTTTGTTAACTGACCGATGTTTTGTATGTGTTTCTGTTTAAGTACATTTTATTTAACATGTATTATTATTCATTAATATGGAACTCACAGCCAAGAGCACTATAGCTCATGCCTGGTCAAAGCCTAACACATGTATTTTCTCTATAAGGCACACACAGCCTTCTTGCACTTAGGAACACCAGCCAGCACTTTAGCACTGCACTTGGCGGTCATTTTAAATAACAAAATCATCAATAAAATACAGAAAAGTGAGAAAAGTGTAGCACTAAATAGTCTGTGAAAAGGATATTTGTTTGCAATATAACAGCTGAAATGAGAAGGCAGAATATCTTTGCATTGGGCAACAAATTTTTGCTGCTCTGCACATATTCATAAATGACCACAAAAGTGCCATGAGTACTGCTTTTGGAGCTACAAATAAAGTTTAATGAGTAGGGAATTTGCAACCACTTAATCAGTGAATAATGATGATTGGCTATAGTTATATTTCATTCATTTTTTACTGTTGTATAAGATTCCATTTTGTGGTGGCGCCTGGGTGGATCAGTCGTTAAGCATCTGCCTTCAGCTCAGGTCATGATCCCAGGGTCCTGGATCGAGTCCCACATGGGGCTCCCTGCTCCGCGGGAAGCCTGCTTCTCCCTCTGCCTGCTGCTCCCCCTGCTCGTGCTCTCTCTCTCTCTGTGTCAAATAAATAAATAAAATCTTAAAAAAAAAAAAAAAGATTCCATTTTGTAAATATATCCCATTCTTTTTTTTTTTTTTTTAAGATTTTATTTATTTATTTGACAGAGAGAGATAGCAAGAGCAGGAACACAAGCAGGGGGAGTGGGAGAGGGAGAAGTAGGCTTCCTGCCGAGCAGGGAGCCCGATGTGGGACTTGATCCCAGGACCCTGGGATCATGACCTGAGCCAAAGGAAGACACTTAACGACTGAGCCACCCAGGCGCCCAATATATCCCATTCTTAAAATCACTCTTCTGTTAATGAATTTTTGATATCTTTACTTGGAAAGTTTTTAAAATAAATTTTAATTTTTCATCAGTCACGAATTGATCATACTAATGAAATGATTGTATAGGGGAGAAATGCTATTTTCATATAAATATAATAACCTATAGTTACAATGACATGATGCCAATTCCTATCTACTATCAATCTAATCCCTTATTATACGTATTTAACACTAGCCTTTGTAACAGAAACAGAGATTCATTGTATGCAGAGAAATTATGTTTTGAAGACAAATGTGTTAGATGCTAAAAGTACATGTGTGCACTGTGATGGACCCCAAAAGCATAAAAATAAGAGGATGATCATTGTCCTCCCTGAGTTCCAAGTCTAGAGACAATATAAACAGGCAACACAGAATTATAAATACTACCAAAGAAGTATACATATGACAAAACATGGGGGAGGAAATGTTGACCTCTGCATCAGGCTCTCAGAAAAAGCTTCCAGTGGAGTGATGTTGATATTTGACACATAACAATGCTTAAACTAGAGACCTTTCATGGCACTTTCCTGTGAAAAATTTGCTAATTTCCTGGACCTCATTAATCCATGATTTTGAAATTCAGGATGACCAGGTTTGGCCTTTATACCTGATCATGCAATCCTCTCTGTTGACAATAAATAAGGGTTTTGGATGCTGGGAGCTGGTATTAGCTGCTATGGGTTTTGATGAAATAGAATTTATCCTCCTCTATACACCCTTAATCTTCGGTTACATATGTATTTTATTTGTGCTATTCCTGAACTTGCTGGTATCAACTATGATTGCCACCCTTGTCCAAAAACAGTTTCTCTTCATGGTCACGAGACCTCGTTGGTATAAGGCAATGGTTCTTAACATGTTCTCAAACAAGCAGCACTACCACTGTCTGGGCCCTTACTGGACGTATGAATTCTTTGCCCTTAACCAGACCCACTGAGTCAGAACCTCCTGAGTAGGGTCTTGCAATCTGTGATTAAGGAAGTTTTCCAGGTGACTCAAAACATGCTAAAGTTTGACAACCAATGCTAGAAGGAAATCTGTATTGATTTAACCTGTTCTAAACACCAGGTTTTGTCAAGGCTGTGAATTGATCAAAGGATGTTTTTTAGCTCTATCTTAATTAAGGAGTTAGCGTAAGAATTAGGAGAATAAGTAATGAGAAGACTATTAGTTGTAAATCACAAGCAGCAGGGCACAAATGCATTGCACAGGCTGTAATCGAGAAAGCACTTAGGGAAATGAAGAAATATGCCATTGTAGCCCAAACCCAGATGTCTGTACCTGGAAGCAGCGCTTACACCTGTTTCTTTAGACACACCCAGTGGATTTATAGATCGGTGGTACAAGTGTCTTTGCCCATTCTATACAAAATATGGCCCACCCATCAGCAATATTGGCATCATCTGGGAGCTAAAGAATCTTGGGGTTCCATTCCGGACTCATTGAATGGGATCTGCTTTTCAACAAAATCCCCAGGTGACCAATGTGCTCAAAAGCTTTGAGAAGCAGCAGTCTAATCTCTGATCACATAGTACATGGTGTATGTTGCTTCTTATTTTTGAGTGGACGAAAGAATGAATATCACCTGCCATAAGTCATTTAGCCTTTAGGCATTAGGCAGAAATACACTTAAAGTACTTGTCTAGCTCCCAATATGTGACAACCCTGATTTAAACACGTTACATATGCTGATTCATTGAAGCCTCAAAACACCCTATGAAGTAAGTATTGTTACCATTCACATTTTATACAAGAAGTCACTTGTTCAAGGGCATTCAGTTAATAAGGGACAGAATTAGGATCTGAATGTCACCAGTTTGGCTTCTGATTCTATATTCCCAAGACTTTCTCCCCTGATTCTCAAATGAGCCCATCAATAACACCCTTGATTAGACTCAGGAGTCATGGTGGTTCTATAGAACCTCATAACCAGACTTATGGAAAATGTGGTAGGTTATGAATTTAACTGGAACCTTTATTCCAAAGAGCTCATGATTTCCTGTAAAGGACTTTCACTAGAGAAGCTCTCTGGCTTCTCCCAAGTTCCTAAGTGGGTAAGTCTGGGGTACAGAGCTGGGCCCAATATGGAGCAACTTCTGCCAGGCTCTCTTGGGATCTCCCTATATACAGGGAAATCTGATCTGTTTGAAAGAAACATGGAGAAAAGGGTCTGCCTCTATTTTGTGAGGCCTGTGGTTTTTAGCTCTACTTAGTACAAAGGGTTAAATTCTGCAATTTTAGGAGATCTGCTTTTGCTATATGTCTGTATATAGCTATATCCTCCAAAAGCCCCAACACTGCCAGTTAACACAGATATTTTGGTCTACATTTCTTCATCTCAGATAGTCAATGTCTCAATATGTTCTGGAATCAAGCAGGGATTATTTTTTCCTCCCCCAAACCATTAAGGTATATACACCAATGGGAGCAAGACTGCCTTTTCAGAATTTTCATAGCAAAACTATTTAGTCACCATAACAAGCCATAAGTGAAATATGATTAAATTATTGCCCTGCAATGAGGAAACCAGATTTCTGTGATACTATACAAGCTTTTTCCTCTGCTTTGTCCATTTGGAAAAGTCCTGCTTCCCCTTTGAGATAAGGTCTCCAGAAGTTGGCTTTGCCATAAAGCTTTTCCTAGTCTCTCCAGGGACCATGACTGATACCTTTATTATAATATTCATCCCCCAGGCCAAGAGGCCTAGAAGACAGGAGCCACTTACTCTTCATTGAAAACCACTAGTATAGTAATGGCTGGGCACAAAGAAGCCATGTGATAGATCAATGGATGAATAACTTTGACTTGCAAGATGAACATTTGAAATTAAATGTGGATTAAATGTGGATTTGAAATAAATGTGCAATCTTTGTACACAGAAAAAAAAAATATCATAGAGATTCATGAAAGAATAGCTGCTCTGAGTTGGTTAAAAGCCCAATACCAAATTGAAATATAATTGAGTAATTTTAGAATACATACAGAAATTATAGTGATTTACAACCTAGAATTTTGGAACAGCATCAGACTGATAAATGTAAGGCCTTTGGCCCAATAAGCACACTCATAGGAGAGAGAATGTATGGTCATAGTAACAACAACTCAATCTAGTCTTACACTGCAGCTTAGTGTAGGTATTTGGGGAACTTGCTGAAATGTCCAGGTAACACTTGCCCTACAAGTGGTTCTGTGGGAAAGTGCACCTTTGGTACACTTGGGAAAAGGTTAGCTCCCATGAGAATTTCGAATATTTTCTATGGCTCCTCCTCCTGCTGATCTCCTTTATCTTGAACTTGCACAGTCAATGAAGGAAGTGTTGTTTAAGCAAATCCCTGTCTGGATTATCACAAATTTCAAATTGGCAGAGTCTGAATTAATGCAATTTTTACCCTACTGCATTCCATTTCAGCTCTTCTGGATAGAATGCACTGTGGAGAATTTGGAGGCAGTCCAGAAGGCAACAACTAAAATGATTAAAAGTTTGACTAATATTCCCTCTGAGGAAAAGCTAAAAGAACAGAGTTTATTTAGCCTGGAGAAAGGAAGGCTGAATAAGGAATTAATAATAGTTCTCAAGTATATGAAGAAGTGTGTGAGTGACAAGAGGTAGATTCCCTTGCTTCTTATGAGTTCAGAACAAGACAAAAATGACTTGAGACAGAGGGGACAACAGTATGTTGTCCTTACAAAGCCTTCTTGGATATACAAGACTCACACACTGGCACCTTTAGGGACTGCTCCAATGGATGTTTTATGAAAAACCTAAACATTTACCTTCTTCCATGGGTTCATGTAAAGTCTTGCCTGGATGCAGATGGGTGAGACTAAATGCCCTCACGGTGTCCCTTCTATTCTGGTGATTCCACTTGATAAAAGATCATCTGGTTGAATTGATTAGAAAGTTAAAACTGCACTCCTGGATCAGTGAATTCATACTGCAAGAGAACCTTTTAATTCTGAGTGGCCAGTTTGAATTTCATCCAGTTGGCCGTGACCCAAAGTTACACCACACTGCCAGTGCGGCCGGGACAGACTGCACTATCCAAAGTAATAAGCCTTGTTGGCATTGCACTGAGAGTGTTCTATCTTGCCTTTGGGAAAAAAATGTTTCAGGACTGCATGAACAACCAAACTGCAGCATCTTTTAGATTTACCTCAGGTACTAAGGCGGCAAAGCTTCTACAACAAAACATTGCAGTGCCAGAGAAAACAAGGCTATCTAAGCTTTAACCTCCAAGGACTCTAGAGGCTCCGAAACAAACATGATAAAAATCGGAATCAAGATTCCTAGAACATGAATGCCTAGAGATAAATGTGAGGGGCTTGAAGTCTCCATATTGTCATCTGAAAGACAGGACACTCGTAAACTAGGGACTCCAAAGAGCTACTCTAGTAAACATACAGTGAAAAGTCTTCCTGAGAAATTCAAGAACTCTCCCAGACTAGAAATCAAGGTGACATTCTTGACTCCATTCTTTCTCTCCACACCTCCCTCCCAAATCCATGTCCAATTACTCATCGGGCCCTAGGGTTCTTTATTTTATATATCTCATCCCTCTTTGCATTCTCTCTGACACTCTCCGATCCGTGTTTTTTTTTTTTTTTCAAATATCACCTGGACCTTTCAACTAATCTCCTCACCAGTCTGCGTGCCTTTTCCAGCCTTCAAATCACTCTACACACAATAGCCAGAATTTGTAAATTGCAGATTTAATCATATCATTCACTTGCTTGAGGATCCCTGGTTGATTCTACTGAATTCCAAAATAAAGTTTGGACTCCATTCCAGTAAGGCATGAAAGATTTTCATAGTCTCACTTGTGCCCACTTTTTTTTTTAACCATATTCGTATCCCCTATCCAAAAGTCTCTCTTTTTTTTTTTATGCTGTGACTAAATAATTTTCCATTCTTTCAATGGATCATGGTTTTTCAAACCTGTATGCCTTGACTCACATTACTCCATCTGCCTGAAATGCTTCGGTTTCCATAACCCCTCTCCACTCCACATTTCACATGGATAATTTGTTTTCATATTTCAGTTAAAACATCACTTCCAACAGGAAGACTCCCTAATCCGTTCAAGGTTATTTCAGTGTTAACACTATGTACATCTTTGTTCTCCTGACATAGAGTTATTTTAGTGAAATTTCTGGTTTTTGTCTGCTTTTGTTTCTGATTTTCTTTCCCCTGGGATGTGCATTCTTGGGGGAGTTTGCCATCCAGAGTGGCCTGCTTTCCCCTAGCCAACTGGTGAGTTGAGATGAAGGTAAGCCAGTTGAGCTTACTCTCTTGGAAACTAAGACCTTGAGTAGAGAGACACAAGGATGGAGAATGGTTAGTGCTGATTATTACCAGCACTGGCCGCCTGACAAAACCACTGATTGGTCCCTGACTTTTATCATGGAACTCCTCTGGCTCCTGTCCATTTGGAAGCCTTAGTTACTCGTATTTTCGTTCCATACTGTGAGCAACTTCATAGCCTTCAAATAAGTTTCTTTTTGAATTAAATTAGCTAGAGTCAATTTCTACTTATTACAAAAAAAAAAATTCTATTAGATACAACTCTTCTAAGACCTATCTCTCTCTCTTTTTTTTAAAGATTTTATTTATTTATTTGACAGACAGAGACACAGCGAGAGAGGGAACACAAGCAGGGGGAGTGGGAGAGGGAGAAGCAGGCTTCCCGCTGAGCAGGGAGCCCGATGCAGGGCTCGATCCCAGGACTCTGAGATCATGACCTGAGCCAAAGGCAGACGCTTAACGAACGACTGAGCCACCCAGGCGCCCCTAGGACCTATATCTTATTTGTCTGGCTTATATTGTAGGCTGTCTTCTCTTTAAGGGCAGAGCAGGCATTAAACACTCTTTATATTCACAATCCAGTATGGTGCTTGCCTTTTAATAGGTGCTCACAAATAAGTAAATCAATGATTTATTTTATGAAATTAACATAAACAAGGAGCAGTAATTAATACCAACCTGGAGGAAGATTACCAATGTCTCTGTTCTGGTTATAGTATTTGTCAATGACTGGGATAAACGTTTGGATGGCACACATATCACATTTGCAACTGGCATTAACTGAGAGGAATAGAAAATATATTGAATGACCAGATGATGTCCCAAAAAGATATGTGGGCTAAAGGGATATTATATTTTTAAAAAGCTTTATTGAGATATAAAGTTCACAGACTATAAAGTTCACCCATTTGAAGTGTACAGTTGACAGGTTTTTTAGCATAATCACAGAATTGTGAAACCATCACGAAAATCTAATTTGAGGACATTTCTATGACTCTAAAACAAGTCTCCATACTCATTAACAATCTCTTCCATTCCTCACTTCCCTCTTAAGCTCTAAGAAATCACTAATTTACTACCTGGCTTTATAAATTTGCCTTTTTCTAGACACCTCATACAAATGAAATCATATTTAGCATTTTTGGCTGGCCTTTTTCAGTTAGCATAATGTTTTCATCTATGTTGTGGCATGTATTTTTATTTCATTCTCTCTTATTGCAGAATAATATTCCATCTTACTAATATACCACATTTTATATATCCCTTCATCAGTTGATGGACATTTGGGTTGTTTCCATTTTTTGACAGTTGTAAATAACGCTGCTGTGAACATTTATGTACACAGGTTTTTTTGTGGATGTTTTTCTTTTCCTTTGGTGCATACTTTAAGTGAAATTGCTGATTCATATCACAACTCCATTTTTAACTTCATGAAAAACTACCAAACTTTTCCAGAGTGGTTGCATCATTTTATATTCTCATTAACAATGTATAAGAATCCCAATTGTTCCACATCCTTGTCAACACTTGTTATTGTCTGTATTTTTTACTGAAGCCATGCTTGAATGTGTAAAGTGGTAAACTGTTATGGTTTTTATTTGCATTTCCCTAGAGACTATTGATGTTTGTATATCTTCTCATGTGCTTATTGGCTATTTGTGTATCTTTTTTGGAGAAATATCTATTCAAATTTTAGCCCATTTTTAAATTGGTTTGTCCTCTTATTATTGAACTGTAAGAGTACTTCATATACTCTTAACAAAAGTCCCTTATTGGAAATATGATTTGAAAGTATTTTTTACCTATTCTGTGAGATGTCTTCTCACTTTCTTGGTGGTATCATTTGAGCACAAGTGTTTTTAAATTTACCAATTTATCTATTTTTTCTCTTGTCACTTGTACTTTTGGTGCCTTGTTTAAGAAACCATTGTCTAACCCAAGGTTATAAAGATTTACTTTTATGTTTTCTTCTATGAGTTTTATAGTCTTAGCTATTACATTTAGGTCTATGATTCGTTTTGAGTTAATTTTTATGTATGACATGAGGTAAGTTTTCAGCTATGTTCTTTTGCATGTAACTATCTAGTCACTCCATACTCCATTTGCTGAAAACACTGTTCTTTCCCCCACTGAATTTCATTGGTACCTTTTTCAAGAATCAATTGACCAAATATACATGGGTTTATGTCTATCTGTATGTCAGTGCTGTACTGTTTTGATTATTATAACTTTGTAATCTGTTTTGAAATTGGGAAGTATGAGTCCTTCAACCTTGTTCTTTTTCAAGATTTTTTGGCTATTCTAGGTGCTTTGCATTTCTGCAAGAATTTTAAGATCAGCTTATAAACTTAGGTAACCATTAACAGCTGGACTTTGGATGAGTTATATTTTATGTTATAAAATATAATCAGTTTAAAAATAAATCAGTTTAAATCAGTAAAAGCATCATTAATAGGTGAAGGCTGGGGCAATTTAAGGTTCCTGTCAATTCGAGGATATGAGGGTTCTGAAAATTAGCTATGTTAAATGAGAATAAAATATGTACTAATACAAGAGGCAAAAAAATAACAATAATTTAATTAAGTTCTTAAGACAGCGATTTCCTTTACTCCTTTACTAGCACCAAGCTGTACTGAGAGGGTGGTGATGATGCTTTATTTCCCTTTATAGAATTAGCATCTAGCATTAGCACTAGTGGACCTTAGATTTTTCCAGGTTAAATATGATGTGTAAAAAGGTAGTTTATTACAGCCCCAAATGACATTCATTTGGCTGTTTCCCCTGTAGGTTATTGCAATGCCTCTACACTTTTTCTTAAGATCTCCTCCCAATTTATCACTGAGCTTTTCTGAAAAATCCCAGAAAATGTCTCACAAAGAGCCATGAGGGCTGTCTTCTTGGTTATTAATTATAATTTGTCATTTTCTTATTATTCAATTCTAGCTCCAAGAAGAGGTATCTGAAACCTCAGCTGCACAGAGGCAAAAAATAGTCTGCACAGCTTTCTAGGGACAGTTGTATCCCTGCAATCCCTAACTCTATGTTATTCTCAAAGTTACTATGCTACGTCCCATTGAGGTCTTCTGCTTCTCCAGGCCAGCAATTTTATTAATAATAGTAAGGATTTTAATACTAGTACTACTGATAGTGATTTATTGATTTTCATTTCTGTTAATTCCTTATTCACATCTTTTAACTATTTTTTAAATCAGTTAGTTTTCCCTATCTTTTCTCCTAAACTTGTATAGGTTCCTTTCTTTTCAATATTAATCTTACATTGGCTTTTGATGTTTCAAACAACTTTTTCCCAGTTCATTATCTTCCATTCACTTTATCAATGGTCTCCTTCATTAAGTAGAAATCCTTAATTTTTAAGTAGTCCTAATTACCAATTTTTCTCCTTATGTTTTGCTTTTACCATCTTGTTTAAGAAGTTCTTCATCACTCCCAGGAACAATGCTTTCTCCTATTTTTGATCTAAAAGCTTTATAAATTTATCTTTCACATTTAAGTGCTAAACCATCTGTGGGATGGGATGAGGGCTCTCTTTACATGGTGTAAGAAAGAGATCAATGTTTCTTCCTCCTCCCCTGTAAATTGAGCAAGTTTTCCTTCCTCAATGATTTAAATCAAATCATAATATTTAAATGGGACTTATTTTAAACTTTTTTCTGTCCTTTAGCTATCTGTCTCGTATTTGTGTCAAATTGTTCATATCTTTTTTCTTTTCTATTTTTTTAACTATGGCTTTGTAATATATCTTTCCAGAAGGAGTTCTCTTTTACAGCTCTTCTTTTTAAAAACACTACCTATAGCACTTTCATCTTTGTTTTAAATTTTGGAATAGATCTTTCAATTTTGTGAAAGTATTAAGTTGAATTCTTTTTAGTATTATATCTAACCAATTGATGAATTTTGGAAACTATTTGCCTCTTTATAAATTAAAGTCAGTCATGTAGGAGCATATTGTAATCTTTCTACTAGTTTTAGATTTTTTTTAGGCCAATTAATAGATTTTAAGTTTTTTCTTTGTAAAAGTAATTTGCAATTTTTATGAAATTATTTCCTGAATACTTCATTTATTGTTTTTTTATTGTTACTTGAATACTATATATTTTAAATATTTTCTAGATAAATATTGTTAGCCAGGAGGGGACCCAATTGATTTTTATAAATTGATCATGTATCAGATAACTTAATAGACTACTCAGGTAAGTCTAATATTTTATCTTAGGAGCTGGATTTTCTATATAGATCATTATCTTACCTAAATCCTAAACCGTATTTATACTCTTCTAATCTTTGCATTTCTTATTTCCTCTTTTTTTCTCATAGCATTAGTTAGGAAATCTAGTCCTGTGTTAAACAAGAATGGTTATAAAAGACAACATTATCTTATTCATAAACCTGAAGGAATGTGGCTCAAGTTTTTCCATTAAATAAGAAATTGTAGGTTTTAATTATATGGCTTTTATTAAGTTAGGGAAGTTTCATTCTAGCAGTGATTTTCTGGGTCTATGTCAAAAATAGACATTGAAATTTAGTAAATGAATTTTTTGTACCTATTAAAATAGTTGTATGATTAGTTCTTTATGTGGTTAAAGATAAAATGGATCTATAAATGCCTTATTTTGTATTCTACTTATCCAATTTAGAAATCAATATTATACTAGCCTCATAAAAACGTGAGTATCTCTCTCTCTCTCTCTTTTTTTTATGGTTTTCTGGAAAGTCTTTTATAAAATGGGAAGCATCTATCCCTTGAAAGTATGGGAGAACTCAGCTATGAAGCTCTTTGGACCTGAGGCATCTTTGGAGAAGAGCCTGAAATTACCATTTCAATTTCTCTAATGGTTATTGGTCTATTCAGGTTTTTATTCTCCTTGCTCTTATTCTGGCTTTTTATACTTTTGTACAAATTTTTCTCTTCTCCCTATGTTTTCAAATGCATTACTGTGTAGCTGTTATAATAAATTTTTATTATTTTTGAAGTTCTTGTGTATATATATTTATTACATCTTTTTCATTCTATATTTTGTTGGTTTGTATACTCTTTTATTTTTTTCCTAGATCACTCTTACCAGAGATATCTTTATCATATGGATCCTTTAAATACACATACACACATTTTTGGTAATATTTTCTCCAAGTTGTTGTTTATTTATTCTTTCATTTATTAAATATTTATTGAGCACCTGTAATGTTCTAGGCATTGTTATAAGAACTCTGATAATAGTAGTGAATAGAGCAGAAAAATCCGTTGTTTTTATGGAGGCTACATGCCTATGCTCTTCTCTAGACCCAGCTAAGATTATAATAGACTCTCATCTTGCTTCATTGGTTTTCTTCTTTTGTTTGTTTTTTCCAACTATTCACATCAGATACATATTAATTTACCTCTTAGAAATGAATTTACATTGTCACTAAGAGCTAAGTATGGTATGTTTTAATTTTTTATGATTTCTTATTTATATATTCTATTTTTAGTCTTTATTTAATTGTGACTAACTTATAAATATCCACTATTGTATCATTTTAAACTTATTAATAACTATATCTTCTCCCATACAGGCTCCTTGCTTCTTTAAATAATAAACTTGATTGAACTATTTATTCATCCTTAATGTCATATATGTATATATATAAAATCTCCTCTAGGATTTATCTTATCTAAGTACTTCTTCCAAAAATATTCTCAAGGAGGGTTATGTGAGGTAAACCTTATGAGGGCTGAAAATAGCTTTATTTGTTTATGTATATTAAAATAATCTCTGAGCTTATTAAAAAATTTTAACTTTGATTTTTTTCAACACTTTGAAAACATTACCCCATTATTTTTTCCTTGTACCACTGTTGAGAAGGTTAATGTTCAATGATTCACTTTTTTTTTTTTTTTTTGTCTAGGAAGTTTTACCATATTACTTTTGCCATTTTTTTAATTCTTAGCATTCACCATGAATTGTGTACCTGTGGGTTTCTCTCATCTAATTATTTGGCACTCTGTAATCCCTTGCCAGTTGAGCTCTTCAATTATTCTCTTACTCTTGGAAATGCTTAGCCCCTACTTCCTAAAATATGTTTTCTCCTCCATTTATGACCTTCCTTACCTTTAAGGAGTATTATAAAAAAGTTAAAACTGCTAATCTATATTCCATATCCTCCAACTCTTATTTATTTATTTATTTATTTATTATTTATTTTACTTTTCATCTCTCTATCCCTTCCTGTTGTCTTGTGATAACATCACAAAACTATACTCTAGGTCCACAATCCCTTTTGGCTGGATATCTTTTGCTATTTATGCTTTATGTTGAATTTTTTCTTTTAATTCATATTTGTATTCCTTGCATATGGAAGACACTGCTTTTAGGTTATATTTATATTCCTTCCTTATGGATGACACTGGGGCTTCCCCCACCCTAGTCTGCCATTTGCTACTTCCATCAGTTAAAACTGCTTTCTATCTCCCCAAGGTTTTTCACATTTTTAAAGTTGCTTTTGTTTTTGTATATTTCAATGCTTCTCTCTCTTGTCTGTGATTATCAACAAGGTGAACTTCAGGAGAGGGACACACACTATACTAATTGATGATAATGTCAAGAACTAAAAAGCAAAATTATTCTTTTATATCAAGAATAGAGAGCAGGAGGGAGCTGGGAATACTGGAAGGATATCCCCCTGGTGAGTCTGGGTCTCTTCCACGAATGTCCAACCATCGCATCTTCCTGGGACCTGCCAGTACATTGACCACATCTAAAGAAGATTGAAGACCTGGGGAGAGTGACATAAAAATCAAGAGACAGGGAAATGAAGTCCAACAACAAATAACATTTTGACTGAGAAACCATTATCACCTTCCAGTAATCGATATTCTTATTTTATACCTACAAAGGCAGTGATTGAAAGATAAAAAGAAAATATTCTCTGCTCTCACCTAGGCAGTCACCCTGGAGGGTTGCAGGAGGCACATAGATTGATTCTTAGCAACTGGAAGCCTTCAGAATTTGCTCTCTTCTTTCTTCTACTTGCCCTTATTTTACACACACCCCCACACACGCCAATCCCCAACATTTATTTCTTCCTGAATTCCACATTACTTGAAAACTGATTACCCGTGAACAGGATGTTGCTACTGATTTAGCATTTTTTTCCCACATTTTCTGCCACCCATTGTGAAGACTACTTCACCATGTATTCCAGTGGAATACATAGTAAGCTTAGATTAATATATATGTATATATAACAAAATATTAAATAATAGTATTAACATATAACACTATACAATAATAAATTACTATTTTATCTTCTATCATAGTAACAGTAATAATGTTAAAGAACAAAGTTCAACTGAGTATATTTGAAGATCTAACAGGCTTTATTAAGAGATTCACGAATAGGGCAACATCCCCTCTAACACATAGAGGGAAACTCCAAGGAGCAATACAAAATTACAAGGAAGGGGTGAGGGGGCAAGGAAGTTATTTGCAAAATAAAAGAAAGGATACCTTCAGGCAAACTATCTTTTATGGGGAAAAGAGGGTCTTATCATGCAGATTACCTCATCTTCCTTTGGGAGATGGAGGGTCCCAAGTGACAGATAACCTCATTGATACTTACCAGAAAATTCCTGACTGACCAGTTAAGACTGTACTTTGGGGGGAGGCTGAAACTGCAGTTAAGTTAGACATTAATTCCAGGTTTGCTGATTTGGGCCTAAGAGATGCCATTTTGGGCCGGTTTTCTTTTTTTAATGATATATTATTATTCTGCACTATATAATACAGTAAAATCTAGGGGCACCTGCTTTTCTTCTGATGGGTTTTCTAGGAGTCTTTTGGGGATCAACATATGTATATTACAGAAAACTAAGCTGTGGAATTCCCAGTAGGATTTCATATTAAAAGTGTTTTTGTTGAAAATTTCCAGTACCATATAAACAAAGCCCAGTCAAAGTACTTATGTTCTTTGAGGAAAGTGGAGAGAACAGGTAGAGAGAAAACAAGCGAGTCAACCATTCAGCTACCAGTTATCAGATACATTTTTTCACCCTGTGTTGCTGGGACTAGAGAAAAGGCAAAGAAACTAAATAGGAGGTGAGGCCAAGGGGATTGATATGCTGGATGCAGGCTAGTGTTTCTTTCATTTCTATACAAGCCAGATATTTTATAAACAATACTTCACATTATCTTCCTAACAACACATACAGATATATGTTATTATGAATCTTTTAGAGATGATGAGACTGAGCTTAATGAAGTTCAATACCATCCTCATTACCAAAGTAGTAATGGGGAGAGTGAACTCTCCCAGAAGCATGTCTGAACCTGAAGTTTGTCCTCAGTCCACTATTCCACAAGAACAGTGAAGAGCAGATTCCTGCCCCAGATTATATATGAAGTAGCGCAAGTTCTCCTGTGATACCTCCCACCTATAAGGCCCTTTTTTTTCTAGGCCCTTTCTTCCCTTTGTACTACCCAGTCCCCCACCACATATGTATCCAGGGTTCTTAGCTTATCTGAGTTTTCTGCAAGAGGACCATCTTTGATAAACTAATTGTCGCTTAGGTATGAGTCACAAAGTTCTTTATTGTTGTTGTTTGTTTGTTTTTCAGATTTGTTTCTTTGTTTGCCTTACCTAGAGAATCATAGATAAAGGATAAATTGTTTCTTTAATATTTGCTATTGTTTAATTCAAAGTAATGGATCTCTACATGTAGAGCTTCGGTCTCTTGAACCCCAGCAGAGACCACACAAATATCAAATTTCCTACCATCAAAATAAAGTGAAATCTAGCCAATTATCAATGCCACGTGGTCCACTTGGCACTAGAGGACCTAATATCTGAAAATACAACAGTAAGCAAGTCAGGTGGTCTTTAAAGAACATTCCCTTCAGACAATCAGGTTAGAAATAAAGAAATCTCAAAGTTTGGTGTGTGGATGTTTATCTTGCTAGATACCGTCAGTAGTTTTCTGTAGCTGCTTATTAGAGCTGGCTAATGTTTAATTTGAGCAACCTTGTGGAAAGACCTGTTTAAGTGGCACTATCAAACAATAGCAGCAAGAAGAGAGATAAGAAGAAAGTATAAAAGGATTATTAAAGAAATGCTGGGGGTGAAATTTATCTCTCCAAACAAATCAGGGTGTTTTGGGCTTAATATGAAAATCCTGTAATAGGTGGACAGATAGGAAACTGTTATTTTCCAGAACTTAGTAGCATGTAAGTGGTTTTACTCTGATTTGATGGCAGGAGATCGGGGAGAGGAGACTATGACTTTCAGATCATTATTTTTATAATACATTTTCTGCAATCCTGACATTGCAAATACTTTTTTTTCTTTTTAAATAAAGGATGAAAATGGGGGTGGGGAGGTACAGGAGTTTGAGAATGCCCTCCCTAACTTTCCATCTATAACTTAGCTGTGCAGAAAAGAAATCTCTTGGATCCTTTTTGCAATCCTAATACACTTCACAGCAACACTTGAATAAGCTTTGACCTATTACATTAGAGTTGTTTTACTAACCAGCCAGAGTATAAAGAGACATAGGGAACAGAGAAACTAATTACTAACTAGAAGCTTATAGGCTGTGTTTGCCTTTCAGTGTCTCTATTACCTGGCCAGGCCAGGCTCAGACCCTACCTAGACTCTGAGGTTAGACACAGTAAAATTTCCAACATATGTTCCTTGCATTTCTCTATCACAGAAGAGAATTAATTACTTACATGTATTGATTTTTTATTTGTATAGTTGTTGAAGCAAAGGGGTTGAAGTAAAGAATCCAAGATTTTATTTGGTCAATCAGCTTATATTTGTTAAGAACTTAACAAGTAGAAATGGGGTGACTTTCTTCAGGTGCTTACTGAAGAGGTGGGCTGACAAGATATACAAAAACAATCAGAATGGTAAAGTAAGATGTTATAGCTTGACTAGTGTTATGTCTTACTTAAATTACTCCCTTTTCCATAGAAATGAAGAGCTAGGACAAAAGTTTAAACACTAGCTGTGCATCACAATTACCTGTGAAGTTCTAAAAATTTAGGTGGACTGCTCTACTCCAGGTGAAATAAATCAGAATCTCTCTGGGTACGTGTTATGGACGGAATGTTCCAAAATTCATATAGGGAAGTCCTAACTCCCAAGGTGATGATATTAGGAGGTGGAGCCTCTGGAGGTAATTAGGGTTAGATGAGGTCATGAGGGTGTGGTCCTCATGATGGGATTAGTGTCCTTGAGACAGAGAGCTCGCTCTTATCCTAACCAGGAAGAGGTCATGTGGGCACAGCAAGAAGGTGGACTTCTGCAACCCAAGGGGAGCACTCTCATCAGAACCTGACAGTGCTGGCACTTTGATCTTAGACTTCCACCCCCAAAACTGTGAGGAAATAACTTTCTGTTGTTTAAGCTACTCAGTCTGAGCAGCCTGAGCAGACCAATACAATAAGCCTTAGAATTTACAATGAATGGAGCTCCTGGTCTTTCCACCTCTGTTTAAACTATTTTTTTTAAGATTTTATTTATTTATTTGACAGAGAGAGAGAAAGAGAGCACAAGTAGGGGGAGTGGGAGAGGGAGAAGCAGGCTCTCCACTGAGCAGGGAGCCAGATGTGGGGCTCCATTCCAGGACCCTGGGATCATGACCTGAGCCGAAGGCAGAAGCTTAACAGACTGAGCCACCCAAGCTCCCCTATTTAAACTATTTTTTGCAACATACTAATTGATATTCTTTTAATTTTTTTCTCAGTGTTTTATTGCCCTTCAACCATTCAGCTGTAGTTGCCACTGCATCTGTCGGGGACTGGATATAACCCAGGACAAAAAATAGACAATCATGTTGTGAGTTGAATTGTGTCCCACCAAAAAAAAAGATGTTGGGGTCCTAACCTCCAGAACCTCAGAATGTGACCTTATTTGGAAATACAGTCTTTACAGAGCTAATGAAGATAAAATGGGGTCATTAGTGTAGACCTTAAACCAACACAACTTACATCTTTTTTATAAAACAGGGAAATTTGGACATAGGCATAGGGAGAACACCATGTGAAGACTGGAATTACACTGCCCCAAGCCAAGGAATGCCAAAGATCACCAATAAACCATCATGAGCTGAGAGAGGCATGGTACAGATTCTCCCTCATAACCCTCAGAAGAAACCAACTCTTCTGACACCTTCATTTTGGACTTCTAGCCTCCAGAACTGTGGACAATAAATTTTTCTGTTCTTTAGGCCACCAGTTTATGGTACTTTGTTAATGGCAGCCTGAGCAGATGAATACAAATAATTTGATAGCGAAGCATTTATGATTTCTAAGAGCCAAGATCTTGAGGAAAGTTTGCTTGCTTTTTTGTTGTGTTTTTTTTTTTTAATTTCTAAAATTTGTCATTGTATATCAAGATTCAAAGTCCTGTAATACTTAGACCAGTTGTTTTCAAAATTTAATGTGCATCACATGGCATGAAGGGTTTGCTAAGACAGATTTCTGGGCTCACCCTCAGAGTTTCTGAATCAAGAGAACTGGGATGAGGCCTGAGAATTTGCATTTCTAATAAGCTATTAGGTGATGCTAATGATGCTAGTTTGGGAACAGAGAAGAAAGATGGCTAACAAAAGAGCTCTTTTAATAACCAAAGGAGATGAGAGTTGGAGCAGTTGGCAGAAGAAAAGAATTAAGGAATTTAAGGAATAAACACAGAAGCTATGGCAACAGAGGGTGGGGTTGGTATTGAACAGAGGTATAAGGTTGGTATTGAAACCATGTAAAACAAGGCAGTTTGATCAAAGGTTTTCTAAAAGAGGGGAGAAGTAAATTTTTAGGAGTATTACAAATTTAGTAGTTCAGGTATTTTTATACACTTGGCCATGTTTTCCCAAACATACAAATCTGGAATAACTGGATTACTAGAGGTGGGGATAGAGGGATAAACAATAAGAAAATTTCATGCAGAGTGAAAGAGTGAATCACATGTGCAAAGTCCTGCAACTGAAAAATATAGCACACATTCAAGTTGAAAGAAGGGCAGAGTGGCTGGAATTGGGGAAGGGTGGCAGCTCACCTCTGTAACCTTAGAGGCAGGAGAGCACTTCTCAGAGATGGGACTACGGATTTCATGCTAGGAAGTATCTGTTAAAACAGTTACTTCAGTTTGGATGTTTCATAGGTGAAAGAAACCTCTAACTCTTACAAGCTTCTTCACATTTGTACTAAGCACAAAGGTAAAGATATTAGAGGGTTTTTCTCATGAACGTCATGCTATTTCCTGAGTCTTGGTGGTGCCCAGGTCAACAGTGCAGACATCCCTTTTTTCATAGCAAGCATCTTAGGCAAGTTTCTACAGAAGCAGGCCTTGAGACAAGGATTTATGTGCAAGCAATTTATTAAGGAAGTACTCCTAGGATAAACTGTCAAGAAGTAGAAACCAAAATAGGGTGCTATGCTGATCCTGATACTGGAGGAAAACTATGGAGTGTAAATTACATCTTAGGGGTGACTTGATCTGTCTAAGTCAGGAGAGCTCCCAAGAGTTGTCCTCCAAGAAGAAAGCTGCCTGATAGCCATTGGAGGCCAAAACTAGGGGAATTAGGGGAGGAGTGCAAATAAATGGTAAAGGGGAGCTATCTTAGTCTGCTCTGGCTTCCATAACAAAATAAATGTGTGGCTTAGGCAACAGAAACCCCTGTTCTGGATGCTGAGAAGTACAAGGTCAAGGTGCCAGCTAATTCAGTTCCTGGTGAAGTCTCTCTTCAGTTGCAGACAACTGACTTCTTGCCATATCTACACATGACATTTCCTCAGTGCATAGACACATGGGGAGAGATTGAGAGAGAGAGAGAGAGAGATTGAGAGAGAGAATTTCTTTCTCCTTTTATAAGGGCACTAATACCATCCTCGTGAACTAACCCCATTACTTCCCAAAGACCCTATATCCAACACTGTTAAATTGGGCATTAGGACTTCAACATACAAATTGGGGGAATGCAAACATTCAGTCCATAACAGGAGCCAGATGGATTTGGTTGAAGTCTGCTATAGTCCATTTTCCCTTGTCTACTTCTGGTCAGTCGAGATCACTTCAACCCATCAATGTTTTCTGAACGCTTGCAAACACCTAAACTCTTCAAAGAGATCTGTTTGTTTATGTAAAAATTCCTGTTCTCTCAGCTCTTTATAGTTGTGTACATGGAGGAACACCAAAGGTTCACTCAGCCTGAGCTTAAGCCCTAATTCAGTCAAAAAGACATGCTTCAGATGCACATTCTTCTGAAGAATAGGTATAGATTTGTTCTACATTTACTTAACTAAAAGTTCATAGTGGTGACTTTCTCAGAAAAATGGAAGTGTATTATCAAGGAACAATCTGAGTTTGTAACTCAAGAAACAGAAAACAGACAGCAATGTCCAGATGGCTGTTCTCCAGCTTAAAAAATAAAGTCCCTTCACTGGAAGTACTGCAATGTACTGAAAATAACATTAATAACATCCCTTCAAAAAAGGAGGAAGGATATTTTTCTGGAAAAGTATTTTACTTTCTTTCCCTACATAGTTAGTTCAATTCCTCCTGGAAGCCTATTCTAAGCTGAGAATGGAAAAGAATCATCAAAGATCAATGCAAACATCACCCCCATGCACAAGAGCCCTTCTCATAGAGCTTGCTGACTTGGTGTAATAGGTGTGTGTGTGTGTGTGTGTGTGTACTTATTTAATTTTTTGTTGTTGTTTAAAAAGCTTCTTCTTGTCTTCAGGCTGACTGTAGGCATTAAAGTAACAGTTGTAGGACAAATTCATTAGAGTATGGGCTCTGGCATCACACAGACCTGGATTTGAGTCTTGGCTCCACCACTCTTGTGTCCAGTACTAAGTTTCACTAAAACCCAAACATCTCTTCTATAAAGTAAGACTAATTATATCTCAGCTCAATGAGTTATCATGAGAAATGCAACAGACTACATTTTTAAAACTTTTAGCACAGTGCTTGGCACATATTTATGAGCAAAATAGATATTTACTATTATAAAAATATTATTGTTTAAAAGAATGTCAGGTAAAAAAAACAAAAAGTAAAAAAATAAATAAAAACAATGTCAGGTAACATGGTAGAGAAAGAGGGCTGGAAAAATCGATGTATATGCTTAAAGCAAAAAAAAAAAAATCTACTTCTTATTAACTCAACCTATTTCCAATTAATTCAACCACTAGGTAAGCCAATTTTTAACTGAGAGAAGAATTTGGTTTGATAGTGAAATCCATAGAATGAGCAAACTTTAGTGCTTCAAGGAACCTTAGAATCAAGTATTCTTCCCTTTCAAAGGATCAGACAAAGACACCAAAGATATTTTAACCTGCTCAAGGTCAAACAGCCACTCTGAAGAGCCAGAAGTAAAACACAGTTCTTATACCACTCTTCTACAATGTATTAGACCTCAATTCATATTTGCCAAAGGAGTGGTTCAGTTTCTTTTTGGAATTCATATATGGATGAATATACTAAGCTGACTAAGGACAGGTAATTCCATGTAACATGTAACATATCGCCCAAACAATTGAGAATTGGTTTGACACACATCACTTCTACCCATCACTGATGCCTGAACACAATTTCAAGTCTTGGAAGTGGAAGAGAAGGGTCTGAAAAGCAAACAAACCTTAGTCATGTTATTAAAGGACACTTGCTTTGGAATGGAACGCTGGAGTGTTTAATTATCAACATGTGCCTTTCCATCCCTGGCCTATTAAATCATCTGGCCTGCTAATAATAGCCTGTTTAGCCATCAGCAGAAGATGGATGAGTTTTAGTTCCCATTTTCAAATCCAAGGGATCTGCCCTGTTTCTGAATTATCTGCAGATGAAGATTAGTCACTGAGGCATCTGTAGGTTGTGCAGAGGACATTGGGAGTCTTGGCCGGCACATTTATCCTCACCAATGTACTCTTCCCTCTCCTCCAGGGCTTCCACTAGTGAACAGAGACTGAAAGTGCCAAGGTTAAATGTGGAGAAGGAAACCTTACCGATTAAAACCTCGTTTTAGCATTAGTAAACTGGATTTAATTGCTTCCTGTTTTTAAACCATCTGTGAATATATCACCTATTTAGCTCTGCAAAGGAAATTCTGCATGTAGTATGACTGCTTTCACAAATCCAGCTGTTTTTTGTTTGTTTGTTCGCTCTTTTTAATCTGTATCTATTGTTCTTGTTACCTGTTGATGTGTGACAAACTATCCCAAATAATCTATTTGGATCATGATTTTGTGGATGAGGAATTTGGGAAGTACTTAGCTGGGTTTCCCATCTCTGCTCCATGAGATGTTAATTGGAGTGGGTTGGAACGTGCTAGATATTCCTCTTTCAAGATGGCACATTCACATGTTTAGCAAGTTGGTGCTGGTGTTGGCTGAGAATTTAGCTTAGTCTTTTGGTAGGGTAACTTCACTTGCGATCCACAAGGGTCTATCCATAGGCTGCTTGGACTTCTCTAGAGCAGATAAGCTGAGTTTCTAGAGTGAATGTTCTTTCAGTCCATTGAAAGCTGCAAGATGCCTTTTGGCCTAGTTTCAGAAGTCCCAGAACACGACTTTCACTGTATTCCTTGGTCAGGCAAATCACTTAAGTCAAGCTCAGATTCAAGGGGACAGAAAATAGATTTCCTCTCTTAAGGGTAGAACAAGCAAAGACTTTGCAGACATCTTTAATCTGTTATATCAAGGAAAATCATAATCATTAGATTTTAACTACCACCTCCATCCCACAGATTATCTGATCTTTTTCAGAATCTTAAAAAATATTGCTAATTTATTAATCAGATTTTCCTCCATTCTTGATATTAGTATTTTATGATATCTTGAAACAATGGTTTCGATCAATCAATCATTAATCAAATTGCATTTATTTTTCTGTTGGTTATTCCTTTCCTTTCCCAGCCTATCCCCATATTGATTATAACACTCCAAATGTCATTCTAGATGATGCATAACTAGTCGGTAGCAAATAACAGAAGCTTCAACACCACATTCTCTGTGAGAGAAAGCAAGGCAGATGAGGGAAAAAACAATTAAAAAACACTTTCCAAGCTGAAGAAGGATCTTAACAATGGCAGAGCTTTTGACATATTTAGGTAGCTTTCATGCCACCCTTTCCCTTTTATGCCCCAAGGAGCAAGGGTATAAAAAAAATCGGTTCTGCAGATCTTATCGGTAGACCCAAAAGTAGAAATTAACTAGTAGTGAAAATCTCATAGATTGAGCCCCCTTTCATTTGCATATATTTGCATATGAATACTCAACTAATTGTTGTGAAGTAACAATTAAGAGAACAATAGAAGAAAGAAAAGGGGCTTGAGGCTGCCGCAGACACCTGGGAGACTGTATTTAAAAAGCTTTTTACATATTTGAATTTTTTAAATAAAGACAAAGGCACTGAATAATGCACACAAAATACTACCAAAAGAATTAAAGTGGGAAAAGGTTTGTGACCTACTGATACCATTTTCTGATACAGAGTTCTCTAATTTTTTCTGCTTCAATCTTGAATATCAAAGCCCCGTAATGTTGAGTTTAGAACCCAAGGTTCTAGAGATAGTGCTGAAGCAAGTTGAGTTCTCCTGCCAAGCTCCTAAGTTTGCACTGACCCCTCTTCAAACTGATACTTTTAAATAATTGTTAAATATTCCTTTAGCAGAGAGCTGTTTACTGAGCTTGGGACAAGGTGGCTTTCCTTTTTCTCCTTTGTAATCCTGAACAATTCAGCTCTGGCCCCAAACTGGCATACTCTGCTCAGCAAAATAAGTGACCTGCATTTAACTCTTTCCATTCTTCCTAAAGAGCAATTTAGCAAACATCTGAACTATATTGAGCATGCTCTATTACCTCTGAAATAGATTTTTGAAAAAAAAGTTCGTCTGCCTATCATCTATTCCCTTTTATGAAAATAGCACCATAATTTTCCTTTATACAATCTCATTGTGTATTTTCAGTCTTTGTGGCTTCTGATGGGACTCCTGCCCCCAGGTCTAAGAACAGAGCCAAAACAAAGGGAGGTGTAGTTTAGAGACAGGCAGAGATGGATCAGAGCAATATAAACATAAAGGAGAGGGGAAAAACAGAGAAAGGAAGAAGAAAGAGGGAAACAGACAGACAGAAAACACTGAAGACATTGTTTGACATGTTGATTCCAACCATTCCCTAAACTATGTATTTAGTTATATAAGCCAATTGATCTACCTCCTCTAGCACACACACAGACATGTGCAGCATGAACACACAGAAACATTTTATTTATTTATAAACAATCTTATGATGATGATGATTATATTTTGCTTAAGCTAGTATGATTTGAGTTTCTATCACTTGAAATCAGGGTTTAATAATACAATCCCTTATCAACTCAAAGAAAAATATTCCCTCCAGTTGTTTATAGTACTGTCTTTGAAAGGCATTGTCAAATCTAAACCAGTACATTAAATTCACTCCACTCACTGGCTTTCAAATAACCAACCAAAGATTGCTTTTCCAAATTACTTAGATCTATTATGGGATTATTCAACATGACTAATAAATTATCCAACATAAAATTATTTAATTTATCTAGAAAAACTTCCATATATATATACCCAAATACTTACATATTCTTTTAATCCTTTTAAAAAGCCACAGATAAGTGCACATCTATTAGTGTCCTCATAGGCACGTGTACTTAGTGCCTTTGGTGGAATAACAAACTCCAACATTTCAGTGTCATATAACACAAAGGCTTATTTCTTGCTCACATTACATGTAAACTTTAGGCCAGTAGTGTTCTGCTCCAGCAATGGCTCCACTCCATCTGTCTTCTCAATTAGACTTGCAGGCTAAAGGAGCAACCCTTATCTGGAATGTACCATTCTCAAAGCAGAAAGCAGAAGCAAGAGACTAAGCTGAACCATGTGATCATATTTAAAACTTCTGTTCCAACATGTCATATATCACATTTACTCAGATTACAAGGGACAGATTTACCAATGACACAGGAAAATATATGCCCCTTATACAGGGGCACTGCCAGTTACACAACAAAGACAAGGATATATAAACTTACATTGATGGGAGTGAATTATTTTTTAAAAGATTTTATTTATTCACTTTAGAGAGAGAGAGAGCAAGCAGGGGGAGGAGCAGAGGGAGAAGGACAAGCAGACTCCATGCTGAGAGCAGAGCCTGACACCGGCCAATCCCACCACCCTGAGATCACAACCCCAGCCAAAATCCAGAGTCGGTCATTCAACCACTGAGCCACCCAGGCGCCCCTGGGAATGAATTATTTTGAACAATAATACAGTCTGAAAAATCTATTGTGTCAGATTATTTAACCAGATTATATTACTCTCTTTACCTGACTGCTGTCTAGGCTACCACAATACCTTGAATCTGGTACCCAGGTTTCACTGGAGTGCTAGAGTCTCATCTTCAAGACTTAGCACAGAGAAAGATTTTGCACCTCTACAGTGGGAACACATGTCCTTGAGATCAGGGTTCTTGCATCCTGTAGGGGGAAGAGTTCCCTTTATATGATGAGCTCTCCCAAGTCCATTGCTTTTTACAGTCTTGCTCAATAGGCTATATGAAATGAACTAACCCTACTCTGTTGGTTTTAGATGTGATTAGAAAATATGTTAATTCTGCTACCTTATTCCTCTGACTCTATGCTTTAGAAATATGAATATGCACCCCTCAAATGTTGATGTTGTTATGATGTAGCTTTCAGTACAACCTAGATTTACTAGATTCACTCATAAACTCATGCACTACAAAGCATTCTAGTAAATACAACTTTCGTGATCTTTCTTGATCTTGCTACATTCACAGTGATGTTTTAGCAATCCTGTAGATGGATCTTGTTCTAGTAACAGTGGCTATGTAACAAACTAACTCAAAACTCAGTAACTTAAGAGAACAATATTCATTGATTATCTCTCTTGATCTTAATGAATCAGAAATTTAAGAGCAGCTCAGCTCTGTGGTTCTGGTTTAGAGTCTTTCATGAAGCTTCAGTCTAATGGTACCTAAGACTAGTGTCATGAAGGCTTCTTTACTCATATGTATGGAATTCCAGCTGGGAAAACTTGGACATCTGGGAATCATAGGGGCTCCTTGTGTATCTTTTTGTAACTCTGTGTGGTGTCTTGTGTGATCTCCAGCATGGCAGCTTCAGAAGTACTAACATGGTAGATAAGATCTCCAAAGGCCCAAGTTCTTAGAGAGAGAGAGATAGAAACAAAGATGGAGACAAAGAAAAAAGAAAGAGTATGTTCTGGGTGAACCCATATTGTCTTTTACAACCTACCCTTAGAAGTCAGGCAAGTGTCAATTTTGCCATATTCTCATAGGTAAAGCAGTTACAAAGGTATACCCAGATTTGAGGGGATGCACCAGAGACTCTATCTCTTACTAGAGGATTGTCAGTATTACTTTGTAAGAAGAGCTTGTAGGATAAGATTAATATTGGTGTGACCATCTTTGGAAAATCCAATTTGCCAAAGATACCCTGGTAATCCAGCCTGTTAATCTAGTTCTGATGAAACACTCTGGATTTGAATCAAAGAATGTCATAGTTAAAAGGAAAGGAACATAAAATAATCTCATGCAACTTTTTCTAATCACACACTCAAGGAATTCAAGTGATGCCCAAGGTAAGACAGATAATTAGATATAAATATACCAAAATTAGAGGAAAAATGTCTATCCTGAGCTCACATAAACCTCACACCTATGCAAAAATTAACCCAGAATGCAGCATAGATTTAAATGTAAATCTAAATGTAAATTTAAAACTATGAAATTTTAAAAGGAAAAGATGGAATATAATGTCAGACTACTAAAGAATGTAAACTGATAATTGGTATGATTTTCCTTATATTCTTAGCTCAAATGTGTATGAAATGAACATTATTAACTTGTTATAAAGACTTTGAACTCAATTATTTAATAGTTGAATTCAAACTTCTTAATAGTGATGGGTTTTTGCAGTCATTTATCTCATTCTATTTCATATTGGGTGAGGAAGAGTAGTTTGTGTTTTTCAAGAAAGCAGTCCATTTCAAATACATTGTCAAAGTTATATGGGCAAAGTTGTTCATAATATTTCCATATTATCTTTTGGGATGCTGGCAGGGTCTGTAGTGGTATCCCCTGCTTCATTTCTAACATTGATCATTTTTGTATTCTCACATATTTTTCCTTTCTCAAGCTTGCTAGCTGTTTGTCAATGTTATTGATCTTTTTGAAGAAGCAGCTCTTGGTTTCATTGATTTTCTTGATTGCGTTTCTTTTTCCAAGTTCATTGATTTCTGCCCTTATGTGCATTATTCTCTTCCTTCTGTTTGCTTTAGGTTTCTTTCTTTCTTTCTTTCTTTCTTTCTTTCTTTCTTTCTTTCTTTCCTTTTTAGATTATTGATTTGAGACATTTTTCATGTATAAATTTAGTTCTATAAATTTCCTTCTTAGTACTGCTTTAGCTGTGCCCCACAAATTTTGATAGTTTGTATATACATTTTTTTTTAATTTTTCTTGAAACTACCTTTTAGACCCATGGATTATGCTTAGTTTTCAAATGTATGAAAATTTTTCTGTAATTACTCTCTTATTGATTTCTAGTTTGATTCCATTGTGGTCAGAATACACACTTGCATAATTTCAGTTAGTTTAAATTTCTAAGGTTTATTTTATAGCTTTCTACCATAGGATATGATTCATGTGCACTTAAAAATAATATGTCCTGCTGTTGTTGGGTGTCCTAAAAATGCTGAGTAGATACTGTTGGCTAATAGTGCTGTTGGCTTCTTCTATATCCTTGCCGATTTTCTCTTCAATTTTTCTATAAAGTGTTGAGAGAGGAGTGTTGAAGTCTTCAAGTGTAATAGTGGATGTATGTTTTCTGTTTCAGTTCTATCAGTGTCTGCCTCACACATTTTGCAGCTATGTTATTTAGTGCCTACACATCTAGGATTTCTGTGTCTATTTGCATCTTTGTCCTTTTATCATTATAAAATGTCACTCTTCCAGGTAAATTTTTTTTTTCCTTGAAGTCTACTTTATCTGATATTAATATATCCACTCCTGCTTTCCTTTGATTAATGTTTGTATGATATATGGTTTTTTTTTTTTTTTTAATAGTTGGGTCATGTTTTACAAACCACTTTGCCAGCTTCTGTATTTTAACATGTATTTATGCCATTTACATTTAATGTAATTATTGATATGTTAGGGTTTAAACTGCCATTTAATTTTTATTTTCTGTTTGTTCTCTTAGTTTTTCATATCTCTATTTTCATCTTCCTCTCTGTGGGTTACTAGACTTTTTTTAAGACTACATTTTTATTAATGTGTAATGTTTTTGAGTATATCTCTTTGTGTAGCTTTTTAAGTGGTTATTCTAGATACTACATTATACATGTCAATGTAAGTGTGAGGTGTCTGTGTGTGTGTGTGAATATATATATGTTCACACACAGTTTACTGGTGTCATTATTTTACAAGTGCAAATGAAGTATTAAAATCTTACCTCTCTTTAGATTCCTTTGCACTCCCTTATTTATAATATAATTGCCTTAAATATTTCCTCAGCATACTTTTAGAATCATATCACACAATGTTAAATTATATTTTTGCTTTCATCATAAAAAGTTAGAAAACTCAACAGGGCGCCTGGGTGGCTCAGATGGTTAAATGTCTACCTTCGGCTCAGGTCATGATCCCAGTGTGCTGGGATCGAGCCCCACATCGGGCTCCCTGCTCAGCAGGGAGCCTGCTTCTCCCCCTCCTTCTGCTTCTCCCCCTGGTCATGTTCTCTCTCTCTCTCTGTATCTCTGTGTCTTGAATGAATAAATAAATAAATAAAAATCTTAAAAATTAGAAAACTCAAGAGAAAAGGGAAATCTTATTGTATTTTCCTTATTTTTCTTAACTTGTTCTTTCCTCTTCCCCAATATTTCAAGGTTCCTTATTTTACAGTTTTTGTTCTGTTTAGAGAGCTTCCTTAAGCCGTTCTTTTATAACAGGTCTGAGAGTGATAGATTATCTTAATTTTTCTTTGTCTAAGAATATTTTGATTTCACTTTCATTCCTGAAGGATATTTTTGCTGTATATAGGTTTCTAGGTTGACAGAGCTTTTCTTTCAACACTTGAAAAATATTGTGCCACTTTATTCTGGCCTCCATCATTTCTAATGATAAATCAGCTATCATTTTAATTGATTATTCTCTATATGTAAGGTGTCCTTTTTCTCTGGCCACTGTCGAGATTTTTTCTTTGTTTTCAGTTTTGGGAAAATTTAATTTAATGTGTCTTTGCATGAATTTCTTTTGGTTTATCCCATCTGGGGTTTACTCAGGTTCTTGAATCTGAAAGTTTATGTTTTTTGACAAATTTGGGAAGTTTTTGTTCATTATTTCTATGTGTAGCTTTTTCAGCCCTGTCATCTTTCTCCTCTTGTTTTTGAACTCCAATGACAAGAATGTTAGGTCTTTCATTATAGTTCCACATATCTCTAAGACACTATTTTTTCAGTCTATCTTATTTTTGCTATTCAGATTGAATAATCTCTACTGTTCTCTTTTCCATTCATTGATGATTTCCTCTGTACCCTGCATTCTATGATTGAGCCTATTCACTGAGCTTATATTTCAGTAATTATATTTTTCAGTTCTAAAGTTCTATTTGGTTCTTCTTTATATCTTCTATTTCTTTGCTGGGACTTTTTATCTCTTTGCTGTGGCTTTCTGTTTTTTTGGGGGGGGGGGTTGGTACAGGCATGTTTGTAACTGCTCATTAAAGAAATTTAACTGTGGCTGCTTTAAAACTTTGTCAGATAATTTTAACATCTCTGTCATGTCAACATCGGCATCTCTTGATTGTATTTTTCTTTCTGTTTGATATCTTCCTGATTCTTGATATGATGAGTGATTATTTATTGAAACCTAAACATTTTTGTATTATGTTAGGTAATTCTTGATATTATTAAACTTCTCTTTTAGCTGGCTTTTTGGAACATGACTCTGTTGACTGGAAGGAGGAGTATCATCTTTTCGTTGCCACATGGAGATGAAATTCCAGGTTTGCCACTCAGCCTCAATTGACACCCAATTTGGGCATGATCCTCATTACTTTTAAGAAGTGAGTGTTCTGACTCTCCATGTAGTCTTCACTGACAGCAGTGGGGCTAACCTTGTTACCACTGGATGATGATGAAAGATACCACTCTCCACCAGGCCTCCTCTGTCACTCTCTGAGTGGAATGGGAATGGGATCATTACAGCCAACTATGAGTAGAAATCAAGGCTCCCATGTGGTCTGACTGACACTGTTGGTGGGAGGTTTAGTACTGTCCAGCAGGGATTAAAATTCTAGCTCCCTACCTAACCCTCTCCAACTCCAGCCCAATACGGATATGAGAGCTCCATCCTTAAGTGGATCCCCACTTAGTCTTTGCTGGTATGGGTGGGCCCAGACCAGATTTTTTCTTCTATGTTGTTTAGCTGAAATAGAGCAGTCATTGTCTAAAGTTTTCTGTATTGTTAGGCTGTCCTTTTTCCTGGTCCTTTGGCTAGAGAGAGGAAGCTTTTGTTGGGGCTATTTTTGTCTGCACTGGTTGGTGTTTTCAAATTTCTGACATCCTCAGCTCTGAGTTGGAATATATGAGGAAAAAGAAAACCCAAGCAACTAACCATTCCTTAAGTTTCCTTGCCAGTCTGACTTCTACTTTCTGTATTTTAGTCTTCTTATATTTTATATATAATATCTAGTATTCCTAGTTGTACTTATTGTGATGATGACTGAAGTATGTTTACTGTATCTCCCAGAAGCAGAAGTCTTAATAGCAAAGCTTTTAAAAATAATGGTTTAATTTACAGTTTTTTTAATGAAAAATTCACAGTTCATTTGAAAGACTGCCTCACAAGTGACAGAATCACAAGTGAATATTTGCTACTATGGTCAGGCTATCCTAGAGAACAGGTTCAAATAGTACTTAAGATATTGGCACCCATACAATTTCTAGCTCTCAAAGAGCCAGAAGACCAATAATGTGTGTGTGCCTCCAGGTAATACAGAGGGGCAGTATCTGAACCAAACTTACCCAGCAAAACCTTGAGGAAGATGTTAGGACCAAGCAAGAAATTATGATCACAAGTAGGCAGACAGACCAGGGAGGAAAGAAGATTTGCCCATAGTGTTTTACTAGCATGATACCTCACTTCATCCTGACAATAGCCCTGGAAGGTAGGTACTATTACTGACTTCCATTAAAAAGAGAGAGAGAGGCATAGGAACTAAAGAGTTTTCTGAAGTTTTTACAGCTAAACACTGGAAGATGCATTCTTCAAAACTTGTATATCTGACTATAGAATCTAGACTCTTAACTATTAGAGATGAGAGATGCTCAGCGAAGTAACTAAAATTAGTTTTCCCGACTAGGGCACGTAGCAGTGATATCCAAGAGCCACAATAATATCTGATCTCAGTTGAAATGATGTGCTAAAATAGTGATTCAAAAAGTAGTTGGGGGTTTCCAATAGATGAGATGAGCCTCAGTAAGCTGAATTATAGCACAAATGCTCTGTAGTTGCTGGAAGAGAAGCAAACTGATAGCACCAGAAATACAGTCAGGGAGAGGAAAGCCTGAGTTCATAGATTAGGGTCAGGGTAGAGTTTTTTGGACCCATTTTAAGGGACTTGATGAAAATGTAAGGAGTGAACACAGAACTCACAAGGAGAGAGAAGGACTGTCTAGGCAATGGGAATATTGACTCTTAATCAATAATCACATTGATAGTAATGTTTACCAGTTATTGAGTGCCTGACATAGATACTGAAATAAGTTTCAATAATTGTCACATACAGCAGAAGCTCAGGCTTGCAATAAGTGTGCTGGGATCACTTATCACAATGGAGCACCCTAAAAGGACATACTTGGGATCCCACATTTACCAAAGGCTTTAGAGTCATTGTTAGGAAGGATAACTTTGTAAAAAATTCATGACTAAGATAATTGGAATTCTTATGTACTTCCTGCTTCAAGTCAGAATTGGTCTAGAACACAGGGTGCAATTGAAATAGACCAGTGATCTATAAGGATCAGAAATAAAGAATTTAGACATGAATGAAGCCTTTCACATTCACTAGGGACACACACATTATTCCAAATCCAAGAGGGGAAAAATCAAGAGAAGATAACATCTCTACAATCCATCTATCCATCCATCAACGATTCATTCATCTATTCATTCATTCAGTGACTAATTATTGAATGTCTGATCTATGCCTGGAGTCATGCTAAGTCCTCCATATACTGAAAAGAAAAAAAAGGCCTGATTTCTGCTTTTATTGGGCTTACTGTCTAAAAACAGAAAACACTTAACACAATGGATTGATTGATTAATCACAAGGAACACATGCAACAGTGGACTGGCTGTTTAAATACAGAGGTGTTCCTTGCTATAAAGGTTGTAATGGAAGTGTAGCAGAGATGTATAACCTCGCTTAGGGGAATAGAAAAGCCTTCCCAGAGGAAGTGACATTTAAGCTGAAGCCTTGATTCTGTCTACGGCCATACCACCCTGAATGCGCCTGATCTCGTCTGAAGTCTTGATTCTGAGTGAGGTGAGGAGAGTAAGAGTTAAGAGTTAAGAAAGTTCCAGTATAGCAAATAGCCTGTGCAAAAGCCCTGAGCCTGCAAGTTACACCACACGCTGAAGAAGCTGGAAGGCCAAAGTAACTAGATAGGACAGCAACACCACCCTTCAGATTGTAAAGGCAGGAGAGAATATCTTAGTCATTGGGCATATGCTAACATAAGGTACATGCTGGGTGGGCACCCTAGGAAGTGTCTATGAATTAATTAGCTAGCTCAGTTTAGTTACTTTATGGGTGACAGGAACCTCTCTCTGAGGCTCTGCCCCCTTTTTCTGTCTTTGTATTAAGCACAAAGGGTGAAGATGTGAAAGGTGCTCTTCTTATATCTTGAAAACCTCATCTTCTCCACAGCAGGAGTTTTCAAATGGCCCTGAGTTGGTATTTGGTGAGAAGTACTCACTCTGTCCTTGTGAAGAGTTATCCAGGAGCAATGGAAGTTATTTCTGTGTCAGCTCCTTGGATCAAAGGCAGCTGGGCAGCCAGGATACACATGGCCTCGTCCAGGTTGTCATGTAGCTGATGAAAAGGGGGTTGGAACTCAGCCAGCTACAAGATCTAGTACTGAGGAGCCAAAGGATGTGTTTTAAGCTACTTTGAAATCTGTGGATGTTTTTTTCCTCCTTTGAAGCTCATTATGGCACTGAGCTAACCATTAGTAATCCCATGAAGTCTAATACCAAAGAGCAGTAGAGAGGTGTAATTTTCCAGCCAATTCAAGCATCCGGCTCTGCTGAAACCCATCCCATTGTACAACTATAAAATACCGTATATCATGTATTCCTTCCCCACTTATATTCAGAAGTGTTTTTCCAGGGTTTTGTTTGTTTGTTTGTGTAAAGGATGGGTGTTATAATTTTGATAGAGTAACTACCAACCCTGCATAGGTAGAATAATTAAATGCATAAGCTTATTTCATTCAGTCAATAAATATTTACTGATCCTAACTATCTTTGGGGCATATGTCTATATACCAGAGATTAGTGGGAAAAGAGATACATAAGTTCTTATTTATATAGTGTTCATAATCTAAAGAGTTTTGAGACAGTAACCAGGTAACAAAGAAAAAAGAAGTAAAGAAAGAAAGAGAGGGAAAAAACAGAAAAGAGAAAGGAAAGAGAAAGGAAGGATCTTTCAGGCAGTGATAGCTAGTAGGGAAATTAAAGGGTTATGTGATACACCATACTTGGGACATGCCTGGTTAACTATTGCTATGTTATGTGCTGCTCAAAAATTTAGGGGCTTAAAACAACATTTTATTTTTTTTTACAATTTTTGTGAGCTGAGAATTCTGGAAGGATTCAGCTGGGTGTTTGTGATCCATATAGTGGCAGCGGGGACAGGAAGATCCACTTCCAAACACAGCTTTTTTATTCACATACCTGGCACCTCAGAACTACCTCTCTCTCTTTCCTCTCTCCCCCTACCCTCCTTCCCTTTTTATGTCTCCACATCACACTTGATCTTCCAAGGTCTTTCCGTGTGGCTTGGGATCTTTAGAGTATGAGGGTAAAGGGGAATCATGCTAATTACATGGAAACTCACTTCTAAGTGTGAGTGAAAACTGCAGGTTTCTTCAGGCCAGAGCTCAGAGCATCACTTCTGCCATATCCTCTTCCTGTGAGCAGTCACAGAGCCCATCTGAACTCAGGGAGATGCTACATGGACCCCACCTCAGAGTGGGAGAATTGCCAACATATAGGTGGCCATCTTTAATGTACCACAGGGTCTCTGACATAATGCTGAGTGATGGAAGATGGCTTTCCTCAGGAGGCAACATTTGAACTGAGTCCTAAATGACAAGAGGAAACTAAAATGCTAACTTCTGAAAGCAGAGAATACTGGGCAGAGGGAATAGCAAGTACAAAGCCCTGCAGGATAAACGATCGACATATTTGCAGAAAGAGTGAAGGCTTGTGTGGCTGAAGCTTGAAGATGGAGAGAGACTTTAAGGAGAAGAGATAGCAAAAGTAGAGTCAATAGGCCATGGGCAGGAATTTGGGTACTATTCTTAGTGTGAGGGAAGGCTTTGGAAGCTTTTGAAATTAGCATGAAGTGATTTACATATTTAAAGGATTATAGAGGTTCAAAAATAGCAGTTGGAAGAACACTTAGGAGACTATCACAGTAATCCAAGTATGAGATGATGAATGACTTAGGCTAGGTTGATTTCAATGAAGATGGATTTAAGGTGAATATAGATATAGGTTTAGGGGTAGGTGTAGGTGTAGGCAAGATATGGATACAGCTGTAGAGACAGATTTAGAGGTAGACCTATACAGATATAGGTTTAAATACAGGATAAAATTTAGGTACACGTGTGCATTTAGAAATCAATATAGAAATATAGATTTAGAAAGAGAGAGAGTTTTGCATATACAAATTGATATAGATTTAAAGATAAGATACAGAGATAAAGATATATAGATATATTTAGATAGAGTTAGATATCAATATCGAAGTAGATATGAATTTAGATAGAGACACAAACACAGATATGGATACATTTGAGATGAAGATAACAGGATTCACTAATAAAGACGAAAATGATGGTACAAAAGAAATCAATGATTACTTGAGCACTGCATGCACCGCAATGCTGTTTACTGAGTTAGGAGAGACTGGCCTAGGGAAATTACTCCACTAAAGAGTAACATAGACCCAAGAAAACTTGTGAAATAAGGAGAACTTGAGGGGAAAATGTCACATCTGTGTAGATACCCACTGATTTTTTTCCTCTTCCCTCTCTCATGAATGCCCTTCCTTGCCTCCATTTCTCATACTAGTATTTCTCACATCTGGAATATTGTGAATGGGAGAGCATCATAGACTTTGGAGGAGGAGAGGCCTTAAATACAAGGTATTTAAACCCAATGTTAAGAAAAAAAAAGAAGAAGAAGAAGAAGGTAGCGGGAGGGGAAGAATGAAGTGGGGGAAATCGGAGGGGTAGACAAACCATGAGAGACGATGGACTCTGAAAAACAAACTGAGGGTTCTAGAGGGGAGGGGGGTGGGAGGATGGGTTAGCCTGGTGGTGGGTATTGAGGAGGGCACATTCTGCATGGAGCACTGGGTGTTATGCACAAACAATGAATCATGGAACACTACATCTAAAACTAATGATATAATGTAGGGGATTAACATTAAGAATAAAAAAAATAAATTAAAAAAAAAGAGTCAGATACTCAAAAAAAATAAAATAAAATAAAAAAATAAACCCAATGGCTGTCATGTAAGGGCTGTGGACTGTGGGCAAATTAGCTCATCTCTTTAAGCTTCAGCTTCTTCTACTTTAAAATAGAAATACCTATTTCACAGGGCTACTATAATAATTAAAAGTAAAAAAAAAATGTGTAATATGCATTTAGTACTGTATCTAGCACCTAGTAGGGTATATGAAATATTAATATTCTTTTCCTTATATTCTCAAGCCATTCAAAATCCTACTTGTCAAGACCCAACCTTTCTTAGTTGCTTTATGAAACTTTTTCAATCATCTGCACTCCTCAGTGCATTATTCCAAAATTATTTCCAGTGAGCGAATGCAATTCCCCAATTAAACTAATTTCCTTAAGGCAGCAATTCAATCTTACATATCATATCCTCTTCTTTTTCATAACACCCAGTCCGATGCTGAGCACTCCATAAATACTATAAAAATCCCTGTTGATTGATTCTTTTTTCTTTCTGGTGAATTAAGTAATTCTCCTCCAATATTGAAGGTCCAGTGAAAAATTGACTCTAAAAAAGTATTTAACATATAGAGTCCCATGGGTTTTCTTAACTAACAAAAAAGAGATTTTAAAAGATTTAAAAAAATGTTCTTATTCTTTGCAGGTGGTTCCCATATTTAATAGAATGTTACAGATATAAAAATAAGTTTCTGTAATGGATGATTTTTTTTCTCATCAAGTTGTTTGAAAGTTAGACAGTCAACATCTACAAATTACATTTATGTGTCATAGTCTTAAATAAATTGTATTATAGTAGAACATTTGTGAATAATAAAGAATTGCTCAGTATTCTTGGTATACAACGTACATTTGAAAATTTAGCGCCCTGAGATAGATATTGTATGTCATATTTTAAAATGTATTTGTTACAAATAGTTTTTTTTTCATTTCAAAGAGTGATTTATGGATAAATTTTACTTTAACATAATATCTTGCTCTTCTCTCTGTCTCTGCTTGTGACCATGAAATTTTTCTCCTCCTTACAAAGACTATAAAGGCATGCTCACAAAAGCTGAGACTCTTCTTATCACTGCAGAAATTATAACCATTCATGATGAGGCTTCATCTCCAATTCTGATGAAATATAAGCAACGATATCTTTGTCAAACCTCCTTAATGTGAAGAGAATTTCTCTTTTGGTAGATTCTTAACCATGTGTTGTAAAATTATTTCACCATGATTTAAAAATCTTTATTTTTAAGGAATAGTTCTCATTTTACTTCATTATTGCTTTTCTAGCAATTTAGTGATCTTGGCATTCAATAATTTTCTACATTGGATATTTTTATGAAATAATATTTTAATAATATTATTTTAATGATATCATCTTATATAAGATATTTCAAATAACGCATGGACTGGCATTCCCTTACTATACTATGAACATCTCATTATTGGCATATCCTTTTTATGAGTCACAAATTAAGTATTATATAACAAATGCTATGCATAACCACAACAAAAAAAAAACCCAAAGAAATAAAATTATGGAATAATAAATAATAAGCAATGATTCCTTTTCCTAGTACAAATATACAAGCAATTCTTTATGTATAATTTCTTAATGAATGCTGGAGTGTGAGCTATCCCACTACTGAAACATTGACACAAAAATCTTTGCCCCAAGTGAATGACTCAGTAAGTAAATGAAAGCAAAAAATGCCTAAAGTCATTTATTTCATAATTTTTTATCTGTACCTGGTGTGATGTGGATGATCTGGACCTTTCTTTTTCTTTTATCCTCATGTCAGTTTACCCCTTGTCTTGATTAGGAAGCTCTAGACTCACTGGTCCTCTCTGATTACCTGAACACACATAGCTCTCTTAGCTCAGAGATGCTGACCTAGACATTTCCTCTATCCCCAGTATTTTCCAAACAGCTTTTCACATGGTGGTACCTTTTCATCATTCAGTTTAAATATCACCTCCATAGTCAGACTTTCTCTGACTATTTGAAGTATGCATCTCATACAGTATCTTTTTTCTTTCAGAGTACCTACCACAATGTGTGATGATAATTTTATTTTTTATCTTCCTCAATAGAATAGGAACTCCATAAGGACAGGGAATGTGTCTGTCTTGATCAACATTCTCCCTCTGATGTTTATGAAATGACTGATATATAGTGGATGGTCCACACATTTTCTGCATGTATGAATAAATCATGTACTTACACCATGGAAATAAAGTGGGTGGTTGGTCTATATGACCCCACCATTAGCTTCCAAGGATATGGCTGTAAGTGCTCCCTCTCCGATGTACTCTCCTTTACCTTTCTATTACTATGACTAATGTGAAATAAAATCATGTCCTTTGGAGTCAGAACACAGATCCTGGGTTTAAATCTCATCTCAACAAGATTATACATTAACTAATCCAGCAAAATGCAAGACATGATGCTAGATATTAGTGATTGCTAAATATTGGTAGTGTTTAAGTAAATATTGGGCAACTACCAGATTATATACCATTATTTCTCAAATTTTTCTGCTCAGTAGAATTCAAGGGGCTTGTTAGAAATTATAGATTCACAGCGACCCACTCCTTTCCCAGACCTACTGGTAGACTCCCCAGGTGCAACTCTTAGGAACCTAGACATTTAACAAGAACACATTTGCTTCTTGTGATTAAGCAAGGTAGGAGAACATGAGTGTATTGGATACTAACAATTTTATCCTGAAGATGTAGGGAAAGCAGTGAAGGAGTTTTAGCAGGGAAGCAATCTTTTGGAAGGATTTGCTGGTGGCTGAGTGTAACAGTTAAGAAAGAGAGGAGGCAATGATTTGTATGATATTAGGTGAGAAAATGGAGTTGGACTTTGGCCAATGCTTATATTTATGGGCTGAAACTTCTGTTTGGAAAAAATCAGTGGAAAAAATCAGTGGCCTTTTACTGAAAGGCACCACTATCCATCTAGAACCTAGAGGAAGAGGATAGACTTCAGAGTAGAGGTGTGTGTGTGTGTGTGTGTGTGTGTGTGTGTGTGTGTGTGTGAGGGATTTCTAAAGCTGGATGAGCGACTGGTTTATGAAGGAGAAGGAAGAGTTCAGTTGAGGATATTAAATTTGAAGTGTCTGTGAAATATTTAGTATCAGTAGGGAGAGAGAGAGAAAAAGAGGGCTGAGGATAACCCCCCCCTGGAATTCTAATATGTAAAAAAATAGAGAAAGAAGAATCCATAAAGGAAATTGTGAAACAATGACTGATGATGTAGAAGGGAATCTAGGGATGAATGATGCTAGGGGAAAAAAAATCAGAATTTCCAAAAGAAAAGGATCACAGTATAAAACTTTGCCAAGGTCAAATAAGATTAGAACTCAAAATGCTCATTGCATTCATAAATAAGGAAATCACTAATGACATTTGGTTGTGAACTTTCAATAGATAGATGACAATAAAAGTCTGATTACAATGAGCTATAATAGGTGTGAAATAAGGATACAAATACCTATGATGTTCACTTTTTCATCTATAGTAATATCTTATTTGAAGGGCTGATATGAGGATTAAATGAGATAACAGACTTCTAATATCTAAAATACAGTAGATACCCAAAATTATCTTGAAAAAAAATTTTTCAACATTATCATTACAAGACCAGGGATTCCATATCAATTCAGTAGAATTCAGTCCAACTTATATAGGTTAGAAGCAAAAGCAAAGATTCCATTAATTAATAATACTAAAGACAGTGACTCATTTTCATAATTGTTTATTAATGATAAGGACATAAGATAATGCTTTTGAGCACATAACATTTATAAAATTAATCCAAATAAAATATGCTAAAATCCTATCAAAACTAGATAATAGTGACTCTGATATTCTGTGGGACAAAATAATGCCTTTTAAAAAACTATATGTATGCAAGACTGATATAAGATAATCAGTTTATATTCATGAGTCAATTCCATAATCTAGCATTGTAATGATGTTCTTTATACCATATTGCCAGGGAGGTAAAAACTGCAAGACAAATATTCACTTGTTAGATAATTAATTCATTTTGCTCACAGTTTTGAATGAATTCTATGACTGAAGCATGTCATAGGAATATTATACATCTTCTTTCTTAAACTTTACAGTTTAAGAAACTGTAAAGCGATGTAATCATCCCTCTTTTGCAGATGAGAAATTGGAGGTTCATAGAGAATAAGAGTGCCGCCCAGGACACATAGCTATTTAGTAGTAATAGTTAGACTTAGTCTTTGACTATTTAATTCTAAGCAAACTAGGATGTCTATGCAACTCTACCCTAAGAAGCAATGCATTGAGTTACCATTATGGTTTAGCCTCCTTAAACAAATATCTGTTGATTATATACTTTGGGCATAGTACTCTATAAAACTTGTGCATGTCAATGGATACAAGACATTGTCCTTTGTTCAATCAAAGATGAAGAAATAATGATACACAGGCTCAAAGGACTCACTGGTATTAGGAATTACTAGTAGTACATGCATACAATGGAATGAAAGTTGTATCTATCTTTAACTTCAACAGTTTGAAAACTGAAGACTTTAATCCATATTTGGGCCCAGCTTTGCTCTTAAGCATTGCCTTTTGCAGAGTTGGCACTTGAATTGTTTATAGGGATTAAGAAGTTGGGGAAGATCATAAATTACTGTGATACCTAGACCCTAGGCAATCTATGGAGCCAAGAGTGCAAAATATTACCTTCCATTTTGCCTGGTGTGTGAGTGGCAAGAACTATGTGCTGTCAGTGAAGTGAATGAATTTACTTTAGAATATTTCAACATACCCCTCTATGTTATGCTGTTATGGGTTTGTTAATTGGTTAAGCTATAACCCACATGCAGATGGCTGCTCTAATCAGGAATTCACACTCCAGGGGTGTCTAGCTAGCATTCCAATTAAAAAAAAAAAAAAAAAAAAAAACTCTAGAATGGGCTTCTGTTCCCCATATCTAGATTAATAACGATGCTTTACTAAATAGGTTGGTGATTGTCAGAAAAGAAAAAAAGTTGCCAAAATTAGTAACCTATTAAATACCATGATTAATATTAGAAATGAGTTTTCACTGGTAAAAATATTAAAAATATATGGATGGGCAAGAATATTTAGAAAAATTCTGATCCTTACATTAACAGGGTATACAAATCCAAGCTGCACTTTAAGGAACAGCTCCTAAAGTTCCTGTGTCAGGCCATTGGTTAGGAAGATTTCTGGTTGCCTGATATAGACCATAAAGACCACCAAGCCCTACCTCTGGCCTGTTGCTACATTTACCTTAAGCGAATGTTTCTTGTGAGGTGATGGTCAGAGTATCTAGCAGAATGGAGAGCTGGAATTTCATCAGATTTACAGAACCAATCATGTGGACTTTAAAAGCCTGCTTCCAAGTAAACGCTTAACAAACAAACCCAATAGTTTATGTGAGAGATATCAGTCTGAAATGTACTTTTATTATAACCACATAGCATGCTTAGAGAGGAGTAGTTAGCCCGGACCCTCTTCAAACTTCTTGGTTGGCCTGTTTTACACTAGTAAGAATCTACACGTTATACATGTCTGAAGTGGTTTAAGGCCATGTTTGTAATGCCGATGCACATGGACCAAAACATAGTGGGGAGAGACATTTTTGATTATTGAGAAACAGTCATAGCTTCCTATAATGAACATAATCATCATACAGGAATGGAAAAAGCTTGGGGTTCAACAAGCTTGTCCTCCATGACCCCATTCTCTTTCCTTTCTATTTCATCTAGGATCACCTTGAACATTCCCACAAAGACAAGTTCAGTGTTCCCAGAGAACATTACCACAACCACTAGTGTACTCTTCTGATATAAAAACTTATTACAATAGCTCCATATAAAATACCCATTGAATATAAATGAATAAGTAAGTCTGAAGTGCCATGTTCTGTGATATAATTATTAATGGATTTTAACAAGAAGTGTGGCCACATATTTTATGGTACCTCATATCTATTTGACATTACGTTCACAGCCCAGTTTGGAAAATTGACAGGGTATTAAAAAAAATTTTTTTACACTCTGGATCAACACAAAGTTTTGGCTTAACATAGAGGAAATATAGTCATATAATATTTAGATAATATGCCCCACTCCATCAACTGGGAACAGCAATCATTATTTTGGAGAGAATATTTGTACTCAAACAGAAGTTATCCCATAACATTTAGAGGAGAAACATGATGGAACATAGTCCATTATTGAATCCATTCTAAAAAGTTTTGATTGGAGCACCTGTTAATTCTCTGTCTTTAATTTTGCATATGGATAGCACATTCAGTGCCAAGGCAACTCAAAGTTTCATTTTTGCGAGAGGGAATCAATATTAGTGATTGAATGGGACAAGTTCATCTGTCTACCCAATACTGAAATATGACTGGGGTGATGAAACTGCATCTAGTTGGAGGGAACAGAGATATTTGATAGCAAAGTAAGTGGAATCTTGCCAAAGACCTTTTTCCCCCATCCTGTTTCTCAATGACATCTGGACCAGAACCAATGTTAGAACTATCATGTTTCTGGAATGTTTCAAGGTCACCCTTCTGCGAGTTGCTTTTGCTGTCCTCCTTAGACACATGTTTATGCTCAGATTCAAATGAGGCTCATCTGTGAAATAAGTTTTTTTAATAGGCAGTTGTGCATTTTAAAGCAAAACTATATAATATAATGGTTGGGGAGGAGAGAGAATTTTTCACGAGGCACTCTTCCAAATTCTTCTAGTCCTACAAACTACTTCTTCCTCATTTAGGATGTATTCTTGACAGAGCTTAAGGTTAACCCGCAGGCATAATGCACATTTGTAGGAAAAAGTTTGCATCCTCCAATGCAAATGTGCATCAAGTTTTGTTGTTGTTGTTGTTTTTTTCACCTGCAAAAAAAATTTCTTAAAATGCTGCACTAAAAGTCTTTGACATAGCAGCAGCCAAAAAATGGTGAATGCAGGCACGGGCACAGTGGATAGCTAAATATATCTCACCTCAGTGAACTCTTTGGTATTTAGGTTTTCAGTGATGTGTTAAATGCTCTGCCCATTTTAAAAGCTGTTTGCAGGCAATTCATGTAAGATGGCGGAACAGGCAATGGCTTGGCTTTGCAACACGTGTATTTAACAAATTCAGTTTTGCTTCAGTTTGATACTTTGCATATTATATTTTTATCTCTTCAAGATTTTGGAAACTTTCTTTTGGGGCTTCCCAACCTTTCCTACAAAAGAGCAACAAATGCCATCTTTCTTGATAATCTTTTGAAGAGTATTCGCAAAACAATATTATCAGAATTCCTTTTCCTGCTATAGCATCCTGAATCAGCAAAATCTGTAGCTTTGCTGCATATTTACATTACGTTGGTGTGAATCTGGTGTGATATTGCTGCCACGCTGGAACATGAAAAAAAACATCTTTTTTTTTTAATCGCTAGGGTCCTCCGCAAATGGCCAGTGCATAGAAGGGAAGAATCTATCCTCCTGAAACACTCCAGTGCCTGCTGCTTTTCTATCGCTTTGCCACTGTGCTTCAAGAAGACTTAACGAATGATTTTGAATGACAGTAGCCTGGTGACTTGTCAGTGACAGATAGAAAAGATGGGCTCCTGAACTAGCCCAGTCTGCACAATTCCTCCGTACTGGTTTCTTCTTAGCCATTCATAACCAAGGTTCAACAGTCTTTTAGATACTCTTAAATCTCTAGATAACCTCTTTAAGATAGACAGCTGTTGGAAATTGGGAGAGGATATTGCTATTTGGTGGCAACTACAATTTCTCTGATGAATGAAAGAAAGCTTAGCTTCAAGGCATCTGGGGTAAGCAATTCAAACACAAAGGAAAACAAGAACCAATCCAGAATCATCTTCCTTTGTTTCATGCCTGAAATTCTTTCTTTTGCTGAAGGAGTAGTGTTGACCTCTCTGCAGAACTTCCTCAACGAATCCTAGTGACTTTGAGGTGTGCGTATGTGTTTGTGCGTGTGAGTGTATGTGTTGGACCTCTCATTTTTCCTCTTACTCCTGGTCTCTAACTACAAAGGTCAACACTCTGACCTGCTTTCACAGTTTTATTCTCTGAAGACGGCAAGAACCGCTGAACAAAGTGCCCAAATGCTGCGGATATTTGCTGTCTGGCTGCTTAGCATCCATGGGTGCTTTCCAAAAACCCTCATATTTTCTTTCATGGAATAACTCCCCACTGATTGCAGTCTTGATGGGACTCTGAATAATTCATTCCTCCATTACAGGAGCTGAAGGAATTCTTGGAGACACTATAGGCTCCTCTGACCACATCTTTTCTCTCCAACTAAGTATAGCCAATGGATAGGTTAGCATAAGACTTACGCTCAACCAATCAGATTCATTCTCCTGGAACTTCAAATTTTGCAAGCAAGATTTAAGATCTGAAAACATGATTGGTGTTCATTTATCCAAACTGGCACCCTGATATCCGGGCTCAAAACAGTTTCTCCTGCCCTGATTGTTTTTGTTCTGTTTGAAACTGTGTGTGTGTGGTCTAGTTTTCTTGTGTATGTACTGATTTTGCAAGCTACTCAATATCTTTCTAGTATATTTACTTCTGCTGAAATCACCCATTATAGATTTTTATTATTTGCAACAAAGAACAAGCAAAGAAACAAATCAAAACAACAACAAAAAACCCTAAAGGATACATCCATCATAAACCCTTTCTGGGACAAGGTAGGATATAAATAAATATAATAATTAAGTATAAAAACAAGCTTTGGGCATAATACATTTCTTAGGTGCTGGGGCTGTTATTAATTCTGGATATTCCTTGTAGGGTAGCTAGAAAGAAAGTTTCAAATAGCATGTAGCTTCACACAGTAAGAGTTTCAAACAAAATGTAGTAAGTACCTACTATATGTCACATTTCATATGAAAATTGATATGAGAGATAAAACAATGAAGAGAGCACTTGTGAGCAGCTTTTAATCTAGCCCATGAAACAAACACAAACAGATGATTTAAAAATAATACTGTAACCCAGCTGTACAGTACTCTGGTATGAAACACTATTCTACCTCATGTCAGCTTTGACCTAGCTTTGACAGATTCTACTCACACCATTGTGTTTGTCAACCAATATGGATTTTCTCAAAGACATATTAGGGAGGAATATGGAGGATTATATATTTCATACCACCAAAATCAGCCTCACTTATGCATTTTCCACTTGTCTCCTTTCTTAAGCCTCTTTTTTGACCTTTCCCTGGGCAATGTTTTGTCCTTTTCCCTATCTTGCCAGCAAATGTCTTCCTTGACACTTCCCCTCCTCTTACCCACAACTTTTTTTTTTCTCCTGAAAAATCATTACTCCTCCAGATTTGCTTTAACACACCCATCATGCTGCTCAACTAACCAAGGATCTTGTAGTGACAGGATCCACTATCCTTAGCAGACAATAATGAAGTCCAAATGAAGGCTTTTGGTAAAGGTGACAATATCTGATCTGGTCTCATTCTGTACCTAAAATCTGCCAATTAACGTGGTCTATGCAAGTCTTATATCCTTTCTGAGTTTTATTTTCTCCAACCCAACTCAGACCTATTTCCTGCAAGGCTTTTTGTGAAGATAAGCTATGTGCTTCATACAATGTTCCATATTATAGATATACAAAAAAATGTCATCTAGGTGGTGGTTTGACAAGATCACCTTCAGTTATCTTATGTTAAGATGCCATCTGTTACATGAATTATTACATAGAAGAGACCGAAGTGAAGGTAAGTAAATGATAGGAGGGTATCTATGTTGTCATCACCAAAAGTTCCAAAACAACAATTTTAGCTTCACGAAGTTCGGTATTTTCATAGCACCGCTGAATAAAATTATATTCTCATTCAAAAATGTTGACTTGGCTCACACTATGCTATAATTGAATACTCCTATCCATAGTCACCTTTCCCTGTGTGAACTGAGTTCTCCTTGAGTAGAACTGAGTCCAGAAAGATGAGGTCAGGGCCAGAGAGAAGCAAATACATTAAATACTGAAAATACTCCATTACAACAAACATTTTCCCAAACAACACAAACACATCTTTCTTTTCAGGATACCTGCTTGCCTGGGGGCCTTTTTCCAGGAGTTAATTATAATGAAAGGGCATGTTTATACTCTTTCTGTAACTTACCCTCCACCCAGAAGTATTGACTTTCTCAAGAACCAATCAGACTTCAACATAAGAAGTACTTAAAATTCAGCTGGAGATCCACTACATTTACAGTGTTGGGTATTTCTGAGACAACAGGTCTTCTCTTTCACTCTTAGAAGTTTCTAAATTTCTGAGTGAGTGACGTCAGATCCTATTAAAAATTAAGTGTGGTACAAAGGCTTTGTGGTTCCCCTGCCACTGGATTTGGTGGCAGGCAGTAAGAGCTTCCGCAGATAATGGACACATGGGCTTTGGTCACAGTTCATTACATCTCCTTGTTGTGGGGTGTATATATTAGTGATCACCCTTGAGCAATCAATTTCATCCAAAGTGGGCTTAATGGAGTGTTAATATGTATTATTTTTTGGAAATATACACAACATCCCTCATATCTGCACTGACATAAGAAAGTAAAATGTGAAGCATTTAGAAACCTCTAAGATAAAAATTCTGAGAACCAGTTGCTTTATAAGAAATAATGATTATGGTAACCTCCGGGTCCAGTATAGGAAGAAACAAGAAGCTTTGGTTAAACTTAATCCTACATAGAGTTTACCAGAAAGCATTCCTAAGTAGGCCAGGTTATCTTTTTCAATTACTCTGCCCCAACCTGACAGGCTCAACCTTGCCCTACATAGCAGGTCTGTGTAACACATAACACAACTCTGCCTTTTGTAAATTTAAATCTGGTGGCTGCCTAGACATCTATCATCTGTCCAAACAAGGCTGTGAGTGCAGGATCCCAGGGAATCATGTGAGAACAGGCCTAGATGCTTCTTCCTCACTGTGTGACCTACCACCCTAGAGTCACCAGATCCCCATGGATATTACCAACACTAACTGAATGAAAACCTAAGACAAAAAGGTGGCTCTAGCCATGTGAGTTGAAGTTCAAACATTTTAGAACCTCCCAAGTTTTCAAAGGAAGGACAGCTGCCCTCCTGAATATTTATTGAATTATAAAATATGAAAATAATTTTTAAGCCCTAAGGGAGCATTCTGACTAGAATCAGTTGAAGATATAAGTAAGCTATGCCTCACATGCAACTCAAAGTTAGATGAGAAGGCCAGTCATTCTCTTCTTTCTCCATCTCCACTGCATTAAAGCTTCTAAATATATAGATTTGAATTTGAAATAACTCAATGGGCATCTTCAGTTCAGCAAATTATGATAGCCTTCTAGTTTGATCAGAGATTCTGATGATTAAAATATGGAGATGGTCACTCCCAAGCTTACAAGCAGCAAATGGCTTTTAAACTAGAGCTAATGTTGTCACTACAGGTTTTTGTTGCTTCATATTAGCAAACATGCAGCATGTACCTGGGTGGCATGAACTCTCTGGAAAAGCGTAAATGCACAACATTAAGAACTACAGATACATACCCTTAACTGTCATTAAAAAGATAATTACATGTTTTCCTGTTGCTTCCTGAATTATCTCTGAATTGGAAAACAAAGTTTCCTATTACAGTATGAGTACATACTCCTCTTTCTACCTTTCCTCTGGCAGAGGGATATGCTAGAAAGAGCAGAATTGTACTTACAGGTTAAGTTGGCCAAGTCAGCCTGAGGGTTAGATACAAAAGTGATGGATACGTGAAGATGAAGATGTTGGCACAAATAGGTCTTTCACTATTTTTAGGCATCGAATTAAGCTTACTAAAATGAAGCTACGTAGGCATCCCTTATCTGGTATATTTTAACCCCTCTGGGAAGCATTCCGCAACCTCACTTTTCAGTTTGCTGTGGGGGCTGTGGGGTGGACTTCTGCAGGTTTACCAGCCCACATTTCTCCATACTCAGCCTATTGAAGAGTCTGACTGCAAACTAGGCTTGAATGCAGTTGCTGTGGAATGCACCAATTAATTACATTTATTTTACATAATTGGCATTAGGGCTTTTTGGAAAAAAATGTAAATTTATGGAAATTGGTTGAAATACTTATGCAAAATAATATAAAAATGGACCCCTAAATTATTGGGAAAAAAGGTAGTTTTAATTGAACAGCTAAAAGATTTGTACTTCGTTATGTGATTATATCTAGTAAACTCAGTTTAGAAAAGTAAGTTCATTTGCTTTTATCTAACCCTTCCATATCTTGCTCAGTATTGTTGGTATAATTATCACCAATAAAGGACCAGTCTTATTTTCTATCTCTTTTTGCATCAAGCGTTAGCTCTGTAAACAGAAATGGAATATGTTATTTTTTTAACAGAGCCTTGTGCATTACAAATTAGGAAGCATCAGGCCAAAGAGTTGCAAAGCAACCAATTATTGCTTAAAGGGGACATAATGCAGCACCCTGCTTATTTGCTGTTTTGCATGGGGAATGACTTTTTTATAGAACAAGATTTTTCACAAAAGATCATTGCAAGGCAGTTATAAGGTAAGTGGACTTGCAATCAGTAGAATATAACTGGCAGTGGTGGCAAAAAAAATGTGTAATGCAGATATATAGGCAGCTAGGGATGCAATAAAAGAATATTAAGATGCTTTTGACATAGGAGTGAATACCTGAATAATCATAAAAGGGCACTTAATAAAAAATGTGTCAAGAAATGTAGACTATGGATGGGTAAACACCAAATAAAAGGAATGAGAAATAAAATATTGCCAGGTTAAGGGACATAGACATTTACAAACAATTAACAAGCTGTTAGTTGTTGATGGACAACTCCCAAAATTCAAAGAGATCCGATTTAATATACCTTCAACTAATCAAGAAATTAGACTGACCTCTAAACTCCAAGGGTGTGGAAGTAGTTTCACAAGATTCAAATAATTGTGCTAATGAGTTAATTTTCTTCTTCAGTATTTTTCCCTTGGAGGAGGTGGGATAGCTGTGAAGCAGATTGAGGGTGGGCTTTTCTGGTGCAGTTTTAGTAACACCACTTGGATAATTATTTCTTAAAATACCCTCAGGATTTCAATTGAATACTTTATTCTCTTTAGATTCCTACTATAAAATGTAATGGGAGGTTGTCTGAAACTATTTAAAGCTTGTCAACCTCTCATCAAGAAATAGTGGGAGTAGGTGAATTGATCTTTATAAATAGAGGGCTGCATTCTTACACCTCGTTCTTGTTGGAGAAGAAGAAAATTTTCCCTACTCTTCTAGGTTCTTTGGCTGGTAAATTGATACAAAAGATTAAGAGGAGAAAAATAAATTGCACACATACGGGAGCCTCATAGGAATATGGGACCCACAGGTAATTAGGCAATTGAGGTTTATATGCCATCCTGTGCTGAGAATGGAGTAGGAATCTGAGACTTCATAGGGGAGAAAGGCAATATACAAGCAGATAGGAAGAGCAGATGCTTGGTAAACAAATGTTTGTCCTGCCATGCAGAGGCAATGGGACACAGAGAAGAATTCAGTTGGCAGGCCGTGTTGGGCTTACTCCCAGCTAATGACACCTAGCCCATAATCTTTGTAGTTATCTCTGGACCAGGCCCTTTATCTAATTTCTTTTGGACTTTGATTGAATCCACATGGCAAAGTGGCACATTTAAGGGAAACTCATTCTGAAACCCTTCATTCCTCCAGAGTGATAGTAGCTAAAGACAAATCTCATCTAGTAATTTGAAGTGGAGAAATGAAATTAGTTAGACTTACAAACTACTACCTGAAATGTTCAGATTTTAAAAGACAAAATGGGGCCGTGATCTTATGATTCCTATCATATGTTCTCTGTGTGATGATATATCATTTCTTCCATTCTGCTCTTTACATTCTCAGTCTGATGAACTGTATGTGCATTTTGTTCCTACTATGTGCAAAATAGTACAACAAATCCTGAAGAGAAATATAGAAACATAATTCATGATTTTTGCTTTTCCATGCAGACATAAAACACAAAATATCAGGCAGTATTTGAAGAGGGCTATAATGAATGTAGCAAAAAATGAAGTTTAGAGAGATTTAACTTAATTGTTCCTACATAAGATATATCATAAATCTGACTTAAAAGTGCACCTCTCCTTAACTAGTGATTAATATATATTTCTCTTTAACCAGTATTGTTGTTGAAGGCATTGAAATTATATTGCATTCTCTTCCTCCTTCTTGACTCTTTTCATTCATTATTTATCCTTAAGTTAAAACTACTTAGTTGAGGGCGCCTGGGTGGCTCAGTTGGTTAAGCGACTGCCTTTGGCTCAGGTCATGATCCTGGAGTCCCTGGATCGAGTCCCGCATTGGGCTCCCTGCTCAGCAGGGAGTCTGCTTCTCCCTCTCCCACTCCCCATTTGTATTCCCTCTCTCGCTGTGTCTTTCTCTGTCAAATAAATAAATAAAATCTTAAAAAAAAAAAAAAAACTACTTAGTTGATACATGCAAGATTTCCAGGAGAACGGTTTTCTGCCAAAATTGTGGGAAGTGCCAACCTAAAAAGAGATGCTAAAAATCACTGAATTGTTCAGCTCAAATGTGTGAATATTATGATATATAAATGAGATCTCAGTAAAGCTACTAAAAAACAAAAATAGTGGGCAAATGAGTAAATGTACACTAATAAAACCATCAAAATGATTAGAGTCGGGGCCCACTCATTCAATCACAAATTCATCAAATTGTATTGTTTATCAAACACTTGGCTCAATGTTGGAATTATACTGATGAGTACAAATTAATCCTTAACCCCTTGTCTTCAATATAGGAAGAAAGGCAGGTGTGCATAAACACCATTGCCCATACACTGAATGGGAATGAGTGCAGCAAAAGGAACAGGTTCTAGGATCTGAGATTGGAGGGTTTTAGGAGGCGGGTGGAGAGCATCAGGGTGGTCAGCAGTATGAAGGAAAGATCCTTGGGTCAGGTGAGTGCTGAGTTGAGTTTTGACAGATAAATAGATGTTTTTGGATAAAAACATGTACATTTGAATTGGGAGAGTCTATATCAAACACAAAGACAAGGAGGCATCAAAGATGTTAAATATTTCTAGAGTATGAAGTTCTAGGAGATGATCAGCTGGAGACAGTGCTCAAATCATAAAAGCAGAGTTTGAACTTTTTAAACTGTTAACAGGTTCTCCCAAATGACAACTTCCTTTGGGTTTTCTTCCATATACCTACACAATGGACCTTGTCAGAACTTTCTAGTGAAAGGAAGAGAAGATTCTTTTTTTAAACAAATTTTCCAATAGTATAAGGTTTATTGGTGTTTTTTTCCTATTTTGAAAAAGAAGAAATAGCTTATATTATAGTTTCTCTTCCTCCTGCCAACTCGAGTTCTGCCTTTATTAATTAATTGATCAACATCATTTTATGCTATTACTATATTCTCAGTATTATTAGGGGGGAAACCTGTTGTTTTATAATTTTTATTGATATTAACAGAAAGTATCCATGGATGAAAAAGAGATAATTCAGAACACACTAAATTTTGTCAGTACAGAAGAAGTAAGTCATAAAAAAGGCCTAGATGTTTTACCCAGGAGGAATGGAAATGACACCTGATGCATTTGTCCATTTCTTTCCTTGTATTATAAAGTTTCAGGGCACTCATATGACAGTACTATGTAAACTAGGATTCATTAAATCCACTTGCTACATGAAGACCCTAAGCCCTAAAGGGAGCAAGACACTTAGCATAAGCTTCACGGCTCTTTATGGGCATGGCTGGATCTCCAAACATAGTCACCTAATTCTAACACAAGGCTGTTCCACAAAACCATGCTCCATGCTCCATCCTGTGGGCCCAGAAATCTCACTGGAATCAACAGTAGAGGGATAGTACTGTAGGAATTAAATTTTGGTAAGTTATTTGTGGCTTTAAAGAAAATCGCTTAATTATAAAAGATTTAGTTTTGAGCAAAGTTTAATTCTAAAAATTGAAAATAAAATCATTGTTTACTGACTCAAAGGAACATTTTCTCCTTCTATACAACTATTGTTCTTTTTGGAGGCTCCAAATGCCTTTTATTTCATATTACATTATTTGCTGTTAAGCATTTAGAAACCAAAGAGACTCCTAACCAGCTCATGAAATCACTTTTTAATGCTGGATAATTTCTTCTAAGAATGTTTTGTCTTTCTCTTCTACCCTGTATTTAGAGTCTATTAACTTCTTGTATAGTGGTCATCCTGGGAATTCCCTTCGCCATTTCCTGGCTTAGAGCCTCTTCTTCTTGGAAACCATATGGTAAGTACAGTGTACTTGTAAACTATGTCAGACAGCCTCAGTGTCTAAAGTTTTCATGAGTTACTTTCACTGATTAGTTTTATTGGTTCTCTTATTGTTTCCTTTTGTGTTTTGATGTTTTTGCTTATGTATTGTTCATTGTTTTGAAAAATTACTTTGATGAATGGATTCTTTATGACCTAGGATAATGTTCCTTTCTACCAAGTTCTGTAAATTCATAACTATCCCAAATCAAACCTTGCATATTACTTGAAATCCTCATGTGACATGAATCTGAACTACAATTGTGAGCAACAGCAATGCAATACCCACAACTTTTCAGAGTTGTTCTTAATTCTCTTTCCTTTTCCACCCTTTATCTGTTCAACATCACAGCAACTTTATCGGTGTCTTCTGAGTTCAGCATTATTTCCTATTTACCTTTGTCTTTGAGCTGAATGTGGAAATGTCTCCTGTTCAGTGTTGGATGGGTTCTACTTGCCAAACCAAAGATCCAAGTTTGCCAGCAGCAACAAATGCCCTTAGAGCAAATGCTCCTTTATTCCAGTGCAGGGCACCACTTTTATCTCTGAGGTCCTACATTTCCAGACATTTTCACTTAGTAGCTTTTCAGGTATCTGATACTTTGAAGAATTTTTTTTATCATTATTTAGCAATTTTTGCTATTTTTAGCCAAAGTATTGCTCCAAACAACCTGGATCCCAATTATTGGAAACAGGAGCCCATTTTTTTCTTTGTTCTTGGTGTTCAGTTACTTTGTCAGTATGTGTTGGTACTAATGGTGTAGGAACAGGTATAGGCTTTTTTGTTTTGTTTTGTTTTACTGAAAATACAAGCTTTTTCCTAAGTACCAAAATAGTTTGATTTTCACTGCCTTTTAAAATATTTTTTTAATATTCCATGTGTTCTATTCTCATCTTCAGAACACCATTTTTACGTGTACTCAATTTCCTTTTTCTGTCTCCACACTAAGTATATTTTCTATAATCAATTTTAAATGTTATTTTATTCTGTTTCATTTTGTGCAGTTTCCTCAAACCTATTTGCAATATCCCTGACAATATTTTCTTTTGAAGTTATGTCTTCTTGTTGTTTCTTATGTGTTTTTTCTCTCTGTTCAGTTTTCATTATTCTCTTCTATATTCTTGCTGAGCTCTGCCTGCTTAGCTTCCATTTCTGGCTTTTGTTTAATACTTTCTTCTTTAAATCCTTATGTCTTTTGTTTCACTGTCACCTTGTTTCATTCTTTATTTTAATAGATAAAAAGTGTCTGTTATCCTTTTGAGTTTAAAGCTAACTGGTTGTCTGAAACCATCTAGTGTTTCCTTGGACAATTCTGTTAGCCTATGAAAAATCTTTTCTTATTAAATTATGTTTTGTTAGGGAATAGATCCAGATGACAGATGCAGGGGTGTTGGTTGAAAAAAGTTGGGAAGAGGCTTGGTACTTTCTATACATCCACTTTTTCCCAGAAGCTACCAGTGGGCCCAGGGGACAAGGAGACCAGGATTAGGCACTCAGAGTTGATGTGCTCATATTAGAGAAGGACAAGGAAGAGAGTTTTTCTATCCATCACATAATTATATACTGTTTTCTCTCTTGCCATAGCTTGAAGGTTATCTTTTCAATATCCTAATGGATCTTAGGGCTCCCTAAGAGTTTATAGACCACATTACAATATGAAAGTTACTTAGCAGTGTCTAGTACACACATTAAAGTATTTTGAAAGTACTATATTGTTATCATTATTATTATCATAAGCAATTAAACAATTGAAAGGAGGTATTTCTTTAGAATAACCTGTAGGAGTTTTCTTTGCTCTAGTTCAGAGAACTAGAAATGACATGTGAATTCATTTTATATATATTTTTTAAAGATTTTATTTATTTATTTGTCAGAGAGAGAGCACAAGCAGAGGGAACGGCAGTCAGAGGGAGAAGCAGGCTTCCTGCTGAGCAGGGAGCCTGATGCGGGACTCGATCCTAGGACCCTGGGATCATGACCTGAGCCAAAGGCAGAGGCTTAATCAACTGAGCCACCCAGGCATCCTCATTTTACATCATTTTGAACAAGATTTTGTCCAACTCACCCTGATTCCTCTAACAATATGGAGACTTGAATGCCTCAAAGTTGTCTTTGGATAGAAGGAATAGCCATGCAAAGACCCCAAGGTAAGAACATAACCAGTGTATATGACACATTGCCAGGGGCAGTGTAAATGCAGCAGAGAAAGGGAAGTGGGAAGATGAGGTCAGTATATTTGGGAGACAGGCTTACACTGGGCCCTTTTTTTTTTTTTAATTTTATTTATTCATTTGAGACACAGAGATACAGAGAGAGAGAGCATGAGCAGCGTGGGAGGCAGAGGGAGAGGGAGAAGCAGGCTCCCCGCTGAGTCAGTATATGTGCTGCCGAAGCGAGCACCCCTCGCTGAGTCAGGAGCTGGATGTGGGGCTCGATCCCAGGACCCTGGGATCATGACCTGAGCCGAAGGCAGATGCTTAACCATCTGAGCCACCCAGGTACCCCACACTGGGCCTTGTAAAGGTTTTGGCTTTTACTCTGAATGAGATGGAGAGCCACTGTAGGGATTTTTAGCAAAGGAGTGATAGAATCTGACCTATGTTTCAAGCAGATTGCTCCATCTTGTCTGTTGAAATTAGACTGTAGACAAAGGAAGGTGGAAATGGGAGACCAGTTGGAAGACTACTGAAATGATACAGTTGAGAGATAATGGAAGCTCATACAGCAGCATTCACAGCAGAGGGAATGAGAACTGGCCAGATTCTACATATAATTTGCAGGGGTCACCAAGAGAATTTTTTTATGTACTGGATGTAGGCTGTGAAATAAGGACACTTAAAAGCCATAATTCTTAGTTTCTAGGCCTGAACAACTCAAAGGATTCAGTTGTTGTTGAACTGAGATGGAAAGGACAGTGGGTAGAATGTGTATTTAGGGACAGGAGATCCAAGAGCTCAGATTCGAACATGTTAAGTTGAAAGGCCTCTTAGTTATATGTCACCTGAAAGGGAGCTTGGAATCTTAGTGTGAGGAGTTGTATAGTATCACCTCCCTCAAATTTTGTGTCCCCTGGAACCTTTAAATGTGATCTTATTGGGAATAAGGTCTTTGCGGATATAATCAAGTTAAAATAAAATCATACTGTATTAGGGTGGGCCTTAAATACAGTGTGTCTAGCATCCTTTTAAGAAGAGGGAAATATGGACACACACAGAGACTCAAACACATAGGAGATAAGGTTATGTGAAGACACTGAAGAATTACATTTATAAACCAAGGAATGCCAGTGATTGCTGGCAGCCAACAGAAGCCAGAAGAGGCAAAGAAGGATCCACCCCTAGACCCTTCAGAGAAAGTATGGCCCCTTTGACACCTCAATTCCAGACTTCTAGCCTCTAAGCCTACAAGAGAATAAGCTGCTGTTGTTATAAGCTACCCAGGTTGTAGTGCTTTGTAATGACAGCCTAGAAAACTAATACACCTATGTGTATTAGTGTGACCCACCTGGCTTTCAGTAGTTCAGAACCATTATTTTCTGTATTCTAGATTTGCTAATCTCTTCATATAGCCATGGAGCATATTTACTCCTGGGGGCAAGGATCTACCTCATATAGCTGACTCATATTGGGCTAAATATCTAAAGTCACAGGTTGGATAGGGTACTGATATTATTTGTTACTCTCCTGGCTGGATAGTTCATTCTCCATCTTACATTTATGCAGATGATATTCTCAACACAAAATCTTTCTGAGATTTAGTTTCCTCATGTCTGTGAGAGAAAAGTTCTAAGAAATGCTTTGCTCCTATATAATGGATTTTGAAGTCCTATGGACAAGGTTAAAAAAAAAAAACTGAAAAAATTTAACAACTTGCCTGATGTTAAAAACACTAACTCTAGAGAGAGTTTTTGTGGGTTAAAATCATAAAAGAAAAGTTAACATTTTGTCATGTCCAGATACCCTAAGTGATTATAATTTGAATTATGATATAGCCAATCTAATTTTGCTCTTTAGGAAAGGAAAACTGCCTTATTCACCATCCATGCTTATAAGAAATGTCTAAGCTTTCATACCACAAGTGGTAGAATCTTATCCAAAAGGACTCTACTATATACCCTGTTTTAAAATTCTGCATCTGAATTTGCTATGGTTGGTAAAAAAAAAAATAATAATAATGCATGCTTGTCTTTTCCCATGGTTAGTTATATACGATGGAGAAAGAATGGAGCTGGGAAACACCCTCAGAAACTGCAGAATTTCTCTGAGGGTCAGGAAGACAATAGGCTTTTTGGAAAAGTAATGGGGGATTCTCACATGGTGAGGATAAGTTGATGGGGTTGAGCTGAAAGCTAAGCATCTGGCTTATGAAAATTTTTGCTGTCGCTGCTAGAGCTAGTCAGCATTATATAGTTCCTTGATCACTAGGGACTTTATGATCTGTCTTAAGCTATTTGTGCACTAACAATAACTCTGTTCATTCCATGATTTCTATTTGTAGGGAAAAAAAGAGTAAACAGTGTCTGAAAAATCTGAACATAAAGAGATGTTAAAATAAGAAAATTGGGTGTTGAGAAACAAACAAAAAATGCAAACACACACACTCACACACACACACATCAAGAGATGCAATAAATCCAAATCGTTTTCAGAACAAGAGGGAAAAAATAGTTAACACAAAACTGAACTGAAAGATGCAAATAAATAAGTAAACTTCTCATTCAGGATCCATTTGGAGGCTGTATTTCTTGGCAGAGTTACTGCTTATTATTTTCATGTTTCTAGTTTCCCATCTTCTTTTGTCAGTCTATTGAAAGCTTGTTAAAATCTTATTAGCTTTTCCTGTTCTTTTGTTGTTGTTGTTCTTGCCTTAACTTTAATGTTAAATCATGTGGAAGTAAGGTAAAAGGGAGAAAAAAAGCCAACACAAATAGTCACGGCAGTGGCCTAATTTTATGACTACTTTATATATTGATCAGTTTATGTTTTATTCAAACTTGATGGGAGAACATTTGGGCAATAAGAAGGAATCTCTCCCTTAAATAGTAAATTGCAATGCTGATGCAGAACGTCTAAGGATTTCCTGGAGAGGCTTGTTAGAGCCTGAAAAGAGCACTGATGTAGAAAAGAAAATAACTGTTCGGGGGTACTCCAGGCCAGACAAGAGGTGGTTTCACTAACTCCTTTCTCCTTATTTTGGAAGAGATGTTAATATATTTTATCCCTGTTTTCCAGAGCCAGGCATAGCACTGTCAGATAATAGATCTTCAATAAATAGGCAGTAAAGGAATATATGAGTAAATACAGTGATGAGGCCAAGTAAGGACACACTCACCCAATTAAGAGTAATACTGATTGGCAGAGGTTCTGATGTTGGATTGTCCAGATCCAAACCAAAAACTATTTGAATGCAGAGTCTGTGCTCTTAGCCACTGTCCAAAATGATTCAGAAAGTACTAGCCATGTTGTCTTAGGCATAACCTTTGTGAACCCCCATTTCTCATACTGAAAGAGAATGAGATAATGTCTCAAGATGTAGATGTAAAGACACTGAGTAGTAATATGGTAAAATGCACACTCCTGTGCCTGGCACAAAGTTCACATCATTGGAAATGATGATGATAGGAGCAAAGGTAAGGTAACGTTGTATTAACCGCTCTCTTTTTTATTGTCAGTACTTCCCTAACAATTTCTCTTCTTCCTAATATCTTCCAGAGAATTTCCAAACCACTATCTACCCTTGGCTGCCTCTCACAATGCTGTCATCTGCATCTTGGAGGGTTATATGTCACTTAACATTTGCTCATTCTCCTCTGATAAGTACCACACGGGTCCCTGACTTCAATTCCATCAAACTCCATATTGCACTAGAAACTATTGGGACCACGGTGAAGCATGTCTGGCCATTTCAATCACACATATGGAGTCTTAATAGAATACCAGTGCCTTGCACGTAGTGTGCTTGTATTAAATATTTCCTTGTATTTCAGAGTCTTGCTTTACTTTCATCAGCTCTCTATACCTTATGCCTGAAGGTAAAGACAGATTCACATACACATAACCCCCTAACCCCCATCAATTCTAAATCTGAGTTTAGACTACAGCAGGCCAAATGAAAAGATCCATTCACCAACCCCCCCCCCCCCCCCGCCCGGTGCTTATGTCAAAAATCCAGAGAGCCTAGGTACATTTCATGAGACTATCAAGACAATTTTTCACAATGACTTACTAGTGAGATTAATCATTTGTTTTTTCAGGACTATTTTATAGTGTCCCTTTCTAGAAGATGCTATGGTGAACATTGCTCTGTATTGGAATTCTAAATGAAATTGGGCCCGCTATTCCCAAAGGAATGAGAGGAAATGAATTTTTAAAAATTAAGATTCCCTCCTGCAACACCACTACCCCCTATCCCAAGCCTGTTACATCGGTGCTAAACATAATCTTTTACCAGTGTGGGCTCTGCATATCTAAAAATCATACATGGTGATCCTCTTGAGTCTATTCCTTTCTTTCTTTATTAATGAAAGGGTTTTTATTTGTGCCCTCCATTATTCCCAGAAGTACAACACAAACCAAGATGGGGAACCATGATTTATCTTCTATTTGATAAAAACAGCTGCAGAATAAAATGAGCCTCTTGATGCCGGAATTGTCATCAATGATGACTTTGACAAAATGAGCAATACATAATTTGCTAGCTCCCTTGCGAAGCTGAAACAGATTGTCAAATAAAACACTGGAGGAGATGCATATGGGGCTGAGTAGACCGGCTTTGAATAGGAACACACGCAGGTGGTAGCTTAGTAGTGACTCTAAGAAGGAGGACTGCCCTAATTTGGAGGGTCATTTGCATTTGAAAATGCTCATTGCTAAACAGTGAGTATTCCCTGTGGAAAAAGAGAATGGATACTGCCCAAACTGCAGCTATTTCTGTCCTTTGGTAACTTGAATAAACCAGAGAGCCCAAGCAAGGAAGAGAGCAGGTTATACTCAAACAAACTGTCCTGTAATAGTGGGCTTGACAGAATATAAATCAGTAATATATGAAAGCGACGCTTATGAAAATCAATTGCTTTATGGTTAAAGATGGATTTTCCATCAACACAAAGCTTGGAAAGTATACTAATGGTATATTCAGTATTCATTTGGAGAAATGGCAATCAAATGTTCTTATTAGTCTTTATATCTGAAAAGTACAGCAAAAATCATGTAATTATTTTAAGTCTGAAGTTCACAAGTCAATGCTAGTTGTAAAGATAGACAATCAGAGCTATTCTATCCTAAGGATTGGGGTCCTTTACCTGAGAGATCCTACTTCTACTGAAATTCCTGTTATGTTCAGTTCTTTCCTCAAAAGAAAGAAGCAATTGATGTTTTGCCCGTACAGTTATGTTATTTACTCAAAATATTATTCTCCCTTAGTGTATATATATTTCTAATAAACTTTTTATTTCAGAATAAATTTAGATTTACAGAAAAGTTGTAAAGATAGTACAGAGGGTTCCCAAATAGCCCACAACCATTTTCTCCTATCATTGACATCTTAACACTAGTATGACATTTATCAGAATTAATGAATCAATATTGTTACATTTTACTTATTCCCTATGGATTTTCCGTACAGACTTTTTTAGTTTTTACTTAAATGAAATATTTTTGCTCCAGGATTCTCATCTAGGATCCCACATTACATTTAATAATCATGTCTCCTTAAGCTCCTCTTAGCTGTAACAGTTTCTCAGGCTTTCCTTGCTTTTAGTAAACTTGAGAGTTTTGAGGAGTACTGGTTAGGTGTTTTGTAAAAGGTCTTTCAATTTGCATTTGTATTATGTTTTCCCATGGGTAGACTAGAGTTACGGTTTTTTGAAAGGAATACTGCAGAAGTAAAATGTCATTCTCATCAAACCATATTAACAGTGCATGCTATCAACATGACTTATGTTGAGGTTAATTTTTGTTGCCTGGTTAAGATAGTGTTTGTCAGGTTTCTCTACTATAAAATTATATTGTTCTCTTTTTCCCATACACTAGTCTTTGGAAGCAACTCACTAAGTACAGCCTACACTAAAGGGGTGGGGGTAGGAGTCAACTCTACTTGAGAGGGGATTATCTACATCAATTATTTGGAATTCTTTTATATGAGAGATCTTTATATGTGGGCCTATAATCCAATGCTTACTATCTTTATTAGTCAGGGTTCTGCAGAGAAACAGAATAAATGGATGAAAACAAGATAGATTATAGACATAGACAGGGTTATAGATATAGATATATTTTAAGGAATTGGCTCATGTGATTGTGGAGGCTGGCAAGTCCAAAACCTGTAGGGTAGGCTAGCAGGCTGGAGACAAGGGAAGATTTGTAGCTATTGTCTAATAGCAATCTGTTGGAAGAATTCCTTTTTTCTCTGGGGAGGTCAGGCTTCCCTATTAAGGCCTTCAACTAACTGGATGAGGGACCACCCACATGGATTTTGGAGAGTAATCTTTTTACTCAAGTCTAATGATTTAAATGTTAATCTCATCTAAAAATACCTTTAGCAGAAACAAGATTTGACCAAACACCTGGGCACCATGGGCTAGCCAGGTTGGCACACAAAATTGATCATCACACTACCTTAATTATTTTGTCACTCAAATTGTTCTAGGTGCGACCATCTGGAGCTCTTTCATTGGTCTCCCAGGACACATTGACAAACATGCATCATTGTGGGGTGTTTTTTCTTTTTTTGAGAACTTCCTTATTTTCTGGCACTATAAGAAACTCAAACTCATACTGTATATTTTCTCCTACAGTCCTAAATCATTGTGTGTGTGTGTGTGTGTGTGTGTGTGTGTGTGTGTGTGTGTGAGAGAGAGAGAGATAGAGAGAGAGAGGGAGGGAGAGGGAGAGAGAAAGAGAGAGAAAGAGAGTGCAAGTACACACCCAATACACCCATGCTCTGGTGGTGTCTCTTCTTATAAAACACTAATCTTACCAAGGCCTTTATGACCTCATTTAAACTTAATTACTTCCTTAAAGATCCTTTATACAAATACAGCCACACTAAGGGGTAAAAGCTTTAACATATGAATTTTGGAGGGGACATAAACATTTAGTCAATAACATCTAATTTTCTTTCTGCCTGAAGAAATTTTTTTTAACATTTCTTGCAGGGTATGTCTGCTGGAGATTAATCTCAATTTCTATTAGTCTGAGAAAGTATTTCTTGTTTACTTTTGAAGGATAATTTTGCTGAATATAGAATTCTAGATTGGGGGGGGTGCAGGGAGTGAGGTTCTTTTAAATGTTTTCCTTCCACACTCTTCTTGCTTACATTTTCTCTAATGAGAAGACTGCAGTAATGATTATTCCTTCCCTCTGTAGGTAAGGTGTTTTTTTCTCTCTCCTCTGATTTCTCTCAAGATTTCTCGTTTCTATTTTTTCTGCAGTTTTAATATAATATGCTGAAATATAGTATTTTTTTGGTATTCATCCTGTTTTGTGTTCTTTAATCTTCTTGGAATTGTGGTTTGCTATATTTCATTAATTGTAAAATGTTCTCAGCTTCTATTACTACATGTATTTATTCTTTCAATTTTCTTTTCTTTTTCTATTCCAAAGTTGTATATGTTACATTTTTTTGATAGAACTTGAATGTTCTGTTTTAAAATTCTTTTCTCTCACTGTATTTTAGCATGGGAAGTTGCCATTGACCTACCTTCGAGTTCAAAGACTCTTTGTTGGCCACATCAAGTCTACTGATAAACTTATCAAAAAGCATTCTTCATTTCTGCTATACTGTTTTTTATTCTTTTGTAGAGTTTCCATCTTTCTACTTACATTACTCATCTGTTCTTTCATATTTTTTACTTTGTTTCATTAGAATCCTTAACATGTTAATTATAATCAATTTTAGACATCCTGTGTGATAATCCCTGTGTTATATGTGAATCTGGTACTCGCCTACTTTGTCTCTTGAGACAGTTTTTGTTGTTTGATTATTTGTTCTTGCCTTTTGGCATGCCTTGTAATGTTTTTTTCTTGAAAGCCAGACATGCTGATCAACGAATAAAGATTGAAGGATTTTCCTTTAGTGTGTAGAATTAAGTTAATCTGGCTAGGAGTTGGACTGTGTCTACACTCAGCCTCAAACAATTGATCAAAATTACCACCTAAGAGTTACTGCCAGTTTATGACTCCAGGACTTCTGTTCCAGGTGAGCAGATCCAGGCTGTATCTCTCTAGAGGCACTTACCTCTAGAGATTTTTGGGTGGCTATTTTCTTTAAGACTTCAATTCTCTGATTGGTCCAAGAAAAGAGTCATTGATTTTCAGGTTGTCCAGCTTTTTGTTGTTGTAAAGTTAGGGGTGACAACTTTCAATCATTTTATTGTCAGAACTGAGACCAGCAGTCTATATTTTTAAAACTCTACTTAATTTTGCACATATAATTTATGCAAGTCTTTCAAATTAGAGTTTCTTAATGATCATGTCATAGAAATTGTCTTTTACCTTTCTCTTCAGTTATCTTCTTTATGAGTGCATCATTATCTAAAAATGTTCTGTCTCTGCCAATTAACCATGAGAAATTTTTGCTAATTTCTGTCATGTTCCTCATCTACTCCATGAGCCATATCAACTCTCCACAAACGAATAAAAATTAAAAGATAGCAAATTTCTTATTTTCTTATGATATAAAATAGTAAATAATCTATCAGAGCAGATTAGGACTCATATATAACTTCAAATATCATTCATTAAGGAGATATACTGCCTATAATAGCAAAGCCAAAATGAAAGAGCAAGAGCAGAATCTTCAAAACTGCAGTGCATAGTTTCTGGCTGTTGCTTTCTTTTTTTCTTTCTTTCACTACTTTTAACTTTTTTTTAGTTGTATTTTATGGATTCAGTAGTTGAAAATTTAGAGTCTGGGCTAATGAATGTGTCAAAGCATGGGACAAAGTGCAACCCGGTGCTTCCTGACAATAAATGTTTAATCCTCTTCCTTGAGAGACTTCAGAAAACTCTAGTAATTGAGGAAGCAAGAATATCTAACCCTGGAGTACAACTTTTTATGAACACTGTGTAGTTCATGACACACAAGGGATCTTTTAAAAACAGAACATTGGTGTTCAGTAAGTTTACCCTTTGACAAATGATTGTTTTACTGTATACAATACTCCCTACAAAACTTTTATTTCTATTATACAAAAAGAGTAATAAAATGAGATACACCTCCCCCCCCCACCCCACCACCATTTATACATCCCTTTCACCTCTGTAACTAAGCCTAATGTTTACCTGACAGAGGAAAAAAAATCCTAGGGAATCTTGTGCAGGGTTAATGAAATGAGCAATGAGCCCCAAATTTAGGAGCAGTTATTGGCTTCCCACTGAATGACCCAAGCATTGTCTTTGCTGGGTCAAAACCCTTGCCACATATTCTGCCAATCCACAATTGGAGAGCCAGAGATAGTGATCCTTCTAGAAGAATTGTCACACAAGCTTAATATGAAGATCTCTCTATAAAGATGAAAGGATATTTCCCATTTAATTATTGATGTTTTCTTGTGCCATCCTATTGGGAAAATGCTCAATATGAATGCAGAATTTCACACATGTCCCTCCTCCCCCCCAACTCCCTCACTGTGTGCCCAAAGAGAAATTCTTCCAGAGACGACATCATATGGAAATAACAATACACTCCATTAATTACTCTCTCTAAGGAAGAGATGTGTGACACATCTTACAGAATCAGCTCAAAAGACAGAAAATCCAGAGCACTCATTATATATTTTCTCCTGACACAGCACATTAAAATCTGAAGAAAAAAGACTATCTTATCATAAAGTCAGCAAAAAAGAAAACAAAACAATGCTCCTATTTGCACACCTCTGGCCATTTGGAAGATTATGCATTATGCTACAAATATTGTTTTCCAAAGATCCCACATGGTGTAGAGGAGGGAACATGGAATTGCTAATTAAAAACAAATTAAATCTCTGTGAATTCTTAATCCATGTGATCTTCTAAGAATTATTTAACCTCTCTGTTCCTGTACTTAAATTAATACTTATCTTTGAAGATTGTAGTAAGAATTTTTATGAGATGGTGAAAGTAAAACACATGGAAAAGCAGTTAGCACAGAAAATAACTTAACAAATGTTTATTTCTCCCTGCCGGTCAGTCTCTCAGTAGGCAAATGCAACCTAAAATGTATCCAGTGCCTTAATTACTTTAGCCACTGGTAGGTTGAAAGATAGTCCCTAAAAAAATCAACTATTTCATCTGATCAACAGTCGTTTATGCTGCATCTGTGTTAATGAATAAAGAGATAACAGGCTCAAAATGGAGTCACTTATGCTAAGCCCAAGTCAGCAAATGGAGACTTTATACGTAAATTAATTAGAGTTTCAACCTTTCGTAAGAGTGGTATCTTAAACCAGTTAATCTGGCATTACCTGGTCAGCATTAGTGAGGTAATCTGTGTGATAGACCCTGGCCATCCCCTAAAGGAAGTTGACCTTGCTGTAAATAATCCACTCTTTGCTAGTAACTTCCTTGTCCCACCCCTTCTCCCTATGAAAATCTTTCATTGTGTACAGTTTTTCAGAGCCCCTTTCTATTTCCCTAATGGTATGCTACTCAATTCATGAATTGTTGAATAAAGCTAATAAAACTTTAAAATTTACTCAGTTGAATTTTGTTTTTTTAACATCTGATATATGTTTCTTTCTCCTTCTCTTTTAAGGCCTTTCTCATTAGCATGTTAAGTCATAGGTTTTAAATGGAAGCTGTCATGTTAAATAGCTAGTAATAGTCTAGATACATTGGATGGGTCAAATCAGATCAATCAGAAAATACCACCTCCTTGGCCAAAAGGATTAGACTAAAGGTTAGAAAAGAAATTCAACCAAAGAAAATGAGAATCTTTCACTAGGATTTTTCAAATGGTTGCTGGAAAGAGAAAAATGCTTTCCTGTCTAAAAAAATACAAGTCTGGAAGCTGGGTGTAGCCATAATGTTCTCTGCCTGAGGAGAAAGCTGTTTGCAATAGATGGGAATGAGCTGCAAAGAAAGCAAAAGGAAGTTTCAGGTACCCCTGTTTGCTGTTAAGCTCTTGACAACTAAAGCATTTCTTTATTCAGTCCAGGTGTCACCTCCTCTAGGAAGTCTGTCATGATTCTGCCAGGCTGGATTTGGGGCTCTACCTTCTGTCTTCTCATAGAGCCTTGTGACTACTTCTATCCTAACACTGACCACTTTATAATGATTTATCAGTTACTCTCCCTGTCATCACCACTAGTCCCTAACAGTCAAAAGGGACTTGTTTTATCTTTTAATACCCACCACTCCTCTTTGTACTGAACATAACCTAGTCTCTGGGACACAGATATATTATTCAATTTTAATGAACACTTTTTCTTTCTCTTTCTTTCTTTCTTTCTTTCTTTCTTTCTTTCTTTCTTTCTTCTTTCTTAATATTTTATTTATTTATTTGATAGACACAGAGAGGGGGAGAGAGAGAGATAGTGAGCACAAGCAGGGGAAGTTGCAGGCAGAGGGAGAGGGAGAAGCTGGCTCCCCACTGAGCAGGAAGCCTAATGTGGGACTCAATCCCAGAACCCTGGGATCATGGATCATGACCCAAGCTGAAGGCAGACACATAACTGACTGAGCCACCCAGGTGCCCCTTAACGGACACTTCTGATTTTAGTTTAGTTGTTTGTTGCCTAGCAGTCCACAGCTGTGCCACAATATTTGAAATTTCATCTTCATGTGTCTTTGTGGTTGTTTTGATTGCTCTGGTTGAGATTTGATGACTTAAATACATGCATATTTTTATTTTAACATCTTTTTCCTATCATCATAGGCAACTGGAAACCTTTCAGCAAAATAATCCTGAAAACAAACAAGCAAGAAACACACAAAAAACTACCTTTCTGAAAAAATATTCATCTCATGCTAGAAAATCCTGCCCATCAAAAATGGTTCATTTTTAATTTGGGCAAAGAAAGAACCACACTTCTATTTGAACATTTGTCTCATTTTTAATAGCTAACCTGTTTATTTGCATTAAATCTGAGAGTGCTTAACCCACAAACAAAATATCACATGTTAAATGTCAAAGTTTGAGAAAAGAAACGCACAAGGTTTTCACCCTTTAGTTTAATAGGTTTTTGCTATTTATTCATTTATTTAGATTCTCAAATGTGCAAAGTTCTTAAGTGAATTGGAGTGAACCTAAAGTGAAATAATTTTCACACCCCCTAAACTTCCCTCCAGGAAACAGTAATCAGAAGCCAAAGATTGAGATGCCTTCAGGTAAGAAGTGGTTGGAAAATAAACGGGAAAATTTCCTATGAAGGGCAGGAGAAGATTGTTTTGGTTTATTCTTTTCAAGGTTTTTACTAATTCTCCTCTGGAAAGTCATTACCAAGTTCTCAGTACTTAACAAAGGTACTTAACAATTAGGGGTTTTCTCTTAGATTCAATTTCCCAAAAATGTTTTTCAAGCCAATGCACATTCACCACCATTCTACTCTCTGCTTCTCGGAGTTTGAGTATTTTAGACGTCTCCTGAGATAGGATTTATCATTGACCCCTTCATTTGAATTGCTCATCCAGCCTCTGAATCAGGAAACAACAGAACCAGTCCTGACTTTGGAGCTAAGGAGACTTGTGTTTGAATCCAATTTTCCCTAAATCCAAGCTGTGGTCTTTAGCAAGTCTCAGAGTTCCTAAACCTCAATTTAATTGTATGAAAACTGTAGCTCAGTGATACCAACCTCTCAAAGTTTTTGCATGGAAAAATGAGATTTGTATATAAAGTATATAGTATAATGCATGACATACAGCAGGTGCTTAATAGAGGTAATTGTTGTTCAACATTAAGAAATCTTATGTTTAAAAAAAGAGAGAAAGAAATCTTATGTTTGTGCCAGGTATTGTGCTGGTTACTGGTAAGTTAGGGGTGAGGGCAAGTTTTTTCTCCTGAGAGTCCATTTTCTGTAGAAGACAATACCAGTGAAGAAGAAAATGAAAGATTGAATGAATGTTTGAGTGAATGAATGAATAATTACAGATTTTAATAAATACCATGAAACAATACACAATACACAGGATATTGGCAAGGGATGGGGAGGTGATGATTTAGATAGAGCCTTTTGAATATTTCACATACAAATGAAATGTTTTGAGTATTGAAGTCTAGCTAGTGGAAGTCACCTGGGAAGAACACTCCAGGCAAGAAGGTACATGCAAAAGCCCTGGAGCATGAAAAGACCTGACTTTTAGGGAGCTGAAGGGAAACTAGTCTGGATAGAGGTTAGATAACAGCTGGATTTCAGAATAAGATTAGAGATGGGCAGTAAAAAATGATAACAAAGCAATAAGAAGTAACAGCAAAAGTTTGAAACTGATTCTAAGCACAATGGGGAAAGAGGTCTTGATAAACAGAAGAGTGTTGCTCTGAGTGATCAAGTGTGTGTTGAATAGACTAGGAGGGCAAAGGTTGAAACCCGGGGACATCAGCCAAAAGGTTACCAAAATAATCCAGTGGAGAAATGATAGTAATTTGCACTAAGATGGTAGTCCTGGAAATAAGAATATTTATACTGACACATTATACAGTTTGGTAGTTTATGATGTTCTGATTAATAACATCAGCCATACCACATCAAAGCCCCTACACTCAGCATTGGCTTGAAGCTTCCTCAAAGTTCCTCTTCCCCTATCCTGTGTACATTGTTTGCACGTCTATCTTGCTCTCTTAGATCAAAAGCTCCTGTGATATTGGAAGCTCCATCTTACCTGTTCTACTTGCCAACTCTCTCCATCCTTTCATTCCTACCCTAAGAACAAGCATATAACATTTATGCAACAATAAAAAGGAATGGCCAAGATAAGTAAGTTATGAACACCACAATGGGCAATTTGCAAGGATACAATTCTCTCTGGTTCTCTTCCCTTCTAGAAAAGTATTGCAAGTCTCCTTCCTCTGAAATTTGAGGTGACCTGACATCCTTCAGAATACTACCCATACCAATGGTGCAGAAAATCCTGTCTCATTATCTGGTTCAGAAATAGTTTCTTTGAACAACCCATCATAATCAGAGGTGAGTTCTTGGCTCTGGCACTATTGTTAGCCATAATTAGTTCTAGTTAAACTGCCTTTGTGCATCCTGGCAGGCAGATCACCTACATCAATACTGTTACCCGCCTAAGCTTGCTTTAGGGAGACATTGTGTGTGACAGACTTTATCTTCAGGGCAAATTGCCACTGAATGCATTGCAGAATCCATCGCTTTGCCCAGTTCAGCTAGAGCCATATCTGATCGATGGGCCTTATGGGTGAGTGTCAGAATAATAAGGATACTAATCATTTACAATTGCCTGGCACCATTCATCCAGAGATCTCAGAGGACTTTTCCTAATTAATTCTGACAATGCCTCTGTGAGCTACGTAAGTATTATTATGCCCATTTTACAGATGAGGAAACGGACTAATGGAGAAATTAAGCAGCCTGCTCAAGGTTGCTCAAAGGGAGATGAAAATTCAAAGAATACCTCTAAGCCCTCTAATCCTCTCTCTGTCCTGTCAATTAAATGCATCAGCTCATCATTACTTGCTTCTTTTTAGACAACCATGTTTTGTTTTGTTTTGTTTTTAAAGATTATATTTATTTATTTGACAGAGAGAGACACAGCAAGAGAGGGAACACAAGCAGGGGGAGTGGGAGAGGGAGAAGCAGGCTTCCCGCCGAACAGGGAGCCCGATGCGGGGTTTGATCCCAGGACCCCGGAGATCATGACCCGAGACAAAGGCAGATGCTTAATGACTGAGCCACCCGGGTGCCCCATAGACAACCATGTTTTATTACTGTACACTGTTAAGCAGCTGCCACATTTCACCCAAGAGATGGCCACTTTTTAGTCAAGGAGAGAGTAATTTTAGTTTACAGCAACTGTGGTAACAAATACTAAGGGAAAGTTTAGTTGCCTGCCTTCCATTGTATCAGTCACTCTTTGTCCTTAATGACTTCTTACTGGAGAACGAAATCTGGTCAGAAACTTTTGATAGGTTTCACTGCACCTTAAAATGATTGAGGGTAATTTTTAACATAGGAGGGAAACATATGGCCACCATATTGTTCAATAAGGAAGAAAAAAGTGTCTTGTTTAAAAAAACAAAAACAAAAAACAAACTTATTATTTTACCTCAACAACAATACTACTGAAATAAACATATGAAATATTCCACGTAATGAATCTGAAGGGCAAATGACAAACTTTGAAAGCTGAAAGAGAATCCAGGTAGAAATTTTTAAACCCTCCCTTTGGTCAGGGTGTGATCCAATTTCTGTTCTTTGCAGGATTAGAGAGTTAATGGAAAGGGGAAGGGCAAAGAAGCCAAGCCTGAGACAGATGTGAAGAAAAGGAAATTTGTTTTCAAGTCCCTGCCATGACCTTTTCTTTGTTTGCTTTCTTGCACAGTAGTGTGTGGCTGTGAAGGAATGTGGGGCTTAGGAAGAGGAAAATATTTTACCACTTTTACTTGAGTAAACTTGAACAAATTTTTAATTTTTCCAAACCCCGGTTTCTTCATCTGTAAATATGGAATATAATCCACCTTTCAAGATGATAGAGAAAAGAAAATGAAAGTTTATGGAAGAGTCTAGTTTGGTCTTAGCCAGTAACAGACACTCAAGAAAAGATAGATAATGCAACTATGGTTAGTAGTCTGCCTTTCAAACATAAACCCCCTCAAGACCTCCAGACGCTCACAGAGAGCTTAGCTGTTCAGTATGCTCCCTATTGGTCCAATAAGAATTGATCCTCCCACGTGCTGTCCCCACTTCCTCCTTCCTACTCCTTCCACTTACTCATTCTATCATTCAGTCCTTTAGCATGCCCTTGAATAAGCAGCTGATTCATCTCAGTTCTCCATCAGTTAAAAGAAAATACCACGCACACACACACCTATTTTATCTCACACGGTTATTGTAAGAAACAAATGGGTGAATAACTCAGTTAGCATTGTAAATGCTAGCATGCTATAAATTTTAAGTTTTTAAACATTACAACTATTATTTCTTAAGGCTTTGCTGAAGGAAGAAACCTCATTTTAATTATTCACAGTAAGACATTAATGATAAAGAGTAAGTGGTTTACCCCTGCTAGGTAACACTGGTTCATTTTAATAGAGGCCTTTAGTGTCTTAATCCAAAATTGGAAATAATAGTGAAAATCCACGACAGAGAAAGAACATGGAGGGGAATTTATTTGAATGAGGAAACTCCTAAAATTACCCTCCATGTATTTAGCCTTTAAACAAGGATCATTTGTTCTGGCACATTTTTACATTCTGCAAACCCTTTGCACAGTACTCAAAAGTGATCTTGATAGAGAAATTGTAACAGAAAAGAGGTCGATGATCTGGTCAACAAACACTCAGCATTCCATTTTTCTCTCCCCTGTCTCTGTTCCCAGTACCTAAAAGGTTTCCCTGTATGACAACCTCAATTTAAACCTTTATTTTCCCCCATGGCTAAGAAGAATTTTCTGCGGCATGTGTTAATTGTCCTGACAAGGATGCCTGTCCTCTTAATTTGCAACAGTGGCTGTGCTAAATGGTGTAAAATATACAAAGATCTATAGTTATGCCCCCCAATAAGAAATGCTATTAAGAAAAGGTCTTCTGCTTTTCATATAAAAATCCCTGCTAACTGTTTCAGTGGTGGAAAAGCAAGCCCAATACAAATACAAAATCCAAGTGCCAAAAGCTAATAAAATGATAAGAAGATCCTGGCACTGATTTTCAATGCTTGCAATGACGTGCTAAAATATGCCAAGTCATGCTCAGGAAGAACATTAGGCTGTTCCTATAAATGGGACCTAAGGATCAGCTAAAGCAATAGAGTCTAATTATTATTATTAATAATAGCAAGAGTATATTAATCTCTCCTATCAGCAACCAGGTATAATATTGACCTTTTCTTTCAAAGACAGCTCTAATGCTATTATTTACTATGCCAGGCATTTTATTCTGCAGTACTCATGACAAAATGATTAACACAATGATATCCCATGCTGCACTATCAAAATTCTCTTGAATTCTGTTCAGGAAAAGGGTGGTCATGCCTTTCATCTGAAAAGCATGAGGGTCAACTCATAAGAAAAATAAGGTAGAAGATAAACACCAACCTAGCTAAGAAGGTCAGCTGGAATAATGATCATCAATATGTAGAAGTTATCTCACATATATCCATACATGCATCCATCCACCCGTCCATCCGACCATCCATCCATCCATCCATCCATCCATCCATCCATCCATCCATCTCTCTTAAACATATACTTTGTGTCCTACCACTACCACAACCAGTATACAATGAAGATCACCCATTGATAGTAGATGTAGGATTCCCAAGGGAAGTCAGCTGTGGCAAAGATAGTTTGGACACAATATGTTTCATGTGTTCTTAAGCATTTCTCACATTGGGGCAATAAGGCTTGTGTATGCCAATGAAGTATGAGAGCAAGAGACATCCGTCACTTCACAGGCAAGACAATTAAGTGCCAGTGTGTTTTTACTTTTCACTTCCCCTGCTAGAACAATTGTGGAGGCCATGTGCTACAAGTGACATACCCACAAGATGGACAAAGACCATCTAGCCCACATCAGTTTTGAATGAAGGAGGAGAGAGACCTTTTGTTGTATCAAGTCACTGAGATTGTGAGGCTTCATTTATTGTGGCAGTTAGTGCTAATTTTCCTGACTAATACATAAGATCTCAGCATTGTCAAAGCATGCTCAGTGATTTTGGACAAGTCATTCAACCTCTCACGGTCTGTTTTTTTTTAAAGATTTTATTTATTTATTTGACAGAGAGAGAGAGACACAGCGAGAGAGGGAACACAAGCAGGGGGAGTGGGAGAGGGAGAAGCAGGCTTCCTGCAGAGCAGGGAGTCCAATGCGGGGCTCGATCCCAGGACCCTGGGATCATGACCTGAGCCGAAGGCAGATGCGTAAGGACTAAGCCACCCAGGCGCCCCCCTCTCACGGTCTATTTTCTCACAGATTAAACAAGGAATACTCATCTCTAGCATTCTATAATTTTTAATAAGTTTCTTGGGTACATAGAAGGGAAAAGGCATTTAATTGTTGGATTTAGTCTATAGCTTTCTCTTACTCTACAGACAGAATATTCCTCCATCATTAATATTCTTACAAGTTTTTTTTTTTTTTTAAGATTTTATTTGACACAGAGAGAGAGACAGCGAGAGAGGGAACACAAGCAGGGGGAGTGGGAGAGTGAGAAGTAGGCTTCCTGCAGAGTAGGGAGCCTGATGTGGGGCTCGATCCCAGGACCCTGGGATCATGACCTGAGCCGAAGGCAGACGCCCAACGACCGAGCCACCCAGGTGCCCCATATTCTTACAAGCTTTTATGCATATCTCTCTTATAATATTTACCACACTGTATTATAATTATTTTTTTCATGAATCTCTCTAGTTTTTGCATAGGACTGTGAGCTCCTCTGGGGGCAGGAATTATCTTTTTGATCACTTTATCACCAGGACCTGGGAGTGTGCTTAGCAATCAATAATTTTTTGTTGTTGAAATGTAATTATGAATCTTGGAAAGAAAGCTTGCAATAGCTTATCTGTTTCTCTCCTGACACCACTGGGGAAAAATTGCCATATAGAACATATAAGGAGTTTAGAGCATGGAAGTGCATACAAAGGAGGGGCAGAGGATGAGATAGAAAGAATACGAAAAGGAATTGAAAATACTAGGGGAGAGAACAGGAATAACTTATTGATGTCAAAGGGGACCCAGAGAAAGTATGAGGGAGTTAACCAGCTAACATAGTAAAAAGTTCAGGTCAGAGCACAAAGGCCATCTCTAGCAGGGCACCTAATCATTTTTGAAGGAGAAAATGAAATGTGACTGAGAATTTCAAGTTCAGAGATGGGATGATCATATATCCAATATCTTTTCCTTTCAACCAGGGACATGCATTGCTGGGACTTAGAGGGAATGAAAATTTGAGATTTGATGGCAGAGCCTCAACTCTCCAGATGTCTGGGGCCAAGAAATACAAGGCAGGGTGAATTGGTCAGGATGCTGGTGACAATTTCAAACTTGTTTGACAAGTAGAACAAGACAGGATGATACGACTAGAAGCCAAGTGGAATATCAGGCCTCTGGTATTGTCTCAACTAATACAATCAGGGAAAGAAAACATTCCACTACCTTTGTTGTTAAAAGTGTCCAACCAAGGGTAGGAACCTCAACAAAGCTACCCCTACTCTTTAGCATATTATCAGGGTCCTTAGAAAGCCATGTATTCTGAGACTGGTTAGCAACTGGTCTTTGTCTGATTATTTCCCATCACTCAAGCAAGGAGCCTCACTCTTTCAACATGATGTCTTCCCTATTTCTGAAACTGATTCTTTTTTTTTTTTTTAAGATTTTATTTATTTTTTAGAGAGCGAGCGAGAGAGAAACGGCATGAGATGGGAGAGGGTCAGAGGGAGAAGCAGGCTCTCCGCCGAGCCGGGAGCCCGATGTGGGACTCGATCCCAGGACCCTGGGATCATGACCTGAGCCGAAGGCAGACACTTAACCATCTGAGCCACCCAGGCGCCCTCTGAAACTGATTCTTGATGTTCCATCCCCAATCTGGGAAAAGTGACAAAGCTGGGACACAATACTTGATAACAACAATCTGCCTGACCCTTTATCAAATCCCACCCACACTGGGCCTGAGACAAGCCAAGACAAGGCTCCAGCTGCACAGAAACATGTCCAGGCTGGGGATTAAATTGCAGGGTGCCAACACACAAACAAAACCAAAAACACAACAAGCTAAAGGATATTAGGGGCAGTATTTAGGATGTGCTGAGAGTCACAGGTAAGTTTGAACCTAGAAAGCCAGCAGCAAAGGCCAAAGAAAGAAATGAAGTCAAAGATCAGGACATGGGTGGCACTGGAGCAAATGAGAGGAGAAGAGTAAGGAAGTGTAAGGACAGAATGCTTCAATATCAGTATTTCCCAAAATGGAAATGTAGGCCTCAAACAGTTTTGCCTCTATACCCCTGATCAAATACATGATGTTCTTTTTAGCACTTGAATTCTAAAAACCATATCCCTGAATAGTTCTGTATCTGAAGTCCTTCCTTAGGTTCTATCCAATATACCTGCTCCCTCAGCTTCATTGGTTGCTCTTGCTATATATATTTATTTATAGGCTTAAGGAGGACTCCTACAGGCTAGAATCCCACTTTTGAATTTCACAAACTTGGTGACTTAAGCCTTTTGGCCATCAGAGCTTGTCTACTACCACCTGAGTCTCTCTGCTTGGTGTACCCTTATTCCCCTACCTGTATTTTTTTTTTTTAAGATTTTATTTATTTATTTGACAGAGACACAGCGAGAGAGGGAACACAAGCGGGGGTGGGGGGTGGTGGAAGAGGGAGAAGTAGGCCTCCCGCAGAGCAGGGAGCCCGATGCGGGGCTCGATCCCAGGACCCTGGGATCATGACCTGAGCCGAAGGCAGACGCTTAACGACTGAGCCACCCAGGCACCCCTCCCTACCTGTATTTTTTATGTTATCTCTGCATTAATTGCCTGGACCTCTTAACCCTTTCCACTTTTTCTAGGACCACTGTGTTCCTAGGTCCAGAATCCCTCCCTTCAATGCAGATAGGTCCATGTGTCCTATCTGTAGATAGTGACTCTAGTTTCTCAGTTTCTAGCTGAGTTCCAAGTTCCAATTCTAATGGCTACAGTCAATTGAAATTGCTAATTGCATCAATGTGTATGGATTTCAACCCATTTAACTAAGATGTTGACTGATTTTGCCTGCTTTCTCCATAATTTTCAATGACATCTGCATTTCTTTAACCAATATTGCCAGTGTAATCCCTTGTTGTTTGTTTTTTGGCGAAAGAAAGTCTCCAGTCACCAGTTCCATGAATTATCCTCTTGTCTGGTTATACAGAACTGCACAACATGATTGTCTAAGAGGAATGATATTATAGTGACTGGATTACATCAATCATGATGCATTCTGGAGTAAGAGTCTAAAATCCATGCAATCAAAGGGTCCCCACATACTACCTGAACAAATTGGAGTTTGTTAGCAGGGAAGAAAGAGAGAATGACTGCAACGGACTCTGTCTGCCATATTTTTATTTATAACAACATCATAAAGTTAATTGAAAAAAGAAAATTCTAAAAATTGGAATCATCTAACAATCCAATGATATCCTGAGTTCTTGCTCTGGAAATATCCAAGCAGATGTCAGTTGACCCAGTATAGTATAAATTGGAAGCCAAGATAGATGTTAATTTCTCTGCCCCACATGGCAGGAAAAGCCATTACATATTTGGGGGAAATCATGGAAACACTGGAACTGGGGACAAATGAAAAAGGAAGACTTTCAAAAGCCAAGTTGGCTCACTCCACAATTTTGCTGGCCCCCATAAATACATGCCCCCTATTGACTATGGCATAGAATATTGTGTCCTCTAATTTCCATTCTTCCTTCCTACTTTATAAGGGCACCACTAAATTTTCACTATGGCTAGTGCTTCCCGGCTGAAGACTACAGTTCTCAGGTTCCTTTGGTGCTGAGCATGACCATGCTGAACTTTCTATAATGGAATATGAATGGAACTCACATGTTCAACTTCCTATGAGTGGTCTTACAGTCAACAGATGAGCTCTTCTTTTGCCTTTCATCCTCCCACCACTTGCCTGAAATGCGGACATAGTGAGAAGTGATCGTGGATGTAGGTGAGGGCAAAACACAGAACAAGTAACAGAAAGAGGGTAGCTGGGATGCCTGGGTGGCTCAGCTGGTTAAGCGGCTGCCTTCGGCTCGGGTCATGATCCCAGGGTCCTGGGATTAAGTCCCACATTGGGCTCCTTGCACAGCGGAGAGCCCACTTCTCCCTCTGCCTGCAGCTCCCCCTGCTTGTAGTCTCTCTCTCTTTCTCTCTAGCAAATAAATAAAGTCTTAAAAAAAAAAAAAGAAAGAGGGTAGTTCCCTAAGACTGTGGGGCCACTAAATAAGACTATGTTGGTTATACTAAGATTGTCACATGAAGGGGATATACACATCTTCTTTGTTTAGGCCACCGTCATTTTTGTCTTTGTTATACCACACTGGACAGATCATTATCCTAATGAAAAATTGGCTCTTTTCCATTTCAAACAGTAGCTTTTGCAAACTTTTGCCAGGTATCTAATACTTCCAGCCCAATCTTACCTCTCATTCTCCATAAATGGCTTCATACCTTACTTCTTTGCTGACAATTCTGGCAAGTAATTTGCTGAAATTTTTAAACCCTCCAACCCACAAATCCATCTGCATCTAATCTGTTTTGACTTGGACACTTCTGCCATCACAGAGTAGGGGGCACAGAGTATGGATTCTCAAGGAAATTAATCTTCTTTTTCTCTCATATAATGTTAACATTACTCTCTTTGTTGTTGTATTACCTTTGACATTAATATTGGTTCAAGCTCTCCACCTGTGTGTGTGTGTGTGTGCATGCATGGTTGGAAAGTAGGGGTGGAGTTGAGAAGGGAGCAACTTCAGAAAGTGATTGAAGAACATTCCCCATCTCAGACTTTGTGATTTTCATCACAAAATACCTAGCAACACAGAAAGAGATGAGAGTGCATAATAAACCAAGAAACTAAGATTGACAACTAATCTACTGCCAAAATCTTAGAGGAATTCCTCTAATTATAATATTCATGGAGTGGAAAAGAGAAACACAATTGTCAGGTGACATTAACACATACCTCGTCACTTGCAGGAGATCAAAACTGTCAACATGAAGGACAATGCAGAAGCACTTCCATACGGCTGCCTATGCCTTGGCTCAGGAAAACAAAATCTGTGACAACCACCAACCACAGATAGATTGTATAGCCATAGCTCGACCAAAGAGAACTTGGAACATGGATTCTAAAGTAGCTTTTGCATGTGGGATATATATGTGTGGGTGTATGAATATATGTATGTATATAGCAGATGAAAAGGATCACACACACAGAGACATACAAATGCACACTCCACCCCAGATTCCCCAACTTGGATTTCTAAACATTTTCAGGAATTGTAATTTTCAGGCATTCTATACATCCTGAGACAGAGGAGTTAAGCTATGGCAAATTTTCATCTTAGAATACAATGGGAAGAGGGGGAAAAAAGACATGTAAGCGGAACACTGTTTTGCCTTTATTGTTTCATGAGAGGGAAGAAGTACTCACTACTTTTGATCATTCACAAATAAATTTCCCCCCAAGTAATAATGATAGCAACTATTTATCAGATGCTAGTACAAACACTCACTAGAAACCTGGTTGCCTAGATTCTAATCCCAATGCTACATTTTACAACAGTGTGACCTTGGGCAAATTACTTAACATGTCGCTGCCTCAATTTCTTCTCCTATGAAAGGAGAATAAACAGAGTCAGGATTCTGTGAGTTAATATGTTTGAAGTACTTTAGTGCTCTATAGATTTGATATTAGTATCAATCCCTATACGACACAGTGAAGTATGTGCTATTACAGTGTCCATCTCACACATAGAGTAAAGTGGGCCTTAAAGGAATCAGGAACTTTTCTAATAATTGGTAGATCCAGATTTTGAGTGCACTATTTTACTGTATGTGACTGATAGCCTCATTACTGCAGTATTCTGCCTTCTCATAGTACCTTAAGGACAAGGAGACCTGCCTAAGACCCAACATCACCATCAGATAAATGGCTGCTAGACTCCAAAATGTGGCATTGAGACATGAATATCAACCAACCTGTTTGCTTACGATCTGAGCAGGGGATTTTAACAGTAAGCGAGGGCGAGTGGAAGGGCATGGCAGAGTCCTCCACCAACCATCGGTGCATACTCTGTTGTTTAAAGGTGATGACACTGAAAACAGAAAAAGAAATGGTTGCAGTGAAAATACTGTGCACATTAAAAGGAGGAAAGAGCAATCAAGATGCAGAAAAAGAATGGTTTATAAAGTCACTAAAGGAACCAGAAATTGCAGAAACTGTCTGCTTTGTAATCTTAATAGAAATGAAAACTACAGTCTTTGAATAAAGAGATGAAAAATGAGATTATATGAAAATAAGTCGAGATAAGAATGGAGTTGGCTGAGAGGCAGGTAGAAATAAAAACAGAAGTTTGACATGATAAAGAAAGATTATAAGGAGATTAAAAATGCAATAATAGAGTAGAAATCTGCATTAAAAGCAATAAAGAGCAGAATTAACACTATAGAATTAGTGATGATGAGTTTGAACTCTAGAATCTGCAAAAGAAATGCAGAACGAAGAAGAAAAACTCAAAGATGCAGACGCTGGTGATGAAGAGCAGAAAGAAGGTCAGATGTGGTGATACTTGTTTTTTAGAAGCATAAATGACAATAGAAACAATTACTAAAGCCATGTTTGAAAAAACATAACCTATGTTCAGTGAATTTGCAGATCAAGAATGATTACATAATACATGAGACATTTTTGTTTTTAATGTACTTATGGGTCAATGTTACTGCTTATTATATAACTATGATATGCACATTCGGAAAAGTCAGAAAATGCAGAGAAGCAAGAAAATATTTTTAAAGTTGCCTACAACTCTATTACATAAATGCTACTAACTCCATGTTGTAGCTTATTGCAGACTATACATGAACATTAATTAGATCATACTAACATACAAAACATACATGATGCTTTGCAATATAACTTTAATCCATATCTGGGCTATATATTTTCTCTTCAAAAACAACATGTTTTTTTTCAGTGAGTAAAATACATTCACAGCTAAAAGTTCAAGTACTGCATAAAATAATAAATAAGAAAAAAAATGGGGTACCTGGTGGCCCAGTCCGATGAGTCGGGCCCCACCCTCAACGCAGAATCTGCTTGTCCCTCTCCTTCTGCACCTCCCCCCACTTGCTTGCTCTCTCTCTATCTCAAATAAATAAAGTCTTTTAAAAAATAAAATAAATTAAGTCGTCCCAAATTTCATTGACCCAGAAACAAACGGTCACCATTCTATTTTATCTTTTTTATAAATTTTACTTATTTATTTGAGAGAAAGCGAGAAAGCACTAGAGGGGGGCATGGTCAGAGGGAGAAGCAGACTCCCCACTCAGTGGGGAGCCCAATGCAGGGCTTGATCCTAGGACTCTGGGATCATGACCAAAGGCAGACCCTTAACCGACTGAGCCACCCAGGCACCCCAGAAACGGTCACCATTTTATACAACACTCTTTCAGGTATCTCTCTATGCAAATGGGAACCAATAAATATATATTGGCTATGGATCTGACAAAAAGTAAACATTTAGAAATAGAGATAAAATAAATATAGAAAATATTTTACATAAGTGAATCATCAAACCAATGTTCTATTGATTTTACTTTTTTTATTTAACAATGTATTGGACATATTTCCATGTCAACTGATAGAGATTTATCATTTTGATTCCATCAAATTATCTTGTATGGCTATGCCATGATTCAATTTAATGCATTATCTATTGATGAGCACTTAGATTAGGTTTAAACCTGTCTGTGGCTTAGTTTTCTCATCTGTATAATGGGAGTGATTAATACTAGTCTCAGATCGCTTTAGAGATAAGTGAGTTGATAAGTATACAAAACTTTAAAAAGTGCTTAGTACATGGTAAAAACTATGTAAGTATTTGATATTTTTATTAATATTGTATTTAGGCTATATGTTCTCTTTTCAGCCACAAATATAGCTATAATGAAGAAAATTGTTATGTGTACATTTTTATAAGTCAGTTTGATTTTATTCTAAGCAGGGTCAGAATCAGGTTTTGGGGGGGCCTAAAAATGCCACTTTTAAGAAATAAATTTTAAATTTAAGCATAAAAATAAGAAGAAGAACATATGTCACTCCATTATTTAGAATCATCTTTTATGGTCCTTGGTAGAATTTTTGGGTTTCTTCATATAAATTTAGCATATTTTGTTACATTTATTCCCAGGTCTTTATGATTTTTGTTATTTTTAAAAATGCAATTTTTCTTCATTATGTTTTCTTGTTGGCTACTATTTGTTATGTAAATAATCTGTTGAATTTTTATTTAATTTTGTAACCAGTCTCCTTACTTAGTTTTTTAATAAAATTTTCTATTTACTTATTTATAGTTTTTCATTTGATTATATTTACTTATCTCATTAAGCATAATCTTTTTATTATTTTAGTAATATATCTGCACATTATTAATAAAAAACATAAATAATAAAACAACAGATTACCTCAAATAATTTTCCTTGCCAGAATAATCAATACTTGGTGAGGTCTCTTTATGCATACAAGAACTCATATTTTTAATCTATTTAGCCAGACAGAGAAGGTAGACAGGCACATAATATGGAGATATGCTAATATGCTAGTATTAAATTTAAAATGAGTTATTTTAATTTTACCTGAATTTAAAGAATATTAAAGAAAATGTAGTCAATCTAAAGGAATGAATATATTTTACTTAAATAGTTTTTTATTTGGTTTTTAAATTATGAGATATTGAATCCTTTAAATTCCTTTGGGTTTAAAGGAGAGAAATAGTGAAAATATTAAGAAGCTGCTGCATGGCTTATTCAAATATGTGTTCAATGCAGACAACCTTGAATGATTCTTTACTATCAAACATGAAATAGACTCACACATTTCCTCACACTTTATACCTCCCATAATTACCTTTTCGATGCACATATTTTGTTTCAAATTTTCTAGCATTTATATTAGGGTCTGTAGTTCTCCCAGTCAGTCTCATTTTTACATTTAAATAGATTTAATGATTTTATGAATACATGTCCCATTTGGGGGGCTCTTTATTTTTATCCACCTCTTAGTTGGCTTTTTTTTTTAAGATTTATTTTATTGTTTATTTTGAGAGAGAGAGAGACAGAGAGAGAGTGTGCAAGTGGGGGGAGTTGCAGGGGGGAGAATCTCAAGCAGATGTTCTGCTGAGCAGGACCTCTTAGTGATGTGGGGCTAGATCTCACAAACCATGAGATCATGACCTGAGCCGAAACCAAGATTGAATGTGTAACTGACTGAGACACCCAGGCACCCCTTAGTTGGCTTTTAATAGATTTTTTTCTAAGGATAGTTTATGGATTCTACCTTCTCTTTTTTCGAGTTTAAATGTTTTTTTTTGTCCTGCATGTCTATTGTCCTGTGTGCTTGAGCATATCTTGGCTTGATATGACAATTTTAGGTAGTGCTTTATTTTCCTTAGGATTTTGTAGACTGTACTATAGTTTTCTGAGAAGTCTGAGGCTCCTGTGAAGTTCTTACCCTAGAAAGCAGACTTAGTTTTTCCATATGGATGCCTGAAGAATTTTTATCTTTATGATTAAAATGTAGTACTAAGTCAAGACATAATTAGATATGTATTCTTCTGTTTCAGTGTATTTTTTAATTTTTATTTTATCATGTAAGTTTGAGAATATACTTACTGAGTACTTAATATGTAAGATTATGACTCAATTTGTGGGGAATTTATAACATTCCATCATCCACTGATGGAATACAATCTCTATAGTAGTCTTATGAATTCTTTGTTATTTTCTAGATTCAGAATAGTTTCTATTGATACATGAATTGCATTTAATTTATTACTTTGCTGCAAGTTGATGTTTAGATTACTTCAAATTGATCTTATATATAAGTTTATTTAACTTTCTCATTCAGTCTAGTTTTTTGCTACTCCCATTATTTCTTTTATACAAGTGATCATATCTTCTACAAATACTGATAACTTTAGATCTTCCCTTTCAATCCCTCTGCCTGTTATTTCCTTTTCTTTTCTAAGGGGTTTCCCCAGGACCTTTTGTACTATGTTTTTAAAAAATGTAATAGTGGGCTTTGCCTCCTTAAAGAGAATGCATTTAAATTTCTGTTTTTGTATGTCTACCAAATGTAGTGAATATTTTGGTGCCCTGGTTAGATCCTCTCCCGAAGCTGTCATTTTCTCAGCTGGTGGCATATCAGTATCTCTCATTTAAGTCCCTCCAACAATTGACTTGCGTAAAGTAAACCTCCTTGTACTTGGCCCTTTCCCAGGAAACAATATGTCTAATAACAGGTAGCTTTGGTTGTATAAAATTATGGCCTTCTTGTTTCGAAAGAGCTCAGCTCTGAATGGCTGTGCTGGCTCACATGCTACTTACATCATTAGGGGAGGCCTGCTATAATTTCAAAGCAGTTGACTTTCTCTTGTGCAATACTGCTTCCTTCACCTCCCCAAACCCCATTACTGCCAATGGGAGTACTTCTCAATAAACTTTCTACATGAAAATGTCTGTCTCAGAGCCTGCTTCCCACCAGTAATACTAAGATAAGAAGATCTCTTAAGTTTTAAGTTTAGTAAGAATTTTAAAATCATGAATACATGCTAAATCTATTAAATATTTTTCTTCATTGGGCGCCTGGGTGGCTCAGTTGGTTAAGCGACTGCCTTCGGCTCAGGTCATGATCCTGGAGTCCCGGGATCGAGTCCCACATTGGGCTCCCTGCTCAGCGGGGAGTCTGCTTCTCCCTCTGACCCTCCTCCCTCTCATGTTCTCTGTCTCTCATTCTCTCTCACGCAAATAAATAAAATCTTAAAAATATATATATTTTTCTTCATCTATTCAGATAATCATTTGATTTTTCTACTATATTAATGTGATATGTCATCATATTGGTAGACTTTTTGATGTTAAGCCAACCTTGCTTCCAGGGACAAAGCTAACTTAAAGATCATAATATATTCTATAAAACTTACTGGATTTACTTATATATAATATAAAATGCAATTTTATGTATATATTTGATTTTTAGATCTGCTCTCTTAAGTAAAGTGAGACTATTACTTCCTTCTCTTATATTGTCTTTAATCAAATTTGTAATAAAACTATACAAGCCTTATTAAATTAGTTGGAAGTTTTGGCTATAGTATTAATCGGGATAGATGAGACTAAACTGTAATAAAAAAAAAACCCTGCAAATTTCAATTTTTTAAGTGAAACATTTCATTTGTTTCTCATGCAAATAAATAAGAAGTGAGAAATGTTACAGCTCCCAACATTTCTCTATTGGAGTTGTCCTCCATCTAGTTGGCTCAGGTCATGATCCCAGGGTTGTAGGATCCTGAGCTCCATGTTGGGCTCTGCACTCAGCATGGAGTCTGCTTGAGATTCTGTCTCACCCTCTCTCTCTGCCCCTCCCCACCACGTGCTCTCTCTTTCTTTCTCTTCCTCTCTCTCAAATAAATAAATAAATAAATAAAATCTTTAAAAAAACAAAAATAAAAACAGAAAAACCCACGTAATCTAGTTCGTTACTTGATTTCAGCTTGTCTTAGCTTCTCACTTGCAGAATGGAAACAATAATAATAATATGTCCCATACAATGTTGTTTTGAAGTCTAAATGAGTTAGTGTGTGTAACAAATGACTTAGATTGGGGCCCAGGACATATTTAACACTAAACATTATAAACTGTTGTTTCAAAAAGGGGAAAACTGGAAATACATGTCAGAGTAGAATCCTTAGTTTCTGGAATTAAGTTTACTGTTCAAAGATTAAGACTCTGAGTCTGGGTTGAAATTCTGCTTGTGACTTAGGAGCTTTATGGCGTCCAGCAGGTTATTTGACGTTTCTGTGTTTCAGTTTTCACATCTGTAAAATGGAATAACGATTACTATCTCAGAGAATTAACTGTGCTCTTAAATATTAAATGTTGAACACAGTGGTTGGCTCATAGTAAGAACTGCAAGAAAGGTCCATCACCACTAACAGCTTTCTCTCTGAGGGTAAAACACAGTTTCTCGACTCTACTATGTATGTTGTGCGTGGAGGTAGGTGGGAGTGCATGCCTGTGTTCTAAGAATTTTAATTTGGATACGTAGTAAACCTTTCAAACTTGAAAAGTTTAGCAAAATTCCATCACAATGCAAACATTTATATGCTTTTTTCCTTTTTTTTATAAAGGGTTGACCTATATAACAATTTCTTACTATGAATTGTCACTCCTTAACTCATAAATTCCTTGAAATTTGGACTTACCTTATTTTTAAACAAATATTTAATCACTTGCTCATTCCTCATTTCTGTAGAGAATTTTGTTATTCAAAACTCAAAGGCCCAAAGGGAACATTTTGAACATCTATGTTTCTCTATAGTTTAGTTAAAATTTTACATTAAGAAAGTAGATATTCAGACCCATATCTGTTATGTAAGATCAATGTGATACCTACAAATCATGTAGCCTGAACTCAGGATGATCTGTCTGACCAGGAAAAATGCACTTGATATTAAAATTTGGTGCTAGCTTGTGTAACTTTTATTCTAAGGAAAGTTCTTATTAACATCATTGGCATAATTTCTAGGTGAAACATAGGGGACCTTTCTTATTTAATCTTGTCTAATTTTGTGCCTGGTACTATTCCGGAATCTGAGAATACAACATTGAACAACACAAACAAGGTCCCTGTCTTCATGGAGATTGCGAGTCAATGAGGAAAAGACCACCATACAAATAGAGAGGTACATAATGTACATAAACTGAAAACTGCAACAAAAAAGAAATTAATGGCTAATACACATACTCACTTTTAAATTCATAAACTATAAAAGAAATCCATTTAAAAATGAAACATCTTTAGCTCTCAAATTGAACTTTAAAACCAACAATAACACAATTATTCATATAAGCAAAGAAATGAAATCAACCTAAATATCCAAAAAGAGAGAAATGTTCGAATGAATTATGGTGCCCTCACACAATGAAAGATTATGCAGTCCTCTGCTCTGAGGGAACATGAGATTAAGTAGTCACAGGATTCTACCCTCTGGGCATATCAATAGTAGCATTATGAATTGGATATCATTTCAGCACATTTAAGACTGAAACAAGAAATAGATCTTCTCAGTTAGCCACCTTGAGTCACCTGATCCTATTTAAAAGGCTCTTGAACATTAAATGGCTCTTTGAAACAGTCTTTTTATACCTTAAGTGCAACTTGAATCAGAAACACATATATTTTGTAGCTATTTGAATCACAAAAATGATTGAGTTTTTGTCAGTTTAAGAGAGATTATCAGCTCCGCATATCATATCTTTGAAATGCCAATGGACTCTCTTCTTCAGGATTTTTACTGAAGAAGCACATACTTTATTGTCAGATACAGCTTGGTTCACACCTCAGCTTTACCCATGTGCTGCCTTGGCTAATTCCTTACATTCTCTTTAGTGTGTTTTACTTACCTGTAAAATGGGGATGACAATAAATGGTTTGAAAGTATTGAATGGGTTCAGGTTTATAGAGCATCTAGAACTGTATTTGGCTTTTTTAAAAAAGATTTTATTTATTTATTTTAGAGAAAGAGAAAAATATGGGGGGGGCGAAGAGCAGAGGGAGAGAGACAAGCAGACTCTGTGTTGAGGGCAGAGCCCATTGTGGGGCACAGAGCCCAATGTGGGGCTCAATCCCATGACCCTGAGATCATGACCTGAACTGAACTTAGCCCTCGAGGCGCCCCACTCATAGTAGACATTTAAAAATAATTTAATTTCTTCTTTTTTTTCCTTTGTAGCTTCTATGTGCTGGGAACAAAACCTAAGGATGCCTAGCTTTGGGTGGAAAATTCAGTCTTCAAGAAGGAAGAGAGGAAGATGGAAACCCAAGGGCTTTGCTTTTGCAGTTGCAGAGATAGAAGGCAAGTAGAAGGAGAAAGAGACAATTTGGGGCTCACACCAACTGGGTGACCCAGTATCATAATAAAGTCAGACAAGATATGAAAACCCAAATCTGTCATTCAAATAGTCTGGAGTTGATGTCAAGGATTCCAGTCTTTCTCAAATAAGGTAAGGACTTGGGTTCACTGGTGGCATATGATGTAATTTTAGGTGATATAACAATAATTTTTAATTAACAGTGACTTCCTATGACCAGTATAATATTTTTTACAATAAATTGATTTACAAAATTAAAGTAAGTTGATTTAAAAAAAAAAAAACTAACTAAATAAATAAATTACAGTGCCGGTGGTACTCAAATGTGACCAAAGTAATCAAGGTAGTAGACATGAATGTTTAAAGTTTGGGAACAACTACACCAGCCACAGTAAAGAAGGAGGGTTTGTCTTAGTCCATCGGGGCAGCTATAACAAAAATACCTTAAACTGAGTTGGCTTATAAACAACAAACATTTATTTCTCACATTTCTGGAAGCTGGGAAGTCCAAAATCATGGCGCCAGCAGATTCAGTGTCTGGTGAGGCCTGCCTCCTCATTGACAGTACTCTTCCCAGTATAATCCCACATGATGGAAGAGGCAAGGCACTAAATGAGGGCTCTACCATCCTGACCTAGCCATTGCCTCAAGACCTCCACCTTCTAATACCACCATCTGGGGGGGGGGTTAGATTTCATATATGAATTTGGGGGGAACACAGACATTCAGGCCATAGCATGGCTTAAGAGTTAAAGCAGTAGGATATTCCTAAGGCAGCATTATTAGAACTGTCAGGCATTTATTGCTGCGAAAACTACATAAGTGCCCCTGATAGCTCCCAGCACTGTGCCATGTACACAGTATATGTCTGGGGAATGTTAGTTCCTTTCTCAATCTTTTTTTTTTTTTTTAAGATTTTATTTATTTATTTGACAGAGACACAGCGAAAGAGGGAACACAAGCAGAGGGAGTGGGAGAGGGAGAAACAGGCTTCCCACAGAGCAGGGAGCCCGACGCGGGGCTCGATCCCAGGACCCTGGGATCATGACCTGAGCCGAAGGCAGACGCTTAACGACTGAGCCACCCAGGCGCCCCCCTTTCTCAATCTTTTGACACTCACCCTATTCCTTGGCATTTTAAATGCTCTGGCATTGGTGATTAGACCCTCTCATCATATCTGTCAAAAGGCCATGACTGCAGAGGCCAAATTCCATGTCTCCCCCTGGTCCTGAGTGCCAGGGCCTTAACAATTCAGGGAAATGTCAAGCTTGGTCGGAAACTTTCCCAAATTGCACACTCTTCTAAACTTTCCGTAGGACAGGCAATTCTCTACTTCAATCTTAGACTATTTCTGCAAAAATCTTAAGGAAAATCAGTGATGCCACAACCTTTCCATTTAAAGAATAGAGAAGTCAAACCTGCCTGAATATCCTCCATTTCAGCTGAGAGCACGGTTAAGTCATGACTGGCCAAATGATAACCACCAAGGGATGCACTGTTACAGGCTGGATATCCAACTGTGAAAAGCAAATGCAGAGATGTAGTTTCTGCTGGCATCTGGAAAGCAAACATCCCAAATATAATTGGACACATGAGCATACCCAGAACCCAAGAAATCAGCATGACTAATGACAGGGAAGGGGCATTTAAAAATTCTATGACATCTTGTCAAGTGCAAAAGGGTCTAAGCAAGGGAAACACAATACCCAAAACATGCACTTCGTCCAAGGAAATCAGATTATATAAGTCTTTATGAACCAGAGGTCAAGAATCTAGACTTTTGGGAAGGAATAAACTATGTTTTACATGTGTCTTCAGTGTTACTACAATAAAAATCCGCTGTTGTAGGATAAATAATAAAAAGAAGGTACTGTCCATTAAACAACTATTATGTTCCAAACATTTTATACACATAATGTCATTTGATTTATTCATTCAACAAATATTTATTAAGCATCTAATACATTGTTATAGGCCAGAGGCTATCACAGTGAAGAAGATGAATCTTTCTCTTCAGGAAGCTTGTATCTCAGTGAAAGAGAGACCAAGTCAAGTAATAAATAGGCAATATAACTTCAGATATAAATAAGTACCATGAAGAAAAATAAAGTGGGTAAGGATTAAAGAGTGACTAAGAAGATAAGCCACTGTGTGCAGACGTGATCAGGGAAGGCCATGTGATGGAGTGCACTGGAGCTTATAATTTAAAGGAGATGATAGAATAAGTTAAACAAAATTGCAAGGGCCAATGGCAAGAGCAGATGATCAGGCCTTAAGGTGAAGGCAGGAATGAGACTGACCTGTTTAAGGAAGAGCAAAGAGACCTTTGTGGTTGAAGCTAATTGAGACAGGGAAGAGAGAGGCAGGGATACAGCTCTAGAGAGCTAGAAATCCCAGTAGGAACTGTCGATTATGTCATTCTCCCAATAATCTGGTGAACGAGGCTCTTGATCTTAGATTCTAAAATGTGATTATAAAAAGGGGGAAGGGGTGCCTGGGTGACCCAGTGGGTTGAACATCTGACTCTTGTTTTTGGCTCAGGTCATGATCTCAGGGTCATGAGATCCAGCCTGGCGTCGGGCTCCTGCTCAGAGGGGAGGCTGCTTGAGATTCTCTCTTCTTCTCCCTCTGCCCCTCCCACTTGTGTGCTCTCTCTGTCTCTCTGTCTCTCAAATACATAAATAAATCTTTAAAAAAAAAATGTGAGAAGCTAGGAAGCTGCTCCCAAAGTTACTGTTTTAGTACATAAAACTTTGAATAAGACAGTGTATATAAAACATAGAATATAGTATTATAGTGTGTAAAATTATATTATATAATATATAACTATGTAATTAGTCTAATTTTATGATTATGCTATTTATAGTATAAATATAGTATAGTATACATATGATTATAGTATATATAATTATAAAATTAGTTTAATTATATATAGTTATATATTATATAACATAATTATGTATACTATAATACATTTATACTAATTATATAATATAAATTATGTATTATATACTATAATTCTATAATATGTATTTAGTATATATAATAGAATATAAATATATCACATCATATAAATGTATAATACTATGTAATATAATTACATTATCTATAATTATAGATATATAATTACACTATATATAGATCGATAGACTATCAGAACGCAGATCTTTTTTTTTTTTTTTTTAAGATTTTTTATTTATTTGACAGAGAGAGAGAGACAGCGAGAGAGGGAACACAAGCAGGGGGAGTGGGAGAGGGAGAAGCAGGCTTCCCGCTGAGCAGGGAGCCCGACGCGGGGCTCGAACCCAGAACCCTGGGATCGTGACCGGAGCGGAAGGCAGACACTTAACGACTGAGCCACCCAGGGGCCTCCAGAACGCAGATCTTAAAATTGCACATCCAGCACTCAATTCCCTATACTATATTAGCTAAATTATATACCAAGTCAGTTGGAAGTCTGAATTACAGACCATTTATAACAAATCCTGCTTTACAACTTTAAAATTTATATTTATGCAATATGATTCCATTTAATACATACTCTGGAAACAAAGCATGTATCCAGAAGGGTTTCCCTTTTTTTTTTTTTTTTTTTTTTAAGATTTACTTATTTATTTTAGAAAGACAGAGTAGGGAAGGGGAAAAGGGAAAGAATCTTTTAAGCATACTCCATGCTGAGTGTGAAGCCCAGTGCGGGTTCAATCCCCAGACCCTGAGATCACCACCTGAGCTGAAATCAAGAATGGGATGCTTAGTTGGCTGAGCCACCCAGGCACCCCCAGAAGTGCTTCCGAGGGTGGGAAAGGCTTCAGAGAGGCTTGCAGCCAAGGAACTTGAGTATTTCAGGGGCATATGGAGGCACTTCTGAAGTCGAGGCAACTACAGGCACTGAGCTGGGAGACACTAACAGGGAGATAGGGCCCCAGGGCGTGGGTTGAATATTGCAATCCTGATAAAAATATCAACTTCTTTTTCCTGGAGTGAGTTAGTTTGCTTAATTGGTTGTTTTCATAACTTCCATATGGAAAAATAAATAAGTAAGAGTATGGAGTAAAACTGTAAAAAGAAAAAGAAAGTGGAGGTAACTCTACCAGATATTAAGGCATAACGGGGACCACCTTTAATTAAAATACTGTGGTAATGATACATGAGTAGACAGATAGTTCACATGGAGCAAAATAGTAAGTTCGTAAGCACACCCATGTTGCCAGTGAAAGTATAGGATATGATAAAGATGGCACCTCAAATCAATGGGTATTTTAGCTTCCTAGGGCTGCCATAAAAATGTAGCACAAACTATGTGACTCAGAACTATAGAAATGTGTTGTCTCACAGCTCTGGAGGCCAAAGTTTGGAAATCAAGGCATAGGCAAAGCCATGCTTCCTCCAAAGGCTCCAGGAAAATGGCCTCACTCCCAGTGTCTGGAAGCCTCAGTTGTTTGCTGGCATTTAGGTGGCCATTTCTCTTTGTGTCTCTTCATATCATCTTCCCTGTGTGTGTGTCCATCTCTGTGTCCAGATTCCCCTTTTATAGAGACATCAGTCACATGTATTGATATGGTCACATTCTGAAGTCCCAAGCTTATGATTTCAACATCTCTTTCTAGGAGGACACAATTCAACTTATAACAATAGGGAAAAAGGATACTGTGGGAAATAGCTATTAAGAAAATGACCAAATCACACCCATACTTCACATTGTATACCAGGATAAAATCTAAACAAATCAGAGATTTAAATATAAAAACTGAACTCAATAACATCTCTAGTAAGAAATATGAGTGAATACTTTTAAAAAGTGAGAGACATACTTTTTTAACTAGAAGTCAAAATCCAAAATAATAAAATACCATAGTAATACATTTAACTATAGAAAAGTATTTTCAGAAACATTTTGATTGGCAAATATTCCCCCACTAAAATGAAAGTAAAATGAAAAGGACAAACTACAAGAGATATTTTTGAATTCTATCAAAAAAAAATAATGTTTCCCAAAAAAGTAAGGAAGGTCTTAAAATTTGAGGGGAAAAACACCTCCAAAAAAGTCTGAGAATAAGCAAAATATAGAAAGTATATTTTACACATACCAAATGAAGATAAACTTAACTTAAAATAATGGAATTGAATATTATAACTACACTGAAATAGTATTTCTCCCTTATCAGTCTGGCAAAATCCAAAAGTTTCACAGCATACTTCATTGACAACCCTGTGGGAAAAGAGGTGCTTCTCCACATTGCTTATGGAAACATGATGATTCCACATGTATGGAGGAATTTGGCCATAATTAGGACAGTAAACACACATTACTCTTTGACCAAGAAAAATCATTTCCAAAGTATAACTCAAAAATAAAAAATGACTTATGCACAAAATGACTTAGGCATATATCTATGCTTGTTGAGATATTATTTATAATGGCAGATTCCTGTCAATAGTGATTGCTTGAACAAGCCATGATATACTCACAAGAAGGAACACCAATAGGCATTTTTAAAAAAAGAAAGAAGAATGGTAAAGATCTCTCTACAATGATATAAAGTGAGCTCCGTGAAATTTGTTCAGTGGGATAAATAAGGTCTAGAACATGAAACATACTGTGATTCTTCTGTGTAATAAATGGGAAGAAATGTGCATTTGCTGTTTTATGCAAAGAGAAAGATAGTAAAGATAACCTCAAAACTAATAAAAAGGTTATCATAGAGGAGGTAAAAAAAACATGGAGGGGTCAGGTATTTTTGGAAGAGAAGTGAGATTTATCTAAATATCATCTCTATTTCTTATACATTTGTGTTTCCATATTCAAAAATGAAATTACATTTAAAAAGCAATCGCTAAGATTTGCAAACTGAAATAAATGTACCTGTGTACCAACCTGATGACATAATCATAGAGATATGAATTAAAGTGACATTAAAATACAATATTTTGACTATTCATCCTCAGTAGCCATCCTCAAGTGACCATAAGAACTGAAAAGAAGTCTTAAAGTACACTTAGCAATCTAATTTTTTGTAGAAATGTTGATACTATTATTTTCATTATTTTATTTATATTGTAGAATAATGCAAATAAGTAATTTATTAATGTTACTAGGAATCAAGCTTTTTACAGTAGGAGAAAAGAAATTTTATATATATATAAAATTTTCCAGACTATATTTCTAGAAAGTCTTATTCTCTGGAAAATCACCAGACCATGTATCAAAGATGTTTGTGTACATGATTTAATTTACTAATGAATCACTGAAGCACAAGTAATACCCACAAATATAGAAATTAAAAACATCATGGTCTTTATACCACAAAGAATAACTCTTAATGTATGCAAATTTTTAAAACATCATTTAGGAGGCTAAAAGATCCTAGGATGGCATGCAGGATGTGACAAAATAATCTAATCATCTAATTATATTACAAATGTACAAAACAGCTCACCGAAAGGGGAGAAGTTGCTAATCTAAGTAACTCTGGAAATGAACAGAGTCTATAAATATAAAGGCAAAAGAAATTATACATAAGCGCTATACTCTAACACGGTTTCCCCTGGGGTGTGGGGGTCACAGCTCTGATACTGCTATATATTTAGATTGCAAAAGACCAATTAAATAAATGGATGGCCAATGGTGGGAGCCAAGTTTCTCACTGTTGGAGTGAGCAGTTGTGGGTAAGTGAGTGGAAAAGACTAGAATGATCTATATTAGATCCAAGACATCAGGATGAATTTATGTTTAGCTTAATATAGATACAGATGGTTACACACAGAAACATTTATAGATATGCGTATAAACACAGGTTAATATATACAAACATACATTTCCTCATTCTGTAGGCTGAGCATACCTAGAAACAACAGTATCCCAGTAGCAAGGAGTATCTCTAGAACCCAGATCTTGGTTTTTAATGTTATTCTCCAATAACTGGAACCAGAATTCTTTGGAGAAATTTTTGATTCTAAAATTAGGACAGGAAATATACAAGATGGGACTGGAGCATATGGTAGTGACCGAAATTAAATACACACACACACACCAAATGATTGATAATGGGGACATGTGAAAGGGACCCAGGAACCCACTAAAAGAACTTTCAGCAGACAAAGATGGAACAATTTTAGCAACAAAATAAATTTTAATTATAGCTTAAAGTATAAAATAAGTATCCATGATTCCAAGTTGTTATAAATAAATGATAAGTAAATGGGGAAGAAGAGACAAATCTCCCTTGCACAAGTATTCCAAAACAATGTATGTGGTTATCTGTGCTCTGGGCTGTGGAGTAAAACTTCCTTCTCCTTAAGTGTGAGCTGCCCATGTGAACTGGCTTTGAAAGAGGACAGACAGTATGGAAAGGGACAGGGGAGCAGGGGAGAGTAAATCTGACAAACATTCCATTAGCCAGGTGACTGAGGTCAACCACAGTTATCATTTATCTATCATGTTGATATAACGTACCCTTGATAGGATATATTAAAAATACCTCTGTGATCTTATGATCTTTACTCAAAATTCATAAGGCCAGTCTAATCATGAGAAAAGTACTGGGCAAAATTGAGGCACATATTTAAAATACCTGACTAGTACCCTTCCAAACTATCAAAGTCATCGAAAATGAGGAAAATCTAGAGAAGACCTAACTGCTGGTTGACCCTCCTACTGGAGACTCCTCACCACCTCCCTTGTCCTTGGATTTACATTCTGTTTGCCTTCCCTGCTCCCAGAGGCTCCCCCAAGGACATAGCCTTGAGATAGTTTTGTGGTGTTGAGACAATCTGGATGGTGTAAGTGACTAACCCCAGTTAAGGCCTCTATATAAACTTTTAAGATTTGGCTGATGAGTAAGGATAGTCATCTTAGTCCAGCCAAGAGAAGCCTTCTATGTAAATTAAACCTACCTTGCCCTTTATACCTGCCACCTACCAATCTGGAGTGTTGCCTCTTTCTTCAGTCTCTCCCTGCCTTTCACTCACGGGGGCCAATTTCATATTACACCAGGGAAGCTTCTGAAGAATTTTTGAACCAACACCTTGGGATGATTCAGGCAAAGGAATATTGCTTTCTGGGGTGTATGGGCTGATGGAGAAGGCATGCCTCTAGATTGGGTAGTTTGCATGTCAAAGACAGGCTCCAGGCTAGATCCTTTGTTCTTTCTAAGAATTGGCTAGCCTAAGGAGGGGCAGTTTCTTCCCAGCCAGAAAGGCATTTTAAGATGTCAAAACATAATAATATACACAAAATTAAAAATACTAGTAATATAAAATATCTGTATGTTTTCTGTACTATATTTGTTGCCAGGATAGAAGTGGGGGGAAGATCAAATAAAGAAAAGAAACAGAAAAGTAAACAGAAATAAAAGTCTGTGAATATACCCTCAAGAAGCCCATTTATAAATAGGCCATATTATCACTTACCCAAGCTTAAAAACAGTATCTTGGATTTCTCTTTGACTCCAGGACTAAATGAGGCCAGAAAGAAAAAGATCAGAAAGACCTGCATTTAGTACGGAAAAGAAAAGCAACCAGTATGATAGTGATATTTGTGGTGAAATAGAATTCATGACTGCAAATGAGCAACATCTTCCTATTCCATAGATATCTTTGGGTTCTTTGTGACAATGCACACAATGGTCTTTTGCCTATCGGCCTTTCTAAAATAAGAAGCATAAAATCTAATGCACTATCTCAAATCTCCCTAGAGGGAAGATATTCTCTGATCTTTCTCTTTCTGATCTCTGCTTCTCCCAATTTCCTCCTCTCTCCCTTCTCTCTCTCTCAAACACACACAAACACACACACACACACTCATATTCCTTCTCTTCTAAGATCACACACTCTGTAATCAAATAAATCTGGTTCAATCATTGACTCAGCCATTTTTTTCTACTTAATTTCTTGGAAGTAGGGATGCAAATTATAATTATCTCAGACGGTTATTTTGAAATTTTAATAAGATAATATGAGTAATGCACTAAACACAATAACTAAGCACAAGGAATCTATTGTGATTCAATAATCAATGACAATAATGATTTTGACAATGATGATGATGGTAATGATATTAGGGAATATAGATATGATGATGGTAATTTCTATGCATAGACTTGTGGAGCAGCTGCCAATAAACTAACTATTTCAGCAAAAAGGGAAGCATTATCAACATTAGCACACGATGTCCTAACCCTTACCCCAACCCTGACTAGAGAAAGTTTCAGGACACATGATGACTGGCAAAATCAATAACTCACAGTGTGAGGCACTTAGATGTTGCCCAATGAAAGGAGTCAAATAAGGTTCAGAGTGGATTCAAACAAGGTTTGTTAGCTTTTGGTTCTTGTTTATGTTTTAAGGGAACATCAATTGATAGATTAGCCAGGAACATTTACTGGCCACACACAGAAAGGAGTCTCAAAGGTAGTGAAAGATGATGGCTGGAATGCTCTGTATTTAGGCACATTTGATCTAACTCTCTGGGGGCACTGGGCTGCTCTAAAATCACACAAATGATGGAGATTACTAATGTGACCATATTATCAATTCCAAAGGAGTGCTAGAAAGGCAAGTCTGATTTGGAGGCATGAACAAGAGAGATTACTGGTGTGACCACAGGAATGAGAGAAGCCAGGAAGGACTCATGTAGAAAGACTGAATGAGCCATTGAAATGATATTTTTGAAAGCTATAATGGACTGAAACAAAGCTTCAGTGCAATTTTAAGTGGAAAAAAGCAGTATTCAAAATTGTACATGCAATAAATAATTCAAAAAATACAAAATCTAGTTCATCTCTATATTACCCTCTCATTTCTACTACAAATCCCTAAGATGAGAGGAAAAAGTATTATGGTGTTAATAATAGTCAGTGATATTTGGATGGCAAATTACTTAAGGCAATTGGTTTTTTCCTTCTTTATCATTTTTTATTTTTCCAAAAAGTTCACAATGTGTTGAATTAACTATACAATTGATAAAAATAATAAGAAAATTCTGTTTCCTTGGCCTATACTTCACACCTAGGTGACTCCTGCTTAATCTCCCTGCTCATTTACTCTTACTTTATCAAGGAGGAAGACAACAACAATCCCAGTAATGTAGGTTAGGGGCCCTGTCTCTATCCCCAGAGCACCTGGGTTCACCCCTGCCTCTTATCATATGCACTGTAATTAATTTTCTGTTTCTCCTCTAGATGGTAAGCTCTGAGAATGGGGACCATGTGTGACTTTATCACTGCTACATCACAGTGCTTATAATACCTGTACCATAGTAAGGATAGAAAAAATAAAGAATTGATGCAAAATTGTACCTAAAAAAGGGAGGATTGTGTCTAAGATACCGTGAAAATTCAGGAGCATCAGGGGGCATGAGGGAGGTGTTACTAGTGAGTAGAACCAGAAGGGCCTCCCAAGCAAAAGGATGTCTCTGAAGAAGAACCCAGGGGAACCAAGGCAAGGAAGAGAATCTTCTGCCTGAAACAGTCATAGCCAGCTGAGGGCAAAAGGATGTGGGGTGCTCATAGTATGACCACTGACATTCAGTAATAAAGTCTTCAGTGGATATAAAGGGCTGAGAGGACACTGTCCATGATTCAGAGGAGAGAATTGGCTGGGAAGATTGAAGGGAGGTTTTGTCCCTAGGACTAGGCAAATTATTAGTGGCAAGACCAGGGCCATTCCCTGTGCTCTAAAAAGGAAGCAGAGGCTCCTGGTTTGGGGGAGTCTTGAAACTGCTACGTCATCCTCCATCTACAACCTCTTCAGGAGGCCTGACAGAAGCTCCTGCTTTTCTCCCCCCAGGTAAACTGGGAGGGGAGGGGGGATGGTGAGGGGGAGATGAGCTAATAGTCAATACAGGGACAAGCAAACGCAAACTCTCCCTGCAGGCACACCACCAGGAGCCTCTTGCCCCCCTGCTGTTTTTGAAGGGATGGTAGCTTTGTTTGTATTCTTTTGTGAAAAAAAATATATATATTTGCAAGTGAAACTTGTTATCCTGGTTAACCCACTAGCTAAATAAATAGAGCCAAAGCTGACAAAATATCTCTTTATTACTGAACCCAAGGCCAGTTATTGTCAGCTTCCTGTTTTAAAAGCTGCTTTGGTTTCTGGACTCATAAGAGAATGCTTGCTTCATTTGGTTAAAGCTGCTTTAAGAATCTGAATGTCTATGGTGGGGAATGTTATTATGTAAAAGACTATAGGAAACAGGCTGATGTCTTGGGTCTTCTGCTAGGCTCTGCTGTCATGAAAGAATTATTACACATCCAATGAACTACGTCAGAAAGATTTTAATTACAAAGAAACTGGAGCATTAGTGGGCTATCTCCAGAACACTTTGAGTAGCTTAAACTGGTCAAAGTCTATGTCCTTTTCAAAAAAGGTCTTGAAGAACAGCCAGAGTAACAACAACAACAACAAAAAAAAAAAAAAAAAAAAAAAGAAGAAGAAGAAGAAGAAGAAAGAAAGAAAGAAGAAAGAAAGAAAAAAAAAATTCCTGTGTCTAAAGATGCTGTGAAAATTCAGGAGCATCAGATAATCAAAGATCCTGCAATGTACTGCAGCCTTCTGCTTCAAATTGGAAAATACTATTTGATCTCTCTGAGTCCCCTCATTTGTGGCTACTATGAGAATTAATTCTCAGATCATATTGGAGCCTAAAATGTGTTTATGACATGAAAACACTTTTAAGGCTTTGAATTGATATGGCATGGCCTTTGCTGTTTTTACAAGATCCTTCTGTGTGAGGTATTATGTTATGGCAGGTAGACTTTATTTTTAATTTTAGTTCGATATAGAAAATGCTTCCTTCATAACTTTTATGAACCTGAAGAAAAGTATTTGCTGATACTTACAACGCAGAATGGTTGTCGGTGTGTGTTTATTATTCGGCATTCTGGATTGAAAGCAATGGAAACTGATTCTGGGTAAATATAATAGAAGGGGATTTACTGGAAAGATAAGAAGGAAGTCACAGAACTGATGGGAGGCTGGAGAACTAGGCTTACAAAGGAACAGGCATCAAAGAAGCTCCAAGGTATTAGGAGGAAGCACGGCAGTCATTTCATAGCAGAAAATTTCTAGTCAGCTAGAAATTAAATGATCTTTACCTAACATTACGTTCAAGAGCCACTAGGTCAAGATTCAAAGCCTCAAGGAATGAGCAGCATAGAGGAGAAGAAACAGAAAGGCAGCTATAGCTCACCCCCAGAGTATACACAATGAGGAACTGCCCCCAAAGGACAACAGGCTGCTTTTGTAAGGAACAATTGAATGTGGTCAGCCCAAAGATGGTAAATGGTCATTCTAGTCTGATAGTTATAGGAGGTGAGTGCAGAAAGGACCTTTAGAGATGAGATAGCATCACCCACATGTTGGACACAGCCAGGTTCCCTGACTGGGAAAACACACTAGCCAAAATATCAAATTAGTGCACCAAATACTTAGTCTGGTTTTAAAAAGTGCATTTTTTTTAACTTTTTAAAACAATTTGGGTTTACATTATAAAGAATACAATGGTCGTTTTAGAAAAGCTTATCAAAATGCATAAAAACAAACAAACAAAAAGAATATATTATCATTCACAATTCTCATTCCAATTACTGACATGATTCCAGTTATTTGTTTTATTTGCATGCACTTTTCCCAAATATGTATATATATTCTTCTTTTTTCCTTATCTTCATAACAAGAATTTCCTATGTCATTAAAAGCATCTTGCAACATTATTTTAATGGCTGCATAATATTCCATTAAGTCACTATTCTCTTTAGGAAATGTTTATTTTGTTATCATCATTAAAAATAAATGTAAACAAACAACTTGGTACATAAAGCTTTTTTTCCTATTTTAACTTAAATATGAATTACTTATAGTAGAAGTATTAGATAAAAAGATCTAAGACATTTCAAGCTCTGCCAAATGCAAACCTTATTTGATTTCCAATCTCCTAGGTAGGTATGAGGATAGCAAATCTCATTATCTTAAGATTTATTCTTTTAAATATTTTGTTCATTTATTTTTGTTATTTTAGAGAAAGAAAGAGAGCAAGAGCATGAGTGAGTGGAGGGAGGGGTAGAGGGTGAGAAACGCAAGCAGATTCTGCACTGAGTGTGGAGCCAATGGGCGGGGGGGGGGGGGGGGGGGGGGGGGGGCTGGATCTCATGACCCTGAGATCATGACCTGAGCCCAAACCAAGAGTCGGACACTTAACTGACTGAGCCACCAGTTGTCCCTCATTATCTTCAGATTTAAATATTATAAATACATTTGAGGGGTGCCTGGGTGGCTCAGTCGTTAGGCGTCTGCCTTCGGCTCAGGTCAAGATCCCAGAGTCCTGGGATTGAAACCCGCATCGGGCTCCGTGCTCCGCGGGAGGCCTGCTTCTCCTTCTCCCACTCCCCCTGCTTGTGTTCCCTCTCTCTGTCAAATAAATAAATAAAATCTTTAAAAAAAATACATTTGATAATTTAATAGTCAAAATGAATCTTTATTGCTTTTAGCTATGCTTCCTTGTTTTGTACTTCTCTGAATGTTGGTAAGCTTCACAGGGCTAATGAAAGATACAGTAAAAAGTGTGCCAGAAGGGACCCGACATCCAGCTTGTCCATTTATCAACAGTGGGAGTTGGGGCAAGTCATTTAACCTCTCCAAACCTCTTTCCTTGTTCACAAAATAGAGAAATAGCAACCATCACAGTGTTGTAAAGAATGAATGAAGCCATTCTATATAAAATTACTTTGTAAAATACAAAGCTATCTATAAAGCAAAGGGTTTTCTTAGGTGTCAATATATTTTGGAAGTTTGGATACGGGGTGTCCAGAAAAATCTCATCTAAGTACATACCTACTTTCACACAAGCCCAGCACCATAACGTAAACTACAGAAGTCCCCGCTGTGTTTATGTATGTCGAATCTAATGTTGTTGTCAGCAGAGAGTACCTGACTGAAATTAGGCCGTTTCTTCACCTGGCAATGCAGTAGCAAATTAACTTTTTTCTTACAGTTTAACAGAATCACATCTGCCTCTCAGGATTTTACCAATATCAAAATTGGAGTGCAGTATAGCAAAAGAATGAAGAGAAATCCTAACCTCAACCCATTATATGTCCCTCAGCATGTTATCCATTAAGGATATTTGCAAGAAGATTCACTCCCCTAAAATTTTTTCCACCACTTTCCCCAGAGCTCAGGATGAGTTACACCAACAGTTACAGTGCCATACAATTAAAAACATCACAAGGGACAGATATACGAACCAAGTAATCCCCACTAGTTATCACTAGACCAAGGGAAACTTGGTCTCCCAGAACTATGTGCCTACTAAGTCAGGAAGCTTGTAATTATCAACACGCCAGGGATTTTAATATAGAATCAGGAAAATGTCAATGATAGACTTTTTTTTCTTTCTTTTTTCCTTTTTTCTTTTTACATTCTAGTGTGCTTTTATTCCAATAACACCTAGAGTTCCTGAACTTCAGGATAAAGCTTGTCCTGCCTAGAGAGTGATCTAAAAGGGATAGAGAGCCTTGGAAGAATCAAAGTGTATTCTTAATTTTGTGTTGCGGTGTGGGTGTGTATAGTCCCTAAAAGATTCATTTTCAAAGGAAATTAATTACAAACCCACCCACTTCAAGGTGAGGGACAACAGAAAAGCACGGCGAAGGTTTTCTATGATGTCGTCTTTTAAAAACAAAGTGTTGGATAAGTTCCCTTGAAGAAATATTGGTGGATTCATCTAAAACATGACTCATTGTCACAAATTCTATTAAACCTGTGTGTTTCTAAGGAAATCACGTGTTCCAAAACAACAACATAGCTCCAGGTAATAAAAGACCAATTCATATAGAAAGCAAGCATTGTTAGAGTTCTATATTCTATGCCAGGTTTTTTGTCCATGCTATTCTAAGGAACTATGGGTGGCGATATCAGGTGGTTTACAACACAAGTTCCAGAGTCAGACTGCCTTGGTTCAATTCAAAGCATTTCCAGGCACAAAGCAGTATGTTTTGGGAAAGATGCTAAGTATGCGGCACCTCAGTCTTCCCCTCTGCAAGATGAGAAGAGTAATAGATTGTATATCTTAGACTTGTCATCAGTATTAAATAATTTGTGTAGAACAATTATTGCAGTTCCTGGCACGTATGAAATGCTGAATTATTATTATGAGAATGAGTCCTTCAAGAATCTGGGTAGAAAAATAAAGGTTTTCCTAATTAAGTAAATTTATCTCTGTGGGGATTCACAACATAAATTTAGTCATTCAAGGCTCTGAAAAGTCCTGCCCATGTTTAACACATGTTTACTCAACCTATTTAATCGCACACTTATTTTGAGCTTTTCTGCATTATGCTTGTAAGTATCTCTCCTCATCATCCCCTCCAAGTCAACATTTCATTTATTCATGGAGTAACAATTCAAAACCTCCTTTTAAGAGCAGAAAGTTTAAGACGGGACTACAAATGTAAATCCCACTTCTTAGGGAGTGTGAAGGTGGTTTGGCTATGACGTCTATCCCCTCTTTGATCTGTATTTAGGATAGCCAGTCGCATGTCCTCCTCACACAGGGTCTGAAGGAATGGCCTTCTTAGATATTGGAGAAATCTTCTACAAGCAGGGTTTATAAGAAGCTTTTGTTTCCTCCTAGGACTTCTTCTTCATCTAGTGAACCCCTAAAGCCCCAGGAAAGAGAATCTCCATCAATGGGATTTTGTATATGCTATGCAAATTACTGTTGTTTGAATTACCAAAACCCCTGAGGCTTCTATGCCTTGTGTTGCTTTGAAGGGCTTTGAATGCTCCAGTGCCTCTTCTGGTTAAGTAAGTAAAGAGAGATCTTTTTTGGATTTAGCTAGTTTATAGAAAAATGCCAAGGCCTTTGGTACTGGTAATCCTGGTATGAAGACATTGCTCAAGTTTATTCCCAGGGATGTCAGAGTGTGGACCTGACCCATGATAGTCATATCTCCTGTCTCAGCTCCTGGGTCTGGGGATCCCCTGCTATATTCTTTGTTCCTTATTGATACGAGATTTTTTTTCTACTCTCCTTTAGGCTAATCTATAAATATGCAATGTGGTGAGAAGGTGGATGGTGTCTTTCTCCTGGACATTTTTGTCCCATGTGTACACTACCGATTATTCCAGATGCAGCCCAGGCACTTTCTATGACGACTCAGGAGATCTTGTACTATTTCTCTGCTCAAGTTGTTCGTAAAAAAAATTGATATTACTAGCACTTTGCATAACTCATGGTGTGGGTTACCATGTATCCTTTGCAATTTTAAATAAACAAAAATGATTCAAGATGAAATGTATTGGAAAAACCCCTTGACCCACATACTATGGTCTGAAGCAAGGGGTATTCTGATTGGCCTACCTTGGATTATGTGACTCCCTAAAACCAATCACCAGGAACTTGCATGTGTGATGAGGCTACCACAGTAACCATGGAAATGGGGGAAGTTCCTAAAAAAGAAGTAAGTTGTAGAAAATTCTAGAGATCCAATTAGGAGGAGAAACACAGTAAAAGACAAAACCTGGGAACTAGGTTCGGGCCAGACAATATGGGACTTACAAACCACATTAGTAAATATTGAATGTGATCAAAGACCTCAGTAAGCATCTCTCATGGCCACAGGTACCTTTGGGCTTGTTTGACTTGGCCTAGGTCTGTGTCACATTCACCTTGTGCCAGTTACTTTTGCCCTACTGGTTTTAGCCACATGACATTATAAATCCCACTAAATCACCACTTCCAACCTTCTTTGAGAGGTACTTCAAATGTATTCTATCTACCACCAAATGTTTTGTACCCTACCACTCCCGCCCAGATGATTCTTAAACTTCTTAATTCTAGTGGGGTGAATCAGAATTTTCCTTCATAGTCCTTGTGACTACTTGTAATTATATATTGACCTGTGTGATTATTTGTCTAGTGTGTGTCTCTACCAACCAACTTAAAGCCCTCTGAAGTCAGGACCCATATTTCTCTTGATCTCTGTTCCATTCCCAGAGCTTAGTGCAATGCTTAGCACTACAGGTGTGTGATAAATGTTTGTGGAATGGATAAATTAATAAACATAATATATTCTAATAATTTCCTGAGTATAGAATGTTCTTTTACACTCCTGTGCTGCTGGATATGTGACATGCCCCTTCTCAGAGTCTCTGCATGGAAAGCTTTTGTTCCTGTGTTGTGACAACTCATTGTTTTCTCTTCTACACTGTCCCAGACTTCCCATTTCCTCTCAGAAAAATAGATGCTTCCTCTATATGACCCTAATAACCCAGTGCATACATCCATAATGACAAGCCATTGCACTTCATTTTAAATTATGTTTCTATTACCTACTGTGACTGTAGAGTGAGTTTGTTAAAAGCAGGTAACTTTGCATCAGCAACGACTAGTAAAGTGCTCACAACACAGTAGTTAACTAATAAATGTTCCTTAAATTAGTGAGTGAAGTGAGAAAAATAATACTTTGTCACTGAAAGGGGCTGTAGAGTTCCCCTTATTTCATAAATGAGAAAGTAGAGTTACAAATATTATTTTGTCTTCCAAATCAACCAGATGGTGAATCACGTGTCTCTCTTGCCCATTGTTGTATCTTTAATGTCTAGTATTTGACACAGTATATATGTTCAATCAATACTGTTTAAATGTTATAGTTTAGAATCTCATAATTAATTAGTGATAATGCTAGTTCAAGTAGTAGGGTATTAAAATGCCAGATTCATCTTCTATCTTTCAAGGTGTGCCCCTTTATAAAACGCTGACTGTTCTCTTGTAGCTGTTTTCAAAGGTAAGGAAAAGCAGCTATGCATTTCCAATTTAATAAAATAATCCCCGTTGACTCTGTTTCCTTCTTTTTTTTCTCAATTTTAAGTTTGATCTCCCTCCCTTGAAAGACTGGCATAATCTAAACTCTCCAAAGATTCAGTTCAAATCCAAATCAAATAGTCAACCATGAGCATAGAGCAGCTACAGCTGTGGTTCTTGGAAAGCAAACCAGGTCAGTGAATATTGATATAGGGCTGGCATACAAGCCCTTCTGTTCCCTTGTCCATTTGTAAAATACCCCCACATCTTTCAAAATTTATCTCCAGCATCCTCTACTAAAACTAGTTAAATAAATTATAGTGGTTTCTTCACAACAAGGTATTTTGTAGCCATTAGAAATCTTTCAGAGAATTTTAAATGAATAGGTGAAGTAGTAATACTAAGTGATGAACTGGGAAAAAAAAACATATGATCTCAATTTTGAGATAAATGGATAAGAAAAAAAATAGAAGAAACCACATCATAATATTAAGAGTGGTTTTTGAGAGTCATAATTCTCTAGTAAATGTCTTCCTCTTATTTTTTACCTATTTTCCAAATTTTTTCAATGAGTATGTAAAATTCCTATAACCAGCTAAAAGTAATGTTGTGATATTTAAGTCCAATCCTTTCATATGAAAGGATCTGCAATTAGTCATTTATATATCAGTGTAGTTTTATTTTATTACTTCACCCCATCTGGAGGCATTTTCTTTGAAGTTCTCTTTCTCATTGAGAAATAAAAGATTTTATTTCCAGTCAAAGGACGTTCAAAAATAAGAGGAGAGTTAAGAATTCTGTGGAACACATTGGTATGCTGGAAAGAACATGGATTTTTGCAATCAGAAAGATTTGGGTTGAGTCTCAGTTCTGCCCCTTACTAGAAGGATGATCTTCGCTAAATTGATTGAGCTCTCTGAAATCTATTTTCTTCATCTGAAGATTGGAATTGTTAATGAGGAGAAGAAATGGGTAGAGTAAGAGGAATAGATATGGAACGCTGAAGATAAGCTGGACTGAGTTGGTCAGATAAAGTGGGGGAAAAGAGGAGCAATGACTTAGACTCAAGGCAAGAAACTACAAAGTTTATTTAGTGTCTATCTTGTCCTACAGTGTGTTTTGCTTTGAATATAAACTTTACTGGGCTGAACAAGACTTAAGTGGCAATTATATAAACCACATGGCTAAAGTGGTTGGCTTGGGTTATACAAAGAGTGATCTAGATTAGGACTTGGGGGTGTCAATTTTTTCTCTACATTAGTATCACCTGGAGACATTTAAAAACTACTGATGCCTAGGATCCTTCTCAAATCAGTGAAGATGAGGAAGAAAGATTCAGACATTTATCACTTTAAAAAGACTTTTCAGGAGATTCTAATGTGTAGACAGATTTGAGAACCAATGAGCTAGGTTTATTTTCTTTCCTACTTTCCTGTCTGTGTGGATCCCTTCTAACGGTCTTTTCCCTGTGATTTAAAGAATGTTTACAGCAAGACTCTTCTCAAATGGAAGATAAACATCAGGGCTACTATGTCAATAGAAACTGAACCTACACCTTTATATCAAGGAGCATTATGGAGTGGCAGAGACTAGGATAATTCGGAGAGCATATGCCCTGTCTTAAGGGGCATCTGTCACTCACTCAGCTCAAGCCAGTTGTTGCCAGGGGGGAATGCCTGCCCACTGTTAGAGATCTGCATCCTCTCAAAAGAGAAAGCAGAACTCAAGATTTTGTATAACATCACTTGTTTTTAAATGTTTTAAATGTCAATTTTATATAACATTGTAGGGGCCAAACAAACCATGTCCATGGGCTAATTCTACCTTCTAGCCACTGGTTTGTGAATTGGGGCTAAAATATGACATAAACATCTATTACAGGAAACTTGGATGGGCTGGAGGAATGGGCTAGTTCAATGACATGCATCAGCTATGAAACTGAGTATAGATAGCTTCAGGCTGTTGAGGTGGTGGCTCATACCTTTGCACAAGGGAAATGGCACCTGCACTGATGTTGGCAGAGTGTAGTCCTTACGCCTGCTCACCTGGTTTGGGTTCATGCCCAGACACCCAAGCCAATCCCTGCAGGGGCCATAATGATAATTCCTAACACATTGGAGGTAACATATGTAATACACATATTATAGCACCTGGACATAGAAGACATGCAATAAGTGTTTGCTTTCTCATCCCCTTCTACTTTGCTGCTTTTCCTCCTCTTCCATGCTCCCTTGCCTTGAAATCTAAAATTTGACATCTCATCTCCTCCAGGATAGCCTTGGTCAATGCAATTGACAACTGCTGCTATCATTGTCTTTAGAGCTTTTAAATATATGATTTAAGCAGTTATTGAGTGTTTTCCTTCCCTCTCACAGATCAGCAAGAGATTCTGAAAGAGTGGTTCTAAGGCAAAATGGTATAAAAGAAGGGCAATTTGGCAATATCTATATAAATGTGAAGTACACATCCTCTTTGATTTAAGAATTCATCTAGGAATTTCTCCTACAGGTAGGTATATATATTTATTCAGAGACACACAGATTTGAAACACTTGGTGCAGCCTGTGTGTGTGTGTGTGTGTGCATGTATGTGTGATTTCAAAAATTGAGAACAACCTAAGTATTTATCAAAAGGGGATACGTATTTATACAACAGGACATTTTAAAACAGCATTTCTCAATCAACCAATGGTGATTTTGCACCCCAGGGAACATTTGGTAATTTCTGGACTACTTTTGGTTTTCGTAACTGGGGAGATGCTACTGTTATCTAGTGGGCCAGAGATGCTGCTAAACACTTTAGAATGCACATGACTGCCATCCAAAACAAAGAATTATCTGACCCCAAATATCCATAGTGCCAAGATCAAGAAACCCTGGCTCTGAAGGTACTAAAAAGAATGAGTGAGCTCTGTATGTGCTGACAAGAAGTGATCTTGGAGATATTTTATTAGGGGAAGTAAGGCACCATCTATTCTCTTTTGTGTAACTGAGAAGAATAAACACACACACACGCAACAGACATACACACATATATATATGTATATATATGTATATATATATACATATACATGCTTATATATTGAGAGAATATTTCTGGGGAAATATATTTAAAAATTTCCCAACAATGGTTGCTTCTGGAGGTAGGTCTAGAGAGCTGGAGATCCACAGTAGAGGGATAAACATTGAACTTTATTTTATGCACTTTTGTATTGTTTGATGTTTTCAGCTTATTTAAACTTATTTCATTGCCAGTTGAAATTTAGATTTTGTGGTTGTTGTTAAAGTGGGTAAAGGTAAAATGGGACAGTGGCCTCTATGTCTCCTTTTCTATTCCCTTCCCTTCCTTCCAAAAGGTATCCTCCAATTTAGGATATCAGGACTCTTATCACAGGGGTCTCCCTGGAAAAGCTCAGCCATCAGTAACTTTACTTTAATAAAAATCTAATTAAAATGTAAACTCTGCTGGCAAGGTTTGTGTTTTAAACCTTGTTTTTCAAATTCTATTGGGTCATAAAAGACTGTGTCCTGTGTAGTAGGATTTTAAGTATGGAGTATATTCGGGAGTCTGGAAGGTGTTCTTGGAGTTGCTGGGATGTGCCAACAATGGATGCATCTCCTGCTTGCTCTTGGGTTGAGTCTTTGAGCAATTTCCTCTTGAAACTGTACTACTTGCATGCTCAGAGCATTCATGAAACTTTATAGCAGATTAGCTCATCAATGTATACTACAAGCTCCAAGGAAACATAACAATTTCTGGTTTGATTTTTGGGATTCACTTTTGTTTCCAAAAGTTTCCAACTAAACCTAAAATTAAGGACTCTACCCCTAATTTCAAGAATCAATCATGACATTTTCCAGTTAACTGATGGTCATTCTATATGACAAGAAACTCTAAAAATTTTAAGTTTTTTCTAACTGAAAAATAAATACTCCAATATATAAATGAAGCTTCATGGAGTCTTCAGTTTCTATCAAACAGGAAAACAATCTAAGACTGATGTAGTTACATAGGTTGTAAGAAAGAAAATTCCAAAAGTTGGAGGTGGGGGTAGGGGCTAGTATTAGATATATTAAATAACTTTGACATATAAAGGGCTGTATGATTCTATCAACATTTATATTGTATGTATTTAGAATTTTTCAAGGCAGTAAATACTTTTTTAATATGCCACTTCTTTACTATGTAAAATAGTCCTTTATAGATTGGCCTCTTGGTTATATCAGCCCTTCCAATCAAGCATCCAATTGTAATACTGGCTCCCTCCCTTAAATCAGTTTTCACTAGCTGTCTATTAAATATACAGCCAATACTATATAGTTATGATCTCCATCTGCAGACTCTGATATTTTTCAATGGCCCTAGGAAGATTTCCTTTGGGTACTTTGAACAGAGACAAAATAGGCAATCGGCTATCCTGAAGCAATTATAAAGCTGGGTTGTTCAATTTTGTATGGTGAGAATTCATTTGCCTTACTCCTAACCTAACATCACTGCATATAAATGCAATAAAAACTATAGGCTCAGACTCAATCCTGGCATCACATATCAGAACATTGTATCTTATCAAAAAGATTTCTCAGGTGAAATAAGCTGCATATCGTTAGAGAAATGCTTGAGCCATAAATGTGATTGCCATAAAAAAAAAATCACATTAAGCAAAAGGTCTACCATTTAGAGAGTCAAAAAAGCCATCTAACATGTTCTCCAAAAACAAATTTTCAGTTTCTGCCGGTGAATCCCAAATTAAAATACTTTTCAGTGAGCCAAAGACTATGGGTAACATAAGTATAATTACTTACCTCGTGTGACCACTACAATAGCCTCCTAACTGTTCTTTAACAGAGAATAGCAAACCCCTCCAAACTAGCTTCCACAGTTCTGCCAGTGTAATCTTTCTAAATGGAGTCTCATCTGGTCACTCTCCAGTTTAAAACCATGACTTTTTCCTTGTGATCCTCAGAGTCAAGTCTTTGGGCATTTTCTCAGAGAACAAATCAAGACTTTTCATGATCTTACCGCAGCCGGTTTTTCTAGCTTTCCTTCCTGCAATTCTTCCACTCTCACCTTATACTTCCTCAATATCTAAATAATCATAGCTCTCTGGGTAGTGCGACTACTTGCTGCTCAGAACCAGGACGACAGTGAGGAGGGTGAGGCATTTCCCTCAGGTGTGAAACTTAAGAGGATGCAAAAAAAAAAAAAAAAAAATCAGTAATCAAGATATGTAATGTTTTAATGCAATATTTTAAAATATAAAAATAAATGCAAAAGTCTCCATCATAAAATATCAAAATATTGTAAACATATTATTGTAAATGTTGAAGATATAATTTATCTGCTTATAATCATCCTCTCACTTTACATTATCTGTTCTGTATTTGTTAATCTTATTAATCTTACTTATCTTTCAAGAACCACCTCTTCTAGTAAGCTCTCTCTGATGTTCATCTTTCCTTCCAGAAAGAACTGGAGGCTCCTTCTTCTGAACTACCATGGTACCTTATACACGTTTGTGTTTAGGTGTTTATTTCTACACCAGCTTGAATCAGAACACTGTGGATTCCTTTCACATATCTCTTTCAAGGCACTATGCTTATTTTGCCCAATATTTTTTATAAATACTACGGTAAGCAGAGTCCAAAGATGGCCCCATGATCTCCACCTCCTGGTGTTATGCCTATGATTAAATTACATTATATGGCAAAGGTAATGGATCTCACCCACTTGAGTAGGTTGCATTATGAGGCAAGGGTAGAAAAATTTTACAGGTGTAATTAAGGCCCCAAATCAATTGAATTTAATCAAAAGGAAGATTATCCTGTGCAGCCCTGACTTAGTGGAAAATCTTTTAAGGCTTCTTTTAAATTAACGACTATTTTACTGGCTCTGGGGAGCAAGTTGCCATGAGTTCTACAGTTCTAGAAAATGGGTTCTGTCAGAAAGCTGAGTGAGCTTGGAAGAGAAACCCAAACCTCAAATGAGGCCACAGCCCCAGTAACACCTTGATTGCAGTTTTGTAGCACCCTGAACAAAGGACCAAGATAATTTGTGCTCAGAATCCTAACCCACAGAAGCTGTTGTAAGTTACATCATTTGTTATGCAAAAATAGAAAATTAATACAGAGGCTTTTATAGTAACCCTCCTAAGTGAATTCGCTGTTTACAATTTATCATTTATCTGCTATACCACAGCTAAACTAATCTTTCTGAAGAAGAGCTATGATTGTCTTATTCTCTGCTCAGAGACCTTCAATAGTTCCCAAATTTCTGTTGAATAAAATAATAAACTCCATATTCTATATTCCTAATGATCTTCTCCTAACTTGTCTTTCAAGACCTACCTCTCACTAGTCTATAAAATACTTACTCCAGCCAAACAACATTCTTTCTCCTGAAATATGCCCTAGGCAATTCTGCAACTATAATCTTGATATATGTACTAACTATGGCCTCATATTTGATGATAAATTCCACCTATTCTTTGAGTATCAACACAATTCTTACCTTATTTTGATAATTGAATATATACTTTCTCACTTTTAAAGGTAATATAGGACTTCCAGTTAAATAAGACAACATAAAAAGAATTTTACTCCCATCTTTTAAAACCAACAGAAAATAACCAGAGTGATAATGACTTCTGTAATGAAAGTAGAACATATCTACCCTGCCGATCCATAAAATGTAAATAACCATTGCCAAATATTGTGAAATATGACCAGTTTGAGGGGAGATTTTGAGAACAGTTTAAACACCCCTGCAGAACTTGGAAAGTTAGCAGAGATCTCCATAGTTGGATGGCTTATTCTGAGGGGTGAATTTGTGGACTTCTTGCAAAATGTGTGATGGCACTATGAAAGTCTCGATCAGATATTTATGAAACCACAGCCACAGAGGAGAAGAGGCTGAATGAAGACAAGCACATGCATGCTAATTTTGCAAGAAGCTGGCTCCTCCTGTGGCAAAGTGGATGAAAAAAACCAGAGTTGGCAATCACTAATCTGAATCTGCTGATCTTGGCAGTTAATGAAACAGTAACAATAAGCCCACTAAAATAAAAGTTATGATAAATGAGGTTGTGCTGTGGGATTGGCAGATCTTCTGTTGACCAGTGTAGAAGCATGTTCCTGGGCATAGTGTATGTGTCCCTAGACCTAAATCCAAGCAGCTTGCTCTTTAGCATCTTCCCTAGCCTATCTCCCCACTCTGCTACTCTTTAATGAACTACTTGCTCAGGAAGAATGGTCCAGACTTTTAAAAAAGTAGCCAACCTTAAAACTACACAAAGACATAACCAGGGGAATAAAGAATAGAAGAAATTTAACAAATACAGAACAATTGGGACAATTAAAAGAAAAACTAATGAGATACTTTTAAAAATAAAATCAATGTAATTAAAAAAAGTAATGCCATCCTGAATAAGACTTCAAAGTATAGATGCATGTGATGAAAAAGAAAAAAAAATGATAAGATGAAAAGTAAGATAGCAACATTTAGAAAGAGATGAAAGAGAAAATTTAAAACAATGTCACTTATTCAAGCTACATTAGAAGCAATAAACCCAAGAGTAGGTATTTTCAAAAACAGTCTTGGACAGAGAGATAGGCTTCATAAAATTCAACAAAATAAAATGGAAAACATAGTTTGTTTGTTTTTTTTTTAAGATTTTATTTATTTTATTTGAGACAGAGAGAATGAGAGACAGAGAGCATGAGAGGGAGGAGGGTCAGAGGGAGAAGCAGACTCCCTGCCGAGCAGAGAGCCCGATGCGGGACTCGATCCCAGGACTCCAGGATCATGACCTGAGCCGAAGGCAGTCGCTTAACCAACTGAGCCACCCAGGCGCCCCGGAAAACATAGTTTTAAAAGAGTAAATAAAATATAAAATAAAATAAAATAAAAAATAAAAGAATTACAGAGAAAATGATAGCTCTGAGAGACAGTCAAAAGACTATAGCATCCTCTCAGGAATTCAGCTGGATAGGGATCAAACCATTCTGAACACCTACAAACTCAACAGAAGATTGAAGAAAAGAAGAGCAACAACTCTCTCATCAGAAAAGCGACCACTTTCTGGAAGGGAGGACGTGCGGAGAAGTGAATCCGAGGCGATATTCGGGAGGATAGACGGCGGGGGAGGGGCCTCCGTCGGCCGCTTCTGCCAAGTGATAGAGCCGCGGAGCACAAAATCGGGACTTTTAAAAGTCTGCTCCGCCGAGGGACATCACTCCGGTGGCTAAGCGGGGGGTGGAACCCTCCGGGACAGTGTGGTCTCAGGACCCTCGGGGTCACAGAAAGACCGGGGGTGCCTGAGGGCGGCAGAGCTCCCAGGGATCGGAGCAGGGAAGCCGGCTGCAGAGGCGGAGCCCAGGCGCGGGTCTCAGCTCGGGGTGGCCATAAACCGTGATCCGCGGCACAGTCGGGCCACTGCTCCTCCAGCAGGGACCCAACAAGCGGCAGATCCGGGGAGACTCACCTTCCTCCCCCGGGAGGAGCTGGGCGGGAGTGCACCGCAGGGATCTGCTGGGTTTGGAGACTCCAACCGGGGTCGGGTGCCAGAGAGAGAAACGCGCGGTCACAGGCCTGGCGAGCTCGGAGTGCGGCCGGAGACCGGGAGGTGGGAGTGACTGACGGCTTTTCTCTGGGGGCTCACTGAGGAGCGGGGCCCCGAGTTCTCGGCTCCTCCAGGGCGGAGATTGGGAGGCCGCCATTTTCACTCTCCGCCTCCAAAGCTGTACGGAAAGCTCGCAGGGAACAAAAGCCCCGGAGAGCAAACCCGAGCAGATGACTTAGCCGGGAGGGGGCAAGGGCGGGGCAATTCCGCCTCCGGCTGAGACTTTTGGAAACCACGGCAACAGGCCCCTCCCCAGAAGATCAGCGAGAACAGCCAGCCAAGACCAAGTTTACCGATCAATGAGAACGGCAGAACTCCAGCGCTAGGGGAATACTGGACATAGAATTCATGGCTTTTTTACCATGATTCTTTAGTCTTTCAAAGTTAATTTTTTTAACTGTCTTTTTTTCTTTTTGAATTTTTCTTTTTCCCTTTTTCAACCAACATCCTATCAATCCCTTTTTTTAAAAAAAACATTTTTATTTTTCATTTTTAGAGTCATATTCTATCCCTTCATAGTAGTTACTCATATTTTTGGCTTATATATATAAGTTGTTCTCTCTTTAAAATTTTGAGATAGTTTCTTCTAACAGATTAAAATATACCCTAAATCTCTAGTATATGGTGTTTACTATTCCCCTGCCTGATCACATCCTCTCCCTTTTTTTTCCTTTTTCTTTTTTCTTTTTTTAAATCCTCTTCTTTCTTTTTTCAAACAACTTCTTATCAATTCCTTTTATAAATTTTTTTATAATTTCCATTTTTACAGTCATATTCCATCCCTTCATCATATCAACCCTTATTTTTGTACATATATAATTTTTTCTGTCTTTAAAATTTTGGGAGGCACTTTCTTCTAAAAGACCAAAATACACCCCAAATCTAGTGTGTGGCACTGATCTATATACCATATAGATCATATTTGATCACATTCTGGTTTTTTGTTTGTTGTTTTGTTTGTTTTTGTTTTTATCTTTATCTTTTTCTTTTTTTCTTTTTCTTTTTTCTCTTTCCCTTTCTTATCCCACTGCTTCAGGTCTTTTCTGATTTGTTTAGAGTATATTTTCTGGGGACGTGGTTACTATGCTAGCATTTTGTTCTCTCATTAATCTATTCTCCTCTGCACAAAATGACAAGATGGAAAAAATCACCTCAACAAAAAGAACAAGAGGTAGTACCGACTGCCAGGGACTTACTCAATACGGACATTAGTACGATGTCAGATCTAGAGTTCAGAATCATCACTTTAAAGATACTAGCTGGGCTTGAAAAAAATATGGAAGTTATTAGAGGAACCCTTTCTGGAGAAGTAAAAGAGCTAAAATCCAACCAAGTAGAAATCAAAAAGGCTATTAATGAGGTGCAATCAAAAATGGGGGCGCTAAGTGCTAGAATAAATGAGGCAGAAGAGAGAATCAGTAATATAGAAGATGAAATGATGGAAAATAAAGAAGCTGAGAAAAAGAGAGATAAACAACTACTGGATCACGAGGGCAGAATTCGAGGGATAAGCGATACCATAAGACGAAACAACATTAGAATAATTGGGATCCCAGAAGAAGAAAGAGAGAGAGGGGCAGAAGGTATAATGGGGCAAATTATAGCAGAGAACTTCCCTAATTTGGGGAAAGAAACAGGCATGAAAATCCAGGAAGCACAGAGAACCCCTCTCAAAATCAATAAAAATAGGTCACTCCCCGACATCTAATAGTAAAACTTACGAGTCTCATAGACAAAGAGAAAATCCTGAAAGCAGCTCGGGAGAAGAGATATGTAACCTACAAGGGTAGAAACATTAGATTGGCAACAGACCTATCCACAGAGACCTGGCAGGCCAGAAAGGACTGGCAGGATATATTTAGAGCACTAAATGAGAAAAATATGCAGCCAAGAATACTATATCCAGCTAGGCTGTCATTGAAAATTGAAGGAGAGATAAAAAGCTTCCAGGACAAACAAAAACTAAAGGAATTTGCAAACACAAAACCAGCCCTACAGGAAATCTTGAAAGGGGTCCTCTAAGCAAAGAGAGAGCCTAAAAGCAAATAGACCAGAAAGGAACACAGACAATATACGGTAACAGTCACCTTACAGGCAATACAATGGCACTAAATTCCTATCTTTCAGTAGTTACCCTGAATGTAAATGGGCTAAATGCCCCAATCAAAAGACACAGGCTAACAGACTGGATTAAAAAACAAGACCCATCGATATGCTGTCTGCAAGAGACTCATTTTAGAACCAAAGACACCCCCAGATTGAAAGTGAGGGGGTGGAAAACCATTTACCATGCTAATGGACACCAAAAGAAAGCTAGGGTGGCAATCCTTGTATCAGACAAATTAGATTTTAAACCAAAGACTGTAATAAGAGAGGAGGAAGGACACTATATCATACTTAAAGGATCTATCCAACAAGAAGATCTAACAATTGTAAATATCTATGCCCCTAACATGGGAGCAGCCAATTATATAAGGCAATTAATAACAAAAGCAAAGAAACACATCGACAATAATAGTGGGGGACTTTAACATCCCCCTCACTGAAATGGACAGATCGTCTAAGCAAAAGATCAACAAGGAAATAAAGACTTTAAATGACACACTGGACCAAATGGACTTCACAGACATATTCAGAACATTCCACCCCAAAGCAACGGAATACACATTCTTCTCTAGTGCCCATGGAACATTCTCCAGAATAGATCACATCCTAGGTCATAAATCAGGTCTCAACCGGTACCAAAAGATTGGGACCATTCCCTGCCTATTTTCAGACCACAATGCTTTGAAACTAGAACTCAATCACAAGAGGAAAGTCGGAAAGAACTCAAATACATGGAGGCTAAAGAGCATCCTACTGAAGAATGAATGGGTCAACCAGGAAATTAAAGAAGAATTAAAAAAATACATGGAAACCAATGAAAATGAAAACACAACTGTTCAAAATCTTTGGGATGCAGCAAAGGCAGTCCTAAGAGGAAAGTATATAGCAATACAAGCCTTTCTCAAGAAACAAGAAAGGTCTCAAGTACACAACCTAACCCTACACCTAAAGGAGCTGGAGAAAGAACAGCAAATAAAGCCTAAACCCAGCAGGAGAAGAGAAATAATAAAGATCAGAGCAGAAATCAATGAAATATACACTAAAAGAACAGTAGAACAAATCAACGAAACTAGGAGCTGGTTCTTTGAAAGAATTAACAAGATTGATAAACCCCTGGCCAGACTTATCAAAAAGAGAAGAGAAATGACCCAAATCAACAAAATCATGAATGAAAGAGGAGAGATCACAACCAACACCAAAGAAATACAAACAATTATAAGAACATATTATGAGCAACTCTATGCCAGCAAATTAGATAACTTGGAAGAGATGGATGCATTCCTAGAGATGTATCAACTACCAAAACTGAACCAGGACAAAATAGAAAACCTGAACAGACCTATAACCACTAAGGAAATTGAAGCCGTCATCAAAAATCTCCCAAAAAACAAAAGCCCAGGGCCAGATGGCTTCCCAGGGGAATTCTACCAAACATTTCAAGAAGAATTAATACCTATTCTTCTGAAACTGTTCCAAAAAATAGAAATGGAAGGAAAACTTCCAAACTCATTTTATGAGGCCAGCATTACCTTGATCCCAAAACCAGACAAAGACCCCATCAAAAAGGAGAATTACAGACCAATATCCCTGATGAACATGGATGCAAAAATTCTCACCAAAATACTAGCCAATAGGATCCAACAGTACATTAAAAGGATTATTCACCATGACCAAGTGGGATTTATCTCTGGGCTGCAAGGTTGGTTCAACATCCGCAAATCAATCAATGTGATACAATACATTAACAAAAGAAAGAACAAGAATCATATGATCCTCTCAATAGATGCAGAAAAAGCTTTTGACAAAGTACAGCATCCTTTCTTGATCAAAACTCTTCAGAGTATAGGGATAGAGGGTACATACCTCAATATCATAAAAGCCATCTATGAAAAACCTACAGCGAATATCATTCTCAATGGGGAAAAACTGAGAGCTTTCCCCCTAAGGTCAGGAATGCAGCAGGGATGTCCACTATCACCACTGCTATTCAACATGGTATTGGAAGTCCTAGCCACAGCAATCAGACAACAAAAAGAAATCAAAGGCATCCAAATTGGCAAAGAAGAAGTCAAACTCTCACTCTTTGCAGATGATATGATACTTTATGTGGAAAACCCAAAAGACTCCACCCCAAAACTGCTAGAACTCATACAGGAATTCAGTAAAGTGGCAGGATATAAAATCAATGCACAGAAGTCAGTGGCATTCCTATACACCAACAACAAGACAGAAGAAAGAGAAATTAGGGAGTCGATCCCATTTACAATTGCACCCAAAACCATAAGATACCTAGGAATAAATCTAACCAAAGAGACAAAGGATCTGTACTCAGAAAACTATAAAATACTCATGAAAGAAATTGAGGAAGACACAAAGAAATGGAAAAACGTTCCATGCTCATGGATTGGAAGAACAAATATTGTGAAGATGTCAATGCTACCTAGACCAATCTACACATTCAATGCAATCCCCATCAAAATACCATCCACTTTTTTCAAAGAAATGGAACAAATCATCCTAAAATTTGTATAGAACCAGAAAAGACTCTGCATAGCCAGAGGAATGTTGAAAAAGAAAAGCAAAGCCGGTGGCATCACAATTCCGGACTTCAAGCTCTATTACAAAGCTGTCATCATCAAGACAGCATGGTACTGGCACAAAAACAGACACATAGATCAATGGAACAGAATAGAGAGCCCAGAAATGGACCCTCAACTCTATGGTCAACTAATCTTCGACAAAGCAGGAAAGAATGTCCAATGGAACAAAGACAGTCTCTTCAACAAATGGTGTTGGGAAAACTGGATAGCCACATGCAGAAGAATGAAACTGGACCATTTCCTTACACCACACACAAAAATAGACTCCAAATGGTTGAAAGACCTCAATGTGAGACAGGAGTCCATCAAAATCCTAAAGGAGAACACAGGCAGCAACCCCTTTGATCTCAGCTGAAGCAACTTCTTCCTAGAAACATCGCCAAAGGCAAGGGAAGCAAGGGCAAAAATGAACTATTGGGACTTCATCAAGATAAAAAGCTTTTGCAAAGCAAAGGAAACAGTCAACAAAGCCAAAAGACAACCGAAGAATGGGAGAAGATATTTGCAAATGACATATCAGATAAAGGGCTAGTATCCAAAATCTATAAAGAACTCATCAAACTCAACACCCAAAGAACAAAGAATCCAATCAAGAAATGGGCAGAAGACATGAACAGACATTTTTCCAAAGAAGACTTCCAAATGGCCAACAGACACATGAAAAAGCGCTCAATATTGCTCAGCATCAGGGAAATCCAAATCAAAACCTCAATGAGATACCACCTCACACCAGTCAGAATGGCTAAAATTAACAAGTCAGGAAATGACAGATGTTGGCGGGGATGCGGAGAAAGGGGAACCCTCCTACACTGTTGGTGGGAATGCAAGCTGGTGCAGCCACTCTGGAAAACTGTACGGAGGTTCCTCAAAAAGTTGAAAATAGAGCTACCATATGACCTAGTAATTACACTACTGGATATTTACCACAAAGATTCAAATGTAGGGATCCGAAGGGGTATGTGCACCCCGATGTCTATAGCAGCAATGTCTGCAATAGCCAAACTATGGAAAGAGCCAAGAGGTCCATCTACAGATGAATGTATGAAGAAGATGTGGTATATATATACAATGGAATATTATGCAGCCATCAAAAGGAATGAGATCTTGCCATTTGCAACGACGTGGATGGAACTGGAGGGTATTATGTTGAGTGAAATAAGTCAAACAGAGAAAGACATGTATCATATGATCTCACTGATATGAGGAATTCTTAATCGCAGGAAACAAACTGAGTGTTGTTGGAGTGGGGGGTGGGGTGGGAGGGATGAGGTGACTGGGTGATAGACACTGGGGAGGGTATGTGCTCTGGTAAGCGCTGTGAATTGTGCAAGACTGTTGAATCTCAGAGATGTACCTCTGAAACAAATAATGCAATATATGTTAAGAAAAAGAAAAAGAAGAAAAAGGTAGCGGGAGGGGAAGAATGAAGCGGGGGAAATCGGAGGGGTAGACGAACCATGAGAGACGATGGACTCTGAAAAACAAACAGGGTTCTAGAGGGGAGGGGGGTGGGAGGATGGGTTAGCCTGGTGGTGGGTATTGAGGAGGGCACATTCTGCATGGAGCACTGGGTGTTGTGCACAAACAATGAATCATGGAACACTTCATCTAAAACTAATGATGTAATGTATGGGGATTAACATAAGAATAAAAAAAATAAATATAAAAAAAGACTATAGCATATACATGATTAGTGTTCTAGATGAAGTAAAAAATAAAAATGGAAAAATATTAAAAGATGTAATAAAAGAAAAGTTTCCAAAAATAAAAGAAGGCTTGAATCTGAAGAATGCAAGGGAGAAACTCTGCTTTGGAGAAATTTTATATATAAATAACAAAGAATAAATAATAAGGAATACACAATAAAGAGGTTATCTAGGCAAAATGTTCAACTTCTACACAAAAGTGGAAAATTCAGACTCACTTCAAATGTTTAGGAAGTTTAAAACTAATTGTGAGATGTGTGAAGAGCAATGTCTACGTAGTCCTTGGATTCAGAGAATGCGACCCAAAGGTTTTATACAACTTTCAAGAACTCTGGACATATAGCACTCATGAGAACTTCTTGGGGTGGGGGCTGGGGGAAGCAGTTGGTTTGTACTCTTTTATAAACCAACTAAGAGAGGAACTTTAAGTGTGGAAATAGAAATGGGTCATAAATCCATTAAAATGGATAATTAAGAATAAAGAGCTGTGGGAATTAGGGCATGCAATATAAATGTTATTAAACTTGGCAAAGTAGAATTATTATATAACTAATACAAATTCCAAGGTGAAAGGAGAAATTGGAAAGTTGAAGAGTGCTGTTTTCCCCTTTTTAAATAATTGGAAATTAATTCAATATATAAATCAATTAATGAAAGTTAAAAAATTTTAAGAGTATGAAGTAACCAAAAGAAAAATAGAAATAGAACCGAACCAAATCTGAAGCTAAGTGTGGAGAAAGGCGACATGGGAGATGGAAACTGGAAATTTAGTAGCTACCTCATGTTTTTGATAAAAAATCAAAAATGATATCTAAAGGTGATATATATAGAAAAAGATATTTAAATGCAATCTATAAAAATGTAAAAGCAATCTTTAGAAATACTAAGAAGAGCCTACACAACTGCTAAAGGACCAGAAGGAAAATGCACAAACATAGCAAATTAGAGAAATGTTAATTTTAGAAGATGGCAAGTGAATAATAAAAGCAAATGTGGTTAATATGTTCTTATTTATGTAAAAATACGTGATTACCATGTGCTCATTTATGCATATATATTTGCATTGATATGCATGTATATGCATAAGAAGTGTTTAGAGGTATATAAAAGTAGCAGTCAATGGTGGTTATGTCCTGGAAGGCTGAATGTTATTTTTTATTTTTATTTTTTTAAGATTTTATTTATCTGTTTTGAGAGGGAGAGAGAGAGGGGGTGAGCAGGGGGGAGGAGCAGAGGGAGAGGGACAAGCAGACTGTTCTGAGCACAGAGCCCAATGCGGGGCTCAATCCCATAACCTTAAGATCATGACCTGAGCTGAAATCAAGAGTCAGACACTTAATTGACTGAGCCACCCAGGCACCCTGGAAGGCTAAATTTTTTTTAAAAATGTATTTTTATTCTGTAAGTTTTTTTAATCTATTTGGCTATTTTACTATGTGCATGTATTACTTTTTAGAAAATTAATAAAATATACACTTATATATAATATTATATGAATTAATTATATAAATATATGTTAACTTTTTATATTTATATATAATAACCATATGTATATAACATATACATACCTTAGAAGAGGAAATGTATAATCATATGTTCAATATAATCACATTTCCTCTGTTTAGAGGACAAAAGAAAAAACACATACATATAAACCCAAGATAATTATTATTTTTATGTATTTTCCTCAAGTCTTTCCTCATATGCCTACTTTTCATATTGTTTATGTTGTATTTGACAGAATTTTGTTTAAACACAGTAATTTGTATAAATTAAATAATGTAACATTTATTGAGATTATTCCATAATTTCCATAAGCAAAATTATAATGTCTAGAAAATGTTTCTTGAAGAATTGTGCCAATTTATTAAACCAGTATATGATGAACTAGCATTTAGGTTGATTTTAATTTCTTACCATTATAAATAATATTGCAATAAATATTTGTTTTACAAAAATAAATTGTTCTTATTTAGCATATTTTTATTAAAGTAGATATCCAGATGTAGAACTGTATCAGATGTATCAGTTACCATTCTTATAGACATTCCTTACCTTATTTCCCACTGTCTAATATAATCTCTCCCTACTAACACATTTTAACATTTGGTCTATTTTGGCACACTTACTACTAGCTAGCTATCTACTATAGATACTTATTACTACCTATCCTGGGTAACTAGTATCCCTCTGATATATGAGCATTTGTAAAGTGGGTAGTAATCAATGAAAGATGACCTAATTAGACTGCTAGGACATGAGGCTAATGGTAAGGGGCTATACTAGGGCCTTCAATCTGTGGTTTTTCTGCCTCATGTACCACCAGTGGTCAATGAAGACTTTTCCAAGAGTTTCTGAGTTCCCAAGGTCCTTATGTGCTCTTTCCTAAAATCAGTCTCCTTGAGAATGTTAATGACATACAGATTTTTTATTTCCATCTCCTCTAACATAAACCTTTTCTCCTACTTTAGGAGAAAAAGGCCTAACTCTCACTAATCCTAGAATCTACCTTTGGTGAAATGCCCTGAGGTGTATAAACCTCTATGACATCAAACAAAGGGATACACACTGGTGGAGATGCTGAAAAGCTGAATGACTCTTATGACTAGGGGACAAATCTTTTCTGAAAGTCAGGTGGTTTCCAATTCTTTACTTTCAGCAAAATTGAAGAGGACCTAATCAAGTTGTCAGCTAATAGATTAAAAATAATTTATGATCCTAGATGACTATGTGAATTCTGGCATATATCTCTGAAGACAATCAAAGAATTGAGTGACATTGCTCCTTCCATTCCCATCCACTTATTTATGTGAATATGACTTCTCAGCTCTCACATCTATAAAAACCAAAAATAGGAGCAGAACTTATACAGTAACTATGTGATTTTAGCAATAAATAATACCCATCCATAGATATATGAACCAATGAAAGAATAAAGTCATTTATCTCATTGAATTTCCAATAAAATATTACTTTTATACTTAATAATTATTACTCAAATTTGAAGTATAATATGTTGTTTTGATCAGTGGTGTACTTATGACAATTAAAATAAATTAATGTGGAAGGTAATTTTAACACTTAACAGTCTTGTGGTTACAGGAAACATTTAAAAAGTTAAATCTTAATTTATATACATCATTTATTGTAGAGATGTATGGTAAGGTGGTTAATAAGATCCTTTAAGCATAAAATACATGAAATTAGGATAAAAAATTTTGGAGAGAGTAGAATAAAAAATACTAGTTTGAAGAGCAAAAAGAATGTTGTTTTATTTAAAGCTGTTCATGTATTTTAAATGAATGGTAGCAGGTGTTTATTATTATGATATTTACATTTTCTTAGCAAAATGTAAAGCATTATTTAACAATTTTATTTTAAAATGTTAATATTTCTGCTATACAGGAAATGACATCTTTTAAAGTATTTAAATATACAATAAAAAATTTCAGCTGCCAACTGAAAAGTGTACAAGCATGTGTATAGTTTCAGTAAATTATTTTAGGGGTACACAAATAAATCCATTTCAAGGATACTCTGTAAGCTACAACTTTATGATTTATCATAATTATTATGACTAAGTGGTATGCACAACAGATAACCTTACCTCACACTTGAGCTTCACTCTGTGCTTGTGGTATATCCAATGACTTTGTCTAAGCCCAAATCTTACCCCCATCAAGGCTCTCAAACCATCCCCAACCTCTACCAAAATGGCTGAATTAAATGGCGCATACCTAATAAAACTGACCAATAAACTGTTAAAAATTTAAGTTAACTTTGTCAGTTTTCTATTTTAGTATGAATATCCAAATGAGTTTCAATGAGCTCAAGACAGGTGCCAAGCCAAGCACTTCTTCTGCTGAAAACAGTCTCCTCTGATGGTCTAACCACTGAACTCCCCTGTCAATCTTGCTGCTCATAGTGTCAGCCACTATGGTCTCTTCCAGAAGCTGTCTTCTTGCTGTCTTCGTTAGTTTAATCCTTACCACATTTAGTATATTTGTTGCATGGTGAGATGTTTCAGACGTGATTTTTTTTTTTTTTAAGATTTTATTTATTTGACAGAGACACAGCGAGAGAGGGAACACAAGCAGGGGGAGTGGGAGAGGGAGAAGCAGGCTTCCCGCGGAGCAGGGAGCCCGATGCGGGGCTTGATCCCAGGACCCTGGGACCATGACCTGAGCCAAAGGCAGACGCTTAACGACTGAGCCACCCAGGCGCCCCTTTAGACATGATTTTTAAAATTGACATACTTACTACTAGCTACTTTGAAATTTTCCTGAGGGCTTCTGTTTTCCACACCTGTGGGCTATTTAAACATTTATCCTAGGAAATTTTTTTTTTCTGGAATCAAAGAATGAATAAGATGAAAATGACGTAGATTTGAAAATGTACATTTAAAATATAATATGTAAAATATAATATGTAACACTGATATAAACATAGCAGGATATGCCACATGTTTATTACTTAAGATAGAGCTCTATTAAGATGCTCCTTTGTAAATTGATCTACTGGGAATTTAAAGTTTTAATTCTCTCTATAAAGAGGAGGAATTCCTTTTACATAAATGGAAATAGATCATGGGTGTCTCAAAATTGAATAGAAAGTTCAAACAGGATATATCTCTGGCTCCCAGGATGCCTTACAAACTTATCAGGTGGGAATAAAGTTATCTGTAACAGAACACACCAGATATTGATTACTCTACCTCCTTTCCACCTCTCCAAAATACAAGAATTAAAAATGTAATTAAAAGCAGGTAATCCAGTTTAAAATTATAGTGATTTTTAGTGCTGAATTTAAAAGAAGCCAAAAAAGAAAATCCCAAAAAACAATGATTGCCCATTGCCATCTGACACACATCTAGAATTGGAACTATCTACCTTTGAGATATAAATTGATACTAATACTTCCATAAAACTGTGCACATAAAACATACCTAGCAATGTTCATAGTATTGGGGATTCAAGATGAATGAAAAGCACCTCCTGCCTTAAAGAGTTCATAGTTTGTAGGGGAGGTAAATCTATACATTGTAAATGTATAATCGTAAATTATAAATGTAAAGAATGTAAAAAATAATTTACTCTGTAAATTCTACACGGTAGATATTGTGCCAAGTATGACTCCTTACTTGGGTTTTCTGAACAGTGCCCCAGTGTAGATCTTACTATCTACTCAACTAAAGTTGAGGGGAAAAAAGAGTAATCAATTTTACTTAGTGAGTATGTGATTACAGCATAGAGATAATAAAATGCATGATGTAGTTGCTAGTACATTTTAAGTATTTAATAAATGGCAAACATTAATAGTTGCTTTTGTGACACAATCATAAGCCATTTGCATGGTGCATGGTAGTCAAAGAAGATTATGAGGAAAGACATTCTAGAAAAGATGATACCCACTCCAGGAGCTGAATTTTGAATGGAGAGCCACAGGGGTAAGAAGGATTAATAAGTGAAATACTCTTCTGACTTCCATGAAAACACTTGCTGCTGGTTGCCTCCTGCCCCTTTCCATTATGATTTTCCTTAGCAGGATTTTCCTCTTGTACTCACTTGCTAATTCTGAAAATTTTCCAGGATTTATTCTCAACCCTCTTTTTCATTCTTATACTCTCTTAGCAAATGATCTCCATTCCCATGACATTGAATGCTATCTTTATGTAGATGACTCTCAAGTTTGTATTATCAAGAGTAACATCCTCTCCAAGGCCTAGACCTGTATATCCAACTACATACTTGTTTTCTCTATTTGGATGTCTCCCAGGCACCCCCAAACTTGTCTGCTCAAACCTGAACACTTATTCTCTCCTATATCCTGGATTTCCCCTCCTTTCATTATCATAAAGGGCTCTGCCATCTATCAGTTGCTGATGTCAGAGATGGGAAGTCATCTATGATTGCTTCTTTTTCCCTGTCCAATATCAAATCCACTTAAAGTCTTATTGGTTCTACTTCTAAAAATACGTTTTGACTCTGGCTCATCTCTACTATCAGCACCACCATCACTCTTGTCTAGAACACAGGGAAAGCTTCCCTCTTAATGTCTCTGTGTCTTCACTCTTCTCTCTAAACCCCCCCTCCCTTCAATCTATACTCAATACTACAGCCAACATGCTTTTTTTTTTAACCCATGGTTCTGATCAGTCTCCTGCTTAAAACCTCCAGTGGTTTCCTATCCTACTTAGAATGAAGTCAACTCCTTATCATAACCTGAATCTGAATAATACGACCCCTGCCCACTCCTACAGCCTCCCCCTGTGCGAACAATCTTCTGCTCCAGAGACATTTAAGTGTTTCCTTCTCCATGATGTTCATACACATAACCACCTCTGCCTGGAAATACCTTCACCTGTGCTTTGCAAGGTTGTTTTCTTCTCCATGTTAGTCTAAGCTTTAAACCTGATCTTCTCAGACACGTCTTCCCTGATTTTCTTAACTAAGGACACTTGCTGATATTTTTAAAATATTATATGTAATTCCTTCTTGTCACCTAATTCAATGTGCAAATATGCATTTGTTTACTTGTTTATTACCTGTCTCCTCTACTGAAATGTGAGATCTACAAGGCCTGAGATTGTCTATTTTATTTATCAAAGTATATATAGAGTCTATTAGATGTTTGGCACATAGTTGATACAAATATTTCCTAAGTGAATAAATAAAAAGGAATATCTTATTGAATGAATGAGTGAAGTATAGTGCATGGCCTTCTAAACATTTGAGAAGTAGTCAGACAAAACTGTGTCTTTTTAACCTGCTTATAAAATACGAATAAGAATGACTATCTTTCCTAAACTTAAAGGAATACAGTAAAGAAATTGATGTGGAAGTCTGGAAAGTTAAAAACATCAAATAGTTGACTTTTATTATTACTTAATGGCTATCATTTTTAGCACCTCGTCATTGTCCTAAATGATATAAATTCTTTTTTTTTTTTTTTTTGAGAGAGAGAGAGAGAGAGCATGAGCAGAGGGTGGGGAGGGGTAGAGGGTGGGGATACAGAGAGAATCCTAAGGAGGCTCCACACCCAGAACAGAGCCCAACACAGGGCTTGATTTCATGACCCTGAGATCATGACCTGAGCCAAAATCAAGAGTCAGACGCTTAACAGACTGAGCCACCCAGGGACCCCTTAAATGACAAAAATTCTGATTATTGATAACTAGATGTCACCAAATGTTGATGGCCCTTTTGAAAATCATGTGTACAATATTCTAGTACAAGTGCATACATAGGAATTTCTATGTTAATAAGAAAACTGAGCCAACATGACTTCGTAGATTCAGAAGATAAAACCTGCCATGTCCCAGTTCCTGACTAACCGTGACTTCAAGCTTCATTGCTTAATTTTCTGTGGCCTCACTTTCCCCATCTGTAAAATGGGGCCTGCCTCTTAGAAAAATAACTAATGAAAGCAATCACTAATTGCTGACAGGGAAGTTGGAAATGAGGGCCAAGCTGCATGTTAAGGGCTGTTCATTCTAATGATGCACAGAGGTCACTAGTTTACATCATTTTCTTTTGAAAGACTCAGCCAAATGGATTTGGAGCACTTTTGCAGAAGTTTCTCTTAGGTCCCTGTACTGAGCTCACAATGTCCCTGAGGGTTGCAGAGGAGAAATCGATCGTTCACAATAATAGGTGTCCTGCAAGGGTAATAATATATTTCAGCCTTCTTTTTGTGTAGCCCTTTGATAATTCACAGAGGATGCTTGGCAAGCAACAGTCAAGATAAAAAGTGTCCTATTTTAGTGATTTTCCTTTTGATCACCGAAGCTCAATATTATTATGACTGTGAGCCAGTGCTCACGGTGCCCTGTTTGTTGGCTGGACCCACGCAACTCTCAGGAGCTACCTTGCTTTCAGGTAGCTTCCTTCTCTCTGATGCCCAGTTGTCCTCTGGAAATACTACATTAAGCAAATTATTCCTCTCCTTAAAGGCCCTCAGTGTCACTTACCCTTGTAGATTTCCAGGGATATTAAAAATATCAAGCAAACATACAACCTCAGTTGGTGTTCAAGGATCCCTCCACTTGATTTGGCTTGTCTTCTGATGCTGTCTTTCAGATCCCACATGCTGCAGCCAAACTGATCTGAAATTGTTTTCTTATGTCTCACTCCACATCATTGTGCATGCTGGGCATTTCATTTTCAGCTAAATAAAACCCTTTCTCTTAAGCCTTCTAGAAAGCCTACATTTACTGTCCCCCCTTGCCTGGAATTCTCTTCAGACATGGATTCATTCAAAACATGTCTATTGAGCACCTACCATGTACCTAGCCTTGGGGAAAACAGACAAATTTCTGAACTCATGAAGCTTAAATATTGCTAAAGGGAGATATTCAATAAATAAACAAAGGAATAGTATGTCCCGAGGTAATATCAATTATGAACAAAATGAGATAAGAAGTGTGGCATAAAATGATGAGTTGGGGACGCCTGGGTGGCTCAGTTGGTTAAGCGTCTGCCTTTGGCTCAGGTCATGATCCCACAGTCCTGGGATGGAGTCCTGCATCGGGATCCTTGCTCTGCAGGGAGCCTGCTTCTCCCTGCTGCACCCCTTGCTTATGTGCTCGCTCTCACTCTCTCTCTCTCGATAAATAAATAAATAAATAAATAAATAAATAAATAAATAAATAAATAAATAAAATCTTAAAAAAAAAGAAAATGATGAGTTGGAGGAAGGTACATTATAAATGATGACCATGGAGGGTCTATCTGCACAGATAAGAATTGAACGGAGACCTGAATGAAGTAAAGAAAAAAAAAATCCATGTGTATATGGTGGCAGAGAGGTGGAGGGTCTTACGAAGGGAGTTTCAGGAAAAGGAAATAGGAAAATAAGGAAAGAGCCTGGCTCATTTGAGAAAAACTTGGAAATTCAGAAGCTTGGGTACTTTGAGATGAGTGAACCAGGGGAAAGGAAGTAAGAAGAGGTAATGGTGGAGAGTGAAACACTGAGTGCCCAATAATGTTTTTTTCCTAAGGTGGGAAGCCATAAGTGAGAGAGGAGAAGCAATAACTTTTGATTTAGCATTTTAACAGGCCCTCGGATGTTTTTTTCTCCACTCAATGAGACTATAGTGTTCTGCTAGTCGGGTACTAGATACCCTTCTCTGAACTACAGTATAGAAAAGCACTTCCATGTAGAGAGCTCAGACAATTGTAGCACTCACATCATTTGTTTCCCCCTCTGTCCTACACTGCCTGTTTTCCAATGCTTCTCCCATTTTGACCAGTTTCCTTGTTTTTTACAGCAGGACGGCAAGTTCAGTACCAAGTAAGAGGAAGCTCCAAAATGATTGCTTTTGAAAATTATTCTCTTTACAATGTGAACACTTAGAACTATTTTGCTGTCTGTCTTCGAGAGAACAGGAACTGTTGGGAGGAAAACGGTTAAATTGCTTGGGCAATCTTAAAAAAACTGTGATCCCAAGAGAAGTCTGTAAAAATCCTCTCGTTCTATAGTAGGAAGAGGTACATCCAATCACTTATTTGATTTATACATTTCTAGAGTGTCTTATTGTGTGTGGTGTCTATTCCAGGGATCCTCCCCCAGCCTTCCTTATTTAGTGCCGACGCTAAAATAACTTGCAGATGGCACCCCCTCTGGTGGGCACACTGTCTTCTTCTCTTGTTACGGTCCTCATTGTCTTTCTTTTTATTATTGCTGTCTTTCACCCCAATAGAGGATCTTAAAGTAAATTTTGAATGGAAAGGAAGTACAAATTATTAGATGGTAATCAAGTCACATGTCTAATGCCACCAATTATCTCAATTAATGTTGGCATCAACTCATCTGCTAAAAATATCACACCACAAATCCCACTCTTTCTACTCACCCACACACATATATTCTGTCTTCATTCCACTTGTTTTCAACTTGCTTCCCTCAGTGTACACACTATTCTTCCTTCAAGGCTCAAGGCATACCCCATTTGCCAATTACTAGTATTTCCTGGGTTGTACAATTACTGTCCATGATAGGCATTTCACTCTTAGTCATATACTCTACCAGGAACTGAGTTAGGTTATCCGATGAATCAACAACTATCCACTAACCTTATGGATTCCTTAGGGTATTATATTTTTTGTATTCCTTACAAGCCTAAAAGTTGGAATTCTTAGTAAATGTTTAATGGATTGATTAATATTGGCATATGTAGTTCCATAGATCAATTGCTCATCATGAAAATATGGGGACATTTTTAAAAAGGAAAAAGCATTTGAAAATTAAGGCAAGTGACATCAACCAACAATTCACAGAAGATATGTAAATGGCTAATAAACTCACAGTACTATTCAGCTTGATAGTAATCTAAGAAATTCAAATCAAATGGCAATGAGATCTACATTTTCAATTTTAAAAACTGACAAAGGTATTTTTAAGTAGTAAGATTCAATGTTGAAGAAACCATAGTGAGAAAGGAACATCCTTTAACCACTGCAGGCAGTATAAATTAGCACAACCTTTCTGAAAGTCAATTAGCAATATGTATGAAGTGCTTAAAACAATTCATACTTTTTTATCCTATTCCTTGAAATTTACCCCATGGGAATAATCAGATATTTGCCAAAGAAATGTGTGGAAAAGGATGTTCCTTATAGCATTACCCATAATAGCTCATAAAAAAGAAAATACCAAACAATAAGAGAGGATAAATAATAGTACACATAATGAGGTTTTTATGTAGCCATTAAAAATGATGTTTCCATCATTCAGTACAATATAACATGTACTGAAAAGTCAGGCTACAAATCTACATATAGAAATATTAACAGTTTTGTTAAGACGCTAACCAGATACACAGAGAAAATAAAAGTTTTTGAAAAAGCATAAAATTAGTTGTACTAAATGAACAAACAAAAAATGAGATGATCCTTTTGATTTCAAATATATCAGTAATTGCATGAAATAGAAATAGAAATAAGATATTGCATGAAATATCTTACTCTTTTGGGGAAGGAGTATCTATTTCGGTTATTTTCTTCCATTCTATTAAGTTGTTATTTACTATTCTTTAAGTGGCGACCCTAGAAATTACAATTTGCATTCTTGACCTTATAATTAATAACTTTTACCGCCTCTCAGAAATTGCAAATAATAGCATCTTAACTTCACCTTTTGTGCTACTTCTATATTTTGAACCTAATTCAGGACATACATACCAGTATGTAACAATAAATGTTTAGCAACTGGTTATCTGAGGGAAATGTACGCATATACACATATATTAGTTTACTATTCTTCTTCCTGATTAAAAAAAAGTAACACCAAGTCTACAGATAAAAATAAAATATACAGTCCTCTCTATTATAAATTCCAAATAGCCAAATGATTGTCACAGAATGCTTACATTGGATTTTTAAAAACTCTTATATCCTTACTCAGAGTGTGGTTGAATTTGATAAGTATACTTAGATATAAATGGGTTCATATCTTAGTTATATTAACATGTGTAATGCAATGAAGATAATGAAGTTAAAGGTCAGCTTGACACATTGACATGAGCAACTTCTTTACTAAACTGGATAACAGTTAATCTGCATAATTAACATTTCTAGTTTGCTTTCTAGATAATCAACAAAAACTAGATCAAGCCCTGATCTGTAATATTTGCCAATCTTCATGGTGTAAATACTCTCATGACAGCCATCTCCAAGTTACAACATGGCTTCATGGAATGTATGTTGGAAAAATATGTACATTTGGGAGCACCTGGGTGGCTCAGTCAGTTAAGCATCTGATTCTTGGTTTCAGCTCAGGTCATGATCTCATGGGTCATGGGATCAAGCCCTGCAGCCAGCTCCATGCTCAGCAGGGAGTCTGCTTGAAAATTCTCTGCCTCTGTCCTTCCCCCTACTTGAATGTGCTGTCTCTCTCTTTCTAAAATAAATAAATAAATCTTTAAAAAATATGTACATATGTACACCATTATACATATTATTTTCATCATATATATACAATAGACATAAATAATCTCAGCAACATGGATAAAATAAAATGTAGTAAAATAATTAAGAGGTGTTGAGTTTTGATTATTTATTACTTTTTTATGTGTTTAACAACCAACTTCCAGAATTACTGAAAATTTAGCAGTAAGTTCTTGCAAGCTAGTGCAAGCTGACTCCAGCACATCACTGAACTCTCTATGTATTTCAATTCCTCAAGATATCATTTTAAACAGTTATGCTTACCCATATATTTACCCTTTTTGATGATTTTTGTTTCTTTCTACATTATCATAGTTATTATTAGAACCACTTTCCCTCTTCCTGAAGAATCCCTTTTAGTATTTATTTTAGTGAAGGTCTGCTAAATAGATTTTCAAAGTTTTTGTTTGTGTGGTAGGTAGAATAATGGCCTTCATGTGTGTACACACCCTAATCCTCAGAACTTGTGAATATGTTACAATATGTTACCTATCATGACAAAAGAGACTTTGCAAATGTGACTAGGGTTTTGTACCTTAAAATGAGAAGATCATCATAGATTATCCAGAGAGTCCAATCTAATAGTATGTATATTTAGAAGTGGAGAATCTTTCCCAACTTCAGGGAACCAAAGGGATGGCATTGTGAGAAAGACATGGCCCACTGTTGATAATTTTGAAGATGGAGCAAGAGGGCCCAGAACCAAGAAATTTAGGTGGCCTCTAGAATCTTGAAAAGGTAAGGAATAGATTCTTCTCTAGTGTCTTTAGAAAAGAAGTTGGCCCTGCCAACACTTGGATTGTAGTCCATTGAGACTGGTGTTGGACTTCCAATCTATACAACTCTAAGATGATTATAAATTTATAATGTTTATGCCACCAAATGTATAGTAATTTGTTCCAGCCACAATAGAATATTAATACAGTTTAAAATGCCTTTACCTCGGGACGTCTGGGTGGCTCAGTCGGTGAAGCATCTGCCTTCAGCTCAGGTCATGATCCCAGGGTCCCGGGATCGAGTCCCACATCAGGCTCCCTGCTGAGCAGGGAGTCTGCTTCTCCCTTTGCCTCTCTCCCTGTCTTGGGCTCTCTCTCTCACTCTCTGGCAAATAAATAAAATAAAATCTTTAAAAAAAAATAAAATGCCTTTACCTCAACTCTATTTTGGGGGCACATTTTTGGTGGCATTTGAATTCCAGGTTGGTGATTATTTTCTTTTAGCATTTAAAAGTCACTCCATTATCTTCTAGCTTCATCATTTCTACTTAAAATTCAACTGTATTTCTTATCTGTATAACTCTTCCTTTGAAAATAATGTGTCTTTTGTTCTTTGGCCTATAAGTTTTCTATTTGTCTTTACCTTTTTTTTTTAAATTATACTATCATGTGCCTAGATATATCTTTCTTTATAATTACCCTGTTATGGTTTCCCTAAACTCTTAAAATCCATGGCTTAATATCTCATGTTGGTTTTGAAAAATGTCAGCATCTGCTCAAAAAATATTTTTGCCCCATTTTTTCTCTTTCTCTCCCCTACTCTGGGACTCAAGATACAAGTATGTGAGACATAGTTATTGCATTTTAGGGGGTTGTTATGCTCTTTTTGTATTTTGCATTTTTTTTTCTCTGTGCCTCAATCTGGATATTTCCTATTGTTCTATTTTCCCATTCTCTAATCTTATCTTCTACTGTGTCTAATTCTCCACTAAAAAAAATCTATTAATCTCTTAATATCTGCTAACTTATTATTTAGCACAAAATTTCCATTTGATTTCTCTCATATATTTAGTTTAATTTCAATATTTTTCATCTTTTATTTTTAACACATTAATCATAGTTATCGTGAAGTTTCTGTTGGATAACTCTAATAGCTGTTTTAACCAAGGTCTTTTTTCTATGTTTTGTGTTTATTCTTCTGTTTTTGGTCATTTGCTTGTTTTATAGGACTTATTTAATTGAATTCTATATATTGCATAGCAACAATTTTAAAGATTTTGATGATGTTATCTTTCATAGAATTTATTGTTCTTCTGGACAGAAGCTTGAATATGATCATATCACCTTAGTCAGTCAAGGCCTGTTTATTAGTATTTGCCCTTGTTCCCAGGGTACAGCTCTTCCAGGCTCTCAAGAAAAATTGGACTGTTTACCTAGGCTTCTCATCCTTTATAGCCCCAAATTTCATTTTTGGGTAACCCAAGTGCTATAAAACTGTGGGTTTTATTTAAAAATAAATAAATTTTATTTATTTGCTATAAAACTGCTTAATTTTGATTTAGTTTTTCAGACTCTTAGAAATATCTCCCTGCCTGGTTGTTCTCTATTACCTTCAAATAATTGTTTTTTTCTGTGTTTTTTAATTCAGATTTTATAGTTGGTCTGTCAAGAAGTTTAGCTCTATACCAGATATTCCATTAAATTCAGAAGCAGAAGTGACTAAAGGTCTAGGACTACATTTTATTTCTATATGTATTAGAGATTTAATTAAATCTTGGAAAATGGCAGACAATGTGAATTGATAGAATGATTAAATGAATGAATAAGATGTATTATTGAAGTTCAAAAGTAACTGGGTATTTTAACCAATTTATACAATACTCAGAACCGCATTTGTTGCGTTAGGTTTTGGTTTTATGCCAAATATTTATACTGATGAGCACTAAAATAAAGAGTCCCATGAAAATTATTGTGTGCACATTGTTAGGCATGTTGTCAAGGAACTTGTTCATTATGATAGTGGTATTCACTCTCTAGAACAGCACCCAGAAAACATACTCATTTGGCCATAATGTCAAGAGTTTATTTTATATATAACAAATATTTTATACTTTAAATGGTAGAGTTACACATTTTATTTAGTTTTTTTATATCTAATAAAACAGTGCAGGGTGCCTGGGTGGCTCAGTTGGTTAAGTGTCTGCCTTCAGCTCAGGTCATGATCTCAGGGTCCTGGGATCGAGTCCTGCATCAGGCTCCCTCCTCAGTGGGAAGCTTGCTTTTCCATCAGCCTTTCCCCCACTTCATGCTCTCTCTGTCTCTCAAATAAATAAATAAATAAATCTTAAAAAAAAGAAATTGCAAGTATTCACTTTGTCGCCTCTTTTGAGGCAAATGAGGAAACCAAGGCTCAGGGTCAAGTAGATAGTATGTGAATAAATAAAAATTCAACCCAAATATCTTAATTCCATTATAATATAAGTGGAAAATAATAAATAGAAGTGTTTTTGCTTCTAAAAAACATGCCGTGTCTTTGTATGCTTATCCCCATTGTCTTTCTCCTTTGCTTATATGAGTCTTCAATTAACCAGTACAAATATTTTCTTGAGCATGATAATATAATTTTATTTTAGCTTAGTACTTACAAGTCCTTTCTTTACTTATCATCACACTTTCTGTAAAATAAGCGCCCTTTAATTCGCCTTTCATACATTTCTGCTTAAAGGTACACCTTCAATGGATCAAACTTAATTGCATTGTGGCCCTTAGCTAGCTCAAATTCCTCAATCAATTCACCTCAGACTCATCTTCTTTTAAGACTAAACAACCCCATTTTTCTTAATCTCTTCTCCATGTTCAGTAATCCTTTCCATTCCATTTATCATTTCTGTTGCCCTATGCTCTCTCCAATTTAGCTATAATGTTCTTCAAATAAGGTCCTCTATCAGATGGGCACATGCTTAAAACTTCCTCTTCTACACTCATATTAGGCCAACTAAGAAGCTGCCCTGGTAATTTCAGCTTGCACGGTTATTATGAGCCTCAAGTCTGTGGAATGCTAAATGCATTATTCTAAAGCAATGGGAACAAATGATATTTTCTTGTGTTAATATTTTGAAGCAACATGGTATTTTGCCTAAAAAAAATGAAAAGGTGAGTCTTCAAAGCCAAAGAAAGTAAGTACTTTGCCTATAATATGAATTTTTTGATATTCATGCTGAAGAGCTACTTGCACTTTCAGGAGATAATGTTATAATTTTAAACAATTAAATATGGTTCCTTTTTCCAAAATATCCAGTGACACTTTTCAAGAGGTTATCTATCATTATCAAGGCAATGAGTCTGACAGGAATCCAGGGTCTTTGTGATAATGGACCAAATTCATCATAAGATGATATTTGCTTAAAAAACTAAATAAATAAACAACAAAAAAAGCAAATGTTACCTAAAGAAGTTAGTCTGCAGTTCTCTGAGGCATCTCTAAAAAGAAAGAAACACTGGTGTAAGAAACATCAATTACAAAAGCCCCTGAGTGATAAACAGCTACTTCCATGCAAGGAGTAATTACTGTCTCCCGGAGCTGACCCCAGAGATTCTCTGTAGGGAGTGAATGTAATGGTGTAGTTGGAGCCATATGCCATGGGCATCTCTATGCACTGATGGAGAGGACTCATTTGGGAATGTGTTGGAGGAAGTCGTGTGTTTATGCAAAACAATCTTGCCATTCTGTTATAAAGAGCTCAAATGCTATATTCAGATTCTTAAGGGAAAGACAGAGAGGCGAGACCAGAAGTTGGGCAAAGCTGCTCACTGGTTAGATCTTGAGAGCAAGCACTCAACTGAAACAGGCATGGAGAGTATAGCTGAGCAGTCTAAAAAGCTTGGAATATTTGCTGCCAATGGTGCTGAGCATTTTAAATGCGCTTGGCAGTTCCAACACTTGGAATTCAAGAGAATAACTATCTTTGTATTGTTTAGTGGCAAGTGATATAGTACCAATTTTACTAGTTTAGAGGAAAAATGATAATGTGTTGGCCCTGTAACTGAGAATTTTGGTCATATTCTGGCTTCAGAAACAGATGGATTCACATGAAATCAATGGTATCCTTAGGACTCAATCTTCAGCTATCTCTTAACTATGTTTTTGTCTGGATTGGTTCCACTGTCAGGCAGTCTTCACTCATGATAGCAAGATGGCTGTCAGCAGCTCCAAGGTTATATTAATATCCTATCCTTTCAGGAACCTCAGTAGAAAAAGTATGTTTCTGTCCTAGTAGTTTGGAAAGAAGTCCAGGATGAGTTTTATTGACTCAGACTGGCCTGGCTTAGTTCATATGTCCATCCCTGGACCAATCACCATGGCCACAGGCATGTGATTACCCCACTGGTCAGACATGGGTCACCTCTAATGCCCCACTCAAACTGCCACCCTTGGAGCTCAAAGCAAAATGAGCCCTCCCTCCTAAAAATTCCCTGTGCTAAGAGGAGCTGATTGGTGTTTCTCCAAAGAGGAATCATGGTGCTGATATGAGAAGAAGAAATGAATGAAAAAAAAAAAAAAAAGATCTGGTGTTTAATTCACTATAGACTTAAAAAGAAAAGAGGTATTCTGGGAAACCTACAAGGCTATAAAAAGCAAGACAGTGTAATCCCTTTCCACATCTAAATCTTTATGCATATTTCTAACTACTGTGACTGCCCCGGAGATGTTTAAAATGTCATTAAGGACCAAAATCTCAATCGATGTCTGATTAAAGTTAGCTTTTCATGACCCCACAGACATAGGGTCCGTTACTCCAACAACCCTAGAAATCATTCGTGTTTTTTGTTTGCTTGCTTTTTGCTTGTTTGTTGTAAGGGATGGGGGGACACTGTACAGATGTTTTACAAACATTAGCCCATTTAATCATTAAAACAGTCCGGAGAGGTAGTAATACTGATAGCTATTTACACAGGAGAAAATTTGGTCACATAAGATTAAATGACTTGTGGGCACCTGGGTGGCTCAGTTGGTTAAGCTACTGCCTTCGGCTCAGGTCATGATCCTGGAGTCCCAGGATTGAGTCCCGCATCGGGCTCCCTGCTCAGCGGGGAGTCTGCCTCTCTCTCTGACCCTTCCCCCTTCTCATGCTCTCTATCTCATTCTCTCTCTCAAATAAATAAATAAAATCTTAAAAAAAAAAGATTAAATGACTTGATTATGGTTCCACAGCCATTAATAGCAAAACTGGGAATAAGGTACAAATTTCTTGCCCTTTTTTCTACGTAATGCTGATCCCACCACTCTAAGCCAGCAGTACCATTTGAAGAGCAGAGAAAGTAAACTTAAAGAGAACTGAGAGTTTATTCAGAATTTCATAGAGTTAGGTTTTACCCAATTTGGCAGTCATTTCTGCTATATAGCATGTGTTTTTTTTGTTTTGTTTTGTTTTTAAGATTTTATTTATTTATTTGACAGAGAGATAGCAAGAGCAGGAACACAAGCAGGGGGAATGGGAGAGGGAGAAGCAGGCTTCCCGCCGAGCAGGGAGCCCGATGTGGGACTCGATCCCAGGACCCTGGGATCATGACCTGAGCCGAAGGCAGACGCTTAACGACTGAGCCACCCAGGCGCCCTATATAGCATGTGTTTATGAGTATGGTCAAAGCTGCTGGATAGTAGCTCAAAACCCATTTCTGCCACTTTCTAGATGTATGAATTCAAATCAGGTTTTTAAAGCTGTTTTCAATTTTTCCAAATATTAAATAGGTATGCTATTTGTACCTACTTCTGATAACTATTTTGAAGAATAAATGAATTATACATGAAAATTCCTTAGAACAGTAGCATGCACACAAAATGCATTCAACACATTTGTTGTTATTGTTACTATTGTTGCTACTATCATTGTTGTTTAAAGTAACCCTCTCTCACATAATTACCAAGAACCAAATCAGGAAGCAGAGCCTATGTGTATTGGTTAATAAAGAAATGAATATATAGCAATTATTTTTCTGTGACTTTTTAAAAGATTTTATTTATTTATTTGTCAGAGAGAGAAAGAACAAGCAGGGGGAGCAGCCGGCAGAGGGGGAAGCGGCTCCCTGCCCAGGAAGGAGCCCAATGCAGAGCTCGATCCCAGGATCCTGGCATCAGGACCTGAGCCAAAGGCAGACGCTTAACTGACTGAGCCACCTAGGCGGCCCTATTTTTCTGTGATTTTGAAAGCATTTAGTGGAGCTTGAAATATACGAAGTCAAACATATACATGGGAAATTGATGACTAGGATTTATTCTCCAATCATCAAGAATGGATTCTCAGCAGGAAAGGAAGTTGAACAACTATATGAACAATCAGCCATTCAAATGGTATCAACTCTATGACTTTGTCTACTTACTTAACTTCCCAAAACTTTGGATTCCACATTTGCTCATTTGGGATCATCATATCTATGCTGAGTATTTATAGAGGCTTAAATGGAATAATGTGCTATATAGTGGGGATACACAACATAACATTGTGGTTAACTTGAATCCTCATGGATGCAGAATTCTGTCTGACTTTTATAACTAAATTGTGCTGTTTCCACTAGCACTGTGTTTCAGAATCAATACAATTTTTCAGATAAGTAAACTAAAGTTCTGAAAGTTTCTTACTTGTCCAAAATAATTAGGGTTTTAAGCTCTTAGGCAACTCTGAAGTACATCGGCATTTATTTCCTGCTGCAGTACATCATAATTTCTTTCCTATGCTACTCAATCTAAATTGTTCTCTATTTTGGGGAGCACCTTTGGCTTGCCTGGGTGTTTTACTAGGTGGAATGAGCCAAATCCTCATCCCTAAACCTTAACATAAACTCCACATAGTGTCTTTTATCAGCACTAATACCATTTATGCTATAGTCAGCCAGGTCATAGGATCCAAATGGCATGGAGCCTGAACCTGTTATAGAAGCCTTTTTTGCTCTGGGCCCCACTCAAATATGTCTGCCTTTTGGGTCATCCAGGAGATGGATTTAAGCAAGGCTCCCATGTGTGGTATTGGCTGTCTCCAGAAGCTAAAGCTACCTGCTTCTTTCATCACAGGTAGGAAATATAATCATCTGTCTCTTTTAGTTTGGAAGTTACGTTGCACCATGTCCCAGACCACTGGAATCCTAAAATGTTCACTGATATATTGGTCCCCTGAATCTTTATCATATTCTCTCCTATTTTCTCGAGTGCATGTTTCCTACTAAGGCCTCTAATATCCTTGCACATCTTGCTCATTCATCCCAAATAGCATGATGTCATTATAGAATGGACAAGTGTGATATTCTGAGGTATGTCAAGACAGTCCAGTTTTCTCCAGTCTATATTTTGACAGAACATAGGAGAGTTTTCACATAGCTCTGGGTCAAGGCTATAAATGTATATCGTTATCTCCTTTATGTGACTGTTGTTTTTTTTTTTTTGATAGGGAGGAGAGGGAAAAAGATAAAAATCATTACTAGATCAATGGCTGAATGCCATGTACTTGAGGCTGTTTTATTTTTATTTATTTATTTAATTAATCTCTACACTCAGTGTGGGTCTCAAACTCATGATTCTGAGATCAAGAGTCACAACCTCCTCCAACCAACCGAGCCAGCCAGGTGCCCCTACTCAAGACTATTTTAATCTTTTCTAGCAAATATACTACATCTGGTACTGTTACTCAATTAAACTGGCAGTCACCTACCATTATGTTTCAGAATTCATCTGACTTTTGTAAGGTATAGACTGGTAAGTTAAATGAAGATATGATAAGATCCACTACTCTGTATTCTCTAGGTCTTTAGGTGGCACCCATTTCTGCCATTTTCCTAATTTTTTTTTTCAGTAGCTATTTTGTCGGGAGAGAGAGGTTCAGTTTTAGAAGCTTTACTTGGCCAGCTTTACTACAATAGCTCTTATTCTACAAGCTAAGGAGCCAATATGGAACATAATAACTGAGTATGTCAATTCCAATTAAACATTCAGGGACTGGGTCATGGCCACTGGGTGGGTCTTGGACCCACTGGACACACTGTGAGCCAGGCCTGGGCCAAAATGCCATTTATTCTTTGGCTGTTTTGGGCTTCAACTTCACCAGGTAAGTTGTGAAACCTGGAATCCCAGGTTTCAGTGTTAACTTGGATCCTCTATTCTTGAAATATTTGGATATTCCCTTCCCCTTGTTGTAAATGGTTGAAGGTCCCTAGGGGAAGTACTGGGAAAATTTTATACTTGCCATATTTTCTAGGTTCTTTCTCCTGAAGATCTAGCCTCATCTTCGGTCACTAGATTCCAGAGGTGAAAATTGGCTTCTATCTAGGAGCTGTGCAAGAGATCCTGACTTTTATTGGGTGGCTACTCTCAATCTCCTGATCATCTGATCTTCATTTCTTTTGTTAATAAAGATCATGGACTAGGCTTTTGGCTATTGTTCTATTTACAATATTCACAGCTCTCTATACGTCAGGCCCTCCTGGTTGGGACGCCAACCCTGCTGTTCATTATGATAATTACACCCCCTTGGCTTCTGAGAATTAAGCACTGCCATCTGGCTTCTTTTTTCTTTTGCGGGGGGGACCCTACCATTCTCAATGTTATAAGAAACCAGTTGTGTAATATCTCCAAATATCAAGACTAGTCCTCAGAGGAAAACCATCACTGAGGTTCTTCTCATGCTGATATCCTTCTCTTCAGTAAACCCTTTATCAATTTGTTAAACAAAGTGTTTCTGGGCTGCACCATGGCAGATAATTACCCAGTGGTTTTTCAGGCTCACCTCTGCTCTAACATGCCCACTTCTTAGAGCTTTTTGAGCTCTTCTTCCATGGTGTGCCATGAGAGTTATAGTTACTTCTACTTCACTTAATGTGCATCATAACATTCTCCAAGCTTCTACGAGCCCTCCTAGTGGCATGTTGGCACAGCCTCCTATGCCCTTTGTGGTGCATTAAATCCTGCACTCCAGAAGTACGCTCACGTACAATACAGCATTTACAATCAGGTCAATCTGATTCCAAACTCAATGTCCTTCAATCCATTTCCCCTTTGTTAGATAGTTTTGCACTTTTCTTGTTTATATAGATAATAAGCAGTTTATCATCCTTTTTAGAATTGACTCATGTTGTTTTTTTTTAACAAAAATCCTAATATATATGCCAGTGAATTTGCCCAGTTATGAAGAACAATGAATACTCACTTTCCTAGCTGATTTTTGTGGATTTCCCTCATATACATATAGGAAAATATAATTCAGAGAACTTTTATTTTTATAAGATTCAATATATTTCTCTTAACAAACTATCTGACATAGATTAAGTGATCCATCAGTTTGATGGATTAATAAATGATTAAATAATCATAATTATCAACTATATATATATATATATATATATATATATATAGCTAAATTTGCAATCTATTTTGTTGGTTTTGTTCACTGAGTGATACTGAGCATCTGCTGCAATGCCTGGCACATGATACTTTCTCAACAGTATTTGTTAATGAATGACCATTAAGAAATAATAGCTATATTCTTACATGTGTGTATGTATGTGTATGTACACTTATAGCTTTAATATGTCATTTTAATACAATTAAATATATGTTCACTTAGAAATACTCAAACTATAGATATTTATAATAAAAAGTGGAAGTTGTGGTTTACTCCAACTAAATTTATTTAAATTATTCATTTAACAAAGAAAGTTCTATGTGATAATGACTTTGCTATGTGCAGGAGACATAACATTTAGTAAAAATAGAATGATTCCCTCATAGTAACCATTTTTATTATACCAGTGTTATTCTTCCAGATATTTTATCTACTTTTAAACACACACACACACATTCACATGGCACATACACATTTTCTAACATAAATGAAATTGTGCTTTACTTATGATTATGCATCAAGCATTTTGGGTTAAACTGAGGTGTCCCAAACTTCTTTACATCATGGCAAATTTAGAAAATAATATTATATTTATACAGCTCACAAGGATAGACCAATTATAACTTAACATATAATGGACATTTCCTCTTTTAAAATAATTTTGGTCGCATTATACTGAATCATGAAATAACCCTTTAATAAGTTATTGAATCTAGTTTGCTAAATTTTAATTTAGAATTTCTGTCTATATAGGTGTAATTAGACACTAGTTATCTTTTATCTTTTTTAAAAAATCCATCTTTTTCCAGTGTTGGTATAAGGATTATCTCAGCTTTACAAAAGAAGTTGAGAAGCTCTGCATTTTATCCTAAGATCTGTGATTGTTTTTACAGAAATAAGGGATTTATTTGCTTATAACATATTGATGACTCTCACCTGTATATCTGTCTTGGTTTATCGCCTTTGGTGGGGAGTTAGGATGAGATCTTGATTCTTTTAAATTTTTTTCCATAATTTTCAGTCTGTTAGGATTATTTCCCTCCTTTTGAATCAGTTTGGTCATTTATACATTCCAGAAAAATCATTCCTTTCAACTTACCTTTAAAATTATATTTTTTAAACATTTTTTTTCTTAGTAGTTTATGTGAAGTTCCTCATTTAAAGTGAGTTTCTTTATAATTTCTCTCTTTTCTTCTCTCCCCTGAATGATATGAATGGGTGCTATACTTAGTGGGCTGGATTTATGGGCAAGCTGTCTTCCCTTATTAGTGGGTTGATCTGCCCCCTCCCCAATAACTGCCAGAAGGAACACTTCACTCTGCATTAAAACTTTATCAATGCCTTCACACTTTCAGTACTGGGTGGACCTACCTTTCTTTTTTCCTTTATTACCATTATTATTATTATTCATTATGAAGGTCTGAAATCATAACATACTCTGGTGTACCAGCTCTGCCTGACACATAGCTAGAAACCCTCACCAAGAACACCTCTTACTTTTAGGTGAGTCATTTGCTGCAAGGAGCCGCCATTATAGTATATCATAGGAGGAGCATAACTGGACCAACTACTCCATAGTCAAGTGTTCACTCTTCCCACTTACATAATTGTCCCACTGGCTACTCTCTCTGCACCTTACTCCTGAGCTGAGCTTTCTCCTGGTCCACAATGGCAAGAACTGCTTTTCCTTCCATAGTTAGGATTTTCTCCATTCTAATTTTTTTTTAAGATTTTACTTATTTATTTATTTGAGAGAGAGAGAAAGAGAGAAAGAGGAGGAGAAGAGGGAAAGGGTGAGGGAGGGAGAAAGAATCTTAGGCAGACTGTGCGCTGAGCCTGGAGCCCAAGGCTCAATCTCATGACCCTCAGATCATGACCTGAGCCGAAACCAAGAGTTGGAAGCTTAACCAACTGAGCCACCCGGAGGCACCCCTCTCTGTTCTAATTTCTGTCATTCTGATTCCACACGCTTTCTGATTGCCAGAATTTTTCAAAATTTCTTTTTTGCTGATGGCATCGCTTCCTCTCCTGCAGTCTGGTATGAATGTGTACAAGTATTACAGTGTTCAACCTCAACCTCACAAATTGTAATTAATAGTCATCTTGCCATTTTGATGGGTTGAAAAAGAAGAAACCCTTTGGAAGCTAGAGAGCTGACATTTGTATAATATTTGTTTACTAAATGTCCCTGTTCATGTGGGAATTATAAGTAATTTTATAGTTATGTTTATACAGCTATATGATGTAAAAATTAAGAATTGTAACTAATTTTAAGTTGTATGTGCAGCTGTCCTTTTCCTTGCTCTTTGTTGAGCCATTTTCAAAATCTTCAACAGCCCAATGTGGACCGGTTTTGAGAGAGTGATTGGAAAGCATTCTCACCACCATGCAAAAAGTTTCCAATATATGTCAGCACGGTCTGATTTTAAAGTATGTGTATCTTTCACCACCCAGATTCCCGTTCATGATAAGTGACACGTGGACTTTTAGTGTTCCCAGCGCCAGGGACTATCTTTCCTACTCAGATTGTGAAGTCCTTGCAAAATCTGGCAGCATTACTCATCTTGATTATGCCACCAGTCTCTTTGATGGGAGGCTCACCCGCTTCCTTTAAGAATAAGGATGCGATTTAAGGTTTAACTTCAAACATTTAAGGCACTTAAGGTGCCAGGTCCAATTTATTTACAGCTTCTGATCGATGTCTACTTTCTACTTGGAGCATGCATTTCAGATCGGGATTAGCTCCCTCAGTACCCTTGCCATCCCTATGCACATGTGAAGTGTGCACCCTTCTTTGGTCCGCCTGGTGCCAGAGTCATCTTTTGGTGTCAGACCTAAACAAAATCTTGGCCTTTTTATTCATTATAATTTTAATAATCTCACTGAAGAACTGTTTGGACAGCAAACGCAGGAATAGTGTTAAAATTGGGGCCTCTTAGGAAAATTGAGTGCATATTTGCAAACTATAAAATCCAACTTTTATTAAGGTTTTTAAAAATCTTACTTAATCTGGTTTGGGGCCAATAAAGTATGTAAAGCAAAGCAGTTCATTGGGGTAGATGTCTATCCCCTTTTGAACAATGTTGGTTGTGGTTTGTTTACGATTCTTGCTTGGTTTACAATGTCTTAATATAATCTTCCTGGAGAGAGAGCACGGTGTTTTGTGAGGGAACAGTGAATGGCAGGGACATATGGGACATGGCTTTTAGTCCTTACTCTGTCACTGAGTTGTTTGACCTTTGCCATCTTACATATCTGGCCGTGAGCTTCCACAGCTCAGAAATAATTTTCTAAGTTTCTTTTTATTTCGAAGAATCTTTTTTTCTATGCTACTGATTGTGTTTTTTGTTTTATGATTAGGCTGAGAGAAAGTTATGAAAATTCCCATACAAATAAATAGACGATCATAATAATGACAAAAACAAAAATTAGAATCCACAACTTCATTGTTTTCCCCCCTAGCAAGTCTGTAGTTATTCCACTATTGTCTACAGGTATCTGGTTTTATGGGAGTGCCATATTTAAACATTCATTATCAACTCATGCAATCAGACTTAAGTGCACCTAAGTACACCATCTGTCTTTTTCTTTCTTATATATTCCTCTGTAGTCACACACAGATATCTGCTATTCTAGTAGTGTCTGGAGCCTATTATAGCTGCACCAGTTACAGTGCAATCAGCAGAGGAGGCATTCCCTTCCAAGTCCTGATTTTCAGAATTTAGCAGCACCAACGTTTATAATGGCTCTACCCTTAAATGTGATACATTCACACTTTTCTACACAGGTGTGTGTTTTCTTTCCCAAAGATCCAAAAGCAAAGTCTATCTTTGGGGGTACCGTTCAAAGCTTGGCCCTTCTTTTAAAAATCCAAAGCATGACAGAAAATATTTTGCAAATCCAGGAGGCTTTTGGTCAAGCTGCACAGTCATGCAAACCATTTCAAGACTACAATGCAGGCAGAGAATGGCTGGAACACTGCCGGCTCTTCTATCACTCTGGTCCCTGGGGCGAGAGCTTAGTCCTTTTGATTGGGTTCCACAGCCATGTTATTCGAGCAGTGTGCCCAGTCTTGGCTCAAAGAGGCATCAGTTCATTCTCTGCAAAGCAAACCAGAACACACCTTTTCAACACATCAGTGATGGCTTGATGGCAGTGGGACCCAACTGTACAGGAGCATCAGTGATAGGTCGTGCATTTTGGCAGCCTAAGCAGATAAATAAATAGAACACAGGGCTAGAATTGGGGCCTCATGGAAACCAAATAAGATGCTGAGGACATATTCTGGGATAATCAACCACATATCATTGAAATAAAATTCCCTAAAGTATGGTGACTCTTGACATTCAACTCTTGTACTATATATGCTCTCTTGGGAGAGTGATAGTTCTAGTAAAAGAGAGGAAATGTCCTTTGAAATTAGTCAGCCTTCATTTCAGCTCCCACCCCCTGCCACTTACTAACTGTGTGATTTTAAGCAGGTTACTTAAACTTCCTTAGCCCTTGGTTGCCTTGTAGGTTGTATGGTGATCACAATACCCATTGTTATAGCTATTGGGAAGATTAACAAGAGCACAGTGTGCCAAGGTTATATGGTTAACTCTGCATAAACAAAAGAAGAAAAAGTAATACTATATAGCACTAGCCTACAGGCTAGGCTCTATTCAAATAACTTTCATATATTTTCTCAGTCCTCATAACAACCAAGAGATAGATACTATTAGTATCTCTGTGATATAGATGGGAGATTTGCAGAGACATCATGTAAGTTGTCTAAGTACATTCAGCTGGTTGTCAGTGGTATCAATATTTGGGCCTAGGAAGTCTGACTCTCCCTGCTCCCTCCCACCTCAACCCATGGTGTCACCTACTAATCTGTACTGCCTTGAAGAAAGCTAAGCAGTTGACCACTCACATTGCCCTGTGCAAAAATATGCCAAAAAATGTATCATTTACTATGCTTACTTGTCCACAGCTCTATGGGAGTCACATTGTCTCTCTTGACCACAGCTGGTTGAACTACTGTTGACCTGACTCAAGAATTGTTCATCCAGAAATAGGGCAGCAAGTAAGGATTTGGCCAAATGCAAAAAGTGGGACAGTAAGTTTTTTTTTTTTTTCATTAAGGAATTTGAATGAAAAAGTACAGAGAGAATTTGTCATTGAGCAATGGGAGTGAGTTGAGACTAGAGGCCAGCTGAGATTAGTGGTGGTAATGTCAGTTTTATTAGCCCACATTTGAATGCATCATGATACTTTTAAATACTAAAACACTTGTCTTTTTCTTCTATGATATCATTGTTTCACCATTTTAAAAAAAAATCTGAAATCTGAATCATTTAAAATTTGAGAGGTACACAAAGAGGTTAATGGAACCAAGTGGTACTCTGAAAGTGTTCTAGCTATATTCCTTCCTTGTTCAAAATTCTTCCCAGGCATTCTGTTAATGTTTTTTTATTCTTCTTTCTGAGGTAAACATCTTTCTTCATGTTTATTAATCATTTTCATACATACCAGGATCTATTTGGGTTCATAGTAAATTCTGGAGGCCCTGATAGGGTTGGCTTAAAATGGTAGCAGGTGCCTTAAGGAAAATAGTAGGAGGGTGAGGTAAAGGGATGGAGAGAAAAAAGACAGGAAAAAGGTGGAGAACCTCTCTCAGGCCCACTTTCTAGCTATTTCCCTAAAGCTTAACCATCTCTCTGCTCCTGGTAATTGGTTCCCTCTTTTTTTCCTCCTTTATCTTCATCAGACCAAATCCATTTCTTAGGATCTCATCACTGCCATTCTTTCAACGCTATGAACATTGTTATTTATCTTAATGATGGCCCTATTTCTCAATCATTCCCTGGGGATACTCTAGCCAAAAGGCCAGAATAACCTTAGTCTTCCCTCAGGTGGAACAGAATCTGATACAAAGTAGAAGCATCATTGCTCAATGCAGTAGCCTCCAACCATAAATGGCCATTGAGCACTTGAAATGTGGTTAATCGAAAGCAAGATCTGCCATCAGTGTAAAGTTATACTGGATTTCAAGAACTTTGTACAAATAAAAGAATGAAAGATACCTCAATATCTTTATGCTGATTGCCTGCTGAAAAATATTGTGGAATATTTGTTTAAATAAAATATAGTATTGATATTAATTTCACATGTTTTCCTCTACTTTTTTAAAATATGGCCACTAGAAAATGTAAAATTATATATGTGGCTTGCATTATATTCATGTTGGTTGCACTCATGTAGAAGCTGATAGCAATCACATTTCAATTTTTATTAAAATACTGGAATTAATACTGATGTCAATAAAGGTATTTTAAAATACATGAAATAAGCAGCAAAATAGTGATATGGCCATTTGCCTTTATAGCAATCTCTAACTGTGAGGAATTATATGCAAATCAAAATTGTGAGAAATGAATCAGCAGAAACTCTGAAGGAAGGAAAATATACAGAACTAGTAGAGGGTCAGGAACCTAAGCTGCATAAAGTTGCATAAATCATAGATGTCAGTATAGAGATGAACTGAGAAGAGGGGAATGAGTGACAACACTGCCCCCTGGGCAAAGGGCAGATGTCCCCAACTCCAGCTCTTGAGGTCCTCACCTTGGATCTGGAGCCACCCTTCAGTTCCTGTTCTTTCCAAGGATGCGGATGTGTCGCTTCACAGAAACTCTCCTATCCCCAGAGGCAAACTTTTCTTGTCGTTGTTCAACACCTTCCACATACAAAGCACATTTCTTTTGCTAGGGAGTGTAATAGTGAATGAGCCAAGCAGGTCTCTGCTTACACTTTGAGGGAAAGAAACCAGTATTACAGAAATAATCAGTATTAAATAACTATGAAACAATAACTAAAGCAAGAAAATTTGATGTAGTGAAAAGATCTCTATTGGCTATAAGACAGGCTAATTCCACAGAGGGTTTTTTTCAGAAGATGACTACTCCTTGTTCAGGAAGTAACAGTTGAGCTGAGATGTGGAAAGTGAGAAAGAGCCAGTCATGCAAAGAACCTGGGGTAGGGAGAGAAAGGGGAAACATTCCAGGGAGGAACAGCAGGTGCAATGTCCCTAAGGCACAAAGATTTTTAGTTTGTTGGAGAAACAATGTGATTATGATTGGAAGGAAGGAAGGTGGTGTGAGATAAGATGAGTCAGACAAGGGACCAGGTCTAATAGAATCATGTAAACAATTTGGATTTTATTTTGAATGCACTGGAAAGTCATTGAAGAGTTTTAAGCAGTGGAATGACATGGCCAGTTAGGAATATACTATGGTGGTCCAAGCAAGGTGTGATGGAAGCTTGCCTTTGAATAGTCCCTGATAATTCTGAATCAACATAATATAGGATTGTGCCTTTCAAAGTGGGATTTATTGAATTACCAAGAAACAATAATATTCAGGCAGTTTTTAAAATGCTCAATTCTATTTTTATTAATTATATAAGTTATATACATTTTTTTTAAAGATTTTATTTATTTATTTATTTGAGAGAGAGAGAGAATGAGAGAGCACATGAGAGGGGGGGAGGGTCAGAGGGAGAAGCAGACTCCCTGCCGAGCAGGGAGCCCGATGCGGGACTCGATCCAGGAACTCCAGGATCATGACCTGAGCCGAAGGCAGTCGCTTAACCAACTGAGCCACCCAGGCGCCCCAGTTATATACATTTTTGAAACGAATTTTGAAAAAAAAGTAAACATACACACACACACACACACACACATCATCCATATTACCATCACCCAGATAGGCATGGTTGACATCTTCGAGTGCAACCTACCATCCATTTCTAACTTTAGGTATTTGTGTGGACACAGAAATGGGATCATATGTTCTACATCTTCAGAAATTTGTTTTTACTTACACTTGGAACATATTTCTGTATCATTAAATATTCCCCTACAATATCACTGACTGCATGGCAATTCAAGTGTATAGGTATTTGATAATTGATCTGATACATTATATTTAAGAATTTAATTTGTTTCCAATCTATTATTATTTTATCTTAATACAATACATTGTGATGATTGCCATCCCTATAAATACATATTTGTGTTCACCCTTAATGACTTCCAAATGATGAATTCTAGATTATGTTATTTTATTACCAGTTTAAACTATTTCTACATTTTAAAGGATTTTGCTACAAGTACTATTTCCCCTCCAGACAAATTAGTTTCATACCAATGATGCATAAAGATACCAGTTTCTCCAAAATTTTGGACACAATGGGTATGATAATTTTAAAATTCTCTGCCTATTTAAGGAAATTAATAATACATCATTGTTATTTGGTTGAAATTTCATGTTATAAATTTGTATTTCTTTCTATCTAGTAAGGTTGAATTCTTTTTCCCATATGCTTATTGGAAATTTACCTATATTCTCTTAAAAATTGTTTATTCATATCCATTTTGCTATGGAGGTGTTTATTCAGCCTGGTCTTAAAATGAATAAAAAGATGAAGAAATTATTGTCAAGATGTTATTTCTGAATCATGAAGTTGAATCAGGAAAAAAACCCTATTAAGTGATAGCACAACCAATGCCCAGGTATCCCTGCACATGTGGTACCACCAGACCCTGAAAAAATTCCCCAAAAACCTACCTACAAGTAAATGGTTCAACACAGATCAAAGTAAAATATCATTAAGTTGGGAAAAAATCAAGTACCTAGTGAGAAACAGATATATATTCTACCACGTGAAAAAACACAGAGGCTCAATTTTAGGTGTGGAAATTTGAAATTGGCTATTTTTCTACCTAAACAAATGATTCCAAGGAACTTTCTAGAAATTTTTCTATGGGGCAGATTTTGAAACCATATCCTATTTCTCAGCCATTTAGTATTTCTCACATAAAACAAATTGTTTCATCTAAGATATCAATGCTAGCACTTTAGGCTTCAAATAGAGGATGTTTACTTCATCTGAGTGGATTCATTACTCCAATGAAGAGTTTAATAATTGATCTTGGACAAGAGTTAGCAGGGCTCAGTAGAAATATCAGAAGAGCCAGAAGACTTGGATTCATATCCTGGCTTCTTCAGCTTCTGACTGTGTCCTTGGGTGAGCCTCTTAAACAAAGCCTCAGTTTATTTTTCTATAAACTGTATTTATTCCATAAGTTATTGTATGGATCAAGAAAAGTGAACATACTATAAAACTGAGAAGTTTTGTATAAATACAGGATGTTATTTAGATCTGGAGTCATAAACTCAAGCATCTCCAAGGGCTAGGTAGGCTTCTATCCGCATGAGGTGGATCTGATGAGCCTCCGGGTAGCTCCAGGATCTATTCTAGTCACACAGAATTGCTGCAATTGTGGCAATAAGAGCCCATTGTTGTCTGATATTTCAATTTTTCTCTCAAAAGAAAATCTATAAGTTTGATTTTTTTTTTTGGTAAAAATCTCCATCTTTAAGTATTGGTAGCTAATTAAAATACAGTTCAAATAATTTTGTTGGCCAAATAAATCCTATCCATGGGCCAAAGGTGGACAGAGACTAGTCAGTCTACAAAGTGTTTTTATTGTCTCCAATTTACAGGGTTGCTAACAGCCGCCCCACCCCCAACCTCCATGTTGGCATCTTTAGTTAAGAGTATTTATTGTACTGATTGTATCAAATATAGTCCAATCTTGTAGTAACCAATTATTTGTAATTATTTCCACGATGAGGGTTTTTCTCTTCAGGTGGCCAATTACTTCCTATCAAATTATCACTGAAAACCATTATTTTAATTTCCATTTGTAGACATCTCAAGACTTTATTTTCCATTTGGTACAAGTAAATGAAAAGGAAATAACAGCCAATGCAATTAGGACTGTGATCTTATCTGTCTGGATTGATTAGAAGTCCTTACTCTCATCATGCAAACTCTTTATTAATGTTGTTTATTAAAACCTAGTTTCAGATTTAGTGATTTTTTTAAGGATTCCATTTATTTTCTCTTTTTATTTTATAAGATGGCAGGGAATGCAGGATAGGGAAAAGGAAAGGGACCTGGTTTTCCTAGAAATTGGCTTCACCACACTGATCTCTGTGAAAACCTTTCCCATTTATCAAAACTCTGTCTCTGGTGAATTTCAGTGAATTACGATAGAGTGTTGCTAATTCATACTAATGACTGGGATACCCAGTGCACATTATTGAATTCTGAGAATTAGCAAGTGAGCATAAAAAAGAAGGGGGAGAGGAGGATGACAATAAATTGAGGCCACTGCATCACAAAAATGTCCTTTGTTCACTTGTTTTCTTAATTATAAGCTAGTTTTTAATTAATTAGGTTAATGTATCATTGCTACTAGTGCAAATTATGTCCCTAGAGCTTTCCAACATTAAATATTAGTTAAAAATCAGGTGCAAGTTTATTTGGCAGTAAATTGAAATAAAGCATTGGCAAAAGAGCAAGGTGAGATTTAGATTGGTACTAAATTCACTAAATTTCCACTCAATATAATATCCTTTTTTTTTCAGCCTTGGCATCAGTAGTTGGTATTAAATATGATTCTTTATTATTACCCCAAAAAATCAACCGGTATTCCAGGGAAGGGCTATCCACTGTTGAGCACTTACCTGCTTAAAGTAATGGCAACTAGATGTTCATAGGAGTTGACATGGTTGCTGTTCCTCCAGGTATTCCCACAAATACCTTAGGGTGAAAACAACTCACTCCCCCTTCTATTTTTTAGGAAAATAAAGGAGGAAAGATTAGGTAGAATGTAGTTAAAAATATAATTAACTTTAAGAAAAAAATATTAAGCATTAGAGAGCTTCTTAGTTTATTTATTTTTTAAGTGTATTTATTTAAGTAATTTCTACACCCAACGTCGGCTCGAACTCATGACCCTGAGATCAAGAGCCAGCCAGACGCCTCAAAGAGCTCTTTATTTTATAGGTGATAAAAAATGTAGTCCAGAGAGCGAGCGAGCGAGCGAGCGAGAGAGAATGAGGTCCCATAGAGGGAGATGAGTTTCATGTTCTCTTCAAAATACCTCCTGGATGCTGAAAGATGCCTCATACTCCCTCTCACATTTTGTTACTTATTCTTTATTTATTCTTTCAATGAATGGGCTGTAAGACAGTATGGACCAGGGTTGAATTTGTTTCCTGCTGGCATCACCTAGCAGAGTTTAAAAGCAAATAATAAGCCCTCAGTAAACATGCATTAAGTGACAGTGCTTACAGTATACCATGTGAGGTCCCAGGATCTAAGGATACAGAGCTGTGGATCTTTCCTCTGGGGAGGTCAGATTCTTGAGAGGGAAAGAAAAAATAGGCAAATCAATGCTGTAGGATGTTTCTGTGATGGAGGGTAAACTCAGATTTGCCTTGAAAGCACAGAGTAGGAGAAACTAACCCAAGCTAGTAAGGTCAGGAAAGGCCCCTCGTGGGAAATGGTTGAGCTGAACTTTAAAGAATCACAGTTAGTAAGCTGGAGAAAGTTGGAAAAATGTTTAGGGAACTTCACCCAATTCATTGTGGGGTGTGACTAGAAAAGAATCTAGAAGGTTCATAAAGGATCTGGTATGTCACGTGAGCTGTTTACATTTTATTTGATTGCCATCAGGGGCGGTACCAAAGATGGACCAAAGGGACAAGACTAGGGCCAAAGAAGTTGAATGAGAAGACTTGCAAGGGTCCATCTGAGATCTGAAAAGGGCCTCCTGGGATCTGTTATGGTTACCCTGAGTATATTTCCTCCTCTAGCAGTACATAGGATTTCTGGAAAAGTACCCTTCTCCCTACTGTTAGCCTGCAGTTTGAATGAAATGGCTTCATTCTCAGCTTCAAGGGTGATTCTCAATTAACTTAAGCTAATCAGCAAAACCCACTCACTTGGCCATAGTAATTGGATTGAGACTGGACATGTGACTCAAGGTCAGAAAATGAGGCCAGAGAATATCTGGGCTGGGGCTTTTGGAAGAGAATCTCCTTTGCTTTTCTGGGAGAACTCCTGAGAGTAGTATTCTCTATTCTGGAACCAGGAAACATGTAGTCTGGACCCTATTGGCTGCCATATTGTAAACAGAAAGAAAATCAACTGTTAGGTTAAGCCAATGCTACAGAAAGCAAACATAGAGAAGTAAATGTAGCCAACCTTACTTTAAGTCTATTCTAACTCGGGGTCTTCGAGTTATGTAGAGTTATAAATTATTTTTAATCATGTATGTTATTTAAATGAGTTTCTTTTTCTAATTTGGACATTCCTGTTCCTGGAAGTATCTTAACTGCTAAAAACCTGGCTATAGTACTGACAGTCTGGATAAAGGTAGAAAACTAGATGACCTCTTCATTCTTATGATTCTCCCTCACATTTTGTTTATTAAGAAAACATGAAGCCTGCAAACAGCAGGCTGATGACTGAAGAAAAATGGCAAAAACATCACAAGAGTCAAATGACTCCTCCACAGTCCCCTGACAGCTTTTCTCCCTTCCTCTCTCCCAGCCTGCCTGTCTTTGGCTGCCAAGAATTTGCTGTTTGCTTCTCACTTCCCTCATCCAATCCACACTGAGAAGATAACGTGCCCAGCTAGCTCCAGAACAGAAAGCTGAATGTTGGCACACATTTCGTCTTGAATGAAAATAACCTAACCGTTCAGAGTGGCCTCTGCTCTCCAGGGCTGAGGCTGTATTGGGTTCAGTGGTGAGTTCTTCAGCCTTCTGGTCCTGGGATTTCAACTAATGGCTTTGGGGTTTTGCACAAGCCACATGTGCCTGGCTTTAATGTTGCCACCGTGGATAAGAGCTTGTCATGTTGTATAATATTACATAGTTACTCCGAAGGAGCTTTCTGGCTAAATGACAGCATTTTACATGTCTCTAATATTGACAGTAGTGGTGACTTTCAAGTGTTCTATTTATTTCAGGTAAAAGGCAGCAGAGATTTTTAAATACAATAAACATGTGCAAAGGAACCTTCTGGTTAAGTGTAGTATAAATGCCAAGGGAGTCTGAATACTGGCTCTTCTCTTTTCTAACCATGGACCATTGGGCAAGTTTAGGGACTCAGTCTGCCACTGTAGAATGGAAATAATGGTACTGCTTACCTTTAAGCATCATAATTATATTATCCAATGTGTCTAAGTGTCTTGTGTGATGTCTGGCTCATCATAGATAATCTTGGTACATGTATTAATTGGGATTCCTGCAATGCCCATAAACATTTCTAAGTAAACAGCTACAGTCAAGCCCTTAACTCTGAAAATCCTTAGACAACATTGTTTCTACCAGAAGGCTTAGCTTTCTTGGTCACAGATGATCACACCATTGGTAGCCAGACCCAATACAGGTGACTCATGAGGTGAGCAAGAAATTGCAACCTGGCATGGTGCCTAAATATGACCTGCTTCCAAGAGCTTAATGGACTCTTGCTTGAGTTCTGAAAGAATCAGGGAGTCAGTAACAAGGATTGAAACTGAAAGGATTTACAGAGAGAAGCCGTGATATAGGACCAAAGCATGAAGGGTCATGGAGGTTATGAGAAAGGAGACTACAGGCCAAGTGGCAAAATTCAGAGAGATTTATAGACAGAAAGAATAAATGGGTTTGTGGTGAGAGAAGCAGCAAAACCCAGAGAGAAATTAACATATTCAGAGTAGCTGAATTAAATGAATGGCAAATCATAAGTTTGAGACCAACGAACCTTTCTGCTGAGGACCTTGCAACTTCTTGCAGATCATCTAGAGACAGGATGGTCTAGGAGGAGGCCGTCGGGTAGAATTGTTAATGATTCAGCTCTGGGATCAGAGTGACTGGGCTCAAGTCCTGGCTCTGTCACTAACTAGTTGTGGGAATTTGGGCAAGTTATTCAACCTCTCTACTACATTTCTTCTTCTTCTATAACACAGGGAAACATGGGACCTACCTTTAGAGCCATTATGAGGATTAAATACATGTGAAGGCTTAGTGCATTACTGGTACATAGTCATTTTTCAATAAATAAATATTAGACCTTATTAGCTTTCATCAACTACGCCTCAGTACTCATAAAACTGACATATAAGCAGCCCCTCAGCTCCACTATAACTCTTGTTTCCCTTATGTCCAAATGTACCTTATAATTAACATCACTGTCAATCAAAAGAGCCTAATTAAATAAATATCTATTATCAGTTCTATTTGAAGAACAAGATATACAAGGGCAAAAAAGGAGATTAAATGTTAAATGCAATAATAGTAATAGCTACCTTTTTTGTGTTCTAACAATTTTTGTGCAATTCATTCAGTCATTTATATATTTGTTCATTCATTTATTCATTTTTCAAAGAGGTATTGAATTTCTACAATGTTGGAAATTCAATTTAAAAAAATGCAGCCCTATACTGATGGAGTTTTAAGACTCAGTGGCATTAAGCAAATAGTGATGAAGGATCATTTTAAAACAGAAATCTGAAGGTGAAAAATCTGCTTACTTCCTTACCCCATTTAGATAGTGACTCAAAAGTCATCTTTTCAGAGAGTTCTTGAGTAACCAACTGTATTAGTGAGGACAAGATAGGTAATATGGGTGGTTAACAAACTAACACCATATCATTGGCTTTCCAAAACAAACATATGTTTCTTCCTCACATTATGTGGTCCAAAGTGGGTTGGTCGGGTGGTCTATACCCCACACAATCCCTGACGGAGCCAGGTTGTTGTAGAACCTGCCATCTTTTACCGGTATTACCTAGAGCATGGAGCCTCCCATGGCCTCAGGGGCAGAGGAAGAACGGCCAGTGGAGAATGTACAGTCTTTCTGAAATTCCCTTAGTGGAAATAACCACATCACGTTTACTACTAACCCATTGGTCCAAACCAGTGATGTGGGCCAGTCTAACTGCAAGGGCTAGAAAGTCTTCTCAGATACCAGGGAACACAGAGAACTAGTAATCTGTACTAGACCATCTCATTCAAATTGTAGCTCTAACCCTAACGCTTCCCATCCCTTTCCTTGGTTTACTTCTTTTTAGTCTTTATCACCATCTAATACTATCTCTCCCACTTGAATGTTAACCTTAAGAAGGAAAGAATTCTTGTTTATCTTGTATGTGGATACAACCATAGCACCGAGAACAATGTTTGGCACAGAGAAGGCACTCAATAAATATCTGTTACATAAATGAATAAATGAATGTTATTGATCGCAAGAGATAATAAGTATAAGTGGTAAAAAGCATTAAAAAAACCCCTCTGAGATAGGAAGGAATTTGTCTTGTTCAAAATAAAATGATTAAGTGAAGACAACTGAACTCTTCTGGTCACTCCCTGTGGTGGGATGTGATCAGCCAGTGAGTAATTCTCAGAACCCAAGGATCTCAGTAGTTCCAGGTTTTGTGTTTTCTTCTAATCATGAGTCATACCATATTCTCAGTCTTCCTGAGAGAAATGAAAAGGAAGTGCATTGGGGAAACAAAGGAAAGCAAAGATGGAAACTCTGGGCTGTAGTTCCAGCTGTCTCTCACTAGCCATGACTTTGGTCAAGTCTCTTCAATTTCTATGCTTTAGTTATTGCATATCTTTAATAGGGATGATACCCTTCCTCCCATCCACTCAGAAACACCTCTGGAACCAAATTCAATTTTATAAGGTATTCTCAGTACAGCAACTTACTTTCTTCCTACACAAACCTGCCAGGAGAAGTCGATTAGCAGTCAGTGCCCACCATCTTAACTTCTTGCTACACACTACATGGATCTGAAAACTGAGAGGCAGAAAAATTGATTTACCAAATAGTGGAGGGGGGTTCACATCTCATACTTAAATTCCAAATCCATTATTTTTTCCTTCACACCGCAAAAGCATTTATAAAATGTAAATATATATTAATGTTGTGATCTGGGCTCTGAAGGGAATACATTCCCCTTTTCAAACTCCATTTTCCTGTTGGATGTATTAAGACAGAAAACACAGTCTTGGCCCTATGTTTTGGGACCCAGGAGTAGCCCCATGGCAACAGAACAAAAGTAGTCTGTACAGCTTGTCACAGCAGGGAAACCAATGGAGGAAGAAACTGCAGTAGAGCCAGGCCCCATGTTGACAGTGAAGTACAGTGAGGGAATGTTTTAGAAGGAATGCTTGGGGTGGCCATTTTCTTCCTCAACTCTAAGTGGCAAAGCAACACGGTGCCCTATAGGAGACCATTATACTAAGGAGTTGACCCCAGCTGACACCAAGGGCACATTTCATCTCGAAGAAATGAAATTGCTGGGCTATGGGAACGGAAATGATTCCTAGGAATGAGGTGTCAAAAGGCCAGGGTAGGCTATGTGTTGCTCCAGGTGAATTCATGTGGGTCAGTCCCATCTTGTCAATGACAGTCGCAATGGATACCATAATGTCATGCTACAGAGGTTAAGGAGCAGGCATATTTGGGGAATGGGGAAACTTTACATCAGCCAAGGGTTAGCTAGACAGGGGAGACAAGAGGTACCTGATCCTCCCATCATCCCACAGAGTTAGGTCAGAACCAGGATGTGGCTGTGCACATGTTGCAGATCTGCCTTCCAGAGGAGGCACCACGCCCCACTCCTCACTATTTTTATGGCAAGTATGAGAAAGCAGTCCTGTCTATGGAGAATGCATAGGCATCTTGCCAGCAGATGGTCTGAATGGGGGTACCAGCTGTTTATAAGCATCGTCTGCCCCTGGAGTCTCTTGCACCATGAGAATATGCAGTTCCCCTGCCAGAGGAAAGAGGCCCTGGCCCATGAAAAGTAAACTTGAGTGCAGTCCCTCCTCCTGCCCACAACTTCAGGGAACGCGGAACTGGCCCCACTAGCTGAGTGTCCAAGCATTCCAGAGTGAGCACCCAGAGTCACTTTCCAAGGGCTCAGCTCCTCTTACCACACTGTGTCACCAGCCTGGTGCCCCCAGTATGTTAGAGAAAAGTTACTAAGCAAAAAGAACCTTGCCTGGCTGAAGCAACCTCATCAATATCGATCGTTAATTAAAATAAAACCTGAATCGGAGTTGTCTTTTTTTTTAATAAACTAAATAAGATATAATTTATACTGATTTTTTTTGTTTCATCCTGTTGCTATTTGGAAAAAAAAAAAAATGATTCCAAGGCTGCATTCCATAAGGGCATTTTCATTAACTGGTTGAATTTAAGTGACTTAATTGATGTAGTTAAAGCATTAGCTCTGCTGATAAAAAATAAAATGACTCAGGGCAAACACGCTGTCCTCTTGTTATTATCGAACACGGACAGCAAAGCACCAGCACGGATGCTGCCGTAGAGCCCACCCTTAGACACGGCCCCTGTCCCGGGGGGCACGCAATCCCAGCAAGGTCATTATATGGTATTCATTGCAATTTGATGAACTTCATTTATCTAGACAGCCACTTATTTAGGATGAATTGGAACCTACTGAATCATCTTAATTCAGAGGCTTCTCCTGCACCATGGGTCTGTAGCAGCTATTAAACTTGAGAAGATTCGGCGGCCATGGCACAATGAGTGTATTATTCCCACCAAATTACCTGGGTGTGATGAATCATCTGCTTTATGGACAGGTGCTGGGCGCTACCCACTATCACCTTTCTACCCCCTTAGGTTTTGAAGTATGATATCAGTGCTACATTCACTGTTACTCATCTTCCCCAATAAAGAAGTTATCTGTCACAGATGATGCTATTTCCCCAATAGCACAATCATTCAATTCTTGGGGGAAAAAAATCACACCGCCTGAAACCCTGATACAAGATGAGGGTTCCCCCAGGCACTGAGTTCTCTGAAGCGATGAGTTAATGAGGAGAGAATAGTTCTCTCTGTAACAGATCTAGCCACTTTATGGCGTTCTATTACTAATGAGAGTAGGAGCTCTGATAAAGTATACTGGGAGGATTTATTTGGATTATTACAAGGCCAAGGGAGAAGACATGCAAATAGAGACTTACGTGTAGAGTGAATCCAATCACTGAACACTTGTACATTCTGTTTGTAGACTGAGGGCTTTTTGTAGACATGTGGTGTGTCAGGTTTGGAAAAAAAAAAGAAATCTTAGGGTTGTCACTCTCCAAATTTTTTGGCCACTTTCTAAATTCAGTACCGGAGGCTTTTATAACCTCCAGACCACATTTATGTTATCTTTGGTGATGGTAAAGCTAAAACTTGAAAACTAAAAACTAAATAGTAGGAACTTATGCTAAAATTCACAGCAACTTTTAATCTTCTCAGGCTCAAAACACACTAAAGTCATTGTATCAGCCAGGGTTCTCCAGAGAAATAAACAGAACAAATATACTTATTATACATTCTTATACAAAATATGCATGATTTATTATACATAATAAACATGGTTTATATATCATATGTAGGATTATATATATATGAATACATCATATATCTATATAATTTATTTTAAGGAATTGGCTCACATACCTGGGTGGGGGCTTTGCTAGCAAGTCTGAAGTCAGTAGGGCAGGCAGGCAGGCTGACCCTCAGGCAGGCTTTGAAGCAAAACTCTTTCTTGTCTGGGGAACTTGTTTTGCTTTACTGCCTTCGATAGACCAAACAAGGCCCACTCACATCACGGCTGTTACCTCTGAAAGGAGATGTGAATCACATCTGCAGAATATCTCCACAGCAACACTGAAACGAGTGTTTGACCGAACAACTGAGCCCTGTAACCGAGCCAAGGTGACACATAAAATGTAACCAATCACAGGCATCAACTCTATTTGTCCATATTGATGCTGTGAACTTCATAAGCAATATTTATAAAATTGGCATGTACAAAACTAATAGGATCTGTTCAATAAAAAAGGACCATCTCACTGTTTTTCATATTACAGCTTAAACCAAAAGTAATTTGGATTCGAAACATATCATATTTTTTTGTGCCAATGTCAATTCTTTTGCTAAAAGGATATTTCTTATGTTTTGTAAACCAGGTGTTAGCAAATGAGGGTCCACAGCTAACTCTGACCCACTGCCTGTTTTTGCACCGCCCATGAGCTAAGAAGGTTTTTACATTTTTAGATGGTTACATTATGAATAGCTATATAAGGATTGTACACTCAAAATGGTTAAAATGATAAACTTCAGGTTATTTGTATTACAACACATACACACACACACACATTATGTAGGAACCTACATAATATCCAGAATGTTGCCTCTTGACCCTCAAACTCTAAAATACGTGACATCTGACTCTAAAATTTTGCCACCCTTGTTATAAACCAAATACCTTCTCATTGAGGGAAGATACTAATATCCACCTGGTTACATGGACATGATAGTAACAAGTTTCTTTGATTCATCTCACAATATTATAATTCCTCAAGAATATTAAAAATAATAGCCTTGTTTGGTGTTTTACTTAAAATCCTGTCTTTATAAGTAGACTTAAAAATATAATATATATCAGTGGGGCACCTGGGTGGCTCAGTCGTTAAGCATCTGCCTTCAGCCCAGGTCATGACCCCAGGGTCCTGGGTTCGAGCCCTGAGTTGAGTTCCCTGCTCGGCGGGAAGCCTGCTTCTCCCTCTCCCACTCCCCCTCCTTGTGTTCCCTCTCTTGTTGTGTCTCTCTCTGTCAAATAAATAAATAAAATCTTAAAAAAATATATATATATATACCAGGAGCCCTGGTATTTAATGAAAGAAGCCTCATTTAAAGCTAAAAAAAGCAGTAAGGCAACAGACTCCCAAGGCCCACCATGGTCTGGCCCTTGGCCCTCCCCTTCAGCCTCACCTCCTGTGAATCCTCCACTCCTCACTCCATTCTAGCTACACTGACCTTTTCTTTGTTTCTTGAATACTTCCACCATATTCCTACTTCAAGCCTTTTTGCTTACTATTCCTTCGACCTGAAGCACAATCCTCACAGAGCTTCCCATGGCTGCTTTCTTCTCATCATCAACTCAAATAGGACTTACTCGGGGCAGCTATCCCTGCTCCCCCTCCTAATCCACAGATCCATCCATCTCCCCATCTTACTATTCTATTTTAACTTGTATATAGTGATGTCTGGAATTATCTGTAAATTCATTTATCATCTTTCATCAGTAGATGACAGCTCTAAATGAGCAGGGATCTTGCCTGTCTTGTTCATGGCTGTACCCCGCTATCTAGAACATTCCATGGCCATAGATGATATTTAATTAGTATTTGAAGTAAGCTAGTGGGAGACAGAACACGGGCCAACCTGGATCAATGTGTTATTGTCCCCAGTGATTAGTCTTCCAATTAAGTCAGCATTGAGTTAAGAGTGGCTTGGAAATTATTTAATCTGACCATTCATTTAATTAAAGGCACCAAGGACCCAACTCAGGCAAAGTATTAGATACTGCAGGTATAACAGTAAAGAGGGAAGACAAGGTCCCTGCAATCAGGAAAGTCACAAAATGATACATTAGGAACAGAGATGTTCAGGATGCCATACTCCAGTGGTATTATAAAACATATTCTGAATATGTTTTTTTCTTACCTCAAATATTTTCTCAAACTACTTTGAATCATTATTTTCTCCCATTACTACATCTGAGCATTCACAGTGGTTCCATGCATATGTATGGCTTTGACATCATATCAGTGTTACCTGTAAGGAATTATAAAGATTTAAGCTAAAACTTAAAGACAGAAAAAAATGATCTGTGTGCAACAATACACAATATAGAAAGGAATTAGTTCATAATATTCTAACATATTGATCCTCTGACTTCATGCCTCCTGGTTGCATGTCTGAGATAGAAAATTTCCAACCAAAGATACACATGGTGCTTCTTCAGTTGTTCAGATTGCTGACATTCAATTATGATGGCTCATTTTTCACCAGAAAGAATATATTTAACATGCCTACCTTGACTTCCTCCTTTTCATGCTTCTTTTAAGAGCTGACTTTATAGTTTAAGCAGGGCCAGATCCCAATTGTGATTTTTAAAACTTCAGGTGACCTCCCGAGCCCAGGCTCCTTGTCCCAAGAGGAAGGGTCAACAGCAAAACCCAGCAAATAATCCGGTAACACCTCAGAACAAGACTGAAAACAAGAGGTAGGGACACCGGATCTGCATGTCGTGCTTCATGTCTTGGTTTGCTTCTTGGAGAATATTGTATTTTTAACTCGATCAGCACAAGTTTATGAAATAGCAAAACAACAACAACCACAAAAAAATCAAGTCCTACCTGATAAGTCTTTCTTATGCTCCTACCAATATCAGCATGGGTGTCCCATGACCTTGTTTCTTGGAATGTATCCTTCTAAATACACACACATGCACATGTGCAGATTAAAGGAGGATTTGAGGGCTTTTCTCTGGTTTACTTCCTAGTAAATTTAGTAAAAAGAAATTTGCATTCCAAGCAGCCTTTAACATAAAATTGAGAAAAGTTTTGTCTTCCTTTTTTATGTATGTGTATATATATATGTAATATATATATATATAAAATATTTTTTTTTCCTACTGTCAAGAGTAAAAGTGACAGATGGGTATACATAACTGCCACAGAACTAAAAACCAGGAAACCTGCCTGGGCTGTATCTCAAATCATCTTCAACCTTGAAGAAGGGACTTCGCTTCTTTGATCCTCAGTTCTCTTATCTGTAAAATGAATGCACTTTTTATATCATCTCTAATCTGCTCACTTCCAGTTCTAGGTTCTACCATAACATTTAGTTTGTATAAATAAATAGAGCCTTGTCTTATTAGGATAAGCATAGCCAATTTAAAGCAAGGATGATCCAGAATGCTTTGGAATTTCAGGACTGACTCTGGTTTACATGTCAAAACATATAAAATTGCACACTTTCAATGTGTTCTGCCTGTTGTATGTTAATTACACCTTAATAAAGCTCTGATTTTTTTTTTTAAAGAATGACACTTTAGCTCACTATCTAAAAGTAATTAAATTAACAGCATTTTGGAGGAAGAAATAAGAGTGACATACTTTCACGTGGGTATTATTTTAAAAAGTAAAAAAAGTAAAAAGTAAAAAAGTAAAAGTAAAAAAAAAAAAAGGTGTCCTTTAGCAGCCGCTCCTACTGCCCTGAGTAGCCTTGTCTATACAAATAAAATGCTTTGAGACAAAACTCCTACTAGTTGAATTTTGTTGACCTGCTTTTTTTTTATACAACCTCTTGAATTCAGCAGATAGTTAGGCATTATTTTCAAAATACCCAGTTGTGCATCATTTTCAAAATACCTGGTTTGTTCTCCACCTCCCAGCACCCCAGCCTGGCAGGAGCTGGTATGCAGAGATTATGCTACCCGCCAGATGAGTGGAGGAAGGCAGGTCTGTTTACCTGCCAGGAAAGGCCTGGAATAAGCACACTACTTAGCTCCATCGCAGCAAAGCAAAAACAACTCGTTAAAGAGAAAACAATTCAGTCAAACTGAAACAAAACATAATTTTCTCTGAATTCAACTGTATTTCGATAGACTGAATTCAATGAAACCATTTAACAGAGGGTCAGGCAGCTTTGGGAATAATGAGGAGAAGAGAAAACGATGGGATGGAGCGCAAGCACAAGAAGAGGAAAACAAAAGAGAAAGGGGGGAAATTGTAGCTTGCAGTTTCAGGATCAAAAGGCATGCTTTCTTACACTTTATTTTTAAAAAAAATCCCTTCTGGAACTCTGAGGCAAAATCTATGCCAACATGCAATTCTGTGAATACAGAAAGGAAAATAGATGAGGGAGCTATGCAGATACCAAAGAACAGTCTTCAATGAACATCAAAGAGATCAAAGCAAATTATTTTTCTTTACCTTGAGTTATTCAGAAAATTGTCTCAACGCTTCACTCTCATTGTGTTGTAAACAGAGGGAAAGCCAAGTGAAAAGTTGGTCCAGGTCTTTGGAATTCTCTTATGTGACTGCACAACTCAGGCAAAAAATCTGAATTACACACATTTTTGCAAATGTGTGGACCTCATACTGGAGAACTCCATGAAACAGAAGGTATAAGAATGGGGTGGTGCCTGCTAAGAGCACACAGATATTTTTGGACATTTTCCTGTATCTTTCCTGAATAGCTGGGGATGTTTTAAATAAGGTTCTGCTTTCATTAACACTTAGACCCTGTTCCCTCATAGACACTGACATGACATTCGAAATGGCATGTCTGTGTATTATAACCAGGTCACATTTTTTGTCTTTTTTTTTTTGCATCCCACATCAACAGCAGGAAAGGCAAAAGACTGGCCTGGGCATTGCAAAAGCAATGGAGAAATGCCTTTAGTTATTATTACCACAGTAAATGAAGAAGCTGCAGACCAGATGGGTGTACATTATCTATCCAACTAAAAAAGTGTCTTGTTAACAGAGATAAATGGTCTGAAATGGCAGAACATTTTCTTGCAATTTTAAAAAAATAATAGCTGCAATATTTCAGAGGATAATTCTGCCATTTTTTCAAGGTTTCTGCTAAAAACCACATTTGATATTGATAGATACATTCTTAAAGTGTTCATTGACACATTCATAAATACATGAAGTTGAAAGGGGATTTTTTTTAAATCCCAACTATAATAATCTCTCTTGGAAGCTTGAAGACATGATAGCATCCAGTCCAGTAGGGCTGAACGTATTTCATTCATTCCTGAATCAGCATTCCCAAAACAAAATAGAGTCAGAGGTGATGCACCAAGAAATGCATAGGTTTCAATAGTCAGACAGATCCGGGCCACTCCGATTCCTATCTGTGTGACCTTGAATGAGTTAAATGATGTTATGCAATCTCAGTTTTCATATCTCTAATGTGTATATAAAATCTAGCATGGGGGATTGCCATGAGAATTTTTTAAATATCCTGTCTGGTACAAGAAGGTACCATCTAAACATTAACTTCTCAATGAATAATATTTGTACAACCTACTGGTTCTTTTCACCTCCTTGTAGAAAAGAGCTTCTCATCTCATGCAACAAGAATGTCCTGTTTTCCTTCCATGTTATAGACGCACAGCTCCACTTTAGGGAGAAAACGAAACAAGATCTTTGGCAAAGTTTATAATGAGTATTATCCCCTTCTATAGTCCTTGGCCTGGTTAAATCTAGGCTATATAGTTAAACCTAAAATCCATTATGGATATGAAAACATTGCCTTCATTTGCATTCAGCCATATCTGTAGGCCAAAAAAAAAAAAAAAAGTTATTTACTAGAAGAAAAATACAATTAAATTCTGAGATATTTTATTTGATTTGGAAAGCCTCCTTTCTCCAGGAACATAACAATGACTTACTGATTTATAAAGTGCTACACTTTAGAGGTGATCAGAATACTTTCTTTGTAATTATGATACTACGTTGCATTTTTAATCTCAATAACACCTAGCTGGAACATCAAAACTGCCTTCAGACGTGCTTGGGGCCTTTTTGTTCATGTTATCTCAACTGCTCTTGTAGCTTCAGGAGCCTTGGAGGCTTTTTTATATTTCCATTTAGCATTCGGTTAGTCAGTTTATTTAATTCCTATGAGTACTGAAGAGCACAAGTGACTTAAGTTGTCTCTCTTGGAACTTGCAGCCCAGCTCTGTAAAGTCTGCTGTGGTCGGCACGGTGCAAGGCGGCCCGTGTTACTTGCAGGCTCCAGTCAGAGCACTAAATGATAATCGTGCCAAATCCAGTGACTCTTGAAAAAAGGAAGACAGCATGGGCAAGACTCATAGACTACGTTCATCACGGTAGATCCAATGCAAGCCCCTTTTTCTCCAGCATTTTCTCTGTTCTTCAGTTGGGCACCAGCAAAAGAAGTTTGCTCGGATTAAGAAAGCATAGGATGTGAAAAATATGTATCTCAGCATAGTGTGGAAGCTGGGATTAATGGTCCAATATCAGATTCATCTCTCTTAACCCATGATATGAGAGAAGGCTCTGTGGCACCGGAGTGTACCTCTGGTTGTATTTCTGGGATTAGATAGGCATTTTAAGTGATTCCATCGCACTAGTTTTCTGCCCAGGAAAACTCATTTCCTGGGACCAGCTTCTTCCCTACTCTATCCTTGTGCTCCTGACGGGAGCTGCCATGCTTTGACTTAGCCTTCCCCTCTTTGCCAATCTAGACCAATCCCTGCACTTTCCTGAGATGCTTTAAATTTCAGAGCACAGGGAGGGTGATACAGTCTCCCTCTTGTGGCCAAAGCAGAAAATGTGAATCTTGTTTTTCCATTTGCTTCCCCAGAAAGGTAACATGCAGTGAAAATAATAATAATAATAATAATAAAAGTGGAATTAGAGAGAGCTGTGAAACTTGGAGGGAAGGTCTCTAGCACTCACACCTCTGATTCTGGTTTTTCCTGAGGCTCAGCTGGATCCCTCTCCTTGCCCTGTTTGGTGGTCAAATCTGCCATGATTATATAAGTTGATAAATGACCTTCTTGCCAATAGCTTGCTAGGGTTAGGTTTCTGACACTTGCAACCAAACTAATACACTCATCAAAGTATTATTTACTCAGCTCAATTTTCTTCCAAGCAAAGACTGAAATAGCACCCCAATAAAACCCACCTTATTTGCATAAATGTAGAGTGGCCTTCTGTTTGCAGAACACTTCACTTTGATGACCTGACATAACAAGTTGCTTCAGCTCTCTGGGTTTTAAGTTTCTTATCAATGAAATGGCAGCGGTGACCAAGGTCAGAGGGACTAAGGGAGACACACACCCCCTTGGCAGTTACTATGTATGGGTCTTAGCATTCTTCCCAAGGACCCTTACTTCAGAAGATTTCTCCACACAGAACAAAAGACGAAATTTGCTTTTCACTCCTGAACCTTAAATAACCTCAAAACACTATTATAGCCTTTCTTACAACCCGGATACCAGGCAAGTATCTGATTCCCATTTCACAGGTAAGGAAATTGAGGTACAGAGAAATGTAAGGTTTACATAAAGCTGTTCAGCCTGTTTTTAACCCTTTCTCCCCATTCAGAACTTCAGGATGGGGGGTGGGGTGGAAGGAGGATGAAAAGCTGGATGACCTTGAACTGTAGTGAGCTTCTTCCCTTGGAAAGGGAAAAGAGTGGGGCAAGTCACTCCATGCCCTCTGTATGATTGCCTTGGAAACGATCTCTTTCTCTTCCCCATCCTTTCCTCTCCCCTACATCACATCAGTACCAGCTGGCTATGGCCCACATTAGAGGAAGAATGGGGCCCAGTCAATTATTGCTTCTCTGCACTAAGATGTACCCTGGTGAGCAGCACTTCCAAAGGGGGTTAACTTATGACTGGGAAATAACAGAGGAACTAAGGGAAACTGGCTCAGGGACCCACTTTTGAACCCAAGCAGAGAGGCAAATTTGGGGTCTAAGCATGCCATTTAGTCAACCATGCAAATTAGCACATGCTCACTTGCCTGGGGCCTGAAAGAAACCAGGAGGGGGGCCACAAGGAATTCCAATCTGTTGTGTTTCTCCTTCAATTGACTTTTGGTCATGTTTCAGTTGGTATTTGTTTCTGCAGATGCCTATGGCTCGAAGGTGAATATTTGTTTTCTTAACCTGGGCATCAGGAAGCAGATGTGAAGTAAAAGAAATGAGTTAAGATTGAAGATTAGTCATGGTAAATTTTAGGAGTCAACTAGGAAGAAAGTTGTAAAAAAATAAGACATATATATATATGTATATACATATATATAGTATTTTACACACACAAACATACATCTGAAAAACCTGTACAAAAATGCAATTCAAACCTGGTCAACTCCACATCTAAGAATCTTTCTTTTTTTTTTTTTTCTTTTAAAGGTTACCATTTACAATCATTGTTTATGGGCACAGGGGTTAGGACGACTGTATTTAGTTGCAATTGTTCAAATATATGCTCTTCATAAAAGCAAGTGTCTCACTCTGACAAGGGTTGTAACCCCCATACATTTCCTATAGCTCTAGCTGAATTGAAACTGTTAGGTCCTATTCACTTACACCTTCTCAGTGAAGATTCCATTTCCCAATTATTGGAACAGTGAGTCAAATAAAAGCAAATGTTGCTAAAGAAAACAACATAAAAAGAGTCTTTCAATATTTAAAGAAAGCTGGGGATTGATTGCAGCTAAGTAGTTGGAAACACATTTCCATCCATGTCTTAACTACAAAGGTGGTGATGGGGTGGGGGGCAGTGAGGACAAAGGGTAGGACCTTGGAGCAGGGGCAAGAAGAAGAGAAAATTCATTGAAGTAAAGAAAGAGAACTGGTATCTGGTATTTCCCCTGCAATTTAATGCTGTCAGGCCGGCATCTTGCACACTACCCAGATGGAACACATTGCTATTACGGAAGTAGAGCTCTCTTCTAGGATAGATTAAAGAGCTAATAGGTGAAACCAGCTGCAAGGAGCATCTGGTTTTTTTTTTTCATTTCAGAGCAAGAGTCCTTGCAGAACTGGAAAAATACAGGTTCCAGAGTTCTCGGGGGTTGTAGCCTAGAGCCTAGGAGGAAGTTTCTACAATCTTCCAGTTTTTAAAGAGCCCTAAGCTCAATGAATCTCCATGAATTCTTCCAAAATGTGACTTGGCATAACAGCTTCACCTTCTAAAACATTTCTGGTATGAAGAGACCTAGAGAAGCCCAGTCCGCTTTTACCCAAGATGTTCCATGCTCATTGCCTTATTCTTTGAGTAAGACCTAGGTGGATATATTTGTAGATCCTGGCTCCTGGCTAACTTGAGTTATTGCTCCATTACTTATTCCCTAAAAGAACAGATGGCCTTTGTTTTCTTAGTCATCATATCCTACATAAATGGTTGGAAATGATAAGTGTGCCAAGCACCTGGGGATCACACAGCCAACTCATGGAATCTTTAGGAACTTCTTTGAGCAGGGTCCAACATCTATAGAGTATGAACTGAAGAGGTGTTGGGGAAAGAGAAGCCACTTGCAATATTTGCTAAACATCAGTGGTATGTTAAGCAATTTAAATTTGATCTCATGTAATCTTTACAACAATCGTGCAACGAAAATCTGTTTATTCCCATTTTCATTAGGAAAACATAAGACTTGTCAAGAATCTCCACATTCTTGGCTGCAGCCTTGGGAGGTAAACTCAGCTGTCTTTGACTCCAAAAGGTCACGAACCACAGAAAACACATCTACTTTCTTTTCCAGCTTTATCAAGGTATAATAGACAAATAAAATCATAAGATATTTAAAGTGCACAACTGGGGCGCCTGGGTGGCTCAGTCGTTAAGCATCTGCCTTCGGCTCAGGTCATGATCTCAGGGTCCTGGGATAGAACCCCGCATCGGGCTCCCTGCTCCGTGGGAAGCCTGCTTCTCCCTCTCCCACTCCCCTTGCTTGTGTTCCCTCTCTCGCTGTGTCTCTCTGTCAAATAAATAAATAAAATCTTTAATAAATAAATAAATAAATAAATAAAATAAAGTGCACAACTGATGATTTGATATATGTATACATTGTGAAAGGATCCCTCCCACTGAGTTAATTAACACATCCATCAACTCATATTAACCCTTCTTTGTGTGTGAGAACATTTACATTCTACTCTCTTAGCAAATTTCAATTATACAATACAGTGTTATCAACTATACAGTCATTATGTGATACATTAGATCCTCAGACCTTATCCATTTTATAACTGAAAGTTTGTACCCTTTTACTAACTTCTCCCTACTCCACTCACCTTCCAGTCCCAATGCATCCACTTTTAAAATTGCATTGCTTTCTCCCAAAAGCCCATTTTAAATAGCAGACATTTCTGGGATAAAGTAGATTCCTGTCCACTAATGTGTTGAGGGTTCTTATGATTTAATAATGGTGCTTTTGAGGCTTTTTGAGCATGATGCACATGAGAAATAAATCTTATGTTTTGACTCTTATAATTGTTATATATTATAATTAGTTATAATTATAACTCTTATAAATTATAATTTGACTCTTACATGTTATGACTCTTATTTTTGATACTTATAACTATTATGTATATATAAACGTATATTTATGAATGAAAAAATTCCTCAAATAATATTTTATTTTATATATGCAATGCATTCTGATATGTTCAAATAGATGTTTAGGTTATGTTGCTATGAACTAACTAGCATAGTGGTTGTGAATACACATAATGGAGTAAGACCAGCTGGGATCATATCTGTGTCTGGATATTTGCCAATTGTGTGAACTTGGAAAAAGTTCATACCTCATAGGAATTGTGATCATTAATTTTATGTGTCAACTTCATTGGGCTCAGGGATGCCCAGATAGCTGGTAAAACATTATTTCTGGGTGTGTCTGTGAGTGTGAAGGTATCACCAGAAGACATTACCATGTAAATCTGTAGACTGAGTAAAAAAGATGACATTCACTCTTGTCGGTGTGTATCATCCAAGCTACTGAGGGTATGAATAAAGTGAAAGGTAGATGAAAGGCAAATTCACTCTCTCTGCTTGAACAGATGTACCTACTTTTGCCCTGCCCTTGGACACTGGCGATCTTGGTTTCCAGGCCTTTGGACTCACAGCAGGACTTAAGCTATCAGCACCTCCAATTCTCAGGCTTTTGAACTTGGACTGAATTATGCCCTGGCTTTCTTGGTTCTCCGGCTTGCAGATGGCAGATCATGGGACTTCTCTTATAGATATCTATATCAATATCTATATCCTTATCCATACCTATATCTCTCCCACTGGTTCTGTTTCTCTGGAGAACCCTGATTAATATGTTGGTATATAAAGATTAAGTGAATTAATATCACATGAAAATCACTGACTCATAAAAAGTATCAAATAAATGTTAGCTCTTATTTTATTAAGCTCATAGCACAATGTACCACAAAAATGGAGCACCTTTACAGTGACTGACACGTAGCAAGTACTTAAACATTTGTCCTTTGTGGTAGTATACACATTTATTATACCTACTAAGTGTAGGACAATGTGCAAGTTGTTTTGTGAGTACAACAAAAGAAACTGGAAAATATTTAGACATTAGAAAAAAGAGATCAAACGACTCAAAGACTTTCATGGAAACAGAAATAATCTTTACTACTTTGAGATCAAAACCTTAGTATTTTTGTAATTTAACATAAAATAATATAGTATAGGTTTTTTATCTGTTCTCTTATTTTAGACTATTTCTTTCACCAGATTGTCAAGTTTTTTAGGGTTGAGATCATGCCTACTAATCCACCACTGTGTTTTCTTGGCCTAGAGCCGTGCACTTTACATAGAAGTCACTCTATGAATTACTGCTCGCTGAATAGATCAACAAATAAATGGAGCTGCATTATTAGTTTATTTGTATCCATGTCAAAGTAATTGTTCAATTTACTAATAACTATAGTCTTTTGGACTATTGGTGTCAGTGAACAGAGCCCTCCCCTAACAAACTTCACTCACTTTCTAAAATTATGCTAATATCACACAAAATGAAAGAGAAAGAGAGACAGAAACAGAGAGGCAGACAGAGAGCGGGGCGGGGAGAGGGAGAGAAAAGGAGAACATACTGTATGCTTTTCCAAACCCTAAAATAAAAGCCAGATTTGGACAAATTTCACCATTCTCTGTGAAGCACATCTTTCCAGGCATGTGGCATCTCTGGGGAGCTCTCCATGTTCTTGTGATAAAGGTTGAGAGGTTGAGATCTCTAGTAGCTCAGGCTAGGAAGTTGGTTGCACATGAATTCCCACTCCATCCCCTTGCCCAGAGAAGAGAGAGAAGCTAAATGAGATGACATCACCTAAAACTTCATTCATAGGTATTTTCTTTTGCTTTCCTCTATTGATCTGGGCAAAAGTACAGAAGAAACTGGCAGTAGGATAAAAGTACTGAAATCCAAGAGGGAAAAGACCTATGAGATTATGACACATTGTCTCCTGCTGATGTTTCCAGCTTCTTTTCATGCCCAGTTGGCATTATGTCAGAGAGGCATTAACCACTCTCATTTCCATTTCTGTCAATAGAAGAGAATTCCACTAATTGTGTTAATGCAAAGGAATTACAAAGTCGGAATTCTCCAAAGCACTGAGGGATCATGATTCAGAGAAGAATGGCCTTGATTCACCTCTCCAAGTGGGAGATGGTAGGATGAGCAAGGTCTTGAGATGAATAAGCCAATAATGTAGTATTGTTGAATGCCTACTGCTTACCTAATATAGTGCAGGGCAAATCACAGGAGGACAAAAACAGAAGACTCAATCCTGTCCAAGGAGCTATGAAGTTTTCTTTGTAAAAGGAGAGAATTGACTACATGAACATGAAAAACATAAAACCCTGAGGGTGGTGCTTGTGATTCCCTGTACCTAGCACTGGCCCTAGGACACAGTTGGTCAATGTTGGTAATTAACCAATGAGTAGGTTAAAGTAGAACACATGTAACACTTGGACTTGGACAGACCTACATTTCAGATCTGTCATTTTCTTGATACGTGATTCTATACAACTGACTTGATCTCATTGAGTGCAGGCTTTCAAAACTTAGCACATCTTACCTTAAAAATAAATATTGTACAGGGCTCCTGGGTGGCTCAGTCGTTAAGTGACTGCTTTTGGCTCAGGTCATGATCCCAGGGTCCTGGGATTAAAGTCCGCATCGGGGTCCCTGCTTCTCCTGTAGGTTTCGTGGGTAGAAGCCTGCTTCTCCCTCTCCCACTCCCCCTGCTTGTGTTCCCGCTCTCGTTATCTCTCTCTCTGTCAAATAAATAATAAAATCTTTTAAAAATAAATAAATAAATAAGATAAAATTAAATAAAATAAAAAATAAAAATTGTAAAGATTAAGTGGATTAAAGAGCATGTAGTACAGTTCCTGAAAAAGAGTAGCTGCTCCATAAATACATAGTTATTGCCTTTATGGTTGTTGAGATCATGTCTTAGCTTATACCCAACATTGGTATCTACTTCTTCTACAATGAAGATGCCTGAAGAAACCAGAGCACAGAGCACAATTCTCATGTGCATCTGAAAGGAGGCCTATGGATTATCCCCAATTAATATATGCTTCTGTCCCACTCATGTGCTACTGATCTCAGATTCTACCTTTAGCTGTTCCTTGGGTAACCCTGGCCCTTGGTATACTAAAGGTAGACAAATTTATTATACTGTAGACAAATGAACAGAAGGCCCAGTCTCACCAGTGTGAGGCCAACAGACAGTAGGGGAATACTGAAGGATTACAAGCCAAGAGGCAGGCAATGAAATGTACACGATAGAAAGGCAACACACTTTCCTGACGAATTCTGAGTTCAAAGTCCAAGTCATGCAGTGTACTAGCTATTTATACTAAGGCCAATTACTGAATCTTTCTGAACTCCAGATTTAAAATTTAGGTATTATCCTCAAGGTTGTTACAAGAATTTACATAGCATAATATATAATGTAAAATTAGCACAGTTCCTGGCACGGAATAATTATCCAGTATCTTCATTTAATATTTTTTCTTCTAAACTGGATATTAGTACCCTAACAGTGGGTACAGCCATTTTCCTACATTCTTGTTATGCCTTCCTAAAATATTTCTAAAATTACTTCAATTTTGTACTGCTTCATTGGACACTAATATTTCTCACCCATTTAAATCAGAAGACGTTTTAGTTTGTGAAGAATTGATCATTTATGTCATGGACCCCAGAAACTCTCAACTCCTGAAATAGTAGCTTTTCTTCTTGAGCTAAAAGGCACTTCGTCAACAGCCATTACCAACTGCAGCAAGGACTTATTTTTCTAAAGCCTCCAGAGGGCAAGATCACTATAATTTGCTCCTAAATCTCCTCTGATTTGTGATTCCAATTTAGCCAGAATTATGAAATGTCCCTTCAAATTAAGTACAGCACCGAAGCTCTTGTGCTATCTATGGGGTGACAATAGATCACATTAGGCCTGTTCTACGAATTTCAAGGAAATCCATCTGTAATAGCCTAACAATTGGCACCACCGGCCTTGATCAGAGCCACAAGTCTGTGATGGAAAAGAAGCCTCAGCAATCAATAGACAGTGTTAACTTCCAAAAAAGCTTCTGTCACTTGTGGAAGATAGTGGTTGCTTATTGAGATGTTGGCAGTTCCTAGTCATGAATCGAGATACAATAAAAAGAAAAGTAGGGCACTCCCCCAATGTTTATGAGATATCACCTGAAAAGGTAGAACTATCACATAAGTATAATATGGTTCTGTGTTATTAAAAGGAAAAAATTCGGGGCGCCTGGGTGGCTCAGTCGTTAAGCGTCTGCCTTCGGCTCAGGTCATGATCCCAGGGTCCTGGGATCGAGCCCCGCATCGGGCTCCCTGCTCCGCGGGAAGCCTGCTTCTCCCTCTCCCACTCCCCCTGCTTGTGTTCCCTCTCTCGCTGTGTCTCTCTCTGTCAAATAAGTAAATAAAATCTTTAAAAAAATAAAAAATAAAAAAAAATAAAAGGAAAAAATTGAATTTAAGGACCAAAGAATGACATTTTAAATATTATTCTCCAGACATGGAAGTTTTTAGACTGGTTAAGAAAATGGACATGCACATAAGCATTACAGAGGGGAGGTATTTCAGACATTTAATCTATGCCAGTTTACTAAGCAGTCATTGTTTATGACACATAATCTGTTTTATAACTCTATACAGAAAACATTATCTCAATTTTTAAAATGAGTGAAGTGGAATTCAGTCAGGTTGAATCCAAGGGCACATAGCTGGGATGGAGGAATTGGGATGAAAATATAGCTCTGTTCATCTTTAAAATCCACACCTCAGGTTGGCTGTAAGACTAAAAGACAGATACATACAGTGTCAAAAGCATATTTCCTTGAGGACAAGGACTAGAGTCAGATGGCTTTCCATTCAATTTTGAATTCAATTCAATTCTTTAAACATTTATTTAGGAACTACCATCACAGACTTTTATCAAGTCCCTAGGGAAGCTACATACCTTCATGGTTATGCCTGTGGGTTTTAGAGCCAGATTCTCTTTGTATATGAATTTATGCTTTGCTACTTACTAGCTGTGTAAACTTAAAGAAATGTACTTGATTTCCAGCTTCCTCATCTGTAAAATGGGTATAAAAATAACTACATTGCACAGTTTCCATGAAGATTGATCAAGATGACAGATAAAAGCAAAGTCCATTGTCTGGCATAATGTGTACTCAATTCATGGCAGCTATTGTTATTACTCTTGTTAAAAAAACAAAATTCACCAGACTAAATTTGAAGATCTCTTTGGCTTTCTTAAATGACTCATGAACTAGACAGTATCCCTTCTAGCAAGTAGAGAGACGCTCCGAGTTGTACAAAATGGAAGGCTTTTATAGGAGAGAGGGTGTTATAAGTTCTTCGTAAAGGACAAGAAAGAATTCTTTCAGGTCAGGACCTCTTCTTTTTGGTGGAATGGTTTTTATCATGCAGATGACCTCCCTGGCACTGATCAGGAAATTTCGGATTGACTTTCCAAAGGTCACATTCTTGGAAGAGGTTGAAACTGTAATTGTCTTGGTTTGCTTTCTTTGTGGGGGAAAAGGGGACGAATGACTCCAATCTGGGCTTGTTTTTTTCTTTTCTTAACACCCTTTTAATACGCAACTATCTCACAAATTAACATAATCTAAATGAAGCTGTTGAGCTATTTGGTGGCACTATCCTTTGTTGTTAAAGGAGATGAGACTAAGAGTGGACAAACACTGCTTATTCAGCATAAAGGACAGGTTCAGCCCAATCATCATACCTCCTCCTGAGTATGGGGACATTCTAGGAAACAAGAATATTAGATGTACTCTCCCATGGTAATTCTGAGAGCCATACAGCAAACTGATGACAAGGGGTAAGGCTTTTTACCTGCCTGTATTAACAGAATTTTCTGTGTTGTTGTTATTGCTGTTTAATATCGGAGGGCAAAACTTTACTAAAGCATGTGACAATTAGCATTGACTAGGGAAATCTAATGAGCAGCAGATACCCAAAACCACTTTGGAGGTGTGGATTCTACCAAGAATTGTACCGTTCTCTTTCAGAATCTGATTCTCCTATTCTTTAAAATCCTCGGTTAGCTGCTAGCCTAGGGGCATCACATGCTTTTTAAAGAATCAGCTTTTTAAAGAATCAGTTCATCCAGGATAGTTTCCTTAATTTTGATCAATGACGTTGCTGGGAAAAAAAATTGTTATTAACAGCCACAAAAATGTTAAAACTCCTATCATCCATGCTGTCCCACATCTTCAGGACACATAATCCAAATAAGCTGAATTTGGACCCCCCCTTTTTTTTTTATCAGAAGCAAGAAACCTCTGGGTCACAGTGGTGGAAACAAGGCAATAATGAAGCTCCAGAACCCTGAGAAGTGGCCCTGACCCCATTCCAGCCCTATTTCATGTTGAAGATGAAGCATTTTTATGTCCCCTTTAACTATTAACTCCCCATAAATTTCTGTCATTTTATTTCTTAAGCAGAAGGTAGCTATGCAGACCACTACCAAGCCAACCTATTTTTCTATGAAGAAATCTCTATCCCCTCAACTTCCCAGGGGAAATGCTTTCATGAGGTGCATGTGGGAAATAGATCCACCAGCTTCAGTAAATTTCACCTATTATAAACATGAGAGAAATCACTCTGAGTTCTGATGCCAAAGAGCTTCTGTAGAATGTTCTCGACACAACCCTGGAATACTTGAGCATTCTTAGTCTACCCCAGGCTGAGACTGCTCTCATTGGCCAGTACTTTCTTATTCTCTTCTGGGGTTCTTTTTTTTTCTTCTCCTTCCTTTTTCTCCCTCTCCCTCCTCTTAGCTGTAGGCACCACATGCCTCCACAAACAGTTAAGTGTATTTCCTTTTCTGTACCTTCTTATTAGTTTGACTTCCTAGCATTGGCCAGGGACCTTTTTTAAATGCTTCATTCTCACTGGCATCTTCTCCCCATGCAAACTTCAACTTGGGATCTCTTCCAAAGTTAATTTTCAGTTTTTCAAAACTCTTACAGGAAGTTAGGTAAACTTGGAAGGCAAGCCTTGACATTCAAAGCATCCTGGAATATTCACCCCAACTGGGTCTTATTCCCGAGACATTTGTCTTTCTCTTCTTGTTAGCAGAAGGCTGGAGTGGAGAAAAAGAAGATGCAATAGGATTGCTGATCTTGTCCTTATGAGGCTGATATTGTCATGGGAACAGACTGTTTATTTACAGTTAGGGCCCTTGAGGTGGTTTCCATTGCTGGTTGCTGTGGCAGCTTCATCACCACCATCAGCAGAGATTCACCTCCACCTTGTCTTTTCCCCACACCTCCTTCCTCCCACCTTTGCTCAGTCCCTAGTCACCAGGAAACAATGGAAAAATAAATGCTATGTAGACCTCTTTGTCAGTAGAAGAGCTCACTTGCTACATTAAAGTCAGCTACTTGCCTCCATTTCTAAAGGCCCCACTCTGTCAAAGCCCAAGACAAATGAATCTGCTCCACATTGCATCAGCCTTTACGTTGACTGTGACACCATATGGTCACAAAGGAAATGCCAGTTCTTGCCTTTCTGGAGCAGCTGATAGTTTGGAAGGCCCTGTGGCTGATACCAGGGCAAGTCCAGTGTGCTAGGGGTCAGAATGAATAAATAGTTCGCTGTCAAGAGGTACCATGCCTAGTTTCTAGTGTGCTGGGGAGAAACTGAACCCCTGAACCCACAATCTCATTACCTAACCTCAAAGGTGGTATCAGACCATCTAATTGGCTTTATCCTCCCTGTTTTTCTTTCCCTGTTCTAACAAAGTAACCATTTTCAACCAGAGCAAACCCTACTTCCATACTCCTGTATCAGTATGAATTGACCTCTTGTATTTAAGTCTGTGAAACCAAAAGTTGATTATGCTATATCTGAGTCTTTTTGTATTTGGCAGTAAATTGGCCTGAAGATAGATCAAGCTGGATTAATATTAAAAGATACCCTGAATTTTGAACTCTGGATCTTAATAGCAAGGAAAGTTATCCATTAGCATTTGACTTCTAATATTTTTTAGTAGTTTAAGAGAATATAAGTAGAAATGTTTTAAAACAAGTCACTACTTGGGCGCCTGGGTGGCTCAGTCGGTTAAGTGGCTGACTCGATTTCGGCTCAGGTCATGATCTCAGGGTCCTGAGATCGAGCCTGCGTCAGGCTTCACACTGGTTATGGATCCTGCCTAAGATTCTCTCTCTCCCTCTGCCCCTCCCCCCTGCCCCTCCCACTCCTACTCTCTCACTCTAAAAAACAAAAACAAAAACAAAAAAAAACAAGTCACTACTTTTGTAGATCAGAGTCCTGAGAAGCTATGCCTCTCATGTCATATTCTGCCCACTCCTTCCCATCACACAGAGAAGACGGAAAGAAGGAAGAAGGTTGCCATAACTTCATGCCAGTAAAATATAATGACTAAACAATTTAAAGACAATCACAGGATCCCAGGTGGCCAGGCCTCTCAGTTTTAAATGACTGTGGACTCATTTAAGCATTTGTTCACAGAGGGCCGAAAGTCTATGATGGATCATGCAAGTCAGAGCTAAGTAATGGTTCACCATGGCCTGGTTAATAGTTAGACAAGCTGTTCAGGTTTGATTAGGGTTTTCTTTTCCATTGCTATAAGTGTATGATAATTAACTCAACAGAATTACATCTCATTTGGGGAAAATATGTACATTTTGAGGTTTCAGGAGTAACAGATTCTACATGCCAAGAAAAAGCCTGAAATTATACTGTGGGTCTACTGCTCAGCCATAAAGATTGGACCGTTAGGTGTGTGCCTTGTGAGTTTTTATCTCTAAAGGAGCTGGTGAGTTTCCTTAGCTCCGACTCTTCCAAAGGCCCTATACACAAAAGTGCTCTACCCAGACAGCTGTTGATAGATTAGAATTGCCAAGTGGCAAACAGCATGAACACCTAACATAACCTGACTTTGGAGCTCAATCTGAGATGGAGCACATGAGGCTTCCCTGAAAGAAAAAGCATCCGCTAATATAGGCACCACCCCATGATCAGGTGTTTTACATAATGGAAGGAAATTCTTTTAAAGCAGATGGCAAAGTATCAGAGTGAGTGTCCAAATTAAGTCATTTATAAATTGGCCACACTGATAACCATGGAGATCTTTTCCCTCCTCTGCCCACATATATACTTATCTCTATCACACATCAGAGCTAATAATCATTTACTGCCTCATGGTTATGCTAATTTCTAGAGTTGTTTGTATCTTTAAAGAGAGAGAAGACACTTTAGAGCAGGGACTCAGCTTTGTTTTCACTAGATCTTGCTAGTTCAGTGCTAGCTCATGGTCTGCGCTTAATACATGAATCAAATCATATCCGTAGGCCTCCATGTCAATGCCATCTTTTCTAAAAAGCCACCCTTGATCACCAGTATTGGGTATATTGTCACTACTCTTTCTAGAGCTTCCTGGACTTAACCTTATCAAAACATAGAACTCCTGTATTAAAATTATTTTCTTGCTTATCTTGCTTGTCTACAGTTTGTTCTCAGTAAGGAGTTTTGAGTGAATAAATGATCAAACACATTTACCTTTCTCTTTCAGCAAACAGTAGGAATGATATAAGGATCTTTGATAAACAGACCAATTTATCTTCTGGCTAAAACTTAGTATTATTCTCCTACCAAGTTTCAGCAGTCCTATCATGTCAGGATTTAGAAAGCTAAACATACTCATCTAGGATGTCAGTAATGACCTGTCAGAATGGGGGGAGAGAAGGACAGGGTGGATTGAAAAGAATCCTAAGATTTCTGAAAGGCCAGTACAACCTTGCTTGACGAGGCAGATAGCAAACAAATTATCGCCCTTAACTGTTGTCTGTGCTAATGATGTCTCTTCTTCCAGGGACCTTTGGATCCCAGACTCAGTGATAAGATTGATTGATATAATACAAGCAAAACAGGGATGGTTTTCCTGCTTTTTGTCTACCAGAGGATTCTAGGGACCTAATATCTCTTCCTGAAATCCTTGATTTTTGAGTAGATGAATGTTCTGGTATCACTGACAGTATTCCCTGTTCTCCTGCTTGCCTCTGACATGATAAATTTGTACTTCTCCCATTGAATTTTTCCTGCCTCTTACCCATTCTCTATCTCAGCAGGGAAGTTCTTCTTTTTCTCTCTGGTCCAAACCTGGATAGAAATCCCTCTCCTTATTTCTCCTTAGAATAACTGAAACACACTGACATGTTGACCAGATACTTTATGGAAAAATAAGCAGATCCAATGTAGATTAGAGAGTTCCTTATATATCAAGTGCATATAATAGTAACTCGTGCATTTTTCTAATTCTATACATCCTAGAAAATGCAGTGAAGAGCATTCACAACCCAAATTCCCTATTCCTAACATAATGACGTTCTCGAAAGTGTTTGGCACAGCTGTGACTGTGGTTCTTCCTTCTCAGCCTGGCTGTAAGCCATGTTGCCCGAGGACACCATCTTGCCTCTCCAGCACCCAAACATAGAACTACTTATTTATTATATCCTTCCAAGGATAAATGTCAATGCATTAAATGACAACATTTGTTAGTCCAAACCTTGCAAATACCTAGGGCCTTCACACTCAGCTCCTATTTCCTGGTGGAGGGTCTAGCCTCCACCAGGAATAATTTGGAAGGAGGTATTCTACCTGTGATCCCCTTGAGCAAACTGATTCTTCCACTTCTGGATTATCAACCATTCTTCGCCCACCTAGAGAGTTCTGAATGCCTCACTAAAGGAAGCACGATCACCTATATACCTAGAGAAATAACATTTCACTCAACTACCTAGCTGTACAGTTTTAAGAACATACTTACAATAAGCATGTGAGGTTTTTTTTAGGTACATTGGCTTTAGAGACAAGGCAATCGTACTTGCAATGTCCTTCTTTTCATTCTACTGAGTTGAAAGATTATGTGTTAAACATACAACTGCTTATAATAATCACCATTATACTCTCTACATACTTGTTTATGTTTCTATCTCCTTAAAACCATGAGCCCCTTGATATCAGAGATAATAGCTTTTTTTTTTTTTTTTTAGAAAGGAAAAGAGAGAGGGGGCAGGGGCACAGAGAGAGGGAGAGTGAAAATCTTAAGCAGGCTCCACATCCAGCACAGAGCCCCCACACAGGGCTCAATTCATGACCCTGAGATCATGACCTGAGTCAAAATCAAGAATAGGACGCTTAACCAACTGGGCCACCCAGGCACCCCCAGAGATTATGCCTTTAAAAAAATATTTTCATTGTCTTCATCCATCACAGTGTCTAACACTCAATTAGCCCCCAGTAAATGTGTGATTAATGAGCAAATAAATGTGTGAATTAATTAATTAATTAAATCTGATGCAAAGTAACTTTGCTTTCTATAGTAAATACCATTTAAATTCAGGTTAAGGAAAACATAGGCAAATTCAGGTAAAGCATAGCAACTGAATGTCCTAAATGTAATGGGAAGGTAGTGTTGTCTTGGGAGCACAGGTTTAAGGATGAAAACTTGGATGTGAATCTTGTCCTTACCCAGTGGTAGAGATACTATTTTTGGTGAGTTCATTTCCATGTCTGAAAAATGTGGATAATTACACTTATCTTGTTGGGCTGTTAAATAAAATACTGTTGATAAAGACCTTAGCAAGAGCCTGGTATATAGAGTCAGCATTGATAAAATGGGAGCTTCTGCTGTTGTCATCAGTAAAGCAGTGTAACAACAGCAGGCAAGGCACAACTAAAGAGTCTCTTGGTTAAGAGATGCCTAGAAGTCTAAGTGAACCATTGTCTGAGGCATCTGTCTGTGGATAGCTGATGTCCAGACCATGCACTAAGGTTAACAGCGAAATATTTAATTGTTGGGGACATTGACAAGAGCTAAATGGGGCCCCTTAAGCAGAATTGAGGATTTTGACTGGACAGTGATATGGGAACTCAATAATGGGACCAGGGCAGAAGTATTAGCTGACCACATAAAGACTAGGCCCTGTAGAAACAAAGGACTGTGTGACTCCATGGCCAGGTAGGGAGGCCTTACTCTTATCAGGAGCACCAAGGCCCCATGCCTAGGGCAATGGGTTCATACCAAGTCCCAGAAAACAAAGAGCTTTTTGGAGTAGTAAGAATTCTCTGTCTGAGTTGGTGCACAGCCAACTGGGGTATGGCTGAACCTACAAAAGGGGGCAGATGTGGACCAAACTGGGAGTAGCTGAGGTGAGCAGAGGCCGGTTGATAGAGACCAAGACTAACACAAAGCTTTCATTGCCTAAGGGATAGCCATGATATTGGAGTGATAGTTGGTAGCTGAAGCTGAATGAAGGAAAATCCTGTGCGGCCATGCCCTATTCATATGACAAACACTCCGGGCGTCCATCAAAGTGAAATCATGTTCAAAGTGAAATCACGTTTGCATGGACAGCAACAGTGCATCAGTCAAAATGTACATCCAGGTCCAGAATGTGGTGAGAAATCAGAAATACAAGATAACATCAAATGCCTGTAGCCATATGACATAAAAGGCCCAAGAAAGAAAACTTGGAGAAAAATACCACAGGAAAACGGAGTTAATGGACATACATCATTCCTCAGCGTTAAGTTGACCTAAAGAGACATGTGTCCCAAAATGTGTTCTTTCTAGTACTAAACTGTGAGAAGCTCCAAGAAAAAAATCAGTTCTGTGCCCAAGTAACTGAGAGATGCTACATACTATAGCTCTTTTTAGAGAGTTATAATATTAGCATATTAATAACATAAAAAGACCAGTTAAAAAGCATGCTTATATTTATTTAATCTAACATCCCCCAATCTTCTAGGGCTGCCACTTTCTTTTCATAGTACTTAATATTCTGTGAAGTAACTGGGAAATTGTGGCCCGGACTATCCATATTAAAGCAACTACATGTTTTTGATTTCCTCATTTGAGTAACAGAGATACCAATAATATTACAGCAAAGCGTAAGGATCAAATAAAGTAATGAATGTTAAGTACCAAGAAAAGCACCTGACAATTGCTATATGGTATTTGGAAACAGTGGAAGGTAACAAGAAGAACTCTTGAGAATAAGGGTAGCTAAGAAGAATGTTACTATTATAACTAATGTATCTTTGAAATATTAGAACTAATACTCTTTATAATTATTTTAGCTAATATAGTTTTGCTTCTGTATCCACAATTCAAGAACGGCTGAAGCACATCTTACTGGGGTCTCACGTTATAATACAGCATTAACCGTTCCTTGTTCCCTTCTCATATCAAATATTTCTAATCACATGTCAGTTCTGTTTAGAAAATCTCCCTGTCTGTGATCACCCAACTCCCATCCTGTTTTCTTCCAAAAGCAGCACCATTTTAAATGGAAAGTGAAAAATAGCAACAACAACAACAACAACAAAACCCTTGCTTATTTCTTTTCTTTCCTTCAGATCCTCAGTGGGGGGGGGAAGAATCAGATCAAATGGAAAAACTTTTGAACTGAATCTTACAGACGAATAAAACCAAGAATACCACCCCCCAAACACACCCTCAACATGTACATCTTAGAGACAACAAAGACATTATAGATCTTGTACAAGGTTAAGTTCTAGAGATTAAAGTGTTGAGTTTTTAATAGATCCAGCCTTCTCCCAAAACTTGAGACCCTTCTAGCCATCTGCCTATTTTACATCTTCAATTGGATGTCAAAACCAAAGTTTTGATTGAATTTGCTGCCCCCCAGGTCACCAAACTGCTTCCCGCATAATCATTCAGTAAATGTAGTACACAGCAACCCGAATCTACCATTGTTCAACCAGAAGTCTCAGCACCATCTTTGACTTTGGCCTTTTTCTCACATACCGCTTCCATTTCCTCAGCAAAGCCCAGCAGAATATAGGTACTTTACTCCTATGCAAACCACCATTGTCTCTTACCCAGATCACTACCCTATCTTAGCAGACATATCCTCGCTTCCATCTGGTGTTCTTCTAGCATGTTAGTCTTCTAGTGCAAGCCCTCCAGCAACTTTCCAGCTGGCGCTTAGTATAATCCAAAGTCCTTACCACAGCTCCCAAGGTCTCCACTCTATTACCTCCCACCCCCTTTGTCACTTCTCTGACTCTCCTCCTGCCCATTCTCTTCCCCATTCACTCGTCACTGGCCCTCTTGCTCTACCTGGAACATTCAAGGTTGTTCCCACTTTGTAGAACGGCTGAGAATTAAATGATTGACAAGTACAAAGCACTCTGAGTTACATCTTGTCTTAATTAACATTGCATCACTATTATTTGGAGCTCCTATGTCTTGCTTTTGCTTTCTCTTTATATTTTTACCACATAATGTATCACGGATACTGTTTTATAGAGAGCATTCAGGGATGCCCCCATCTCAGGACATTTCCTCCAACCAATCCCTCTACCTAAATATTCTTTACCCCCCAAACCTACATGGTCTTCAGCCTCACTGCCTTCAGATCTCTCCTAAAATCATCTTATCCATAAGCCCCTGTTGACCACACTTCTAGGACATAGCACCCTTCACACCTGATGTACTGAAAATATCGAGAGACAAAACAAAGAGCCATAGAAGCTCTGAATGGTTGTAAAATAATGTTAATTGAGACTTACTGTGAATAAGACATGACTCTAAGAGCTTTGCATGAATTGATCATTTAATCCTTGCAATAATTCTATGAAATAGATAATATTATTAATCCCATTTTAAAAGAAATTTAAGATACATTGAATTTACTAACGTGCAAAACGCCACATAGCTGAAAACTCCTATGAAGCTGAGACTTGAGCACAAGCATTTAAGTTGATAGCCAATGTGTTCATCTACATGCAGTCTGTGTGCCTCACTGCTCTTTCCATTCTAGTGTAAGTGGAGCCTACCTTTCACTGATTCAGCGATGTTTTCTTGAACACCACTATGTGACATGATGTAGGTATGGGAACAAATATTGGTAAAAAGTTAATTTGGAGAGGTAGTCAGGGCTCAGATCCCATATGGCCTTGAGGGTATTGTTCTAAGAGAACCTTGGATCTTATTCTAAGTGTGCCAAGGAGCCCTTGGAGCAATACAAGCACATTTGCGTTTTGAATGGAACACTCTGGTTGTTGAGTGGAAAATAGACTATAGTAGGCCAGAGAGGAAGCTGGGGGGTCACTGAGGAGGCTGTTGCTGGGCTCTAGTTTACAGGAACCATGATGGATTATACCTCAGATGAGGCCTATGATGGGATTGGTGAGAACTGGTCAGGATTCAGGTACATTTTAGGGGAAAAACTAATAGGATTTGCGAGTAGATAGGACCTGTGTCTCCCACATTTTTTAAAATTTCCCATTATATTCCACAATATGAATACTCCATTGCTTATTTAGCCATTCTTTATATTTAAGACATCCTTCTCTCTGTTTTTTAAATTCCAAAGTGTGCTAGAATGTTTGTTCATATTCATGGCTCTTTATACACATGTGATTGTTTATATAAAGCTATGAGGTGAAATTGCTGGGTCACAGAGTACATGAAAGTTTAATCTTAACAGATACTGACAAATAAGTCTCTGAACCGTATGTACCGATCAGCCTGTGCCAGTTGCTATTTCTTTACTCTATTCTTTAAAATGCGATGCCAGTGTGAGTTCAATGTGACATTGAGAACAGGCCCCCTCTCTGCTTTCCCAGTCTGTCGACAGGCTATGCTGGTACCCAACCTCACCTATATGCCAGGGATGAAATGGCACTTGTTGAATCACTGGCTTCCCGCTGTCTGGTCATTGCAGTACCCAAACTGACCTTCACTTGCTATTTGCTACTGTCCTTTCTGAGCAAAGTTGAGAAATTACAGTGAGAGAGGAGGTGTGGTGACTTCCAAAGGAAATGGTAACTGTGGCATTTGGCCACCCTTGTAAATACCTGAATACACAGAAAACCCCCATAGAAAGTCTGGTTATTTCCTTGTCAGGAAAGTGTCTTTTCACAGCCCTGGTACAAGGTCAGGCAGTGCCTTCAGGGGCTGTTAAGAACAGGTTGCCCTGTAATTAACTGATTTGCTACAATACAGTAGTAAGGCATGTGTTTCCTCTAACCTTGAATGTCACCCAGTACATAGGTGCTCATTGACCTGTAAGTTGAGGACTTTCAAGGGAAAGAGATAACTGTGCCCAATAATCCTTTGTACCAAGGTTTCATAACCCTCTGCAATCTCGCACACTCACTCATAGATTGCCTATCACAACAGACTGTAGACTTTCTGATAAACGCTACTCTGGATACTTTCTAAACTTTCTACCATTAACCCTTTCAATCTCACATGCCTGGAAGCCAGGCAGGCAAGGATATATTATTCTAAGTTTACTTAGGTCAACCTGAGGAATGGAAAGGTTAATTGACTTGGCCAAGGTCATAAAACAAGCCATAAAGAGAGCCAAGAACAGAATTCAGATCTCTAGAAATGTTTCCAGTCTAGTGGAGGAAATGTTAAATGAAATATGTTGCTCTAATTCTGTGCTGTTCTTTTCTACAATCTCATCCCCCAGGAGCAATTGTGCCTTTTGAGTTCTTTCCAATTATGTTTTTCACATCATGGTATACACAAAAAATGACATTAATTTTATGAGTCATGAGGGTAAATGGATGGTGATGTCTATGGTCCCAGGTGACCAACTTTAAGCCCTAACCATCCCAAGCCCTGTGAGGTTATCTTGAAGAGTGGAGGATTCAGAATCCCTGCCAACTGAGATCCACTGGGATCAAACCAATGAGGAAGCATTCAACATTTCTATAGAGTTTAACTTTATGCAAACTCAACCCCCCTCTGCTTGGATAAAGATATGAAAGTATGATAGAACCTGAAGACATGAGATTTCATGTATGCTAGAGTATCCTCTAGGCCTGGGATTCATAGCTATTGGAGACCAGGAGTTTGGAAGAGAGAACTAGGGACTAGGATAACCTCCCAGGTAAGAGAGGATGAACTGCAGGGCCATGAAAATGGCAGTGGGACAGAGAGCAGGCACCTGATTTAAAAGAAATTTTTAGGAACTGGTGACTAGTCATGTGGATTGTTATAGGAGAAGAAGTCAAGGATGTCTTTAGGATGATTAGCGTTTTAAAATTTTTGCTAATGCTCCTTTCTCTATACTTGAACATATCATCTCACATCTATGTCGTTGTCTCTCTAACATAAAAATTTGGTCACACTTTCTGGGCAAGCTTAAATGGTTTCTTATCTGGCATAAGAAAAAGTCCAGATTCATTACCTCAGCATACAAAATTCTTTAAGACCAGGCCCTAAAAACAAGCCACCAGGTTTCTCTTTCTCCACTGCCTATTTCAAAACCAGACCTCAGGCATAGAAAAGAATGATCTTCCCCTTACCAAACTGAGCTTTTCTATACTTTTAAGATGCTCTTTTCTCTCCTGTAACTTGTTCTTTGCCTGACAAACTCCTACTCAACATCTTACCTCAATGTTACCTCCTCTATAAGCTGTTTCCCAATCTACCAAGTATATGAACTTTCTTCCTCCGTTTTCCTCCCACAGAACCTTGTAATTCATGCATATTAACTATTGATCTGCCTAAATTTTGTCTCTTCCATTTAACAATGGAATTTCCCCCCAAGGTCAATGTTAAGACTTAACTACAACCGACATCTAGCATAGTACCTGGAACATGATAGGTATGCCACAAGTGTTTGTTGGAAGAATTACATAAATAGATCTTCCATGTTTAGTGATGTTTGATAACTAAGAAAATGATGATTCCTTCTGTTCTCTAACATCTTGCCAGAAGTTGCCCTCAGTGGTGCAGGGGATAGGCTTAAGTCATACATGATTTTGAATCTCACTTTTGACTTAAGATTTTAGGTGAGTTACTTCATACTTCGGAGCCTCCTTTCCCTCACTTATAGGATTAATACAGCAATACCAACCTTACAAGGTTGATGTGAAGATCCCGTGTCACCTAAACACTTGCCACATACCAGGATGCTCAGGAAACACTTCTTCCTTCCTGATTTCCTTCACCAAAACCACTTGAATACTAGTAAAAATGCTTCTTTCACAATGCTAGTCTTTATTCACATCTTAATCTATTCTTTCATACAGCTCACACATTTACATGTGGACTTATTTATCCATGTAAACATAGCCTATTAATGTACACATGTGTCTTTATGTTTTAAAGCCATATTTTTTAAATGGCATACCCAAGAAATATCTATATATATATTTTTTTTACTAAATACTCATACAGACATAACATATGAATGGCTAAAAATAAGATCTTACAATAATAACCTGAGAGGTAATATAATATGGTGTTTAAAAGCTTAGGCTAGGGAGTAAGAAATAAACTTGGATTCAAATTCTGACAATATACCTCACAAGAAAATCTAACTTACAATGCTTCAGTTTCCTCCACTGTATATTGGATGTAATAAATGTATTTAACTTGAAGACTTATAAGGACTGAGAGAGATACTGAATGGAAAGTACTTGGCGCAAAGCCTCACACATGGAATACTCAATAGCTGATATTTTTATGGTTCCAATCATTATCATTGTTTCTATGGTTTTCACTCAAACTTGCTATTGCAGACTTCCATGCCACTGATAATCTCACCCACCTATTCTGAGCATCTCCACAGGGCATCCCCAATGTGCCTGGGAACATGGCATCTGGGCCTTCACCAAACAGGGAACATAGAAAGATGAAATAGGGGCTCTTGGTGAAGAAAAGGTGTGACCACCATAGATCCATGCAGGAACCCCTGTGACTCCTCTTTATTAATTCCACTGGTGCCAGAAATGCAGTCATCCCCTCTTCCAACACTCTACCACTGTTCTACCCTCTGAGCATAACCACAGTGCACAAAGCCACCCCTAGGCACCGCCACCCCCTATCTTCCCACCACTTGAGTCCTGGGTATTTCCAATGCATAATTGTTCTTTTTTTTTTTTTTAAAGATTTTTTTAATTTATTTGCGAGAGAGAGAATGAGAGACAGAGAGCATGAGAGGGAGGAGGGTCAGAGGGAGAAGCAGACTCCCTGCTTCTGAGCAGGGAGCCTGATGTGGGACTCGATCCCGGGACTCCAGGATCATGACCTGAGCCGAAGGCAGTCGCTTAACCAACTGAGCCACCCAGGCGCCCCATCCAATGTATAATTGTTCTTGATGTACCAAAGTAAAACCGAATTCTGTGCCAAAATGAAGAGAATGTTTTGCCACCATCTGTTGCATTACATTTGTGACATAGACACAAAAATGGTTTTGTCTTGTGGTCCAACATTTTATCGGGTCTTTATTGTCTGAGAAGTAGAGGTTAAGGTTGTAGGTTGGGGTGATATCTGAATGACTGAAAGTGTTCTACTATTAGCACCATTCTTTTTTTTAGAACTACTCTTATCCTTTTTCCAGTAACAGAGTCAGATCACTAGACATAGCCAATTTGTTTGCTTTGCTCTTCCCTTAGAAAGTCACTCTAGTTGGCATCCTCAAACTTTCCCACCCAAGTTCTATGCAAAGTGAACCCAAACTCTGTGTGTCTGGGAACAGGGCCAAAATGGCCTGACATGAGAGCTAAATTTCTTTGATCTTTCATCTTTTATCCTAGGGGAAAAAAAAAACCCATGAATTTGGCATCCTCTCCACAGTATTATGTTAATATAAGATAATGGCATTCTTCCTCCTAATTTTTTAGTCCATTTCATGCCTTTTGGGTACCCTCTGGAATACCTCACCAACCTCAACAGGCCTTATATCCCATGTTGTAATCCCAGGTCAACCTTGGAATAAATGAGTTCTTTCCCAGGAGACTCCTCCTTTGTTAGCACTTGGTAGATACAGACTTTTGGCATATTATTTCCACTCATTTGTCAAACATGCCCTGACATGGCTGAATCCCAGCCATAAACACAACTTACAGTTAAACTTGACTCTCCTACCCCGAACAGATTCAAGCCATGCCTCAGAGACATCATCAAGAACCTCAGTTTTTATCCTACCATCTGCCTGTGCATTTGCCAGTGAAATGTGAGGTTCTATTGGCTGAGGAGTCAAAAGCAGAAGGTTTCCTGTGCATGATTACTGATGGAAACCACACTTCTTCAAAGCATGGACACGTACAGGGAAACATTTGACAAATGCATCTTAAAGGTAATGACTTGCATGGCAGTATAGCTTTATATGAAGAAATCTGGGGCTATCCAAAGACATTCAGGGCCTTCCAGAAAATAAAACCCATTCAATTAGTTCCCTCCATGTACTTAAGCATAGAAAAGTAATGGATCCATATAAATTATTGCATTCCATATTCACACCAATTAAAAATTCCTCAGATGGTTCAGTCAATGGCCCATATGTATTATAGTTCTAGCAACTCTCAACCATATGCAGTGCCATAGGCTGTGCCAGAAGTACCAAAATAGTCTTTAGAAATAAATGCCTCTGCATTGTGGCTCATAAAAATACCTGTTAATTATAAATGTAAGTCAACTCAGCCCAGTATTAGTTGAATGACAAGCAAATTTCTGAAATGCCGGGAGATCGAGAACTAAACACAGTGCGTAAAGACTTAATGGAAAATTAATAAGGTTAGGTCATGTTACTATTATCTCAAAATCCATGTGGTTTTCCATGAAATAAGTGGAGTTCACTGCAGTCCTCTGAGACACAGTTTATAGCCCTTGTGTTGGTTTGCTTAAAAAGGCCAACCCATCATAAAAAGGAATGAAGTACAGATACATGCTACAACATAGATGAACCTTAAAACATGTCGCATGAAAGAAACCAGTCTCCAAAGGCCACATATTATATGATTCCATTTGTATGAAATCTCCAACAGAGGCAAAGACATGGAGACAGAAAATGGAGGAGTGGTTGCCAGGGGCTGGGGGACGGGAAATGGGGAGTGCCTGCTGATGAGCAGGAGTGATGAAGTGTCCCAAAATTAAGTAGTGGCAATTGTTGTAAAAATCCATGAATACACTAAAATGTGCTTTAAAAGTGTGAATTTTATGGTAGGTGAATTATATATCCGTGAAGCTGTTATAAAAGGAGAAGAAAAAAAAGGCCAGTGAGGGTGCGGTATTAAGTGAAGTCTAGGAATGGGGAAGGATGAACCATTCCAAAAAAGCCCAAAGGGTGGGCGCCTGGGTGGCTCAGTCGTTAAGTGTCTGCCTTCGGCTCAGGTCATGATCTCAGGGTCCTGGGATCGAGCCCCGCATCGGGCTCCTCGCTCTGAGGGAGGCCTGCTTCTCCCTCTCCCACTCCCCCTGCTTGTGTTCCCTCTCTCGCTGTGTCTATCTCTGTCAAATGAATAAATAAAATCTTAAAAAAAAAAAAAAAGCCCAAAGGGCCTGATCACGACTAAAATCCTTAGAAGAGCTATACTGGTCCCCTCCACTCCTGGACAGGCTTCCACAATAACATCCCAGAATCATTCTCGGACTTCACAGTTTTCATTGCCAAGATCCAAAGGGCGACAATCTTCAAGTTACTAAGATGTTTGCGGTCCCTTTCTTTCTTTGTTTCTTTTCACCTCCTCATTGGATTTTCTAGTAATTTTGAGTCAGGTGGAGAGGAGTCCGCTCTGCTTGTGTTGTTCATTATGGAAATTGATTTGACCCTCATTTGCATCTATTTGCACTGCCATCAAGCTGATTTAGAATCCGAGGGTGGTTGCAACCTCCTCCGAAGCTGGCAGATTTGCTCTAAAAACAGACCCTGCAACTTTCCAACCAGCCCCGAAGAACTTGTTCTCTTGCCCTTTTGATTTCTGCACAACATGGGCAGAGTTTCAGAGAAATACAACTCTTGGTAAAAGGAAGAAAGGAAACCTTTGTTGCCTTCTGCTATAAATAGCCTCCATTCCCTTGCCTTCCCTCCATACTGCTAGTCAACCCTGCAATCCTGGGTTGCATATCAGAAATAAATACTTTGGTCTTGGTGCGAGCAAAAGGCCCCAGGCAAGCTTGCAGGTTGGCAACTGGCAGCAGAGGAGTTAAATCTTAAACAATCCAACATGGCAATTGTCCCTCCTACAATGACCCACGGGTTCCTCACTAGCCCCAGGAAGGAACAAAGTGCAGCACCCGCAACCCCGGCAAAGGTGCCAAGAGGAGTGATAAGAACCTAGGAGAATGCAGACTTCAACTGGCTCAGTCATTCTGGCCTCTCCTCTTTGGTTTCCCTTTCCCTCTACAGCCCTGAGCTGGTTCCTTGCTTTCTATCCAACTCCTCCTCTCACCTGCCCTGTGTGCTCCCCACATGTGTCCAGCAACAACCACCATCCTCACCTTCCTTATGCAACCTGTGCTCTCTTTTATTGTCAGAATGGAAATCGCTTTATTGCTGCTTATGATGTAAAATACTAAATTCTCATTGTAAAAAAATCCAGTTTATATAAAAAGGGAAGAGGACATAAAAATTAGCTGTACTCTGACCACTCGGAGAAATTCACCCATACTCAAGTGTATAGTCTTCAAATTCAAAGAATTTTTTAAAATGAATCCTATGAGACATATCTATTTTTCACTTAGAAATCCATCTTGTGCATTTTTCTTTTCAATAAATATAGATCTACACTACCATTTTTAGCAGTCTCTATAAATGTATCCATATTTTGCACACTTAGTCTGTTTCTTCTTGATTCATATATATGAATATATATATATTCATAGATAATATACACATTCACAGTTTTTTTTTTCTTATTCCCAAATTTATCCAGGAGGCCCTCCTTCTACCCTCAAGCCATCCAACTTGCCTCAGCACACCTGACATCTGGGCCTCCTGCTTCCCCAAACTGTCTGCTCATCAGAAGTTGCCCATCCTAGGCCTTATCCTTCAAGACACTATGCTACTTGATGATAACTGGAAACATGTGAGGAATAAAGTCAGCCAGTGGGTTAATCGGTACAGTGGCTTTTATTTGGGGTCAACAGATAATTGGGGCAGGAATGGGCTTTAGAAATAACCTGCTTTGGTGTTTCCCAAACTTGTCAGTGGAGTGCAGGGGTGAGAGTGGTATAAAAAATTCACTGGCCCCTCCTCCAGGGAGTTCAATGCGATTAGTCTGGAGTTGGGTCTGGAAAACTGTCACTTAACAAGCTCTTCACGGGATTATTTTGATCAAATTTCAGAAATTCTGATTTTATCCAATATCTTCATCATTCATGTGAGGTCACAGAGGACCAAATAGATAAAGTTTGTCACATCTACATGGACAATTAGGGGTAGGGCTGGAGGTGTTGTCTATATTTTCCCATCCCTGAGCTTGTCATCTTTTTGCTGCACAAAACCATCTTATTCCAAATTTTATTAGAACAAAAGACTTCTAAATAGAATACAGTAACAAGAAGTATTTCTGCCTCTTAAATAGTGACAATTCTGGAACTCAAAGTGGGCTAAGGGGAGATTGATTTGGAGGCAAGAAAGGGGTCTTTTATTGCCACTCAAATCTGTATCATGCAAATGACTGTTTACATCTGTGTGTGTATGCATGCGCACATGTGTGTATTTGTGTGTGTGTACGCATGTCTATAGGTTGGTCTTAGAAAAAAATATTGAAAGTCAAACATGATTATAGAACCCATAGTATAAGGATAAAATTTTTAAAGACCTATTTCTAGAAGTATCCCCAGTGAGAAAAAAAATGCCAGTGTTAATGCATAAAGACTGGATCTAATCAAAAGCAAAATTTTCCCTTTATTTGAGTCTATCTTCATATATGAAGACCTATTTCAGCAAGATTTTCAACTTTCTTCAGAAACATGTGTAGTACAGAACACACAGAGATAGAGACAAGACTTCTGAGGGCAATACTCAATAGGGCTACTTACCTGCTCTGCTGACCAACTCAGTCATGGTATAATGAGTATCTGGCAGGACTCTTTAATTCAAGACCTAATAAAGACAATGAAGATGATCATTTAAAGCATCCTAACCTCGGGGCGCCTGGGTGGCTCAGTCGTTAAGTGTCTGCCTTCGGCTCAGGTCATGATCCCAGAGTCCTGGGATCGAGCCCCACATAGGGCTCCCTGCTCAGTGGGAAGCCTACTTCTCCCTCTCCCACTCCCCCGCTTGTGTTCCCTCTCTCTCTCTGTGTCTCTCTCTGTCAAATAAATAAATAAAATCTTTAAAAAAAAAAAAAAGCATCCTAACCTAATGGAGCAGGAATTGTGATGGATACCTTCCATTTTCCTGAAAGACAATAGTTCTTCCAGTAGGGCTCAACTTCAGGTGGTACACTCTGCTGTCTGCTCTGTGTGGGAAGAGCAATAGCCATACCAATTTCCATGATTCCTTTTAAGGGTTGCATTGTGTCCCCTCAAAATTTACATGTTGAAGTCCCAACCCTCCTGCTACCTCAAAATATGACCTTATTTGGAAATAGGGTCATTGCATATCTAATTAGTTAAGTTAAATGAGGTCACAGTGAAGTAAGGTGGGCCTTTAATGCAATATGACTTGTGTCTTTATAAAAAGGGAAAATTTGGACACAGAGACAGATATACACACACAGGAAGAATGTCATATGAAGACTGGAGCTATACTGTCATAAGCCAATGAACTACCAGAAATTACAAGAGGCCTAGAACAGACCCTACCCTAGAGCCTTCACAAGGAGTGTGGCCCTGCTGCCCCCTTACTCTTGAACTTTTGGGCTCCAGAACTGTAAGACAATAAATTTCTGTTGTTTAAACTACTCTGTTTGTGGTGCTTTGTTACAATAGTCCTCAGAAACTAGGATAGTACCCTTCAGAACACAGCCTCCACCAGATGATACTTTTTAAGACAAGAGCAATTCAACAATGGGCTAATCCTATCATATTCGCTGGTTTGGCCATACAAAAGCTTAATGGATTTGGATATCCTAATGCCAACAGAGGAACACCTGAAACCAAGTACTAACCCTGATTTTCTTGAAATAGAAGCTGATTCTTCCCCTCAGCCATTTCATGCTCCTTATGCAGCTGCACCAACAGGCAGAGAAAGGTCACTGTATCTGCAGGCATGGTTGAATCTGGGTCATCAGATTGTTGCTATCAAAGAGTACAAGGAGGACCATATATGTAACACAGGCTGTCTCCTAGACACCTCTAAATATTCCCTTTCCCAAAAGTACTAACAAATGGAAAACTGAATCAACCCCGTCCCCAAACACACACACATACACACACACACACTCTCTCTCTCTCTCTCTCACTCTTTCTCCCTAAAAGATCCCTAGGGAAGCAAAACTATGGGAATGAAGGCTCAGGTCATCACTTATCCAGCCAAGGTGCTGCCACAAGCTATGAGGAACCAGAAGTGTATAGTAGGAGATGATAGTGATGATTGCCCAATTAGGCCTCATGACCAGCTGCATGACTCAATGTTATGATTTTTTTACTTTTTCTCTTCTTCTACTACATATTTTATATGATGACCAATGGCTAATGTTTTAAGTTTCAGGTAGAAGAATGAAAGAATCCACATCACTCCCCACAATAATACAGTAGTGACTTTGTTTGTGTCCTGTGTTTGGGCCGTTAAGTTTTGTAATGGATGAAGGACAAGACTAGTTTTCAAGACATCAAAGGGATTGGCTGTGCTAATTGTAATCCCCTTATGTCTTTAGATCCACTTGCTATTCTTTCCCACCCTGCTCTTTGCCTCAGGAGGCTGACTTATAAACATTGCATCAGTGGATTCTCATCTCCATGTTCTTGATGTGGTCATCTTCTATGGTTCTCTAAGATGAAATAGAAATAGTAGGAACTAATTTGATTACCTCTCCCTGGGACAAAAATTTGCCTTTGAGTATAATGCTATAAGATGATGGAGTCCATTATTAATTCAACTCAAAGTTTTAGTAGAATATAAGTTGGCAAAAAGACTCTGAGTAGGGAGTAGTCCAGATGTTTTTCACGATTTTCATTTTTCCAGTAGGATACTTTCTCTCACTGTTACCACATTCAGATTTTCCTGCCAGAGGTCTTCTTAGTAAAAATGTTGGAGGATTCTGTTCTTTACATCTGTAGCTGAGAAAATAGCTGGAGCAGACAATAAACCCTATGTGAAAGGTGATGTTGAGGAGAAAATGGTCCAAACCCATTTACACAACTGTGCCATCATGTTTCTAAAAAAACACTTTTTTTGCAGAGTTTTGTGCTCTATTTTTTCCAAATGTATTGAGGTATAATTTACATACAATAAAATATATTCCTTTTAGGTGCACTGTCGTACACATTTTGACAAACGTATGTAGTCTTGTTACCACACAAAAACCAAGTTGTAGAATATTTCTATCACCCCAAAACATTCCTCTGTGTCCCTTCGTAGAACATCCCCTTTCGTCACTCTTAGCCCTTGACAGCCTCTGATCTAATGTATGTCCTTCTAGCTTTGCTTTTTTCAGAATGTTATGTAAGGGAGGTCATACAGTATTGTAGCCATTTGAGTCTGGCTTCTTTCATTTAGCATAATGTTTTTTTAGAATTATCCATTGTTTCAAGTTTGAGTACATCGTTCCTTTTTATTGCTGAATAAAATACTTACTATAGTATTTTATTGTATCATACACTACAATTTATATCCAAATTATATCCACACTTTGGTGGATATTTGAGCTGTTTCAAATTGTTGACAATTGTAAATAAAGCTACTGTATACATTTACATATAGGTTTTGTATAGACATGGAAGTATATCTTTAGTGCATTAATTTGCACAGTTGCATGACTTATCCGGCATCATCCAATAGCTTATGTTCACCTAAGATAAAGAAGGAAGGTAATTATAGTGATGCGAGTTGACATTAACAGAGTGTGCACATAAGTTTCTAACCTGAGGTCCATGATTCATGGTCATTTCTCTTTGGTGAATACCAGAGAATGTATTAATGGGTTGTATGATTAATTATATATTTAACTTCATAAGAAACTACCAGACTGTATTATAAGAAGCTATACCATTTTGAAGTTGCACCAGCAATATATTAGAGTTCCAGTTTCTCTATATCATTACAGATGTTTGTTATTGCCATTTTTTAAAATTTTAGTAATTGTGTACTGGTTCTAATCTACATTACTCTAATAGTTAATGCTGTTAAACATCTTTTCATGTGTTTGTCATCTATGTATCTTCTCAAGTGAGCTGTAGTTTCAACTATTTTGCCTATTTTTTATTGGGTTGTCTGTTTCCTTATTATTGAATTTTTTTTTTAAGATTTTATTTATTTATTTGAGAGAGAGCATGAGAGGGAAGAGGGTCAGAGGAAGAAGCAGACCCCCGTTGAGCAGGGAGCCCGATGCGGGACTCGATCCCGGAACTCCAGGATCATGACCTGAGCCGAAGGCAGTCGCTTAACCAACTGAGCCATCCAGGCGCCCCCTTATTATTGAATTTTGAGAGTTCTTCATATATTCTGGATATTACTCTCTTCTCAAATTATTTTCTTTTAAAAATATATATGTAACTAATTCACTTACATAACATTGTAACCCCAAAGAAAGAATCACCTCTTAATTCTTCTACCACCTTTTGGGGATCACTCATTCTCAACAATTATACTTCTCCCTCAATCTTTTAATCTTAAAATTTTGATCATGGATTTCTTTAAAAGATGTAGGAAAACTAACTACTCACTCTCTTCCCCATAAAAACCTGTACATATACAAATTATTGTGTATCCTTTTCAGAGTCCCCAAGATACCTACTCCTGAAGTTGCACATGGACCATGAATCATGGACCCCAGGTTAGAAACTTATGTGCACACTCTGTTAATGTCAACTCGCATCACTATAATTACCTTCCTTCTTTATCTTAGGTGAACATAAGCTATTGGATGATGCCGGATAAGTCATGCAACTGTGCAAATTAATGCACTAAAGATATACTTCCATCCATTTTTGCAGGGTCTGCATAGCTACACAATATTTTTTGTCATTAGTCTCTTTATTTTTATTTATTTTAAAGATTTTATTTATTTATTTGACAGAGAGAGACACAGGGAGAGAGGGAACACAAGCAGGGGGAGTGGGAGAGGGAAAAGCAGGCTTCCCGCTGAGCAGGTAGCCTGATGCGGGGCTCGATCCCAGGACCACGGGATCATGACTTGAGCTGAAGGCAGACACTTAACGACTGAGCCACCCAGGCACCCTTCTTACAGTTTTATTTTTAATTCCCACAGAAGCCAGTTGACAAAAATTCTTTATCACCTATGTCCCCTTCACTCTGTGCAGAACATCCTACTACCTACTCCCCAGAAAAATCGAACAAATCAGGTATAAATAAGTTCCTCCACTTAATTTAAACATACACATGTGCACATTCTTTATCCCCTTGAATCTCAGAAAGAGATGTGGCTTTCTCCCAGCCACTGCTAATCCTTCCTTTTGTGCTCTTGATCCTACTCTATCCTGGACTCCATTTTTGCAAACAGCTCCTCCACCTACATTATTCATATCTCCCTGTTTATTCTCAAGATTTCATCATGTTTTGCTTTTTACATTTGAAAGGAGGAAAAAAGCTCCCTCAACAGTGTAGCCCACTTCTCACCCCTCCCCATACTCTACCTATTCATTTCCCTTGTTTTACAGCCAAGCTGAGAAAAATATGTTACCTTCACTGTCTCCAACGGTTGCATTTCTCACACCACTACAAACTCTATAGCATCCCCAACACTCCATTGAAATTGCTTTTTACAAGAAATAAATAACTTTACATATGGTCTAATTACAAAAAAAAAATGAATTGGTTATTTTCAATTATTATACCTGTCTTCTGGGAAATAATTTGCTATTGTTGACTATTTCCTGAAACTCATTTCTCTTGTCTTCTGTAGCAATACTCTCTCCAGACTTCTCTGTTAGTGTTAAACTGCTTGTTTTGGGTCTCTGACCTCTTCTCCTAACAAGTACCACTGTGATAGTGATCCACAGGTCTCTCTGTTAAGTCTTTTTTTATTATCACTCTACACAGTTCCTGAAATGACCAAACTGCATGATATTTTCAACTACTATCCACCTACCCATAAATCGATGAACCACAACTCTTGACCTCATGCCAGATCACTTTTAGGAATTCTCCTAAAAAAAAGAAATGAGGCAGTCTTTTTATAAGCTATTTGAACCCAACCAGTCTAAGTGAGTATCATCATTGTTACCCTCCCCAAACTATTCTGAGATTTACTCCCTCCCTCTTAATTCTATCTCAGTGATTATCCCTACCATTTCCCTTGTTGCCCAAGCAGAAACCTTGAGAGTCACACTAAATTACTATTTCCATTTCTGAGTAGTAACTAGCCAATTGTACATTTATCTATGCATTAAATACTTATGAAGTGTATACCACGTGTCAGACACTCTGCTAGCCCTTTACCAGTTTGAATTAGACATTATCTTTGCTCTCAAACTGCTTACTTTTTAATGTTGCAGAGGCTACGTGCTATATTCAATGAAAGCTTAAAGGAATGGCTCTCTAATCAGACTGAGGTGGAGGTATCAAGAGAACTTGCCAGAGGCAACCCTTGCATTGAGTGATAAAGGATCAATGGTAATTAGCTAAAGAAAGAAGAGAACAATAATCCAAGAAGCAGCCTATTGCAAGACTTGATAATATGGTTCTTGCTTCCTAAGCCATTCATAACCCTTTCACTTCCTCTCCAGATATACGGCTAGAAACTTAAAACACAGCCAGCCACCGTATTTTTCACCAATAAAATTAAAAAGGTCTTAACAGCTCTCATTGGCCTCTAGTATTACTTTCATCTAATCCATCTTCCACATGGCTGCTGGAGGGATCTTTCTAAAGTGCCACTCTGAGCATATCCCTCTTGTACTTAAAACCAATCAATAACCCCCAATTTTCAAATTGCATCCAAAGACATATGATTTAGCTTTTCACTACCTTACAGGTTTAGTGAGTTACTCTTGTTGGACACTCAACTAACTAGTCAGTTTACTGACTATGCCAATGTTCTTGCTAACTTTTGATCCTTTGCATATGCATATGTTAGTTCCTCCTCCTAAGATTTGCTTCTTTCTTCTTGGGTGAAAGATACTCACTTACAAGCAAGTGTACTTCATCAAGACTCATTTAAGTGGCATTTCTTTAGATGCTCAGGTAGACTTAAGCACCAGTTTTTCTATGGTCTACAGCAAAATATGCATATATTCATTACAGCATATGTCACATTATATTATACCTGTTTACTTGTCTATTTCCCCAATCAGACTTGGAATGTCTTGAGGGAAAGAAAAATGTATTATTCATCTCCATATCCTCAGTGCTCAACATAGTCCCTGGCATATTCATAGATGTTGAAAATATTTATTGTGTGAGCATTAATTAATTAATTATTATTAGGCACTTCCACTGATTAATGAGGGAGATTTCCTTTTTGAAATGGAGGATATTTCTCTTCTACAACCCTGAAGAGTCAACAAATACTTAACAGTCTCTGGCTCTATGATAGCCACTGTTCCAGGCACTAGTAGTTTAAAGGTGAAAAATACAATCCTTACTTTCAGTGGGGCTTATATTCTATGAGGGAAGACAGACATGAAAACAGTCAACTACAAAAGAGAATTGTTAAGCAATATGATAAGGGAAATAAAGAAAACTATTAGAAATGAGGATCAGAGGACATCAAACCTACTTCTGGATCTTTAGAGTAAATTTCTAGAGCAAATGACAGTTAAGTTGGGACCTGGAGAATAGGTAGGAGGACAGGACAGCCATTCCAGGTAGTGGGAATTTCATACGAATGCCCTGGGTGGAAGGAAAAGTAGAACCAAGCCACAGAATTTAAAGATCTGTCTGTATGGACCATAGTTAATCAGGGAGAGTTGGTAGGATGTAAGATTGTGAAGTGTTCTAATATCTCCCAGGGTTTAAAGAAAGGAACAGAAAAGATCAGGCTATGGTAAGGAAGATCACACTGGCTGCAGAATGGAGGCTGGCTTGGAGGAAGGCAAGGGATGAAGGCACAGAGATCAGAAAAGAGGTTGTTTCAATTAAGTGGGCATTAAGTGGCATTATGGGAATTCTGTCACCTCCACCATTTTTTACAACTGTGCCCTGTGACCATGGATTGAGAAAGCTGCTGTGCATTGAAAGGCCTTTAACATCCTGCCTCCCTCACTGAGAAATGAGAAGAAAGCTATGGATCAAAGGTAAGGGGAGCCTCTATATCTGGCTTCATCTGGATGCCTATTTATTTATTTAAAATTTTTATTTGAATTCCAGTTAGTTAACATACAGTGTAATATTGGTTTCAGGTATACAATATAGTGATTCAACACTTCCATACAACACCCAGGGTTAATCACAGCAAATGCCCTCATTGATCCCCATCACCTATTTCACCCATCCCCCTACCCACTTCCCTTCTGGTAACCAGCAGTTTGTTCTTTGTACTTAAGAGTTTGTTTCTTGGTTTGTCTCTCTCTTTTTTTTTCCACTTTGTTCGTTTCTTTTGTTTCTTAAGTTCCACATATGAGTGAAATCATATGGTATTTGTCTTTCTCTGACTGACTTACTTAACTTAGCATAATTCTAGCTACATCCATGTCATGCAAATGGCAAAATTTCATTCTTTTGTATGGCTGAGCAATATTCATATATATATATATATAACATTATCTTATATATATATATATATATATATATATATATACATACATACACCACCTCTTCTTTATCCCTTCATCAGTCAATGGACACTTGGGCTGTTTCCATAATTTGGCTATTGTTGATAATGCTGCTAATTTAAATGTGTGACACAAAACTGAACAAGACAAGTTGTGAGGAGCTGAAGCTCAGAAATGGTGACAGATTGGTGATTAGGCCTTGCCCAGCCATGCCACGGAAATAAGAGTAGGTCACAGGATATTGCATGAAACAACAACCAGGAAAGTATGTTCCACAGGCGAGAGAAAATTGCTCTCGACAGGCAGCTGAATAGCTACTGAGATGACTGGCAATAAAATATGAGTCTTTTCAATCGGACAAAAGTTAAATTCAGTAGGGAGGCAATATAAAATCAAAAAGGGGCTTCTATTCACATACTTCCTGGTTATGAAATGGATGAAAAATGACGCTTCTTTGGCTTTACGTCATAGCTTCGTATGGGCATCCAGGTTGGGTTCAGACTCTTCCAAGTTGCTGTGGTCACTTCATTTTCTTAGAATTTGGCTTCAATTCCTTCTTCATTTAAGGAAAAAGCACCTTGAAAGGGGGGAGTAGAATCTCAGCGTGTGAGACTAGATGTTTTCTACCATACTCTTCTCTCAAAATAGACAGCTACTGTCAAGAAGAACTCTCCCAGATTTCCCCAGGAAATCCCATATTTTCACACCTCACAGTGAAGCTTCCAATTAGCTTCATAATTGCAGGAAAGAATTCAGTGTATACTAAGCACCTTCGTGCTCTAATACAACCCATTCTTCACCATAAATATTGGGCCTATATCATGAAAATGAGAGGTTCTTCTCTCCTGTATTACCAACTATAAAAATACATTTTGCTGGCATAGTTTTCTCATAAGCTCCCTGTCACTCAATTAGATGTTAAAAATATGGCATGAAATCTTAAATCATATTTACTCCAAATGAATAGCAAAATATAAATCATATTGTAAACTGTTAAGGAAGTGAACTTTTTGATCTTGTTCACCATTGCATTCCCAGCACCTAGTGCAAATTGCATATCAGTTTGTTGAATGGATGGATGGTTGGACAGATGGATAGTTGGATGGATGGATGGATGGATGGATGGTTGGATGAGGATGAGCCCGTAGAGAGCTTGATAAACAAAGTAGATACAGGCTTATATCTCCTCTATAAAGAGACGATAAAAAAAAAAAAACCTCATATCTTTGCTGTAAAGATTAAATGAGGTATTCATAATATGTAAAGCATTTTAGAACTGGGCTTGGCATGTTTAAGCACTGCTTCAAAAAATATTTAATAAAAATTTAATAAAAATGTTAATATTAATAATGGTATGTTCTCAAGAAACATGACAAATAAATGAATGGATTAACAAGATTATTCAGTAGTAAAATCTAGGTAAGTTATCTCTGACATCTCTGTCTAGCCCTTAATTACAAAAAGCATTTGAGACTTCCTGACAATGCCCAGTGTCTGTGGTCCCAAATCACCCACATTTAGCAGGCAGTAATAGAGTACAATGAAGCTCTTTGTGCCCTAGCATCCAAGTTCAACCCTTATTACTAGAGTTGTTTTTGTCAAATTCCCAACCTCTTGGACTCTGGATTCTGCCTGTGTTCGGAGATCTATGACATCTTCTTGCTCCCTGCTCTCATACCTGACCTTCTGGTCTTTGGTCCCTTCACTTCCTATACTGGTGGTACCTCATTAATTGGGCTCTGCTCCTGACCCTTCCTTGTTTGGCTTATATCCAGGATAGGTTAGTGGCTTTAAGGACATGCCCCTTGGCAGAGCACTGTGCCAAGACATACAGGAGAAGAATGCTGCAGTGGTTGGTCTGCATTAGCATAATTATCTCCTGAATCTACTTTCAACCAATTCATACTTTGTCTCAAACCAACCTATTTTTGACCTTCTCTTTATTTTTATTACTTCCTTACAAGTTGCCCTTTCAGCCTGATGTTGTTCCTTTTTAAGGCTTTGATTAGCATTCTTCTAATATGACATTTCCTTGGAAAATGTTTGGCTTGGTCCCAGATCCCCCTTCCAATGAGCATACTTCTGCACTGCCCTAACTGGGTATAAGCCAGAGGTGATATACAGAATATTTAATACCTGGTAAAACAGAGGCAATGAGGAATCAAAATGAATGTTGGTAAGAGGACTGGAGGAAGATCCTGGAAGGTCTCCATACTATGTCAAGCATTAATTCTTCATTAGTTGTATCTAAGAGTACAGACTGAGGATGTGGGTAAGCAGCTACTTACCAAGCAGTATGAACGCATTCCAATATTTAGCAACCACTAGAGAATACCTCAAGATTTTACCTAGGATTGTGTTTTCTGATACAAGCCTATTTTTTTCATGCTCCACAAGGCATGGTCCATTAGACTAATCCCTAAACTTAAGCACTAGGAGACAGAATTTCTCACAAAGACTACATATACATGTATATTGGCTTTAGTTTTCCCATATGAAAATTGCTAGAAGCAAAATCATTCCCAAAGTTACTATGTTTTTGGGGGGATGACATTGCTCAAGAAACTTCAGATTTGTGACTTTTTAACCCTATAAGCCTTTGAAACTTCATGAATAAGAAATAAAATAGGAGGGTTGTACATTCCTCAGGAAAAGTATCTTTTTGAAAGTCAACTTCAAATACAAGTCATGATGAATACTAAGGATTCTCTTAGGAAAAGATAGGGAGATTGTCGAATAAAAAAGTGGACTCCGTTGCCAGGACAAAGTCCTTGCTATTTAACATATGTTATAGGCCAGTAATTTTTTTTTAAAGATTTATTTATTTATTTTAGAGAGCGAGAATGAGAGAGAGAGAGTACATGAGTGGGGGAGGGTCAGAGGGAGAAGCAGGCTCCCCACTGAGCAGGGAGCCCGATGCGGGACTCGATCCAGGGACTCCGGGATCATGACCTGAGCCAAAGGCAGTCGCTTAACCAACTGAGCCACCCAGGCGCCCATAGGCCAGTAATTTGTATGTAATTCCCATTCTTCCTTTTTCTAAGATAAAGATTTTTTTGTAGTTACCCTGTTCCTTCACCACTACTGTATACTGGATGAAGGGAATAGATAACTTATCTTTCAGCTAATAGTCACTAGACTAGAAAGTTCACATCTGGATCTGATAGTGAGGAGTGGACATTATACGGAGATGATATACTTTAAGGTAGATTCTAAAATAAATGGTATTTGGGGTTACTTCCTATAGAAGAGGGATGACTAGACTCTATTAAAATCTGTATATGAAGAATGATATGCATGGATGCTCACTACTAAGGAGTGTCAGACATTGTTGATTGGTGAATTCAATACTTACCTCTAATCTCCTTCTCCTGTGCCCCATCCACGGCAGAGGCCAGAGAAGCTACATATAAGCTTTCCCAGCTACCCTTGCAACCAGGGTGAGCCATATAACACACTTCTGAACAAAAAGATGTGAAGGTCAGAGGTAACGTGTGAAAGCTTTTACTTTACTGATGAAATGAGCAGTTATCACTGATAATTTACCTTACCCCATTTCTCCTAACTTTAAGGTAGACATGAGATCTGGTGATATGGTATCCATCTGATAACCATGAAAAACAAACAAACAAAAAACCCCAAGAGATTTAAAGAGGTGCAAGCCCTGACACTATTATGCTATTGAACACATGTCAGCAATAATCAACCTCCTGATTCTTGAGTGAAAAATAGTTACTTGTATTAGTTTATACCACTGTTGATTGAGTTTGCTGGTGTTTGCCACTGAAAACATCCTTACTAACAGAGTCCTTTGTAATGCAATTAAGGTCTCTAACATCATTACCCAAGTGAAAATAATGGTGAATTTTGCACTGCACATTTTTGTCTTTTCTTAGGTCAACATCTCTGTTTCCTCATGTCCATGTAGGATATCTGTTCTCTGCTATGAAATCTGTCTGGGTACAATTTTGTAATAACCCCAACTGCAGAAACAGTATAAGGGCCAGATGGCTATTATGTTACAACAATCTTTCCAGAAACAAATCTTATAATAACAAATTTAGGAACCCCCAAAAAATTATCAGAAGAAAACTAAACATAATTGAAGTAGTAATTAGACATGAATCAACAATAAAAAAAAATCATAGAATTGAAGCTAGCACTTCCAAGCCCTATGCCCATGATAGATATTGATGATTACAGTCTATTTTCTCATAAATACCACCTAATACCTGAGAATCCTTCATAATGGCAAGTTCTAGGCAACTATCAGATAAGTGGAGCTGGTACATAATGTGAAACCTATTTGTATCTCCTAACAACTGCATAGTCACATTATATAGAATGGTTCACAATCCAACCACAAATCCATGCTTACCAGAAATTGATAATATCTTTCAGGGAGGGAGGTTGGAGGGTACCAACTAAGTGTTTCAATTTTGTTTTGTACCCCCTCCTATTTCCCTTAAGTCCTAATTGACTACCTAGTCAAGAAGACACATAGAATCTCAGTGAATTATTAAAAGCCCCATTATTATGACCTTGTACCCATCACTATATCTAGTAAACAATCTATGCCCTTTGTATTGATCATCAATTGCTTTGATCCCTGTCCCTTTATTGTTGCATCTGAACATCTGAAACTTGGTCAAAACTAGTCTTACTGCCAAAAGATGCCTCCACTACCTCTTTACAAAAGATTATCTATCTGCCCTTTTGGATAAATGGCAGCTGTCAATGAAAGGAATTTGTTTCTAGATACAACTTTTGAAAGACAACCTCTCCTCTCCACAGAAAAAGAGATCCTGGCTTGAGTGACTTCCCATTTTCTACTTCAAGTCTACTCTGGCAACTTAAAGGATAGATACAAAGGAGTAGGGAATATTAGGAGTTAATGTTTAACACTTTCCTGCCAGGTACACGGAATGTCCTTCTTTGATCTGGGCTGTATTGAAAGGGTGCTAAAAAGATTCTACAGAAGACACCAAAATAGAGATGATATGGGGAAACTCAGGCAATTCTGTTTGGTGACCTGAAAGGAAAGAATTACATATGAGAAGAGCAAATGCGAAAGTACAAAGAAAAGAAAATACAGGTCGCGGGGAACAAAATAAAGCATAAAATTAAGTTGAATAACATTCAACATTTTAGAAATAAGCATATATATATGCTTATATATATAGGAAATATATATATATGTGACAACATATATATATATGAAAAAAATAAAGAAAAATGGGCTTCTGCTAAAAGCAAGCTTGGAAGTACAAGAAATGTAAGAAATGTGAAAAATACAAAAACGTTGACATAAAATCAGCCGATGTCAGTGAGAAAGAATGGGCATGGAAATTGCAGCTCCTCATGACAAAATGGCATGATCTTCAAAAATAAGTGTAATTTCTCTCATTGTAGGTGACGCTGTGAGCCCTCCCCCAAGGGAGGGAAGAAAAACCGCATGGAGCAAAGATGGTAAACAAATAAAGGAAGGCATTTTGACTTTGTATTCAGTCATTCAATTATTCACATATTTAGTGAGTTTCTACTAACGCTAGGCACTGTTCAGGGTGACGACTGTACATCAGTTAGCAAAAGCCTCAAAACCACTGTCCTTGTGGAGCATACATTTCCAGTGCGGGAGAGAGGTGATATACAGTAAGGAAACGTAGAAATAATACCCTTCTATATTGTATAATTGTGTAAAATTAAGCCTAAGTATCGATAAACATTCAGATTCCACAGACCTACAGTCTAATGAAATCATTGTAACAGATGTTATATATTTGCATATACATATTGCTTTGCCTGTTTTATGAGTCGCATCCCTTCCTCTAAGAAACCATGGCTTGGTAGAAGCTCAGTTTCCTGATTGGGAGATGTAAATTGAACTAGTCAGTCGTGTATGTTGTTCTCCCTGACTTGGTCTTTAGGTCAAGGACGGTTAAACTCTTAAAGGAAGGGAGTAATAAAGCGAGGTGTGGCACTAGAAAAATCTCAAAGAAATTAGTAAAAATATTCAAGGCCAAAGCATTCAGAGATAACATCTTCTTTAGAAGTGAAAAGAATTAGTATGATGGTGGGTTAAGAAGTTATATTTTCAGGCAGGGGCTAATGTATCAGGCCATCTGTCTGTCCGTCCATCCATCCATCCATCCATCCATCCATCCACCAATCCATTCATGAGTTGCAGGAAGAGTGAGGAGCTACAGAGAGGTGCAGGCAAGTTTATCCTCACTAGGAAAGAGGTGCCTTAATGTAAGTTGGCTTGCAAAATCATATTCAAATCCCATGGAGTTTATTCTGTAGGCTTTGTCAATAGAGCTGATTCTTGGGGGGAGGGGGTGGAACTGTGACATCAGCCATATTTGTCTTCAGCCCGCCTTTTTTTCCCATCCTGTGCATTGCTACATTGTTACATTCCTATTCAACACATAGGCTTTGGTGTCCAATTTCCCAAAGTTGCTAGATATCCCTGTCCGTGATAGACAAAGTCAAGCCAAAATCCTACAAAGAGAAATTTGCCTGCTGTCAGAGATCTGACATACTTTTGCATGAATGATGTAGAAAGGATTCCATAAAGCATTAAAGCAATCCCTGAGAGATTTATGTTGAATACAATCAGTCTTACATAGACATATATCTTGGAAGTCCACTCCTTGACATTTCCATCTTAAGACAAAAATTAAATAATGACTCTCTGTAAAAACATTAAAGGTCTCCTTTTACTAGGGAAAAAAAAATGAGCAAAATTAAAGGACACTTTTTAAGCTTAACTTATGTTTAGCCCACCTTGAATTCCTTTGACACACTTCCAGGTTTACCTAAGAGCAGTAGGAGAGATTCCGTGAACTAGAGATTTATAACATATGACAACATAACCCAGATCCTTATGAAACTAGAAGTGAGTCAGCAACATTATAGCTGCTTGAAATTCAGGGCATTTCAGAGCGAGGGGGAGAAATTTTCAAGAATTTCACAGAGAATGTTTTACTCTGAAAAACTGCTGAGAATTCTACAGAGCAAAGTGGTGTCTGAGTTTTTATTTTCCATGGCTAGGTGGTAAATGAACCAAGGCTTTGGGAGCTGGGATCAAACAGCTGACAACAAGAAGGGCCACATCAGCGGGTTGTCTAGTTGTTTCCACACAACCTTTCCTAAAAAGTAGTTAACCTTCAAAGGCTCCCATCCCCTTGAAGAAAACAATCTTTAATCCTTAATGCAGGGCATAGGCCCTTAATTAAGTGCCTCCTGCCTGACTAGACACACATGTCACCTGCTCAGGCTTTCTACTCCTCTCCTCCATAACTATTGCCAAACTGACATTCTCTCATTTCCTCAATAGATCATACTCTAGTTCTAATTATTATTGGATTGATCCTTGATAGATTCATAATAATATAAAACAAGTAACTATTATACATCATAATAACAAAAATAGAGTCTCCATGTATTGAATATCTACTCAGTGTCAGACATGAGTCTTATGCTTATATTTTGCAGTTTTCACCCAAACCCTGCAAAGCAGGCTATCTGTCTTTTTAGAGTTCAGGAACCTGCACTTCGAGAGGATAGATCATTTGCCTAAGGTAACATTGGTAATATGTGGGAGACATGTAGTTTTAGTAGGTTTGGGTCCAAGCACACTATCTTCCCGTGCTTCTTCCCCTAATACACTCATCTTTGACTCTCAAGACTCAATACATTACAACCATGTCTAGAAAGGTTTCCTCTGATGCCCTCTGCCCCTACAAGAAAAACAGGTCCTTCTCTTGCCATTTGAAAGCAATTAAAATCACTGGTTTGCTTGTCTGTCCCCATCTCAGATTATGAGGAAGAACCGGCACTCTTTCTTCTCAGTAGCGTCTTTACCTTGTGTATGATAAGGGTTCGTAAGATGTTTCTCACCCATGGCCAACTATAAATGAATGAGTGGTTGAAGAGGTGTCGCATGATGATTCAGGAACCAGGTGAAGCCAGGAAAGAACTGTCTTAAGCCTTTGCCAGTCAGCACTTTCTGAAGATCCCCTTTCTTACTTTAATAGTTTGCTGCGAACACTAACTGGAATAACTGAATGTAGCTAAAACCCCAGGGCTTTGTTTTTTGAGCCCTTACCCTCACCCTCACCACCACCACCCCCAGCCCAATTCACCTCCCTAAATGATCCAGAAAAACTAAAAGATAAAATTATCGCCCTACAAGGAGGTTTAAAAGTGATCATGCAAGGTAGCTGCTGAGGGACCTGTGTGAAGGAAAGTCATGATAAAGGCTGTTAGGAGGCTTTATTGAATTGTAACCTGGGAGAAATGTGGCTGGATTCATCAGGCTGTGGTTAGGGGACCTATGAGCAGAATTTACTGGCTGACCATAACTAGAGAATTGATTTTTCTTTTCTCACAGATCCCATTACAAGAGTAGAACAGAGAAAAGACCAGAAGCCAGCAGGAATAGAGAGAAGAGATGGCAGAGCTGAAGGGATTCTCTGCTTCCTTCCTTAAGAAGAATGTGTTCTCTGCTGGGCTGACCGCTGGGCCAAGGAGACCGCACCAGGGCCCTGCTGAAGATGAAACCCATGCATCCCCTGTGTTCTTCAAGGTTGGAAATTTCTAGACCCAATCATAGAGCAGATCATGGAATCAGGGTCACAGGGGCAGACCCTGATTTCCTGCTTCACTGTCAAGGGCATCGACTGATGCATATGTAAACACACACACTCACTCTCTCACATGCACACACACATTCATACACACACTCACATGGTCTTTCTCTCTCCTTCTCTCTCAGTCTCTCTCTGCATTTGACAAGGAATCCCTATTGTACATAGCCCTCCCCACACTTGTTTACTAGCTAGTAAATATTTTCAGTCACTCAGATGTCTTACCATATTACTGAATTGAGGTGACTGAGTGAGTGTTTCAAGGAGCACTATGTACCTGAATCGCAGAAGCTCTTCCAAAGTACACCATTTATTAAATAATGAAAACTCCCTGGCAGACATGGTTATCACAGAAGTTGCACAATCATTTGCAATTTTAAAAAAGATAACCATGAATCCTTTTTATTTTTTAAATCTCACCTCTAGGGATTTCTGAACTGACCACATCATAATAGCTATTGATTGGTGTAATTACACTTAACTCATGAGGACCATGAGCATCCAGGGAGGGGATGAATCTCCGGCCCTGTTTGAACAGAAAAATAATCAATGTTTCCTGTTATTATTAGGCACTCATAATATTAGCCCCATTTTATAGGTAAAGAAGCTGAGGCTTAGAAGAGTTACATGCTTGCCCAAAGTCACACAGCTAATCATTGATGGAGTCACGATTTGGTTCTATCAGGACTATATGAAGAATCCATCAAGGCTTCTGGACAAAATAGAAAAGAGTGCAGAGGGGTGCCTGAGTGGTTCAGTCGTTAAGTGTCTGCCTTCGGCTCAGATCATGATCCCAGGGTCCTGGGATCGAGCCCCACATCAGGCTCCTTGCTCAGCGGGAAGCCTGCTTTTCCCTCTCCCACTCCCCCTGCTTGTGTTCCCTCTCTCGCTGTCTCTCTCTCTCTCTGTCAAATAAATAAATAAAAATCTTAAAAAAAAAGAAAAGAAAAGAGTGCAGAGTCAGAGGAGCAGAAAGGCTCACGTGGCTGCCACTGTCTCTCCCTTACCTCAGAGGAGAAGGCCAAAAAAAGGCTCCTCCATGGGTTAAAGACAAGGAGGGTCCAACACTGTTTATGTGACAAGGAATCAGCAGCTGTTCCCTGGGACAGTTTCACCAAAGGCTTCACTTTGTCTCAGATCAGAACAAAGTTGCTCCAGCTGTGTTTACTGGGAGGTGCTGTAACTCCTTGGAACTCAATTGCATCCTGACATCTTATTCATCTTCCAGCTTATTTCCCATCACTGACCCTGATCTTATTAGAAAAACCTTGGAGAATATCAGTAATGGCACCTTTTCTTTTCTTTCTTTTTTTTTTTTTTTTGACAAGTTACTCCAGAATGGATTTAATATCTTAAAATTGTCATTGATTGAAACTAGGAATTCTAAATGAGCAGTTTAAAACTAATATCCCTCTTTCTTTTTTTTTCCTTAATCTTTTTTCCTCCCTAGCCACTTGATACTTGATCTTTTCAAGGGTGTCTTCCTGAGTGTTCAACAGGCTATAAAAATGTCCATGAGAGACAAAGATAGCCAGAAAATGTCCAGTGGCATGGGACCTCTCGAGGGACCTCATTTATTCCCCACTGAAACTCCCACCTACCACAGTTCAGTGCATAGTAGGCGCTCAAGAAGTATGTACCAAATCAGGAAAAGTCATTCCTAACTGGAGCTTATTATTCAGAAAATTAGAGGCTAGAATCTTGTGAATTAGAAACTGCCAACATGTAGGTAGAATGAGTGATTGCGACTCGGTGAGATCCCAGAGGCAGTGAAGTTTTCCCTCTTTCAAAAATTACTCTCTCTCAGCAATCTTTTACTAACTGAAATTCCCATCTTTGATTATACATTGAGTACCTAAGGAAGGGCACTGACTTTGGAATTCAGAGCTATTAGCCCAGATAAGTTTATTTAACTAGATAATAGAGACTAGGGCCCTTGAAGGACAACGATATGGGCTGGGTGAGTCCCAGTTACAGGAGATAATCAAAACTGCTCAAGCAAAAAGGTAGCATGATTGGTTGCTGTTTGAGCACAGAGAGTTGAAAGGAACATGCTAACCAGAGGGCCACCCACACCCAATTCACCAACACAACTAGTCTGGTCCAGGTGCCAAATGAGCGACATGAGTTTGCTTCAAGAAAGCCATGTTTGCATGGCCCACAAGAGAAATGCAGCATCATAAAAAAAAAAAAAAAAAGACATGGGTTTGGAATCTGGAAAACCTGAATTAGAGTTCAAGCTTCATTCCTTTTTAGCTATTGGGCCTGTGGCTTACTTTGTGTTTGCTCAGTTTCCTCATCTATAAGGGTATCTCCCCCTTAACCTACTATATCCCTCAGGCTCCCCAAAATACGGAACCACAGATGGAAAAGGAGAAATGTAAGTGGGAGGAAGAAGAAGGAAATTCTGTGTAAACAGGAAGCTTAATTGTTTGAGTGTCAAACCATGCCCTTTATCTCAAAACTCTAAGCAGCGTCATGGGGGAGAGGGAGAGTCCCACACTGCAAATAAGAAGCGATCCCTTAAGAACACAGGACCTATAGCAAATGGAAACTTGGTGTGCACGAGTTCTAAGACTCCAGAGAAAGTGACTAACAAGGACGCCTGAGCCAGCCCAGCTAATCAGCTAATACTGAGAGTAAGGCAGTATTGGCTTCTAATCTTGGGATATTCCCAAAGAGAAGAGGTTGTATCCCTCCTGCTTTTTGTTCATCACCTCTTCAGAAGCATTCAAATGAGTTGAGACAACTGCTTCACTTGGCATTTGGATCCATCTATTAGCCACTCCGGGCTGCGAGTGCTTAGTCATTTCTTAGCTCATGTCACTGCCACTTTGTTCTAACATTTGACACTGACTCCAATAACCTTGTAGCATCTGCCCTCCCAATTCCCTGAAAACCCTGAGCAGCCTGCTTCCGTGAACGCTCCTTTGAATGTCCTTTTCTCTCCCCCGCCTCCTTTCTTTTGACAAGGAAAAGAGCTATCAGGTTTCTTGAACATTCTTGAATAGCTAATTCCTGGAGTCCTTGTCCTCACTTCTTCCCCTCTGTACCGTACTGGCATTTGCTCCAAGATCTGCTGCTTTTCAAACAATGACCCGGCACTGAGTTGAGGTTTCCAAATGTTAGCTCCCTGGCACGGGTCCTGTAGGTGCTGAAAGAATTCTTCCCTGATTTGCACACAAACCCTTTCATTTCGAGGCATATCAGGGTCAGCCCGGCTTTTCGCCTGGCCTACAAGGTGGTTTGGAGGCCATGGCCCAGACAACAGAGAAGTGTTCCTCTCCCTTTTCAGACCATCTCTCAGCCACTCTCCCCGGAGCATTTAGAAATGCACAGTCCTCCCAGGTTCTTGTTCAAACCCCTACGGGCAGTGTCACGTGGTGGACTCTTACCTACACTCCAGCTTGTCAGACTTCCTTCAGGGAAGTCTGTGCAGTCTCCAGCAGCTTGTCTGTGCTGTTCTCATGCCCTTGCTCAGGGAAAAGCTTGTCTAAAGCTCCTAGGATGGAAGAAACTTTCCCACCCAGGTGTCACTGTCAACACGATTATTTTAGCAGAATGCCAGGGGGCTATCTGTGATGTCTACTCCAGGGTAAAGGAGTGGTCTCACCTGCCTGATAACCATTGGTTTGCTCATTCTTGGCCTGATTCTTACAAGCAAAATGTAAATGGAGCATGGCAAGAGGAAATCAAAGAGAGAAAGAGTCATGAGTAAAAGAATCCATTCGTCCAGCTCTTCATCAATTCAAAAAGCTTTTCCTGAGTGCTACTCTATGGGTCTGGGAAAGGTATTGGGGATTCAAGGATACACAGAATTACTCTTTGCCCTCTAGAACCTCAAGAGTCTAGGAAGAAAGTGAAACCATTTCAATAGCATATAAGCAGAGTCTATTACTTAAGAGTACTTAACCAGTGCTGAGTGAAGATTAGGGGTTTAATAAGAGCTTTCCAGAAGGAACAGTGTTTGCATTGAATCTTAATGGAAATGACAAACACTTTATGGTTAGTCTGCTATGGGTCAGACAGAGTGACAAGTGCTAGATAAATGTTAACAACATAGACCCTGTCCTGACATCATGGAGCTTAAAGTCCAGCTGAGGACATAGAGAGGTGTACCTGGGGAACAGGAGGAGCTTGGAGTCCAAGTTGGAAAGGATACATATTAGTTAACAGTTATTGAATGTTCCCATGTGCCAGATACTACACTCAATACATCATATTTAATCTTTAGAACATTATATAGCAGGTATTGTTCTTTCCATTTTAAAGGTGATATAACTGGAATTTAGAAAGCATAAATAACCTGCCCACCATTACAAACTTTACAAGTTACTAGATCTGTGATTTGATCTCCAGGATGTCTTACCCCAAAGCATGGCTCTGAACCACCTTGGGGAACAGACTTCTGGCCTCTCTGATAGAGCAGTTGAGGGAGGGGATTGCAAGCAGAGGGGATAGCTTTTGCAAAGCTTCAGAAACATGATAGAAGAGGGCATACTGTATTACAGAAGCTGCAGAGGAAGGAGTAAGATTAGAGCTGTCGTTCAGGGGGCAGTGGGGCTGGGAGCATGGTGAAAATATTTGTGGGAGGGGAGAGACCATTCATAGATGAACTTACTTACACTCAATGCCAAGGGCTTGGTATTTGGTTTCAGGGCGCCTTATTTAGAGCACATCAGTGGGCTCTAAATAAAAACAGGATGGGATAAAATTGGAGGTTTGACTACTAAATGGAAGAATTGGTGGAGTTGGTTATAACTGAAATAATGAAGATGAAAAACAATCAATTTGAGAGTTTTGAAAATAGAATAAAGATTTGGTGATCTTTGATTTGATGAAATTAGATGTGGTGAGGAAAGAGAGGGAGGATTTATGGTGATTCATAGGTTTTTGGACAGGGCAGTTTGAGTTGATAATGATCTTTGAAAAGGGGAATATAAGTCGATTTTTAGGAGGTAAGATGATACGTTTGGTTTGGGATGTATCGTGTTTTAATTTTCAGGAGAGACTCAAAGGACATATCTAGTAGGTCTGTGAGGCTGAGCTTGGGACAGTGATTTGGATTGGTGAAGCTGATGTAGAAGTCACCTCCCATGGTCTTTGGGAAGTCAGTGTTATTGGACTCAGTGATACATCTCAAGGAGAACACACATAAAGAAGAGAAAGATGATTCAAGGAAAAAGCCCGGGGAATAACCACAGGAAAGAGATAAGTAGAGGAAAAGAAACTAATGAAGAAGAATATGAAGGGATGGTCAGAAGAGAAGGATGAGAATATATTTTTCTATTTCCATAGCATGTTAGGATTGGAAGCCATCTGCCCCTGTCAGTCTGAGATGCGGTCAGTGGGGCCTGCAGAGATAAAGGGCATTGGCAAAGTACGAACAGCTGGTCGATAGTAAAGCTAGAATTAAAACCCAGAGCTTTCCATCCAACCTATGCCAGGATTTTTGTTAATAATATATGGGAACTAAAAAAATGTTGATTAAAAAAGTATCCTTTTGACCTCAGATTTCATCACTTTCCGTGTTTTGAAAGGCATCTCAACGGCCACTAAGAAGAGACGAGAATGTGCACATCGTCTGCCAGGTTCTTTGACACAGATCAGCCCAGGAAATATCCTGTCAATCCCACAAAATAGGCTTAATTTTCCCACTTTTTACTGAGGAAACCTGAAGCTAAGAGATGTAAATCAATAAATTTCTTGGGAGCATATGGGTAAGGAAGACAGTTATTTTACTGTCAGGTTGTTATAATTATTTGTCAGCTTCTTGGGAGATCAGAGCTGACTCCATATGCAAACTCACCAGAAGGGACAATTTTAGGGGGGTAATCAATAATAATAAAGGGGGGGCTAGGTTGATTTAAGACCATTGTTCTCTGTACTGGGGGATTGAGAGGAATTCTATAGTGGAGCCATAGCTTTGGAGAAATTAGCAATATCTTTCAAGAAATGCCAATAACTGAGAACTAACTTCAGAGTTATTAATTGGTGCTTTGTACCTTCAGAGCAAGTCTATCATTGTGCAGAGGCCTCAGCCTCTTCTGTTGGAAATGAGTTAATGTAGTCAAAATATGACATGCTATTTTTATTCCTTACCCAGATCAGCCGTACTCTAATAATGCATTTCAAAGTACGGCTGATGGAAGCTCCACCTGAAACTTGTTCTCGCAGATAAGTATCTTCATCCCATTCATCGTTTCAAGAAAAGAAATCTCACTGCACGGCAGCATTTTCATCTGCTTTGGTTTCAACTAGAGATAAATTGTGCCTGCTGCAAACTAATTAATATCAGTCACCTGGAAAGCAGAAATTGGGAGACAACAGCTTCTCTTTCTTGATAAACAGATTGCTAGGTATGGGACACACATGGATGTGACAATTCATTTGGCCATAGAAATAGCAGGAATGAGACTTTGGGGACAGATATTTGGAAGGCATGAACAAATCTCTTCTGGCTTCAACCATTTGATCTCAGGCGAAGCTTTTGCACAAAGTTTCAAGCTTCCTTAAGTCATTATATTCAGCAGAAATTGCTAGGCAAGTCGAGGAAAAATGGCAAGTGTTCATAGGCAGACAGAGTAGGGGAATCTGGAATGCTCTCAATTCTAGGAGAGATCTGGGGAAAAGATGGTTGGACTACTTCTATTCCTGCCACTGCCCAGTTCTACATATCCAGGTCAGCTCAGGAAGTAAAGATCCCATAGAGCCTTCAATGTCCATCCTCCTTTCTTTTCTTTTTTTTTTTTTTTTTTTTAATTTTATTTATTTATTTGACAGAGAGAGACACAGAGAGAGAGGGAACACAAGCAGGGGGAGTGGGGGAGGGAGAAACAGGCTTTCCACGGAGCAGGGAGCCCGATGTGGGGCTCGATCCCAGGACCCTGGGATCATGACCTGAGCCGAAGGCAGCTGCTTAACGACTGAGCCACCCAGGTGCCCCTCCATCCTCCTTTCTGAGCAGTGGGGTTTGTTTCCATAGATCTTGGGACATTTCCTAGTTACATGCTTGTGACATTGCATCATCCACTAGATCACAGATTGCTTGAAAACAGGGTCTCCCATTAATTCGTTTTTGCCACTTTGGTGACTGAAAGTGTCTGGGACAGAAGAGGTATTTTTATGAAATTTGTCAAATACTGTATATGTCTCCACACTTGATTAGGAGTTTCCGGAAGATAGGAATTATATGATTCATCCCTTCTAGGTCTAGCACAATGTTCAAAGTAGTTCAATAAATGTTAAATAAATGCATAGATAAGTGAAAAAGAAAGTTCTTAGATACTGAGAATATAAGTATTACATCTTCTTCTAGGAGCCCACTCAAACTTCAATGTGATAGTGAGGTCAATGACACACCCACTATATGTCCTTTTTCTGATCACCCAGTGTCATTGTCCCTCCTGCCTTCCTCCAGGCAGTGAGGGGCTTGAGTATCCAGATTTCTCTCACTTTTGCCCTAATACAACTTGAAATAATCTGAGCAACAGTGGGCTAGAACTGGTAATGGCTATAGTTCATTAGCTTATATTATTTTCATTATTTATTCTCATTTTTTTCAGTTTAATTTAAAAATAAAGGGATCACTGAAGGTTGACTACTTGTAAGTATCATTTGTAAGTCGTGGAAGAGATATTTTGGGGGAGGGAAACGCGTACACTGACCTCACAACTCCTACTATGGGTGCACTGCCTGGTCTGTAATAAGATTGATTCTGCCTCCCTTTTTGGCCACACCTGACTTGTCAGTCAATACCCCTGTTGTCCTAATGGACTCTGTTTCTTCTGCATGAGTTTGTTATTGTCCCTGTGTTGCTGGTTCATGTTCTGATATTGTAGGGTGTTCAGCAACCTGTGGTGTAACTGGTACAATGGCAGTCTATTCTAACCAGGGCTCTACCCTCACATGACCTGAAGCCAGGAACTTAGCTTCTGTCACTCCCAGTATCCTTGTTTGTGTCCTTGAAGACCCTCATCATGACTTTAGTTCTGTAATTCTTTGAATTTTATTCTTTTCAGTGAGAGTCCATGAAGTCATAGATATAGCGTTTCACTTCGTCTTAGCAGTAGGTTTCCTTTGGGAAGGGGTGGGGCGACCTTGGCAGGATGTAAAGATTACCATGGATCTTGTGTAACTTGTTACTCAACAATGATTCATTAAGCTGCCAAGGGGTTCACTGCCATCCAAGCCTCTCAAACAACCCATTCAACCCCAACCCTTGGCCTGATCTATGTAGAGGGTTGGAAAATGCAAAGCAACAGAAAGCTCTGGAAGGGAAATGATCCCTATATATTTGTTAGGTGATGGGAGAGACATGAAGAAGAAGGGACATATCAGATGAGGGAGTAGCATCTTCTGCCATCCAGATATACTTCAGAACTACCTCCTTTCTGAATTTAAATATTCATTGATTGTGTACAGTTGTCCTAAACACAGAAAGGCCACCACCTCAAGGAGAAACGTGCCCTCCAAGCAGATTCAAGAACCAAATTCAAGACAGATTCTTCCAGAATGAAATACTGCATTTCTTCTATTAAGCTCAACCTCTTTTCAACAATTCCTTTCTTACTTGGCTTGTGAAATGAATCACCAAGAGATTATTTTCTGGGCAAAAATGGTAGGAAAACCCTGATGCAGACCGTTCCCCTTCTGATTGCAGCCTGACTTCCACTTATTGAATATCACATCAAGTAGTGGTTCAGGGGTTTCAAAGGAGAGCTCAGCAAAAGAAGAAAAAAAGCCCACAAAATTTTTCAAGGTACCTACTGCAGAGTTATCAGGTCATAGATCTAAATGTCAGCACTATACGCCTGATTTGCACATTTCAAACCGATTTGGGCTTTTTTTTTTTTTTTTTTCATTTTTATCTGCACGCATGAAGTACTTTGGAATACTGAAACAATTTCTAATCATATTTAGTTTGCAACAGTTCAATTAACTTAAGTGCTAAAACATGCTCCCCAGCTGGTAACTAGTTTAATCGGTTACTATTACAAGAAATAATTTTTTTCAGTGCTGGGGCTCCCCAGTGTCCTCTCTGGAGAGGGCAAGGCCATTCACAGGTATGTGGGGATGGGAAGGTTAGGAGTCTGGCAAAAATCTCTGACTTGGCAAAGAAGGAAAATCAAAGAATCCATTCTCCTATAAAAACAAAACAAAACAAAAACCTAGGCATGGGTTTTCATCTTCTGCTCTGAATTTATGACCTCCTGTTTCCTTGGAATAACTTTATAACCACTCAATAAGCAAGATGAGGGTGTGGACCAAGGGTCGAAGATTTTTAAAGATATTGCATGAATGCACTTAACCATGCGCCAAAGTGATAAATAGGAAACCAAGATGAATGTCAGGAACACTGTGAAGAATGATTAGCTGGGACAGTTGGAGCAGCTGCTAAGGCAACTCCAAGCACCTGGAAAGAAGGATTTCCTTCTGGCTTACACCAGGGCTGAATTGTTCTAATTGCATTTGCATTAAAAGGCACCACTGGCAAATTGCAAAAAGGATACATACAGTAGAAAAACATTATGTAAATTTTCAAAAGACACAAAATAATACTGCATCTTAATTTTGGATACATGGAAATGTAGTTAAAAGAAAAAAAAAATGGCTGGGGAATAACACACACCAACCAGAGGAGACGGGTCACTACGGAGAAGGGAAGGAGATGGGGATGTGATTTGTTTGAAGAGAGTTTTAAGCACACAGGGTAAAATGTTAAGATCTTATAAATCTGGGAAGTGGATACACAGGGCTCTATTGGATTATCTTATGAACTTATGTGTTTGTTTGAAATATTTCCTAATTAAACTTAAAAACATTTTTTAAAGAGTCCATGACAACACCTGTTTTGCAGCCATTGTTAGTCATTTCTCAGACATCTTCCTCTCACCATAGAGACCACAAATCCTGAATTCTTTAAGGTTCACAGAATTCCAAAGACTAAAGTCCCTGATCAACTACCCCTCTTTCCTATACATGATTTTAACTCACCTCACTGAGCTCAGCAACTGAATTGGAAATGGAGCCCAGATATTTCAGTATTGGAAACCCAGCACTCTTTTTCCCACAATTGGTGCTAGGTGCAACAAGGACACTACCCCCAAAAGACCATCCATAAACTGGGACTGTGAGCGTCTGGTGATCGATTTCCATGGTAACGTTAAGACCCAAATGGAGAAAGGTTAGCATGGTAGAGACAAATACAGACATATACACCTGAGAAATTTTAAGGAGGTCCTCTGTCATTCATGAACAGCTGATATTCAAGATAACAATGACTATAACCAGAGGAATGAGGAAGCATTCAGTTAAAGGGTGACTAGTCAATATGCCTATTGTTTGTCACATATCCCAGTTTTCAACCAGAAACTTTTAGTGTTTGTAAAATCATTAAGAGCTATAAAATATTATTTTTGCTATTGAATGCCTAAGTGGTAATAGTGTGCCAACTTAAACCTCCAAATCCATTTTATTTTTATTTTATTTTATTTTTTTTAAAGATTTTATTTATTTATTTATTTGAGAGAGAGAGAAACAGCATGAGAGGGGATAGGGTCAGAGGGAGAAGCAGGCTCCCTGCTGAGCCGGGAGCCCGATGTGGGACTTGATCCCAGGACTCCGGGATCATGACCTGAGCCGAAGGCAGTCGCTTAACCAACTGAGCCACCCAGGCGCCCTCCAAATCCATTTTAATGTAGGGAGGAAGTCTACTTCTTTTTAAGTTGGCTACCAGTCCTTCTAAATCATATTGTATACCATGAGATCATAGCACTTTGCCATTTTTATCCATTAAGTATGAGGATCTCTGACCTTAACCTTCATAGACATTGGCTAGATGGTAATAGACGTTCCAGAACATACGCACACATACACACATTCACACTAAGGGCTGGAAAGAAGATCCTGTCATTGTTATTAGTAAATATATATTTTATTTTTCTTTTACTATATTGCCAGCTAGAATGTACAGTAGGATCCTTATCTAATTCTTCCTTTTGCTCTTAGAGCCAAATGTGTTTTCTGACCCATTGGAAGAGTTCAATGAGGGGCACCTGGGTGGTTCAGTCAGTTCAGCATCCAACTCTTGATTTCAGTTCGGTCATGAACTCAGTGTTGTGAGATCGAGCCTCCCTGTTGGGCTCCATGCTCAGAGGGGAGTCTGCTTGAGATTCTCTCTCTGCACCTCCCTCTGCCCCTCTCCCCCACCTCATGCACATTCTCTCTCTCTCTCTCTCAATAAATAAAATCTGGAAAAAAAAAAAAAAAAGGAAGAGTTCAATGAATGTATGCAATGTATGCTAAATTTGAATTCAACCAGATGGTAACAACAAAACCACCCCAACTTTTCAATTACCTCCAATGGAAAATGTTTTCTTCTGGGCATTTATGTCTTATTTGTTGAGGCATTATCTGTAGCAAGATAATCAATTAAATCAGTTTTGGGGTGAACTGAACTTTGCTCAGATCTTGGCAGTTACTTAACTTCTTTATACCCCCATTTCCTCATGCATGCAATAGGAACAGTTGTAGATCTACCCCCATCCTTCAGGTGAGAGGACTCATTAAGAAAATTCACATGAAGAGCTAAGTGAAGTGGCAAGGACATAATAATCCTACAATAAATACTAGCTGATCCATCACAGTCATCATCATTATCTTCATGTTTTAATCCCACCCTGAATCTACTGGACTTTCAGATGGAGGACAGCTTTTCATAGTAGTCTTCTCATTGCAACAGGAAGATTCATCTCATTTAAAATGAAGATATTAGAGAAAGCGGGCCAGATGAAGTACCATCATCACACTTGAGGTGGTAAGTGCTGGGAAACAAGGTAACCAGGTGTGTCACTGAGAGCCGATTCTAAGAAAGGAAGTCTCCAGATTGATCCAGTTTCCAAATGGAGTTGATGAGGCTACATTCTTGAGTGTGAAAAAAATCAAATAATATTTTTAAATCATCCCAATGCCATAAATTTGAATGTCTCCACATTGTCTCACAGATAAGACTTTTGAGGGGGTTCAAGTTTAACCTTCCAAATGCTGAAAGTCTGAGAAGTTTCCTCATTTCAGATGGTGACTTTGGGATGATAAAACTGGACAATTAGAAGAAAAAAGGGGGTGTTCCTCAATGCACTATCAGAACATGAAAAGCATTATTTACTGGATGTACAGAGGGGCATCTTTTTTATCATTCCACAAAATTAAAGCTGAAAAGTTCCATCCAAAAACCCGGCCATGGAAATCCCTAAAAGCCTTCCACCAATCCAGAAGCCAAGGCAAGAAACAGGATTTCAGTCAACTCCTCTGAGCAGCGTCAGGTGGGGAAAGGCCAGTTGCTGTGTAGCTGACACATAACCATGCATGCACACAGAACCAGCATCATGAAGTCCATTACCTTCTTCACAGCTCTACAGCCTCCCCTGTACAATCGCCTCTTTTGTTTATAGAATCCCACAGAGTGAGTCGGCTTGAAAGGCAAATAAGAAACCATGGGGAATCTTTGCCCAAACCTTGTTTTGTACCCGAAGTTCAAATGTGTTTGGTTAACCTTCTATTTATTTCTTGTCTTTTCATGAGCTGACCTTTCTAGTCCTAGTCTTTGCATGCTGTGCCATGGCAAATGGTGGCTCAATGGGACCCTGGTACCATGTGACAAAGAAACTCTTATGAGCTCTCTATGAATTGTTTCATTCATCAGGTGCATGCACTGGCACTCCCTTTGTATGCCACCAAGCCTGCCATTAAAAGTTGGAAAATGTCAGTCCCAACACACAGGTACTTCCCATCTTCAGACACTGAGGCCAAACATTGGGGGGTGAACTCCAATTTTTGCTTTTCCTCCAATTATTTTCCTGTTGGATGGTCTGAACTGCAATTCAGATTGCTGACCCTGGGAAAGGCAGCTTATTGAATGGGGATCAGGATGTTTATCCTATGTAGCCAGCTAATTGGAGGAGAATTAGGCCATGCATTGAACTAGACCATTAAGTTACCTGACATGAAAGTAACATGGTGACATCACAGGCTACGTGACCAGTTTACTAACTTAAACTTCTCCAGGAAGCAGACTAATTGATCATTATTCTGGGGTAGTGTACACATATTCCTGCCAACAAATAGGGAAGTGCTTACAGGGGGCAATACCTCTAAACACTGTGAAACATTAGCCACTTGATGGAAGGGTATAGCAATCGAGCTGAAAACCGGCTAAATTGTTAACCCAGGAGCAAGCATGGTGTCATTGTCTTTCAGGTCTTTTAAGTGCACTGAGAATCTCTGGTAGGAATAAGCAAGAGGCCTGGTTGGGAGTGAAGTGAGAAAGCAACCGTATGAATGGAGACAGGACTTGATTTTCAACAACACGGAAGTCAATCAAAGGAAAGTACCTATGAATTCCCTTAAAAGACGTGCTGGAGGGTATCATGCAGTAACTATGTTACTATAGCTACTTTTTCTTCATCAGTTAGTATTGTTAAAGAGAAGCTTGACTGTAGAGTTCCTAACAGCAGCAAAAATAAATTCCCTCCAATTAAGTAGTCTAATAAGCTATTTAGGATTTTACCACTTAACATTCTTTCCTTCCCATTTAATTTCGGCTTTCACTTGGATGTCATCTTGTTGAAAATCCATCACAGAAAACTATGTGGGGAAAAAAAGATAATGTTGCTAAGTGCCCCCGATGTTCAAAAACGAGCAGAAGCACAATATTTTTTCTAAATCACCCCAGGATTTTTCCTAATAATTCAGCTTCTTCCTACTAGAAATTAATATATGAAAATATATGAAAATGGTCAATATGCAAATATCACACCAGCTCCTTGCCTTCAGTAAGTGCTATATGCATAAATTTGAAACAATATCATATTCTAAGGTTCTTGATTATAATAATGCCTTGGTGTGCATTTGTGCATGTATAATTATGCTCATTTAATTTAATCATGAAAATATTATAGGATCATTTGGTTTTCTCCTCTAAAAGCTCTTTCACTTTTTTCAATTAATTAATTCCAGTTTGCCCCTTATATAAGTCAGCTGATGGTAAGTAATGGTCTTTGAGCTAACAGGAATATGATCACATTCTATGGGATTATGGGTGGAAAAGAGGCATATGGGAAGGTGATGGCCTCTTATCTTCAGCATACATCCTAATCATGGAACGATAGGGTTTTTGGTAGAACCTGGTCCTAGAAATACTCTTGTTTTATGATCATTTCTTCCTGCAAGTTTCCAGGGTCCCTGAACGGCTGAGAATTTGGCCCCGGGGCAGTCACCTGATTACAGCAGAAGACCTGGAAACCAGCTCATGTGACCCACACATTCCACATGCTTGACTGGAGTGGAGCTTTGGGGACTTTGCAGAATTACTGGAATCACGTGGGATATACGGAGGGGATTGAAGGGGTGGAGGACATTTAACTTAACCATGCACTAGAAGAACAGATAAAGCCACAGTAAGTGGAATGAAACCGACCATTCTGAATGAAAGGAAAGAAACATGGCATAAAGCCCATTTCATATTATCCTTCCCCCATCAAGGAAATCTTGTTTTCTTTCCTGCAGAAAAACTATGTTTCTTTTTTCCCAGCGTGTTAACAGAGACCAATGAAAAGAAATAGGCTGCTTTGTGCCCATCAATAGAATCTATATAGCATCTTTTCCCCCAGGGATTAATTCAGCTTTTGATTAAATCTTTCTGAGATTTAAATCATGATGTTACAAACCTCCAAGGAACTCCTCTATGAGTTGTGACCTTCTTTATTACTCTCTGCTGTTTGATAAAGTACGAAGATTGATTTATAATGGTGTATAATGTGTTTGAAAACAAGGAATGGCAACAAGAATTGCAAAATGTAAGATTAATATAAAGTAAATACTGCAAAAAGTGCGCTTTGGTTAAAATATTCTATAATTAATGTTGAGTTACAACTGTGTAGCTAGTAACACTAGTGTCAGATGAGTATAATAATGTTGTTAGGGCTGTAAATTATATCCAATGATTAGCTAAATAATCCTACAATGGAGAGAGACCCAGCAATGCTGAAAAGGGATTTTGAATATCACATTGTACAGTTTAGACAGATTTAGTTTAGAGGACTTTTGAATTGAGACAAGCTCCTTTTAAATAAACTATTCATATTCAGTGTTCATTTATTTTTATCAGCCTAATTTTGGTTTCGATAATTATTTTGCCATTAGTATCATCAAGGATGGAAGTGATTTAATGTTTTGAGGACAACATGAAATAAATCCTTTATTTTTAATCAGACTATCCTAGTACCTGGCCAGCAGCTACTACTGTTGCTTCTTCAAATTTCCCCTTTCCTCTCAAAAGGTTTTTAAGGGTAAAAAGTTAACCCTTTAAAAGAAAGACCTGCATTATTCTAATGTCCTTGCTGGGTCCAGCCAGAGGATTAAAAATGTCGTATGCAATTTAAGCATCGATGGAGACAAGTCAGAATCCGAGGGTAATCCAGCAGGCGTGCTCGGTAGCCACAGTTGTAGGTGAGGGCCATATTTGGGTAAGATAACGTTAATGTTTATTTTCTGTTTTGATAAAACGACTGGCACATCTTAGAGTCGTATAAAAAAGACATAGAACAGTGAGCAGTGTTTCTTGTGTTATGTAGCAGACTCCAATGTACTATTGATAGCTCTATCACATTTCCAGTAATTACAAACCCTTTCTTCTCTAGGAGATGGGGGGCAAGGGCTGGGATATATTTAGCCCCCTTTCCCCAATGCCATGTTTATGGTGGGTCTTGCAATGCAGGTGGCTGGGAGTGGGGACGACCGTCTAAAATCGGGAGAGGGCAGAGCATGCACAAGTGCATTCTCTGTCATCTCTGTCATCAGGACCACCAGTCACCTGCAAGACACAGCAGACAGACATCCTGACAGCAAGCTGTGTCAGCAGCTATCAGCCCGCCCCTATTGACTTACATACGATGGGGGCTGCATCCTGTTACAAGTCTTTGCGACATGTTCAGTCCATCTACAGAATTGCTTCCTAAGCTGAATATTCAGCAAGATTCTCACTAGGGGCAATGGCTTGTACTTAAAAATACACATCTTCTGTACAAAAGCAGAGTTAATCCACTTCTTAAAGGCCCACGTCATCTCTCATTATAGAAACCACTTCTGCCTTTGCCATTTGAAAGGAGAAAAGGTAAAATACAGAAGGTCTACGTTACCTGAGAGCTGAAATCCATCCATGAATGTGGAGAAGCAGGGAGAAAGGGAGGGAGATCCAGAGAGGAAACAGAATAATAATAAGTGACTAATGTGCACTGATCTGAGAAACATGCCAGGAGATTGGTTACAATAAATAAGAAAGGCAGAAGTAGATTTGAAACATTCGTTTCCCTTTATTAGCTCAGTGAGGCTGATGTGTACTGCACATTTAAAAAAAAATCACAGGAATTTTCATACAATGAATAAAACCACAACAATACATGTAGAATTGGCAGGTGGAAAAAAAAAAAAAAAAAGCCCGGCAAGGGCTGAACTAATCGCTCACTTTCCCTCTTCAGCATAGTTCACCCAACAGTGTTACACTTTCACCTACAAATCTTAAAGTAGCTCCATCAAATCAGCAGTTCACATTATTGAAAATGTCTGTCACATAGGTACAAATTTAGAATCATCACATTATATTACATGGCTATTCTAGGTCATCTATAGATCAGGTCTTAGACTACAGTGATTGAAGTTCTCGTTACAGCCATCAAAAAAGGACACATAATCATTACCTACTGTAAGCTCACATCTAAAGGCATGAAAAGGTTTCCTTTTTTCAACTGACCCAACCATCATACCCCAATAGTGCAAAGTTCCTTCTCTGCTGCTTTGAATGTTGACAGCCCAACCGCCTTGTTCTCAGAGTCATTTAGCAAAAATTGATTTTGTTGCACTGGAAGAATTATTCCGCTACATCTCTTTAAAAAAAAAAAAAAAAAAAAAAAAAGCCCACATTTCTAAAGCACCAGTTCGGTCACCCAAATTGTAGATGTGGTACTTACCACAGCATGAAGGCATTGGCCTGCGGTCATCTAAAAATCCTAGAGTTCTATGCTGAAATTTGCCTCCAGTGAAGATGGGGTGCATGTGTTCATTTGAAATATTCTCTCCAAAAGACAAATTAAAAATAAAAATAAAAGGAACACAGTTTACGTTTTGATGGGCAACCCACAGGGTCTGCATAAGATACAAAAAGCTCTACTCAGTTGGGTTAGTGATTCTCTCTTTGCACTCATTTTAGATGCAATTTGAAGTCCATGGAGGAAAACTATCTTCATGGTAACAATATTTGTCAGGCCAGAGTGGGGATAAATTAATCCTCAATGTGAAATCTGTAGTGTTGTCTTTTGACAAGTAAGAAAAGAAACCAAGTATTTTACTCATGTCAACAATCCAGGGCAAAAAGGAGAATGTATTTAAAATTGGATCACAAAAATTTAAAGGCAAAGTAGAGAACGCATCTGGTCCTTGAACACATAATATGATTTACTAAATATTGATTTCTTAAAAATAATTTATTGCTCTTAATAGTCTTTTATTATTATTATTATTCTACAACAGAAGATACTCAAAATTCCAAAAGAAAGACTGTAAACTTTAGTTTGGCGTTCACACAGAGTTAAAATATCTGCATTTAACCTACAGAACAACAAGAATTAGGCGGATTAAAGATATGTTACTGCCGTAACGCAGAACCTGTGAACAAGTTCTTTTATTTCATATTTTTTTTATTGCTTTCTATCTACTTAGAAATAAGAAGCCAAAAACTCAAGCAAGCATCCGACAGGACAGACAGTGGATTCACTCAGAACACAATATGCTGGTGATAAATGAATGCAGCTATCAAAATTAGCTGCATTGGCCTGGGGGTGAAATCCATTTTATAAGATTGTGTTGGGCGAGAGAAAGGAAAAGAACAATTAAGTAGTAGGTATCGCACATCTTCCAGAAAAGTCATGTCGGCCAAACGGTAACCGAATCTCAATTTAGAAACTTGAATACACACTCCAAACTTTACTGACTTCCATTGCAGGGCTCCGCACTCAGATGCAATCCTGATGCTCAAAATGGAGGTTTTTCTGAAGTTTTTATTGAATTTAGCAGAAGCAATGTCATCAAGAACAACATCATGGTCACGTCAGAGGCCAAGCTAGTGCAAGTAGAAACACCGCTTCTGCAAAAGCTGAATTTCCCAAATGAAACATTTCAACTCCAACCTGACAATCGCCATGCATCCTAGGTAGAAAATTTCCACTGGCTTTATTATTTTCATCAGCTCATAATTTATAATAAATAGGCTATCTGCAACTGATAAATATGTCTCTTTAGTAAACAAAGGAATGAATTATCAGTATTTATACAGGATGCGTAACTGTAAAAAATACAGATAAATACCATCATCTTACTCTGCCAAGGGAAAGAGATACTGGCTTTAAGAACAGTCTTCAGACACACATTACTTATTGTAAAAATCATACTGTAATTATTACCTCAGCATTTTGTATCAAATTAAAATCACAAAAATTAAAACGAAACAGCATTTTAAAAAGATTTCTGACCTCTAGTTTCAAAACTACTGTTGATAGAGAAAATAAAAACATTTCTTAATGGTTACCCATTGAGAGACTTTACATAAAATCATGATATCTCCTAGAAAAATTTTAGATGAGAAAATTTCATTCCCCTAACAAATCCAGTGTATAAAACTTCAAAGAAAAACAAGCAACAAGAAAATGTGGAAAAATACCGCAGAAGTGGTTAATACCTTTAGGGGGCTAGGATAGTTCTTGACAAGATGCTTGGATTGAAGCTTACCTAAGAAGGGATGGATGTGCGTAAAGCATCATTTTGTTGTTGCTGTACTCGACGGACACACACACTGTCTTTTTTGTTTTTACAGTCAAATATATATAAGCAGTAAGTTCAGCTTCTAAATATGTTAGTGTACAATAATTGTATCACCTCATAATTACATTTGAATATTCTTGATTAAGAAAAATTTAGCAGTTTTGAAAAGAAGGCTGCATTTACAGTGCATAGCTGTAACAAAAAAGAACATCGTTGTATAGTATGTACACAAAATAAAAATACTCCATTTAACATCTGTAAATACTTCACTACATCAGAGAATGTAGCAATTACACTATCTGAACACATACTAGAGAGTTCTACCCAACTCTCATTAGTCATGGAACACCGTGCCCGCTCCTCAGAAAGAACCACCGAACGAGCTGCTCGCTTGACCATTGACAAGGCTTTTGAAATTTGCAGCGGAAGGATCAACATTTTGGACATTTACATGGGTGTCAGGATAGAGGATGAACTACAGAAACTTCAAAATGTTAGGAAAGTTTAGCATTCCGGTGCCCGCAGTATCCTCTCCCACCCAGACTCCATGGCAAAAGGAAAAAAGAAGAAAAAGAGAGAGAGAGAGAGAGAGAGAGAGAGAAAGGAAGAGAAAGTGAAGGAGAAAAGGCGAGGGCTAAAGAGATGGCATGGGGGACAGACGGAGAGAGGGAGAAAGAGAGAGAGAGAGAGAAAGGATATTAGTTCTACAGAACCTGTGGTTTCTTCGGGATTGTCATATAACCATTATGTTATGAGAGAAAGCTTGCTTCAAGTCGAGTTTGCACTTTCTTAAAAAACAGAGTACGGAGGTTGATGCCCAGACATCAGTGGCTGTCATTTTAGGGTGGCTTGTGGTTGGTTGGTTTTCTTTCCTTTTGAATTTATGCATTTTTTTTTCTTTTTGAATAGAATATGAACATTTTGAAGTTCCAGGTTTTAAGTGTGTCTTCATGGAACTGCTGCCATTTGAAGTGGTTTGCCCTGGCACACTCTGGTCAGGTGCCCCCAGTCCCCACCTGTGCATACATACTTGCCCCCAAACAGGCGTGCGCATGCGCACGCACACACACACACGCACACACGCGCACACACATGCACACACACACTCCATCACCAAGAGACTCCAGGGAAAGCCAAGCTGACACCCATGAATAAACATGTGCTTACTGGATATCCATTCTGTCTCTTGCCTCTTCAGCAGCTGTGTTCATGTAAACCATTGTTGTTGTTCTTGTTGTATTGTTGTTGTTTTGTTTTGTTTTTATACAGAGAGTGTAAAGTAGGAGAAATTCCTAAGTATGACTTGTAATAGTCAGTTAGGGAAGGACGCGCTGTCCCGTGAGGTATTCACCGTCCCTCTGTCATCTTCAGCCAGGGAACATGTTACCTGCGCAAGCTTCTCTGAGCTTCTTTCAGTAAACTATCGAAATCCAGAGAGTCATACTTGCTCTTGGTGGAAGCAGGGTCAAAGTCATCTGAGTTTGAATCTGCAAGAAACCCACGCCAGGTTAGACACACTCTCATCCTTAACTCAACTGTCCAATTCAAGATTACTTGATTCAATAACAACTTATCCAGTCGATATACTTTTAAAAATATACCCAACTTTTATTGATATATGCATTGATATATTTTATTGGTATATATATTATATATATGTATATATTGGCAGAGGGTATTTATACCCAATATTTTATTGTTGAATTATTTATATGTAAATATATTATTTATATTTATAAATTTACATATAATTATGTATAATGCGTAAAAATAAATATTTAAGAAATATATATGTTTACAGAGAGAAAGGAAGAGAGAGTATAAGATTAGATAACATGTTTACAGAGGGTAAGGAGTGGCAAGCATTCCAAGTACTACTTTTTGACTCATTTTAGTCTTAATCCTAGGAGGTAATCAGAACAAACTTATTTCTAATCAAAATCAATATACTGTAAAAATAACCATGTCCTGCCCCCTTCCTGGTATGTTAAATGATCTACCCAAGGCTTCTCAACAACTCAAGTGGAGAGGTAAGAGTAGAAGCCGGAACTAATCTTCCTATTCAGTGGGACTGACTTCACTGAGCATAAAAGCCAGGTGAGTGGGAGGGAGAGAGAATGATCAGACCTTCACCTACTCGCCACCTGGCTGCTCTCCTTTCAGGCATGAGGAACATGTGATCCACTTATCTATTCCAGTACCTTGGGAACAGCCCAGCAATATTGGCACAAATTCACCCCAAATTAGAAGGTATAGGGAAACGCTTCGTGTCCAGAGAAGGCAAAGTCAGCCTCAGTAATACAAGAGGAAAAATACACAGTTATAGATAAAACCACTTGAACTAGTCCAAGTCAGCTTTTGTGAAGAGTTCCACATACTTCACATGGCCCCTTAACAAAATTGTCATGTTTCAGCAATGATGGATATAAAATGAAATTCTTCTTCTAAATATTTCTGATATTTCTCCAGTGACATTTATAAAAAAGTTAGATATTTCTGCTGGTCTTGCAAATGAGGAAAGACATCTTAGAAATATAATAGAAAACCTCTTGCAAATAAATTCATTCTTTTGAGAGCACTTACTTGAAGGGAAAACCAGTCCTTTCTGGGAAGTATTAACAATCCTACCAACAGACAAACATTTCTGTGTTTTATCCGGAATGTTACGAAACAGCAATGTCCGAAGTGACGGAAGAGTATGAGATTAGATAATATGGTGGCATACTCATTGACTTCACAAGCTGTTTGGCTGAAAAGGCTGTAATCCTTCAAGCTCTCCAGCACCAGGCTGATTTTTCGCTCTAGCTTCAAACTACTTTAGCCATCTTAGATTTAAAGACAAGGAGATTCCTTCCCTTTTTTTTTTTCTTTCATTCTTACCATCCCTTGTATTTACTGACTTTTTTGCCAAGCAAGTTTTTCCAGGTAAGAAAAGCAATTACGGCTGGCCTCAGAAATAAAAGACAGGACAAAAATGGCCAACCTTTTCTAACATCTCACGTAGTCAATTCTTAAATTACACCGGCTCCCATCCTTCCCTTCACAGGTAGCCTAATGAGCAGTTGGCTTGTATCACTAAAGCTTCATGAGCAGCTATCATTCCAATCAAAATCTTTTCTTGTAGACAGACACACAGAGAAAGTCCTTCTCACTGCTTGAGATTAACCTGAAATCAGAATTCCACTTGCATTATAAATAAAGTTAGAAGAGTCTTCCAATGACCAGAGTCTGTGTGGCATGAAAGCACAGAAACGTCAAGAACACACATACAGAGATGTCTGGGTGGCTCAGTCAGTTAAGTGTCTGCCTTGGGCTCAAGTCATGATTCCGGAGTCCTGGATCCCAGATTGAGCCCTGCATCAGGCTCCCTGCTCAGCAGGGAGTCTGCTTCTCCCTCTGTCCCTCACCCTGCTCATGCTCTCTCTCTCTCTCTCGAATAAATAAATAAAATCTTTAAAAAAAAAGAAAAAGAAAAAAAGAACACACACACAGATCTTTCCTTGAAGGACATTTTGAGAATATTTAAAATGTCTTAACTTTGGGTTACCCTACATCAAACCCAGAATTTCAATGTTTCCATATTTTTATTAGCAAAAAAAATATATATTTGGAAACAGTGGTTCTCAAGAGTTTCTTCGCTATGAAATATGATAGCTGGTATTTACAAGTCTGTAATCACTTACACAGGCAGGCCATGTCACAAAATAGGCATCCACAACATCTTTTCTGTTGTATGAATACATGGTTACATGCAATTCCTGAGAAAACAACATCTATGCCACCCCTTTCCCGCCAATAAGGATACTGCAACACAAGTAAGATATAATAGAATTTTGACAGGAAAAAGCCAAAAGCCACTTTGATTATTTTTTAAAATAAATTGCTATAAATAATGATACCATATAAATAGAAACATATCACAATACAACTGTATTCTTACCGCCTGGAAAACTGTTGGCACAAAGCAGGTACTAAGATTAGAATTTGTTGAATGAATGTATTACTCTTGAAAACCAGCATTTTAAAACACCATGGTTGAACATCTTTGTGTTGGGATCTTGGGATGATTTACCAAAGAATGCCAAGGGTATATACAAAGTTATGTATATATTCGAGATGCTGATAATGTAATACAGTTTTTGAGTTAATAAAGAATTTGTGATGAATGTTATTTATTTCATTTTTCTTGTATATTTAAGTTCTATACCATAACTAATTCCTGATGAATCCATGATCATATTCGTAATACTGGCCCATCCTTCTCTTCTGGTCCTAGAGTCCTGATTTAATTTGTATCTTTTGTCCTTAAGATTTCTCATTGAGGTCTTTGAGAAAGATCCATCTGTTTATAGGACAGTAAACAGACAGACTCACAGATTACAGATTCATGGAAACTAGGCTTACATACTGGCTTTACCTAGGTAACCTTGATTGTCCCTTTAACCCGGAGTCTCACTTATAAAACTGGCTCGTAATACTAACTTGGAATTATCACATTCTGTACTAATAGCGTTGTAGTAATCACTAGGTGGCCCTGATAATAGAGGAATAGGATGTGTGAGCTAACTTAATTTGGGGAGCAAAACAGGAAAAAAAATGATTAAATCTATCTAAAATGATGGGTCTCTTTACTCTTGGTAAGATTAATCAATATCACATCATTTTCACTAACTCTCAACAGACACACATGTGAGCTCCCAACCCCTCTAAGTGTCCAGTACAATCTAATGGTCACCAAATTCACTGGTCATGCCCCAAAGCATTTAACTTGAACTCTTCAGGGACAAACACAGGACCCATATGAATGCATGTTGTTCGGTTCCAGAGCCGGCCCCTGATGTTGATGCTTTCATTTCAAAATAACTTGACATTTCTAACTGCTCATTGTCATCGTTTTTAATTATAATCATAGCTACTGTTTATTGAGCACCTACTTTATGCCAGATACTGTGCCAACCACATCACAAACATTTACTGAATCTTTGCAACAACATTATGAGGTAGTTTACAAATGAAGAACTGGAGGCAGAGGGAGCTTCATTGTTTGCTCAAGGTCAGAAGCTAAGTCAGGTTTCAAAGCCAGGTCTACAAGATTCCAAAGCCAGGGCTCTTTCCACTACGCCATGCCTATACTCAGCTCAACTTCCCTTCGTGAAACTGTAGGGCTTGAGGGAATTGGAAAAACCCATGCTCCTACAACACACATCAAACATACTTTTCAGAAAATACAGAGCCAGCTTAGCAACGGCAAAGTTTCTATTGCTGCTGACGAGGCAGGAAGATAACAAGAGGGGAAGCATTCTTCTTAGACCTATTTCAGGGAGGCTCTGGTTCAGTTTGGAAATACCATCCAATCCTCCCTCTACCAGCGATGAATTGTGATTTAAAGGCCCCTCTAGGTAGCTTATTTTAAACTTGAGATGTTTTGAAAGACTGCAAACACCCTGGCCTTCATCACTGAAGAAAATAAGTCAAATCAACTTAAGACTTCAATCCGTCTTGACTGTTTTTATCAGCCAACATTTGAACAAATGACTTGTCACCTTTTATATTTTCATCCCTGGGCCTCTGTCTCTCTTGACAGTCGGCTGCTTCTCCTCTGTTTCATACTATCTATTTAGTTTCTGAAGTGAATTATAGCATATTCCCCCTGAACAATGCACACCACCTATATCAATTACTTTAGGAAGGCATCACTTTGGTGGAGGAGAGAAAAAAAAAAATCCCTGTATTTGGTATTCATTTCTTCCTTTATACCAAGCCAAAACAAGTGCACACAGAGATATAGTAATGCTGAGGAATAGATTTATATGTTAATTTTATGATTATTATTATGAATTGACTCAAATCAATTACATCATATGCACAAGACATTGGCCATTTTCCCTTCCTTCATTCCTTCACCAAAGGATTTAAAGGCTTACAATACGTACGTTAAATAGGGAATGGCATACAAAGGGACCAAATTAAAATTGGGAAGAAAATTAAGATGTCCATTTTGGCATTATTTATAATGCCAAAAAAAAATTGAAAATTGAATAAATGTTTAGCTATAATGGAATGATTAAATGTAATGGTACTCACCTAACACAATACTGTGCAACCATTTTAAAATAAATCGATAAATTATTTTTAATCCTGTGAACATGGTAGAAAATGAACTTACTTAAATAATATAAATTGAGAAGAGTTGAATTTAAAAATTGATAGATCTAAATTATGTGACCTCAACTATAAGAAATTAAACATCCTGAGACAAAACACTGGACTGTAAATCACACAGTGGATCTCTAGGTGGTGGGCTGACAGGTGACATTATTATTTTTCCTAATACTTTTTATATTTTCCAAATTTTCCCCTTGAGTCTGTATAACTTTTATAACAGGAAAAAAGAAGGCTTACAAATGCTTCAGTTTCCTTATCTATAAAAGGAGGATGATAATAATAATAATAATAATAACCACCTCCCAGGATTATTCTCGTAATTAAATAAGAAAATGCTTGCAGAGCCCTTGGCACGCGCCTAGCATATGGAAACCCTCAAAAAAAAAAAAAAGGTGGTTTTTTTTCTCCTTTTGTTTTAGAGAAAGTATAGTGTGATTTAGCATATGAAATTATATTTTCTCCTCTCAAGGTGTAATTTGTAGAATATGTCTTAACAGTTTTAAGAGTTTGTAGAATAATAAGGAAAAAAAGAGCCAGAATATTCTGGTGCATATTCTGTTCCGTAAGACCACGATGATAATGCTAAAGTTTATACTGAAGGATTCAGGGCAGGCACAGAATGCAATAGCACATTGCAAATCTAGGCAAAGACACACACACACATATGCACGCGCAACATAAACACACGCCAGCACACACACACACACAAACAGTGCAGACTTTCAGCATTTGGGAAGACAGAACAAAGAATTCACTTCTGCTCTTTGCTGCCAAAACCTGAGCCCTTTGCTTCTGAAACTGTCTTGTACCTTAAAAAAAATTAAAAATAAGATAAAATCTGTATTCAAACATTCCCTCTAGCAAAATAAAGCGATGGTCCAACTCAATATGCCTATGGTTTACATCTGCTTCCATTTTGAGCCCTCCATTATGGATTCCTCATCCCACGTACAATAAAATCCATACCTAGGTCTGCATAGTTAGACTTGAAAAATTGCTTGCGTCCACAAAAGTACAGCTCGAAGTCAGTTTCATTCGACCTGCGCAAAGTGTATCCATTTTCAAGAGCAGCAAAAGCATCACAGGTATAACGGTAGGTAATGAAACCATAGCTGTCTCTGCAATGGACAGAGAAGAGAGGTTCAAAGCTGGTGAGGAAGCATTAACATATACGCCTGTGACCCTTCCTACTTTGGAAGACTTCGCTGGTGCCAACGTCTGAACCACTGCATCCATTTATCAGTGTGATTGTCCTGTCAAGCAGCTAAATACTTATTTCTGGGACAGGAAATCTCAACTAGAAAGATTAATAAATAGGGATAAAAGAAAATAAATAAGGTTCTGAACTCAACATGTCATCTGTCAAAGCATTCCCATCCTAGTAATCTTATGGCCATGATTTTTTACATATGTCAGCTTCTAAACAAGAAATAATCTTGAAGATTCTTACCCATCATCCCGCAGATTTACTGTGCACTCCTCAATTTCACCAAAAACTTCAAAACGGTCCCTCAGTTCCATCCGTGTCGTGTCGGGTCTGATTTTACCAACATAAATCACACGGCGTTCTTCCTGGGGAGGGGGTGGGAGTAAGGAGAGACTTTTGCCAGTTCTGGAGATAGGAAGGAAGTTGCACCTCTAGAAACACTCCTAAATGTACAATCATGCATACCGAGAACCACCGAGCATGCTGGTTAAAGCAAAATTTTACCCACTAAAACTGAATGAAAAGATGACAAGTGACCCACGTTTTAGCGTCCATTTCTCTGTAATCTGCATTCACTCTTCCTTCCACATGCCCTACTCTGCTGCTCACTCTCTTCTGCTTTTGCTCCCCAGCTCTGTGCTTCTCTCTCCTGAGCTTCGACATACTCCCAAAGAAATATGGGTAATGCGATCTGTTTATCACTGGACAGCTAAATGATCCCTATTAAATGCTGTAACCCTTGTGACTTGATTCTTAATCTTCACAATTGGTAAGAAACTGACCCGTCTCGCAAAACTGTTTAATTTCTCATTTTACTCAGGATTCTCTTAATGAGATGTACAAATTTTGACATTCCTCAAAACAACGATTCTAAACTCTAGTATAAACTAAAATTACCTGGAGTGCTTATTAAAAATGCAAATTATTGGGGTTTATCCCAGCAGTATTAAAAAAAATTGGAAAAGACAATTCAATGGCCTTCATTTTTAATAAGCACACCCTAGTGATTCCGATGCAGGTGGTCCAAAGACAATAATTTGAAAAATACAGTCTTAAAATGTAGGCTATTTTAAGCCATGGGTCTCTGAAGAATAAGAGCTATAAAAGAGGCTATAAATTTCACTTTGCCAGTAAATCTTATTTTAGGAACAGACTAGAAGGGTGTGGCCTAATTTTCACAAATGGAATCAATATCATCATAATCTGAAAGTTATCAGCAATTTATAACCTACAAAATATGGAAATAATATCTTATAGCCTAAGGATGGACTCCTTTTTCACAAAATAGTAAAAAACCCTTCTTAGTATAAGAAGCAATCCTCTATCAGTTGTTCTAAGAAGACAAGGCCAAAGGTGATGATGTCTCTCAAAGCTGAGGGAAGGTTTTTCAAGAACGCATGGAGTTAATATAAAGAACATGCTTACCAACTCATCTCTACGCCTACTAAGAACAAACAAGAATGAAGTGAACTTAGGGTTGCCGAGGTTTCAGTTAGATGCAAGCAGAGACTAGAAAACACAGGACTAAGGCATAGATTCAGCTTGCCCAAGAGTTTTCTCTGGATGTACTGAGAGTATCCTGCCTCGGATGATGGAAAGAGTAATTTGGGCTTATGGCAAGGAGATGCCCTATGTTATTTCCCGAACATCTTTCCTTTTCATAGCCCAATATTTAGCAAAGGGCCTGGCAAAGAGAATTCAGTAAGCACTTGTGAAATATAACTAAGCAATCCACAGATCTATAATATATACTCTCCTGTGTGATCTGATCATCCATGCTTCATCTTCTTTTACCGTATGCAACACTCATATTTCTGTTTTCATCAGAGAAGTTCCTCTGAGCCTCAGACTCAAATCGCCAACTGTCTACTTGACATCTCAGGCTGGATGTCCTCTGAGCACTTCAAACTAGAACAACATTCCCAAAACCCAGCTCTCCAGTACCCCCGTCTCCCCTGGGGGTCTTTCTCCAATGTTCTGTGTTAGTCAAGGTAATGACACCTAGCCAGGTATTCAGGACAAAAACCTGAGTGCCTTCCTTGTTTCTTCTCTCTCAGTCCCCTCTACACATCCAATCACTCATTAAACCCTGTTGATTTTTACCTCCTACATATCTCTCTCTCTGCTCTGTCTCTCTTATTACATCTCCCCTAACCCAAACTGCCAGCATCTCTTTCTGGACTAGCATAACAGCCCCTTAACTTGGATCCTCTGTCTATATTTACCCTTCTCTAGTCTAGTCCTTCAATTCAATCAGAATAATCTTTGCTAAGGGAACAGGAATCTGATCATGTCAGTTACTGTCTAAAACATATCAGTGGCCTCAAAACTTTCAAGGGAAGACCTAAATCATTAACAGGACCCACCAGGCCCTGCGTGGCCTGGACCTGCCTCCATCATGGGCTTCAGCTCCCACTTCCCATTCTTCCCTTTGCTTTCCAGTCACATTGAGCTTCTATTAGTCCCTCATATATACTGTGCTCCTTTCCTTTTCCAAGGCCTTTGCACCAGCTGTCCCCTTGCTACTTGTAAGATCCTCCCCACATTGCCTCTCCTTCCTCTTCACCAACATACACGTACTGTCTAAAATTACATTGAATTCAACAATCATTTCCTTCTGAGACTTGAGATGAGGTCCGGCTTCCTATTAGTTGTTCTTACAGTACACTATTTCTCCTTTACAGTTCTCTGCCCAGTTGTAATTAAATAGTTAATAGTTAATTCATCATTTAATATCCATCTCCCTCTACAATGAAAGTTTCATGAAAGCAGAAACCACATCTGTCCTCTTGACTACTGTATTTTTAGGGTACTTGAAACATACCAGAGTGTCAATGAATATTTGTTGAAAAATCAATCAATCAGCAATCAATTAAACATTTTTAACACTTACCCTTATGCCTACGTGTAATCCTTACTCTCTGAGACTCTCTAAGAGAATGAAGAGTGAAAGCCAGGTTTGCTGCTTAATCACAGGGAAAACCCTGCCCAGGTAGCTCAGCAGAGTGAATTGACAAAGATTTCCATGATTTGTTTTTACAGGTTTAAGTGGAAGAAGAATGGAGTAACTACATGTTTGCAGTGCTCTCACTCTTACAGATCACTTCTGAAAATCAGAGGGGGGCTTCCACTGAAACACTCAGTAAAACACAATTCTTCTGACACCAGCCATCAGGCCTAAAAAATTGACCAGGTGAAGTAGGGCCAACAGAGTTGACTGCCTGATTCACTTCCATGTAGATTGTATGTCATCTCAATCAAAGGCTGCAATTGTGTTGTTCCAGAGCACCCAGCACATCCTGGAGATCAATAAATATAAATGGATGGCGAGGCTCATCCTGGGGCAGTGTTATACAGTGTTGTAAGGGAGTCATAACACCACATTCCATTCTATTTACGCAGCCAGCTCCAGCCAAACAGCCAAATGGGATGGGACTGTTATCTAAACTTTCTGGCGCCTGCTTGCATGGGTGTTATGGTTTTTTAGTTTAGTTTTTTTTTTTTTTAATGGGCCTTTTTAGGAAGGTTACCACTGTATAAAGAAAAAGGAGAGGGAAATGCAGAAGAGAGAGAAAGAAATTGAACCATCACAAAGAAATTGCTCAACTACCATTATGGGAATACACACAGCCTACGTATTCAAGGAAATTTGAAGTTAAAGCTAAAATCGACCATATGCACGTCCATATGCAGACATATTGGGACAGTCTCGGAATTGCTTCTTTATACAAAACTGTATGCAACAATGATCCTACAAAGAAGATAAACCAGAGGACCTTTTCGGATACTGATACATTCTGCAGTAAAAAGAAGACACAATCTAGATGGGGAAAACAGAAACCCCAAAGGCTGGTGCACAATCACATAAACTACCTATTTGTCTATCATCTCCTTTTGTGAAACACAGGAATGGAACCACGTCTTGCTTCCTTACAAAGACCAGAGATTGAATACATGCTGAAATTCTCATTTTAGAAAATGATTAGAGTGCTTGGTTTTCCTAGTGCTAAAAATGAAACTAAAAGGCATCTGAAGGTCTAAAAGCAAAGACAAAAATCTTTCAAAGATTGGCCAAAATGTCTAGCAAGGAACTGATTATTTTTAACATGTTGCAGTTTTATTAGACAGATGAATAGATTCCATATCTTTAAAAAACCTTAACATTTGCAGCCAATTTTTCAAGACATTAATTTCTAAACAGGAGATGAAAGGAAAAGAAATCAAAATGCTTAATAACATTTTCAACTTCTTAAAGGCTTGGAGGAACTCTAAACCTTTGGAAAAAGCTCCTTGAAAAATGATTTTCAGACCAGTTTTCACTATTGAGGAGGATGGAACATTCATCAAATATCTTTTAGCTTCAATTTTCACAAAAGCTAGTTCGCTGATGGGGTGGATAACAAACTTGAAGATTTATAGTGCATTAACAGGTATAGTAAATCATCATTATATCAAAATACAGGGGGATAAATAAAGAAAAAAACGAACTGAAATTAACTGACTTTGCATTATCAAAATCCTTATCAAAAAGAGAACAGAGCCTCCCAGTTACCTGGGAAAAACATACAATGGTTGTTTCTCATCAACTAATAAGCTAGTCTTGGTAAAAGGGCTGTAACTAAGAGAAAGGGAATTTAGTAGGGAGATTAACATTTACTGAATTCTAATATATGCCAAGTAGTGTGCTTGATGCTTCTGTATGGATGATCTCCCTAAAAGGCTCACAATGCTAGGTGACAACAAGGAACAACCTGATGTAATTTAGATTTTGGTTCTCAGAACTTTTATTCTACATTTCCAAGTCAGGATAATGTAAAAATTCTTTCTCCTATGCTAAGGAAACTGCATGTCACCTTTAGCCGTGAAAGATGTATATTCATTTCCAGATTAGCTACCAACGTGACTTCCTCAGAAATTCCAAAGAAATTCCAAATACTGTATGTGAGATGAATGGATAAAATCTGTGCCATTTGAGGCTGAATGGTATAGCGAGATCCTCCATCTGAAAGATAAAGTGAGAGGGGCGGATGGTTGTGAAAAGGCATGTATGGACAGAAGGAAAGGCCAAAACCTTCACAAAAATGTCAAAAAATGTGGGTTTTTTTTTTCCTCTCTTTCTCTTAGTATTGATTACACTATCTAATTCAGTAGGCATTCAGTAAGTGCCTACTACTAGCACTCTTAGTGGAGAAACAAAGCGACAGCACTCAGTTTTCCAAAGTTACTTGCCTCCAAGTACGACCCAAGAATACTCTTCCTTAGAGTCTAAGGCTGGGTCAGTGTGAATAAATCCAGGTTACCCCACTTAGAGATAACTGCAAGGAAACACACTGTCTGTCAAAAGACAGAAAACACAGAAACTACAGACTGAGAGAATGTGGGATAACTTTCAATTAAAAAAAAATTTTTTTAAATGGTAACCTCCAGAAGATGAATGGGAAGAATGAAGTAGGAGTAGATGGAAGGAAGCAAGAATTTATTAAGTACATTATTCTTCAAAAAAAAAAAAATATGTTCTGTCTAAATGAAGGAGGTAGAAGAGAAAAGGGATGAGAGAAAGAATAAAAAAAAACACTATTTCAATTTGTAATTAATATTATGTGTTCTGTTCTTGGTAAATAAAATGTTTGCTTTTCCCAACTTCACTGGAGGAAAAAAAAAACTGATCATTTCTATACAGTGAGGTTCAATTCATTATAGAACATATATTCTAACCCACAGGAAATATCTCTTGAAAGAGGTTTGGATAGAAAACTATTTTCTCCAAAAATAATAACTATGAAAAATTACACAATTTTGGTTTTTTTCATTTGGAAGAAGCTGATAATTATCCGAGATGAAGCACTGTTCCCAGGTCCTGGGCTGCCAGCTGATGAAGGGAAGAGAGACATGAAGTGGCACTGTCATTGCCCAGGAACATCTGGTTTGGGTTTCAAGCACTGAGCCATATCCTAATGTGTAGATTTGCCCTTTAAATTAACATCCCATTATCACGTTTTCTTTTCTTTTTTTTTTAATTTATTTATTCATGAGAGACAGAGAGAGAGAGAGGCAGAGGGAGAAGCAGGCTCCCAAGGAGCAGAGAGCCCGATGCGGGACTCGATCCCAGGACCCTGGGATCACGACCTGAGCTGAAGGCAGACGCTTAACCATCTGAGCCACCCAGACGCCCCCCATTATCACGTTTTCTGGCAGGAAATTGTACCAACTGCAAATGGAGTTGGACTTAGAACTCCCCCAAGAAATGAGAGCAGCGCCTGGGTGGCTCAGTCGTTAAGCGTCTGCCTTCAGCTCAGGTCATGATCTCAGGGTCCCGGGATCGAGCCCCGCATCAGGCTCCCTGCTCCGCGGGAAGCCTGCTTCTCCCTCTCCCACTCCCCCTGCTTGTGTTCCCTCTCTTGCTGTGTCTCTCTCTGTCAAATAAATAAAATCTTTAAAAAAAAAAGAAAAAAAAAAAAAAAAGAAATGAGAGCAGCAACAGTTTAGACATAAAGTACCAAACCCTGGCTTGCAGAGTTCCGATTAACCTGAATGACTGCAAGCCTAGGAGGCTGAGGAAGGCAGAGGGTGAAGTGGTTCTTGAGAAAGGGTTTCGGTGGAAAATGGAGGAAAGGAGCAACCAAAACAATGGCAATGGTCAACCACAATGTAAGATTCTGTGTCAGTAGCTACTAATTATTAGTCTTCTCTTAATTCTCTGATTTGCTGCACTCAGGCTGGTCTGGATAAAGATTTTTAGATGCATAAGCAATGAAAAGTATATAGACCTCCTAAGCCATCTTCTTATGGAACTCAAAATGAAAGCAATATAGACCACAAGGTGAAGGTGGCAAAGACTACTGTAATTTTGTAAAATATCAATTATTAGATGATTTTAATATTGTTTTTCATTTCCTTTTTGAGCCTCTACTTTGTTATATGACGGATCTGAGTTAATAGATAACCAGCACCGTACCCTAGATATTCTGAACATAATTTGCTACTTGTTCAGTACTTTAAGGGTGTCTCAAAAATATGAATGGGAATCACCTACCCAACCAGCTTGGGTGGACCATCCTATTTCCTTTAGCTGTTTCGTGAATGACATCGCAAGCTAATCCAGTCAAATGAGTCAAAACCCATTGCATGTATCTCTGTGCCCAACTCCATAAAAATACATTTTGCAAATGCACCGTGGCAGAAGAAAGCAGATCATCTTGAGGAGGAAATCGATCAGAAAATCTTCCCGTGGGTAAACTCATTAGTGATTCCACTATGCTTTCAAGATAGACTTCAAAATCTTTATCATGACTTGTAGGACACCTTAGGGATCTGGCTTCCATACAGCCATGGAAGCCAGATCCCTAAGACTCATTTCCTGTTGCTCATTCCCTTCCAGATTCATTCCCTTCCAGACTCATTCCCTTCCAGACTCACTTCCTGTTGCTCCTGTGCCCCAGTATTCTGGTTAAATGACTAGCAGTTTCCCAATATACCTTGCTCTTGTCCAGGGACTTAGTGTGAGCTCTAGCTTCTGCCTAGAATAGCAATGCCCAGTAAAAATATAATGCAGCATATACAATTTTAAATTTTCTAGGAAGCACATTTAAAAAGTAAAAAGAAACAGAAAATTTAATAATGTATTTTCTTTAGCTCAGTACATCCAAAATATTATCGTTTCAACTGGTCATTGATATAAAAAGTATTAATGAGGCATTTTACACTTCTCTTTTGAACTAAGTCTGCAAAATCCAATCACATTTATTAGTGCATCTTAATTCAGAACTAGCTGCATTTGCTGTGTGCCCAGCGGCTACCATATTGCACAGCACAGCTGTAGAAAACCTTTGCCCTCCTTCTCTTTCGATTTCAGATCAATTTCACCCTCTCTACGGATGCCCTCCACTCTCAGATCTAGGTGTCCCCCCATGTGCCACCAGAGTACCTGAGATTACCTTCTGCAATAGCACTTAACATACCCTATGACTTGTTTGCCTATCTTTATCTGCCAGTAGACTCGAAGCTCTCTGGATGCCTGGACCGGGTCTTACCTAATTTTACATCCCAAGCACCTAGCAAATGTTTGTCACATAAAGGCTCATGAGTTTTCACTTATGTTAAGCAGAAATGGCATATAATTGTCCAAGAGGGGATTGGTTTAAGAGTAAGTCCTAAATCTTTATATTAAGCTCTTATTAACTATAGTTCACTGTGTTGGTAAAGTAAATAATCTCTATGTCCTAGTTTTGGGGGTGCTGCTGCTGTCGTTGTTGTTGTTGTTGTTGTTGTTTTAATCTCTTTTTCCAAAAGAAAACCAAAAAAAAAATCAAAGCAGAAATTCTGACAAATGCTTAATTTATAATGACTTAATGTAAGCCACCTGACAACTGTACTGTATAAGCCCTCTTTCAGAGAGAACTGATAAAGACTGGCTTACTCAAAGAATTAACCAAAGAACTGGTCAACATTTGTGACACAAAGGAAAGGCAGGAGGTATCTGTTTTTAGTCTGGGGCTGGTGACCTCAAGGTTGCTTTTGATGTAGGCCTCAACTATGGAATGTTGACCAATCACACTATTTGATGTTTTGGAAAGAGTCAACTAATGAAAAGATGCCTCCCTCCCTTTATGTGCTTTCGTTAAGTATCTGGCACTAAATTATCTTTGGAAGAAAGAAAAGAAGCACATGCCAATAGCTACATTTATCCACACCTTTGGGTATAGTGGTGTATTTTGCCCCAATGAGCAAACACACGATGAGACTATTAATCACTCTCTTCAATGTGCTACTTTGGGGAAGAAACATGAAGGATTTTATAAAATATGAATGTGCAAACACTGAAATAACTATTTTCCTACATGCTTGCTCAACATGATTCTCTTTTGTAAAGATTAACTGTAATGTGCCATATTAAAAGGCTTTGTAAACTATATGGCATTATATAAATGTGAGTTATTATAATTATTGAACAGGCTATTAATTAAATAGAGCAAAATTAGAAAAATTGAATTTTTAATTTTCATTAGTCTTCTTAAGTGTTAACTAATGACACTCTGGCAGCTCTTAATATCACAGCTCATTTGAAAGTTGAGAAAAATGAGGAAAAGTGTTGTAATTTGCACAAGACTTTTGATTCAGTCTAAGGTAGATTCAACTTTAAAGGACAGCAGACACCCTTGACTTTTAGCCTAAGTATTCAATTACTTCTCCCTTCTTTTTCCTTGACTACCTGTGATGAGCAAGCCTCTCAGTTCACTTTTTCCCTCTAGTTGATAACTGTTGGCCACTGCTTGATTTTGACTCCATCGGTCAGTTCTCTTATGTAAGTTTTTGAAGATTTTGTGGATGGTAGTAGGTTTTCTTAGAGGCACTATATAAATCTACCCTTTGCAGTTAAAAGTCATTTCCCTAAATGTTGGTTACGTTCTATGCAAGGTAGGTGAAAAGCTGATCTAGTTGAAATGAAATTCTTAGGAGCTAGCACAAATAGGCAGCTGAAGTGAACAAAAGCGGTGCCACTTCTGATTGATTACTCAGGGCTCCCTGAAGCACTGAGTTGGGAGAGACCCAAAGCTTCCCTGTGGGCTCCGTGGGAAGAGTTCCACAATCGATTAGGAATGTCTGCCATGAGCAAGACTGACAAGTGGAGCGATGGGTTTCTGCCACCGGAGTTCTAGGTTGATAAGTAATAGGAGGGAGGTGGGGTAAAGTCTACCTGTTTGTGAGCAGGTGCTGAGAAACTACTGACCCACAGAGAACAAACAAGTTCAACATAATCTGGATCTTTAGACCGAAAAACCAGTAATGTCTGTATGTCAAGGAAACGTGGTACCCTGCAATAAGTAGTCCCGAAATATGGAAGGGGTTATTGCAAAGCAGTTCATGAGAAATGTGGATGTGTCAACTACCCAGTGAGACGCTGACCCAGCACGAGTCTGAAATGATGACTCTTCAGCCCCTCTTCCTTTCCTGCCTCCTTCAAATCTAACTTGAGCCCAGTCCCTTCATGGACAATCCAATTCTAACGTCTGCCCAAAAGACAAAAACCGAAACCAAACACTGATACCTCCTTATCTCCCACTCCAACAAGAAAACCTCATCGTCTGACCCGATGGAACTAGTGTTTGACCAAAAAAAATCCCTGCTCCCTCCATTTTGGAAAACAAAAGTGGAAAACAGCAAATGAGCTTCCAGATGAATGAGATTTATGAAGTATGAATAAGAACATACAGTCATTTAACATTTTGTTTCCCCATAATCTGTGCCAAGAGGTATTGGGGACCCACTGGTGTTTTCAAGTCAATAGGGTATGGAATATTGCATATTCTAACAAAGCCTTAGCTTTAGTTTATTTTCTAATCTAGAAGAAAGACAGAAGAAGAGAGAAAGAAAGAAAGAAAGAAAGAAAGAAAGAAAGAAAGAAGAAAGAAAAAGAAAGAAAGGAAGGAAGGAAGGAAGGAAGGAAGGAAGAAAGAAAGAAAAAGAAAGGAAGGAAGGAAGGAAGGAAGGAAGGAAGGAAGGAAGGAAGGAAGAAAGAAAGAAAGAACGAAAGAAAGAAAAAGAAAGGAAGGAAGGAAGGAAGGAAGGAAGGAAGGAAGGAAGAAAGAAAGAAGAAAGAAAGAA